>NC_133658.1:821479300-822095696 GCF_037893015.1 Macrotis lagotis | reverse complement strand
AGATCAATGAATTAGATATGTAACTAAAAAAGCAAGAGAAAGAACAAATAAAAATTCCCAATTAAATATCAGATTAGAAATTCTGAAAATCAAAGGAAAGACCAATAAATTGAAAGTAAGAAATCTATTGAATTAATAAATTAAACTAAGAGTTGTTTTTTTGAAAAACCAATAGAATGGATATATTTTTGATTAATTTGATCAAAAAAAGAAAAAAAGAAAGACAAATTACCAGTATCAAAAATGAAAAAAAGGTGAATTTATCACCAATGTAGAGGAAATTAAAGTAATAATTTGGAGCTCTTTTCCCAATAGTATATCAATAAATTTGACAATCTAAATTCAATGAATGACTATTTACAAAAAATATAAATTGCCCAGATTAACAAAAGAGGAAATTAAGTACTTGAAAATCCCATTTCAGAAAAAGAAATTGAATAAACAGGCAATATAGCTCCTAAGAAATTATCTCCAGGGCCAGTTGAATTCACAAGTGAATTCTACCAAATCAAAATTTTAGCAAAAATTGAAAGAACAATTAATTTCAGTTCTATGTAAACTATGTGAAAATTTGGTAAAGGAGTTCTGCCAATTTCCTTTCATGACACCAAAATGGTACTGAAACCTAAACCAAAAAGAGTCAAAATAGACTAAGAAGATTACTGATCAATTTCTCTAATATATATTGATGCAAAATTTTTTAAAAATATTAGCTAAGAGATTACAGCAAATTATCAGTAGGGTAATACATTATGATCAGATAGTATTTATACCAGGAATACAGAATTGGTTCACTATTAGGAAACACAATCAACAAAATTGACCATATAATAACAAAACTAACAGAAATCATATGATTATTTCAATAGCTGCTGAAAAAGCTTATGATGAAATACAGCACCCGTTCCTGTTAAAAACACTAGATAGTATAGGAATAAACGGAGATTTCCTTAAAATGATAAACAATATCTATCTAAAACCATCAAAAAACATTATATGTAATGGGGATAAGCTAGAAGCATTACCAATAAGATCAGGGTGTGTGCCAGTCATAAACACTATTAATCAATATTGTATTTTTTAAAAAAAGAAAAGAAATTGAAGGAGTTAGAATAGGGAATGAGGAAACAAAACTCACTCTTTGAAGATGATATGATGGTATACTTAGAGAACACTAGAAAAAGCAACTAAAAACTACAAAAACTAAAAAAAATTAACAACTTTAGCACATTATAAAATAAACCCACATAAATCATCAGCATTAAGATTAAATAGAGAAATTCATTTAAAGTAACCTCAAACAACATAACATTATTGGGATTCTACTTGTCAAATGAAACCCAGAAACTATATGAAAACAATTATAAAACATTTTTCACACAAATAAAATGAGATCTCAATGATTGAGCAAATATCAATTGTTCATGGGTTGGCAGAGCCAATATGATAAAGATGACAATCCTACCTAAATGAAATTTCTTATTCAGTATGTCAACCAAATTACCAAAAATTACTTTATTGAGTTAGAAAAAATAGTGATTAAAATCATTTGGAGGAACAAAAAGTCAAGAATATCATGAGATAAAAGGAAAAAAATGTAAGGGAAGGTGACCTAGCCACACCAGATTTAAAATTATATTATAAAGCATTAGTACTGGTTAAGAAATAGAGTGGTGGATCAGTGGAATAGATTAAGTACAAAAGAACCAGTAGTAAATGACTTCAGTAATCTACTGTACTCAAAGATTCTCAAAGATTCTGTCTTCCGGGATAAAAACTCACTCTTTGATAAATACTCCTGGAAAAAAAGTGGACAGAAAGTAGGCAGAGACCAACATCTCACACCCTATACCAAAGGTGGGGTTGAAATGAACATAAAAGGGGTGGCTAGGTGGCACAGTGGATAAAGCACCTGCCCTGGAGTCAGGAGTACCTGGGTTCAAATCCAGTCTCAGACACTTAATGATCACCTAGCTGTGTGGCCTTGGGCAAGCCACTTAATCACTTAATCCCATTTGCCTTGCAAAAAAAAAAAATGCACATAAAAGGTAATACTATAAGACAATTAGAAGAACAAGGAATAGTTTATTCATCAGATCTATGTAAGGGGGAGAAGTTTATGATCATTGAAGAGATACAGAACATTATAGAATGCAAAACAGATAATTTAGATTACATTAAATTGAAGATTTTGCACAAATAAAACCAATGCATTAAGATTAAAAGGAATGCAGTGATTTGGGAAAATATTTTTACAACTAGTGTTTCTAATAAAATACTTAATTCTAAAATGTACAGAAAAATGAGTCAAATTTATTAGAATACAAATCATTCATCAATTGATAAAAAGTCAAAAGATATGAAAAGGTAGTTCTTGGTTGAAGAAATTAAATCTATTGTCATATAAAAAATTGCTCTAAATCATTATTGATTAGAAAAATGCAAACAAAAACAACTCTGAGGTACTACTTCATACCTATCAAATTAGTCAATATGCCAAAAAAGGGGAAATGATCAATGTTTGGGGGGATATGAGATAACTGGGACACTAAAGCATTGTTGGTAGAGTTGTGAACCAATCCAATGTTTCTGGATTACAATTTGGAAGTTTGCCCAAAAGGTAGTAGTTGGATTAAATTATACTACTCCTAGGTCTAAATCTCAAATAGGAAAAAAATTAAAAAACCCGCATGTGATGTAGTCATTGTGAGGTAGGTGTTATTATTTTCATTCTACATATAAGGAAACTGAATCTTTGAAGTGTTAAGTCATTTGCCCAGTGTCTCAGCTAGAAAATATCTGAGGTGGGTTTGGAACTCAGGTGGAGATAGCTGCAGGCAGAAAGGTGGGCCTGCAGTAAAGACCTGACTTCAACAAAGACCTTATCACTGACTACCTTATATGACTTTGGGTCAGTCACTTACTCCCTATTTGCTTCAGTTTCCCCAAATGCAAAATAAAGATGATAGTAGCACCTATAATGTAGTCATTGTTAGGATTAAATGAGATATTATATGTAAAAAGGGATTATCACAGTTTTTGGCAATTATCGATTCTACAATAAATATTTATTCCTTTCTCTTTCCTTCCTGATTCCAAGTTCAGATGTCTTATACATCTAGTTGGCTCTTTTTGAAAAATGACATTGACAAATTTGAAAACATCCAGAAAAAGACTTAGGATAGGAACTGTGATAGGAGTCCCTGCTATATGGGAATTGAGTGAAGAAATTTATTTAGACTAGTTATTTAGACTAGAGTAGAGGTTTGCTCAAGAAACAGTTATAAGACCTTTGTCTTTTAAGTATTTGAAAACATGTATTAAGGAAGCAAGAGTTGTCCTTTTCTTTCTAGCTTCAGAGAGCAGAACTACCATGGAGGCTGCTGAGAGGCAGATTTCAGTTCACTAGAAGAAAAAACTTCTTAAAATAATAGCTGTCCAAAAGTGCAATGGTAGTAGGTTCCTCATCATTGGAAATCTCCAAGCAGAGGCTAGATTTGTCATATTGTGATGTGTAGTGGTAGGGATTTTTATTTTAATATAGTTGGCCTTGATGACCTCTGTGGTTGTTTTCTCCAACTTTAATATTCTATGATTTTTTTTTGTTCTTTAATGAGAGGTGTTATATAAGATACTGAAAAAGAAGACACAAAGTCAGCATATTTGGAGTCATCTCAGGTCTACTGTTTAATATTATATTATGATTGACAATTTAGTACAGCGCATAGACCAGAAGGTGAAGGCATAAAGACCTGGTTTTGAAGCCTTTCTAGCTAGCTTACCATCTTGATGTATGAAGCTGAGCAACTTCTCAGTCTCAATTGACTCATATTGTAAAATGTGAATTGATAAAAATGCCTGAGATCAAAAGTTTGTGTTTTCCAATCTTAAAATGCTAAATAAGTATTAGTGATTGCTACTTTAACCATAATACTAAACAAATATAATTATTACATAATTCAGATAAAATAGTCCCTATTCAAATTATGCTCAGTCTGATCAAACTTCCATCATTTAAATCAATAATTTTTAACTTTTTGGAATGTCTTGGACCCCCTTTTCAGTCTAAAAAAGCCTAATGAACCTTTTCTCAGAATTGTTTTTAAATGTTAGAAAGGAAAAAAAAGGAAACCAAATGTTCATGGAAACAAAGATGCATTCTTTTTTTTTTCTAATACAATTTTACAAACATTGAAATCTATCCAGAAACCTCTCAGGAGTCCATGGATCCCAGGTTAAAACCCCAACTTAAGTGTATTTTTCTAGAGCTAGACCATTACACAGGCAGTAGAAGCTTGACTGGTTTTGCTAAACTGTTTTAATTTTTTCCTCTTCATTTAAAATTTTTCTAACAAAGGATGATGTTTTGAATTGAGGAGTGGAAAGGCATCAATGAAAATAATCTAATAAATAAATAAATGCTACAGAATAACAGAAAAATAAAGATTCTATTTTAGGTTTTTAAAACTCTCTCAAATGTTACTGTTGACTTTATTTGACATTTTCTCTGTGAAAGGCTTGTACACAAAAGCCTGAAAAGCTTTTGCTGTGTCATATACATATAAAAGGCCAGGAATGTGGCTAGGTAAGAAAAATAATGACCTTGCTCCCTGGGTTTAGTTTATCTACTTGTTTAGTTTCCTTTTGCAGGGAGGAAAAATAAAAAGCTTATTTGGTTCCCAAAAGGGAGACTACAAAGAATCAAACCCTATAAGGGCACACAACTCTGTGAAGTTTCTATAGAAAGTCTCCCCAAAATTACATGGGAGTCAGGAGAGAGCAAGGTATCCAATTAGCAATTAAACAGGGACTCATAGGGGTTCTCTACCCTTAGCTAGAGTGAGGTCTCTGACAGAGATTGGAAACCAGAAAATGAAGTTCAAAAAAATAGTTTAAATCTGAAGGTACTAGGAGCTGGGCATGGTCTTGCTCAGGGTTCTAAATATTTTAGCCCCTAAACTAAGAATCTATTCCAGAAAAGGCCTTTTTTTAGTCAAAATTCTTTTTTAAAAATGGACAGACCACTCCCAAAGGGGGAAACAAAATAGTCTGTGTATTTCTTTTCCTTAGGGCTTTCTTATTCTGATGACTAGGTGTTTTCAGGGCTTCCATTTCTAAGAGATCAAAGAAAGCCTTAAAGTTTAAACTTTTTTAAAAAAAGCTTGGCAAAGCTCACTCTTCCCATGCAAAACAAGATGGCATTTCAGCTAATAATTCTAGCTGAAGCCAGAAGCTAGAAGTAGAGAAAAGCTCTGTAACCATATGTCCAAGGAAGTCATCCCTGGCAGGAAACACAGAGCCAATGATGTAATACTAAACAGTAGTCATGTGCAAAAGTAGGGTACAATAAGCATTAGCAGTACAAGGCACCCATTTATGATATGCTCTGGCTAACTGTGGTCCCATTGCAAATTTATACATCTTTCTCACTGATATATACAGATTTATAAAAGAATGTTCCTTGGGTTTATGGAAAATACCTTATTTCATATTTTTCATTTTTTATATTTCATTAAATACCCTTTGCTTTGAAATAATTGTATTCTCTGACTGACTGATAAAGGAAAGTATATCAAGATTGACTCTCGAGCTATGATTTTAGTTAGACGTATACTCAAAGGGCAGCTAGGTGACACAGTGCTGGATCGGGAGTCAGGAAGACTCATATTCCTAAGTTAAAATTTGGTCTAAAACACTAGCTAGCTAGCTCAGTTTCCTCATATGTAAATTGAGCCTGGTGAAGGAATTGGCAAACCACTCCAGTGTCTTTGCCAAGAAAACACTAAATGGGGTCGCAAAGTGTTAGACATGACTAAAAAAAGGACTGAACAACAACATTAAGACTTATAGAGTGAATTGAACCTGAAAGTATCCTCGACTATGGACTTTTTTTTTAAACTATATTTTTGTAAAAATTGTGAAACCTAAATACAGTCAGTCAATAAATATTTATTAAATATTTTTCTATGTGAAATATGCTTTAAACACTAAGGGCGCCACATTAAAAAAAAGGCAAAAAACAATTCTTGACCTCAAAGAGCTCATATCCCAATGGGATGACAGTAAGTTGAAAGGTAAAAGGAAAGATGAAAGTATAAGAGCCTGGGAGGAGCCAGAAAGACTATTTATTAAAGGAAAGACTGGAGTTGAGTATTGGAGAAAGCTAGGAAAATTAAGATGAAAGGATAGAGGTGAAAGGGCAAAACTTTCCAGGTACAAGAAGATCCAGCCTTCACAAAAGTACAAAAGATTAGAGAGGGAATATGTTTGAAAAAGATGAAATGGGTCATTGTCTTTGGATCACAGAATTTATGAAAGGAAATACAGTGTAAATGTTGTAAAGGGACCAGATTATTAAGGATTTTAAATACTAAACAGGGGAATTTATGCTGGTGCTAGAAATAATGGAAAACTACTGCACTTCATTTGACTATGAGAAATTTACTTCCACTTTAGAAAAATCTCTTTGGCAGGTAAAATAAGAATGAACCAGAGTAAAGAGATACTTAAGTCAGGGAGCCCAGGTAGAAGGTATTTTGATGAATCAGTTGAGAGTTGGTGAGTTTGTGAACTAGGGAGGTGTTTCTGTGAGTGGAAATGATGTGGCTATGTGGAGGTGAGTCGTAGTAGCTGAGGATGACACAGATAGGCAGCTTGTTTGATGGGAAGGAAGGGCTACCCTTGGCAATAATAGGGAAGTTCGGGAAAAGGGATGGATTTGGTGTGGGGGTACAAAATTATTTTTTGTTTTAAATATGAGTGAGTTTGACTTACCTCCAAGTAATAGGATATATTAACATAAAGGAAGATATTTAAGTAAAACCAAACTGAACTATCACTTTCAAATATGAAGGAAACAGACCTTTAGTCCCCAAACAATCCCAGCTTTCAAATTTATAAGCTCATTTCTTCTTTCAACATTGAAAAAGAAAAACATTTCAAACAAGATTTCTAGTTTTATTGTTTAGTAATACTTCTGCTGAATCTCTGCCAACATTCATATTTAGGAAAGTCGTGGAACAAACAAGAAAGGAAAGATGATAAAGTAGAGATGGCTGCCTCATGAACTTAGACATTCTGGGGAACAGAACAAGATGATTCTGATTTGAAGAATATATTGTGGGATGGAAATATTTGATATTTGATACTATAGTATCAAAATTAATGAAAGCAAAATATATTTTTTAGTTGATGGATATCTTCAGGGCAGTACTAAAGAAGGAGTTGGGGTTAAGGGCTAATGTTGGCTGTGGAACATACATATATTACTTTCTTTCATCCCAGCTGAGCTTGCATTCCTAATCCTAATGAAATATTACCTTTGTGATGATGCCGAATGCCAAGAAGACATTCAAGGTGGGATTTTTTTTTTAAATTTCTGTTTGACCTACTTTAAGTAGCCAAAGGATAAGTTATATAATGCGCACTTTTTCTCTTTCAATTTTCTAACATAGTTCAGGCTAATCATTTTTAATCTTTTGGAAAGAAAAATAGATTTAAAAATAAAATTACTGAATCTAAGTCCTGGATCTAACCCTTATCAATTGGTGTTAGGCAAGTCCTTAAAGATCTATGAGCCTAGTTTTCCTCATTTGAGATATAAACATGATTGGTTGGGTAATATTTGCTCTTAGCTGCCTTCCATGATTGTGAAGATTCAGTTAGGTAAAGCAGATAATTAATTTGGACAGGGATTTCAAAGGTGAATTAATACAATTAGCCATTCAAGGGCTACCTGGCAATTGGGAAATGACTGAACAAATTGTGATATATATATAAAATCATGATGGAATATTGCTGCTATAAGAAATGATGAGCTGGATGATCTAAGAAAAGACATGGCTAGACTTACATATGGTAATGAAGCTTGAAATGAGTAAAGTGACTTGCAAACTAGAAAGTATTATGTAACATAAATTACTATTATTATTATTATTATTATGACTCAATAGCCACCATTATTTTAACTTGAAAACTTAAAATTAAATGAAATTTAAATTAAAGATTATGAAAATAAAATTAAAACATACCCCCAACCCTTCCATCAATAAAAATAAAGAGGAATGATTTACAATTATAAGATTTTATGAGTATATATCTGGTAAAATTTCAATAATGACTGATTTTGAATGATCTCTGATTTTAAGAGAACAAATTGGCTATTATGAACTTTCTTATTCAGTATCAAACAAATAGTATAATGACTATCTATGGATATATTTGAATGTCTAGAATTCCCATGTTCAAAGGAAACTCAGGGACTATTTGTCCAACTCTTGCTTAAAGAAAAAATGCCCTCTGAAACATTCTGGCAAAGATCATCCAGGCTTTGCTTGAAGAACCCAATTAGCAAGAACCTACTATCTCACAAGGTGTCCCAAAGCAATTTTGGACAAATCTAATGATTAGACTAGATATGTGTCCCAAAGACCCACATATACACAGGGGAAAGACCCACATATACAAAAATATTCAAAGTATCTCTTTTAGTATTGACAAAAAATTGGAAATTGAGGGAATACCCATCAACTGGGAAATAGTTGAACAAATTATGATATATAAAAATGATAAGAGTACTATTATTCTATAAGAAATTGTGAGGAATGGAAATTCAGAAAAGCCAGGAAATACTTGCATTAACTGATACTGAATAAAGTGAGTAGAACATTGGATACTTTAGAGGAAACATTGTGTGATGATCAATTATGATAAATTTATCTATTCTCAGCAGTTCAGTGATCAAGGACAATATTAAAAAAGACTTGTGATGGAAAATGCCATCCACATCCAAGAGTAAAATTATGGAGTCTGAATGCAGATCAAGCATACTATTTTCACCTTTTAAAATTTGTTTTATGCTGTTATTTTTTCTTTTACATATTTTTCTCCTTTAATTGTGATTCTTCTTTCACAACATGACTAATGGAAAACATGTTAAACATGATTGTATTTGTGTAACCTATATCAGATTACTCACTGTAATGGGGAAGAGGGAGGAAACAAACAGAGGGAGGGAGAAAAGTATGGAATTCAAAATCTTATAAAAAAGATAAATATTAAAAAACTATCTTTACATGTAATTGGAAAAAATAAATTAAATTTAAAAAATAAAGTGCCATTGGCTCAGAAAAAGAAAAGTCTAACCATTGGGAAATTTTACCTTAAATATCAAACTTAGATGTGTAACATTTGTAACATCAACCCATTATTCTTAGCTCTCTCCTCTGAAACTAAGTGGAGTGACTGTTATTCCTTTTCTGCCTAGTAAAACTTCAAATGGTTGGACACCATTGTCATCACACAAGTCTTCTCTTCTTCAGGTTCAACATACCCTAGTTTCTTCTACCTCTCTTCTATTCAAACACCATTCTCCCTCCTAGTATGCTGCCTCTGCACTCTCTTCAGATCTCTACCAAATGCAGGAACTTAGGCACAAAAGTTCATGAGGGTGAGCTAGAATTCTTTGAGAAAGATTCTCTTTTTTCTGGCATTATGTTTTAGAATCTATACTCACACAAGCATAACTTTTTTTTAGGATTTTGCAAGGCAATGGGGTTAAGTGGCTTGCCCAAGGTCACACAGCTAGGTAATTATTAAGTATCTGAGGCCAGATTTGAACTTAGGTACTCCTGACTCCAGGGCCAGTGCTCTATCCACTGTGCCACCTAGCTGCCCCTAAAACATAAGTTTTATATTGTTTCTAATTGAGTAGAAAAGCAAAATCACTAAGAGAAAGTTTTAGAAAGATCAAAGTCTATAGCAAAGTTTGCACAATTTAAACTACTACAGACTCAGGGAAGTCTGTACTTCCCTCCTATAAACATAAAAGCACAAAAGAACAAGGCCATTTCAGCATCAAGTCCCATTAGTGAATTTGCTGCTACATTGAGCATTAAGAAAGTTTCCAAGTTCAAATCCTTCTTCTGGTATTTGCTAAATTTTGAGATTGTGGGCAAGTAATCAGGCTTCTCTAAGCCTCATTTTCTTCATCTATAAAATAAAATAATAATGAGAATTGTACTGAAGTGGAAAGAATTTTGGTTTCAGAGTCCAAGAACTAGGGTTTGAATACTTGCTATTCTATTTCTATTTGTACATTTGAACACTTGGGACAGGTACTTAACTACTTAAACCTCAATTTCTTGAAAGACTATATGACCTCAAAGGTCTTTTAACCTCTAAACCTATGAAAGTTCTAGAACCTACATCACAGGTTGGTTTTGAAACTCAACTTAGAAAATGTATGTAAGATGCAAGATAAATTCATGAAGACCCAAAAATGTCATTTGGTGCTGGTTAATAAGATTGCAAAGTTAATTTTTGTGATTACCACCTTACAATTTCATTTCTCTTTGGTGTATCTTTACTAAGATAGCTACCTTAAAATGCTCATGACTTTCAGCCTATGTCATTCCTGGCCCTTCAAATTCTGTAGGGTCCTGGGCTGCTGTTGAATTTTCATGTTTCTTATGGTCTCTATACATACATATGCACACAACGCACACATATGCATGAGTACATGGGAATACAAATAGTTTTAGGATAAGAGGTACCAAAAAATCTTTCTTCTTTACAAGTAAAAATTTGCATTAATACTGCAACTTTCTTCAGAAAATTTTTCTCTCTTTTTGGTGGAAAAATTCAGAAAAAGGACAAAAACTAAGGAAATGAGAAAAAGATAAGAGACTAACAGGCCCTGTGTAGGTCTAAAGGATCAAAGGCTGTGGGATGAAGTAAAAGAAATGATACTAGTGTATCATGAGAACTTATAAACACACACTTCCCTCTTCCAATAAGGTAAACCAATGAAGCAAGAAGAAAAATAAGAGAAGGAATGAAGTAAAAGAGGACATGAGGATAATGATAGCACCTACCTTTCACTCATTCATCCAATTCTCTCCAGGCACATGGTCACCATCCTAATTCAGTCCTCATCACTTCTTGCCTAGACAATTACAATCTCTTCTCTCCAATCTTCTATATAGCACCAAAGTGAATTTCTCAAAAATCAGGAGTACTCATATCATTCTTCTCTCTTTTTAAAAAATCTTTCATGATTTATTTATGTTCACATTACTACAATAATCTTGAAAAAGCAAACATAATCACAACTCCCCCCCAGAAATATAGAGAAACCTCAAGAAAAATAAAGTATTAGGGGGGAAAAAAGTACTTCTACCTCTGTAAAAATACCATTGATTCTGACTCTGAGATGAGTTGCATTCTTTATCATAAGTCCATCAGAGAAGTTACTTCATTATTTTTTCCCATAGTTGCTATTGTTAACTGTTTCCCTCCATTCTATTCCTCCCCATTTATTCTATTCTCTTTCTTTTCACCCTGTCCCTCCTCAAAAGTGTCTTGTATCCGACCATCCTCTCCCATGATCTTCCCTCTCTTCTATCACCTACATCCCACCTCTACCCCGCCCCGTCCCCTTTCTCATCCTATTCCTCTTTTTCCTCAAGGGTAAGATAGATTTCTATACTCTGTTGAGTGTGTATGTTATTTCCTCTCTGAGTCACCTCCCCTCTACCTCCACTTCATGGCAAAAATTTTTTCTTGACTCTTTTATGTGAAATATCTTAGCCCATTCTACATATCATTTCTCTTTCTCCCAATACATTCCTTTTTTGACCCATTGACTCCACCTTTATAATATATTATACCTTTATATTTAGCTCCCTTCTGTGCCTTGACTATAGATGGTCCTTCTAATTATTCTAATAAATGAGAAGGTTCATATGAGTTATCAGTATCTTCTTCCCATGCAGTAATATAAGCAGTTCAGCATCATTGCATCCCTCATCATTTGCCCTTCCCATCCACCCTCTCTATGCTTCTCCTAAGAACTGTATTGAAGACCAAACTTTCTGTTCAGTTCTAATTGTTTCATCAGGAAAGTTTGAAAGATCCATAATTCATTGAATGTCCATCTTTTCCCCTGACAGAGGATGTTCAGTTTTATTGGGTAGATGATTCTTGGTTATATCTAAGTTCCTTTACCTTCTGGAATAACATATTCCAAGACCTATTAGCCCTTAATATAGATGCTCCTAATTCCTGTTTAATCTTGACTGTAGCACCACAGTAATTTAATTGTTTCTTTCTAGCTGCTTGTAATATTTTTCTTTTTGACTTGGGAGTGCTGGGATTTATTTTGGGATCTCTTTCAGGAGGTTATCGGTGGATTCCCGCAATTTCTATTTTACCCTCTGCTTCTAGGATATCAGAGCAATTGTGCCAGATTACTACTTTAACTATGAAGTCTAGACTCATTTCCTGTTCATGACTTTCAGATAGTCCATTAACTTTTTAATTATCTCTCCTGGAGGTGTTTTCAAGGTCAGTAGTTTTTCCAATGAGATATTTTACATTTTCTTCTAGTTATTCATTATTTTTGGTTTTGTTTTATTATTTCTTGATTTCTCACAAAGTCATCAGCTTCTCTTAGCTCCATTCTACAGGTAAAGGAGCAATTTTCTTCAGAGAGCTTTTTATATCTCCTTTTCCACCTGGCCAGTTTTGGGTTTTGAGGCATTTTTCTCCTCATTAACTTTTTTGGATTGCTGTTTCCATTTGATTTAAACTGGTTTTTAAGATGTTACTTTCTTCAATAATTTTGATGTCTCCTTCACCAAGATATTGACTTGGTTTTCCTGAATTTCCTACATCATGTTCATTTCTTTTATTTTTAATTGATATTTTATTTTTCTAAATACATGTTATGAAAGATTTTCAACATTCATCCATATGCCTATGTATATTTTAAAGTTACAAAATTTACTTCCACCCTTCTTCCCAACCCCCTACTCTCAGTGGCGAATAGTCAGATTAATATTGCAAATACAAATTTGTGTTAAATATTTTCCCAGACTAATATTTTGTCCTTCAGTTTCAAAGAAGACCACAACAACAGGAAAGTGAAGTCATGACAAATACATGAATTGGATTTGAGTGAGGGGGTGCTGTGCTAAGTCATCAGACTCATTTTTCTTCTCGAGTCATCTGGGTCCAGTGTCCAGATATGAATCGGGATGATTGGAGATGGCCTGGATATGGGACAATCAGGGTTAAGACTTGCCCACAGATTAGTCATTTGAATTTGGGTAGAATTGTCATTTTCATTATATTAATTTGACCTATGAGCAATTGAAAATTTTCCAATTATTTGGATCTGACTTTATTTGTGTGAAAAGTGCTTCATAATTGTGTCCATACAGTTTCTTGGTTTGTCTTAGGAGGTAGATTACCAAGTATCTAATATTTTCTACAATTGCTTTAAATGAAATTTCTCTATCTCTTGCTCATGGGCTTTGTTGTTCATATATAGATATACTGAAGATTTTGTGGGTTTACTTTATATCCTGCTTCTTTGCTGAATTTGATGATTGTTTCAAGAAGTTTTTTAACATGATTTCTCAGGTTCTCTAAGTATACCATCATATCATCTGCAATGAATGAAAGCTTAGCTTCCTCATTGTCAATTATGAATCCTTCCTCTTTTTCTTCTCTTAATGCTAAAGTAAGCATTTTTTAGTATTTCTTTTCATTCTGCTTTAATTTTATATTGATATGACTTTTTTGATTTTTTAAAATTTATTTTTATTAAAGATATTATTTGAGTTTTACAATTTCCCCCCCAATCTTGCTTCCCTCCCCCCACCCACCCCCACAGAAAGCACTCTGTCAGTCTTTACTTTGTTTCCATGTTGTACCCTGGTCCAAATTGGGTGTGATGAGAGAGAAATCATATCTTTAAAGAAGAGAAGTCTAAGAGGTAACAAGATGAGACAATAAGATATCTGGTATTTTTTCTAAATTAAAGGAAATAGTCCTTGCACTTTGTTCAAACCCCACAGCTCCTTATCTGGATACAGATGGCAGTCTCCTTTGCAGACAGCCCAAAATTGTTCCTGATTGTTGAACTGATGGAATGAGCAAGTCCTTCAAAGTTGAACATCACTCCCATGTTGCTGTTAGGGTGTACAGTGTTTTTCTGGTTCTGCTCAACTCACTCAGCATCAATTCATGCAAATCCCTGCAGGCTTCCTTGAAATCCCTTCCCTCCTGGTTTCTAATGGAACAATAGCGTTCCATGACATACATATACCACAGTTTATTAAGCCATTCCCCAATTGAAGGACATTTACTTGATTTCCAATTCTTTGCCACCACAAACAGGGCTGCTATAAATATTTTTGTACAAGTAATGTTTTTACCCTTTTTCATCATCTCGTCAGGCTACAGACCCAGTAGTGGTATTGCTGGGTCAAAGGGTATGCACAATTTTGTTGCCCTTTGGGCATAGTTCCAGATAGCTCTCCAGAAGGGTTGGATGAGTTCACAGCTCCACCAACAGTGTAATAGTGTCCCAGATTTCCCACAACTCTTCCAACAATGATCATTATCCTTCCTGGTCATATTGGCCAATCTGAGAGGTGTGAGGTGGTACCTCAGAGAAGCTTTAATTTGTATTTCTCTAATAATTAATGATTTAGAGCATTTTTTCATATGGCTATGGATTACTTTGATTTCCTTATCTGTAAATTGCCTTTGCATATCCTTTGACCATTTGTCAATTGGGGAATGGCTTTTTGTTTTAAAAATATGACACAGGGGGCGGCTAGGTAGTGTAGTAGATAAAGTACCAGCCTTGGAGTCAGGAGTACCTGGGTTCAAATCCGGTCTCAGACACTTAATAATTACCTAGCTGTGTAGCTTTGGGCAAGCCACTTAACCCTATTTGCCTTGCAAAAATCCAAAAAAAAAAACAAAAACAAAAATATGACTCAGTTCTCTGTATATTTTAGAAAAGAGTCCTTTGTCAGAATCATTAGTTGTAAAGATTATTTCCCAATTTACTACATTTCTTTTGATATTGGTTACATTGGTTTTATCTGTGCAAAAGTAAAGCAAGCATTTTAATAATACATTGAATAGTAATGGTGATAATGGGCATCTTTGTTTCATACTTGATCTTGTTGGGAATGCTCTAAGTTTATCCCCAATATATTTAATGTTTCTTGATGGTTTTAGATAGATATGACTCATCATTTTAAGGAACCCTCCATTTATTCCTAAACTTACTAAAGTTTTTAATACGAATAGATGTTGTATTTTATCAGACATTTTCACCACCTATTGAGATAATCACATGGTTTCTGTTGCTTTTGCTATTGATACATTCAATTATGTCAAGTGTTTTCCTAATATTGAACCATCCCTGCCTACCTTGTATAAATCCAACCTGATCATGGTGTATTATTCTAGCAATGACTTTCTGTAATCTTATTGCTCAAATTTTATTTAAAATTTTTGCATCAACATTCATTAGGAAGATTTGTATGCAATTTTCTTTGTCTGTTTTGGTTCTTCCCCAGTTAGCTATCAGCGCCATATTGGTGTCATAAGGAATTTGGCAGTACTCCTTCTTCTCCTATGTTTTAAATAGTTTACATAGAATAGAAATTAATTGTTCCTTAAATGTTTGGTAGAATTCACTTGTAAATCCATCTGGACCAGGAGACTAAATACTTAGGGAGTTTATTGACTATTTCTTCAATTTCTTTTTCTGTAATGAGGTTATTTAAGCATGTTGTTTCCTCTTCTATTAACCTGGATGGCTTGTATTTTTGTAAATAATCATCCATTTCATTCAGGCTAACAAATCTATTGGTATATAATTTGGCAAAGTGGCTCTGAATCATCTCTTTAATTTCCTCTTCATTAGTGGTTAATTCATCCTTTTCATTATTGATACTGGTTTTTTGGTTATCTTCTTTCTTTTGTTTTAATCAGATTAATCAAAGGTTTATCTATTTTATTGGCTTTTTCATAAAACCAACTCCTAGTTTTAATTATTAGATTGATGGTTTTCTTGTTTTAAATTTATTAATCTCTCCTTCATTTATAGAATTTCTAATTTGGTATTTAATTAGTGTTCTTTAATTTTTTTCCAGTTTTTTTAGTTGCATATCCAATTCATTGATCTCTTCTTTCTCTGTTTTATTCATATAGGCATATTGACTGCATCCTATAAATTTTGAAGTGATGTCTCATTATCTTCATTTTCTTGGATATAATTATTGTTTATTTCTATGATTTGCTGTTTGATCCCCTCATTATTTAAAATTAAGTTATTTAATTTTCATAATATTTTGGTTTCTCTTTCCATGCAATTTTTTATTGCATTATAGTCTGAGAAGTATGTATTTATTATTTTTGCCTCTCTGCATTTGATTAAGAGGTTTTTTTATGCCCTAGTACATGGCCAATTTTGGTATAGGTGCCATGCACTGACAAGAAAAAAATGTATGTTCTTTTCTATCCCCATTAAGTTTGCTTCAGAGGTCTATCATATCTAATTTTTTAAGATTTCATTCACCTTCTTAACTTCCCTCTTCTTTATTTTGTGGTTACGTTTATCTAGTTCTGAGAGAGGGAGGTTAAGGTCCCTCATTATTAAAGTTTTGTTGCCTATATCTCCTTGTAAGTCACTCTGCTTTTCCTCTAGGAATTTGGATGCTATACCACTAGGTTCTAGTGAGATAGCTTCATTACCTATGGTAACTTTTAAGAAGATGTAGTTTCCTTCCTTATCCCTTTTAATGCTATCTATTTTTGCTTATGCTTTATCTGAGATCATGATTGCTACCCCTGATTTTTTTTTCTTCAGCTGAAGCACAATATATTTTACTCCATCCTTTTATCTTTATCCTGTGTGTGTGTGTGTGTGTGTGTGTGTGTGTGTGTGTGTGTCCTTCAAATGTGTTCCATTCTGCTATTTGCTTCTGTTTTATGGGACAGTTCATCCCATTCACATTGACAGTTAAGATTACTAATTCTATCTTTCCCCATTTATATTTTTCTCTTTCCTTTCCTCTTATTCCTCCTCACCAAAGACTTACTCCATTTCCCTTTTGACTTTTGTTTTAAAATTTAACTTTCAGTTTATTTTCACTTTTATGTTCATCCTTCCTTTTTCAGGCCTTCCTCCCTTGTCTTTCCCTTCTTCCCCCTCCCCCACACCCCTTCCCTGTAGAGTAGGATAGATTTTTAAACCCAAGTGGGAATATATCTTATTCCCTCTCTGGGTCAAATCTATTGAATAGAATTTGCTCAGTATTCACACCCTCCCTTCTTTCCCTCTAAAATTATAAAACATTGTGCCTCTTCACCTGATGTTATTTATCTCTCAGTACTATTAATGAGGTCCCATCAATCACAGCTGGATTAGTTGATTGTTTGATAAGCTCAAAGTGTTATCAAAACACCTTCACAGATTGACTGATTGCTTGCTTGAATGTTTGATAAACAGCATTGCCTCAAAGTCTCTTAGTACCCTCTCCTCTTCCGTTTCTTTAGAAGTACACTTCTCACCTTGAATTACATGAAATTATAATTTTTTTTATCTTACCCCCCCTTTTCAAGTACACTCCAAGGACACACAATCCTTGTGAGCTGAAGTGTCATCCAAAGCCAAAGAATTTCATGAACCTTTTGTACCCCACCCCCAAGCATATTTTCCTTCCACATTTCTCCCCCTCCTAGGGTACTTAATACTTCATTAAGAATAGTATGGATTAAGTCCAAGTCTGATTTAATTAACTATAAGGGCCTTACTTCCCCTCATCACACACCCCTTGTTAAGTATGGATTAAGTTAAACCCTGGTTTAACTCTAAGAATCTGAAAGAGCTCTAAGTACTGGATGTCTCACTTAAAAACTTTACAATTGATTATAAGGTATGGGAGACATTGACTCAGGATTGCCCAACATATGAAGCCCTTATCAGAGAAAGTGCTAAACTTTGTGAGCACAGAAGAATTATAGTAGGTCAAAGGAAACTGAGACACAAGTTTAGAGTAAATTTAGAGCCCTGCTTTTCAACAGGGCTTTTTGTCTCAAAGTGATGTAGTCTTGGACCTCTTCAGTGAAGAGATAAGATCCAACCATAATGATATTCTCTAAGTACACTATCTTCAATTATATTCAACCCTTTAATTATCCTAAGAGAAGTATAATTCTCAAAAGTAATAAGTGTTATATCTTCTTTTTTAGGGTTCTATACCATTTGATGGTCTTAACTAACATTTGTTTTATTTTTGTCCTTCATCTTTTCATTTTTCTTTTTATACCTCTCTTGAATTGTGTATTTCATGATTTAATTCTTTGTTCAGTTCCTGTCTTTGTGTCAGGAAATTTTGTAAATCCTCTATTTCACTGAACATCTATCTTTTCCCCTGACAGTATGTGCTAAATTTTGCAGGGTAATAAATTCTTGTTTGCAATGTCAGGTCCTTTGCCCTCCACTCCTTCAGAGTTGATGCTGATAGGTGCTGTGTGAGTCTGACTGTGTTTCCTTTGTATTTAAATTGTTTCCTTTCTTGCTGTTTGTAGAATTTTCTCCTTTATTTGTAAGTTCTGAAATTTAGCTATAACAGCCCTTGAAGTTTTATCCTGGAGTCTCTTTCTAGAGGGGTTCTAGGTATTTCAATGGCCATATTGTCTTCTTGGTCTAGCAGATAATTTCCTGCATGATATTTTCCATGTTCTCTTTTTTGATCTATGCTTTCTGGTTAGTCTGATGTCCATAAATTATAAATTATCTCTCCTGGATCTATTTTCCAGGCCATTTGTTTTTCCCTAAAAGGTACTTTAAATTTTCTTTGATTTTTTTTCAGACTTTTTTTTTGATGGAATCTTATAGTCTCATAGATTCATTGGTTTCTATTTGTTCAATTCTAATTCTTAGGGTTTTATTTTCTTCAATTACCTTTTGTTTCCTTTTCTAGTTGGTTATTTTTACTTTGATTGAGTGGATTTCGTTGACCCAGTTTCCTACATGACTCTCATTTCTTTTTTCCATTTTTTCCTCTTGTTCTTTTCTTTTTAAATTCTTTTTTAAGCTCTTCTATGAGCTTTTAGATTTGAATCCACTTTATAGATTCTTTTCAGACTTCCTCTGTGTATAATTTTTCACTGATTTCTTCTTCCAACATGACAATGTTATCATCTTTCTCTTCCAAGTAGTTTTCTATAGTGAGTGTTGTTTTACCTCTGCTCCTGGGGTAAAGGGAATATAGATCCAAGCTTTTTATGCTGGGGCTGGGGGTCTGATCCCTGACTTGTTGTTGGCCTAGATGTTGTCTATTCAGTCAAAGGCCTTGCCTTTGCAGAGGTTTATTTCCTCCTTTATGTCCAGGTTCTGCTTATGCAGTGTTTTGCTCCCCACCAAGTCCTGTCTTTTGCCCTAATATTCCCAGTGTTCAGATTTTATTTGGGGTTGGCACCCTCCCTGCTGTCTTACTATCTAGCTGCTATTGTCAAGCTGCTTTCCCCTCTCTCCAGACTCTCTTGGCTTTACTTCCCCTTTTCCCCCCAAAGAGGCAGAACTCCACTGAAGATCCTCCACAATGTCTACCTTCGAAAACTTCAGATTTTCTCTTTATCTTGGTGGGATCTGTAGTTTTAATGTCAGTGCAGAGGTTTCATTAATATTTAGTAGGGAAAAGCTCTAGGAGCATGTTAGCTTCACGCTGCCATCTTTACTCCTCCCAGGAAGTCCATTCTCATTTCTCTTCTCTTCTACCTCCCTTACTTGATTTTCAAAGTCTTTTTGGAACTCTTCCATAGCCTGAGACCAATTCTTATTTTTCTTGAAGGCTTTAGATACAGAACCTTTGACTTTGTAATCTTCTTAGTACATATTTTGATCCTCCATGGGACCAAAATAATTTTCTATGGTTAGATTGTTTTCCTTCTGTTGTTTACTTATTTCCCAGCCTATGACCTGATTTTAATGTACTTTTAAAACTTTGGGGAGTTTTTGGGATCCCCCCACAGGAACCTTAATTCCTTCAAGGTGCTCTGGAAACAACTGCTGGGTGACTCTGAAGGTTCCCAGGGTGGGGCTGCCCTCAGGTCTTTTCCCACTGACCTTTCAAGTTGTCTTTGGCCATCTCTGGACCAAGAGGTCTGGAAACCCTTTCTGCTGCCATGGACCCAGATGCCCTGAGTACCCAAGCCCTATAGGCTGTTCCTGGAAAGCTGGAGCTGGTTCCAATATGGTATAGCTGGGGCCCAGGCTGCACTGTGGCCCTTTCTAACCCAGGTCCTGATGGAATGGACATTTCCTGAGGATCTTACAAGTTGTCTTGGTCTGGAAAATTGTTTCGCTCAGTCTTTCTGTGGGTTCTGCCACTCTAGAAGTTGGTTAAAGTTATAATTGTATGGCATTTGGAGTGGGCTGGGGTAGAACTTCTGAGAATTTATGCCTCCATGCTGCCATCTTGTCTCCACCCCACTTTTGGCTCTGCCCCATCTGCTCTTCTCCTCAATCAACTATCCAGTGTTGCCTAAGATTAAATATAAATGACTATAAAGCTCTTTGAAATTGGTCCCTTCCCATCTTTCTGGTCTCCACACATATCACCCCTTTCCACACATTCCATGGTCCTGCCATAAAGGCCAGCATGCTGTTCCTCACATTCCACAAACCATCTGTTATACATCCCTACCTGTACCTCTTCTGACTTCTGGCTTCTTTCAAGACTCTGTTCAAGTACTAGCTTTCACAGAAGACCTTCTCCATTTCCCATTCAAAACTCCCTCAAGTTATTAGTGCTTTTTCCTCTGGGTTTAAATCAATTTTGTATATATCTTATATGTACCTATTTATGTTTGCACTTTTCTCTATTAGAATTCTATGAGGACCAAGGCTATTTTTACTTTTTCTTTGTACCTTAGTATTTAGCACAGGCACAAGTATATAGTAATCATATATGCTTGTTGATTGGTTGAATGAATATTATGCTATTATCAAGATTGAGATAATATATAAAAAATTATAAACCTCAAAACACTATATAAATATTAGTTATTAGTCATTACTTATCACTTATTAGTCATTTGTCATCTTGCCAATAATAACTTCCTTTATGTTGGAAGCAGTATGTGGGAGGCATATCTCCTTCCTCATACCCTTAATGCTCAGCATTGTAATAATAAGGGGAAATTTTATATACTTTATACACTGATTTTTATTTTTTAAAGTGGTCATTATTTCCTGGGTAAACATATAATTCATTTAAATGGTGCACACAGAGAGCAAGCCAGTATGAAATGACCCAATGTAATTCATTCTCTACCCCAAAAATGAAACTTTACAAGTCACTGGCTTGCTATTGTCTTAGATGTTGCCCATTAATATCAGGAGGTTCCTATTTCAGAGACAGAGAGTGTAATATATAATACATTCATATCATGAAGTCTTTTCCAAGTTCTAGAGGGGGTAGCATGGTTTCATCATATAAACAAGATTCATTGAAAAGAAAGCCCTTTGAAAATCCTAATGTGCTATAGATATTTAAGTTATTATTACTTTCTAGTCCCTCATTAGTGAAAGTCAATGTCAGAAATTTTAGTCTTTTATTTCATTCCCTAGGCAGGTAACTTACTTCTTCTATGCATTAACTTAGTAAACAAAAACTTTTGAATACAAAATTCAGAAAAACTGATAGTTCTAAGGAATAAGGTTTAATTGATGTTCTGTTCCTATTCAGCCATTCACAACTCTGAAAAAATCCTTCATTGCTACAGATGTGTGAAAAGGTTTTCTGTTTAGTATTGCCCAGTTTAGGAAATTATTTTCCTCTTTCACTCTTTTTCCTAGATAGTGTAGATAGTAGAACTAGTGATAATACACGGCAGTTCTTCATCAAATAAAACTGTTATAAAATGAATCTTCTCATATAGATGGCTTTAAACTCTAAATTACATTTTCTGATTGACCCTGAAGACCTACAATAAAGTCAAAATGATTCAAGAAGTAGTTATTTTAAGTTAGCTGTGAATTTGACATAACTTGATTACTGAAATGAATATCAAGTCAGTTGAGAATATTCATTTTCACAAAGGGGCTTACATGTAGATGAGGTAAACTTATTAATATGTAGAGATAGCACAATATAATGTAAGTGCTAACAAACTGTGGGTTATAGTTTTCTATAGTATATGGTATAGTGAGTAAAGTCTTATCTTAGACTTAGGAAGACTAGATCAAATCCCACCTTTGGTAATTATCAGCATTGTAACTATAAGGAAGTCATTGATTCTGAGTTTCAGCTTTCTCATCTAAAAAATGAGGACTCTATAAAGCATCTTTCTAAGATTATTAGTTTTGATGAAGCTACTTAAATTTACATCAGTAGTGTTGTTATTCACTAGGAATTCCTTACATTGGTGATACCACAGGTTCTATCTAAAAAAGAAAAGAAAAAGAAACTGGTAATAATTTTGCTTGATGAATTTACTCACAGAATTGTGAGAGTCACATAAAATAATATAGAGAAAGTACATATTTGACTATGTAACACTTTAAGGTGCCAGTGGCTGTTAATAATATCTTCCAAACTATATAAAACTGTACAATCTGTAATGCTATGAGATTTAGAGACTGAGATGGGGTAATAAAAGGCAGCCTTATGAAAGAAATTGGTCCCTGAAGAAAGTATAAGATTTTGCTTATGGAACAAAAGAAGATATTCCTTGTAGAGTAAAGGTTCTTAATCTGAAGTCTATGAACCTACTTTTTTTAAAAAATCCCTATATTTCCATAAAATTTATTTCCTTCATAATTCTATGTATTTTATGACTTCAAAAACTTTATTCTGAAAAGTCCATAGTATTCACCAGATTGCCCTAGGAGCCCATGAGGCAAAAAAATTATGAACTTCTGAAACAGCATGAAAAGTCAAAAAAGAATGATGGACAATAAGGAAATCACTTAAAAGGAAAGGCTTATTTGGGTTTTAAAGTGAATAACTCAAGTGGAAATAGCCTATGAAAAGTTGAATGACTAGCTGAGACATTTCATTTTCATTCAACTAGTCATATGTCAATCAATTGTCTGGTACCCCTCCTCCAAAGGAGCTAGAATGCCTTTGTAATTATCTTCTCTACTTAATCAAATACCAGACTATCTTTTCTCCAGGTCAGTTAAGTGGATCTTTATATTGTTGAAAGGATTTCAAGAGTATCAATCCAGTGTCACCCCCCACCCATGTTTCTTCAACCAAAATAGTCATCTTAATGAGGGAAAAAATAATTAATATTCCTTTAAAAAACTGAAAGCAGATTTTCTAATCAAGAAATGTCAAGATGAGGTAGCTTTTTCAAAGAATGAAAATTCTTACAATCTATCCTATCATTTTTATATAGGCTGTTCAAAAATCTTGTTACCCTTTAAAGTATAAACTTAAAACCTTACCTAGACTTAATACATCTAGACTATGCTGTACATATGTATATTTTTACTTAAGTATATATGTATATGGTTCAACAATAGAATGAAATAGAGGTTTCACAGAGCCCTACCATTTGTTACAATTTCCTTCTTTATTCATGGTATCTACTGATTTTAAATTCCCATTACTAGTGTGAGAAGTACATTCTTCTAGCTATGTGAGAGAGTTGAAAATTTCTTCTCTCTAACTTCAAGTTTCAGTGAAATTAGGCTATTTTCACAAGGGGGAAACATTATTTCAGAGTTGATATCTTCCAGACAGGAGCACATTCCCTGATTTTTTCCAACAAGATGAATGATGACTTTCTGACAAAGTTGAAAAAAAAATCACCTATGGCTATTAAATGGAACTAGTGTTACCTCACTTTGAATTACATTTCAACTCTTAGAAGATTTGGGAGGTTAAGTTGGAAAAAATTCCAAAAAATATTCTTGAAAACAGCACAGTGGGGAGAGCATTGGACCAGAGTCAGGATACTTGGTTTCTAGTCTGTGACTTTTGTCATTTATTAATTGATTATGAATTGGGCATGTCACACACTGAACCTAGTTTTCTTCCACTATTATAATGAGTACATATAGCAATTGCTATATAGTTATGATATTCATATGGCTCTCGTGAGTTTGAGTATGATAGTCTTGGAAAACTATTCTAAATGTAAGGAACTAGAAATTAAAGGGGTACCCATCAACTAGGGAATGATTGAACAAAGCATAATATATGGATGCTATTGTGCTATTAAAAAATTATGAAGGGGAAGTTTTAGTGAAGCATGAGAAGATGTGCATGAACTGATGCAGAATGAAATAACAGCAAGGATAATAAATTTCACAATAAAAAATAACTTTGAAATACTTAGGAACATTTATCAATATAGTACCCAACCATGATTTCACAGGATTGAAGATCGAGCATCCTACTCATTTCTTGATGGAAGGTTGAGGGACTTGGAATATAGAATGAGATAGAATTTGATATATGGTCAGTGTGGGAGTTTGATTTTCTTTAGTTATGCAATTGTACAGGTTCCCCCCCCCCCAATGAGTGGTGGAAGGTAGGAAAAAAAGGGGTTTTGTTTATTAAAAAACTAAAATTCATTAATTATACTTTTTATTGTAGCCAAAATCTAGAAACAATGGGGATTCTCCCATCAGGGAAAGGCTAAATAAATTGTGACATATGAATATAATTAATATAACACTTTTACATCAGAGGTGCAGGCAAGATAGCAGAGTTAAGGTAGGGACCCGACCGAGCTCTCCTCAAATCACTCCTAATACTTTTAAACAAATTTTAGAGAGGCAGAATTCACAAAAAGACTGAGTAAAACAATTTTGCAACCCAAGACAACCTGGAAGATTGGCCAGAAGGGTATATTGTACTGGGCTTAGAAAGGACCTGCAATGCAGCTCAGACCAAGTGAGAGAGAACTGGTCCCAGCCATTCAGTACTAGACTGCAAGGTAACTAGGTCCATGGCAGCAGTGGTGGTGGTTTCCAGACCTCTCAAATAAGGGATTGCTAAGGACAATTTGGTAGGTCAGTAGGGAAACTCTTTCATAATGGGTTGTGATTGGAACACAGTGTAGCACAAGTCTCAGCAGCACAGACCTGATCAGACCTCAAGAACCACTGAATCAACAGCAGCAGCTGCTGCTAGAGGTCTCAATCCATCATGGTCAGGGTTTCAGAAGGAGATTACAATGGTCTCTGCTACCATTGAGGCAGGACTCTGTAGCTTTGTCCATACTAAGATTTGGGTCTCAGTCTAAGGCCCCAGTACTAGGAAGAGGAACAGAAACAGAAAAGACCTTACTGTTGTAATGGAGCAGGAACCCTCCTCACAGTTCTAGGGCCAAACAAAGTGCTTGTGGTTACCTACAAACCAGAACACAGGAAGAAGACCTTGTGAAAATTGAAAACTTGAATGTTCCTAGAAGAATCTCTGAAAATAGCTGCAAACACTCACAAAAGCTTGGGTCAATGAATCCTTCTTCCTGGAAGCAGAGCTCAACCTTAACAAAGGGACATGAAAGAAAAATATTTGATCATAGGTAGTCACTATGGTCATATAGAAGATCAAAAAACACACTCAGAAGATAACAAAGTTGAGGTTTTTATATCCAAAGCCTCCAAGAAAACTATGATTTGGTCACAGGCCATGGAAGAGCTCAAAAAAAGGATTTTGAAAATCAAGTAAGGGAGGTAGAGGGAAAATTGGGAAGAAAAATGAGGGTGATGCAGGAAAATCATGAAAACTGAGTCAATACCTTGATGAAGAAGATACAAGAAAAATACTAAAGAAAATTATATCTTAAAAATCAAATGGAAAAATAATATCTTAAAACACCAAATGGAAAAAGAGTTCCCAAAAGCCAATCAGGAGAATACCTTAAAAAGAAGAATTGACCAAATGGAAAAGGAGATACAAAAGCTCACTGAAGAAAATTCCTTAAAATATAGAATGGAACCAAAAAAAAGTTGATTTCTGTGAGAAGTTAAGAAATAATAAATCAAACCCAAAAGAATGAAAAACTAGAAGAAAATGTGAACTATCTCTTTGGCAACACAACTGACCTGGAGAATAGATCCAAGAGAGAAAATTTAAAAATTATTGGACTACCTGATAGTCATGACCACCCCCCCCCAAAGTCTAGACATCATCTTTCAAGATGGAGGGGTGCTGAGGGGATGCAGTGGATAGAGCACCAGCCCTGGAGTCAGGAGGACCTGAGTCCAAATCCAGTCCCAGACACTTAATAATTACCTAGCTGTGTGACCTTGGGAAAGTCCACCATTGTCTTGCAAAAAAAATAAATCATTAAGAAAAACTACCCTGAAATTCTAGAAGAAATCCACAATCACCCCTTGAAAGAGATCCCAAAATGAAAACTGCCAGGAATATTATAGCTAAATTTCAGTACTCCCAAGTCAAGGAGAAACTATTTCAAATAGAAAAAAGCAATTCAAATATCATGGAGCCACAGTCAGGAAAAACAAGATCTAGCAGTTTCTGTATTAAGAAATCATGGGACTTAGAATATGGGCAAAAGAAACTTGGATTACAACCAAGAATCAACTCCCCAGTAAAACTAAACATAATCTTTCAGGGGAAAAGATGGGCATTCAATGAAATGGGTGTCTTTCAAGCTTTCCTGATGAAGCAGAGTTGAACAGAAAATCTGATCTTCAAATATAAGACTCAAAGAATGCATAAAAGACAGAAGTAAATGGAAAAGACAAATCATAAGGGACTTAAAAATGTTGAACTGCTTATATTCCCACATGGGAAGATGATGCTGATAACTCATATGAACTTTTTCAGTTAGGACAGTTAGAATGAGCATAAGCAAGGCACAGATGGGAGTTGAATATGAAGGAATACTATATATAAAATATGGAACTAATGGGTGGGAGAAGAATGTACTGGGAGAAAGGGAAAGGGGGAGGCAGAATGGGGTAAGCTATTTCACATAAAAAGAGGCAATAAAAATCTTTTGCAGAGGAGTGAATGAAGGGAGAGTTAAGGGGGAGTGAGACTCATCAGAATTGGCTCAAAGAGGGAATTCCTCATACACTACTAGGTATTGAAATCTATCTCACTCAAGAGAAAAATAGGAACAGAAGAGGATGGGAATGGGGGGTAAGTGTAGCAAGGCGGGAAGATTGTGGGAGGGAGTAGTCAGATGAAAATACTTTTTAGGATTAATAGAGTGAAAGGGGAGAGAATAGAATAAATGGGAGGGGGAATGGGATGGAGGCAAATATAGTTAGCAATAATAACTATGAAAAATTGAAATAAGTTTCTCTGATAAAGATCCCATTTCTCAAGAGAACTTAGTCAAATTTATAAAAAATTAGAGCCATTCCCCAATTGATAAATAATCAAAAATATGAACAGTTTTCAGATGAGGTTATCAATACTAATCTATTTAAATAATTCTTTTAAAAAAGTCCTAACTCACTATTGCTAAAAGAAATGAAGGTTGGAACAGTTCTGAGGTACTACCTTATACATGTTGTCTTGGCTAATTGGGCAGAAAAAGAAAATTTCTACATAAAGGAGTTAGAGAAAATGAAACATCAAAGCACTGTTGGAGGAGTTGTGAAATGATTCAATAAGTCTGTAGAGCAATTTGCAACTATGCCCAAAGGGCTATAAAACTATGCTTACCTTTTTACCTAGCAATACCACTACTATATCTACATTTCAGAAGAGATAAAAAAACAGGAGAGAAAAGGATTTCTATGTATAAGGTTATTTATAGCAGCTCTTTTCTGGTAACAAGGAACTTGAAATTTAGGAAATGCTCATCAGTTGTGGAATAGTTGAAAAAATTATGATTTGTGATAAAGATGAAATGTTATTCTGTTATAAGAAAGCATGAAAAGAATACTTTCGGTAAAAACCTTACATGAGCAGATGCAAAGGGAAATGTACTATATACAAAGTAACTGCAATGTTGTAGGGTGATTGACTGTAAATGACTTATCTTTTCTCAGCAATGATGTGACCCAAGAGAACTCTGAAGGACTTAAGATAAAGAATACTATCCATCCCAAAGAGAGAGTTCATAGTGTCTGAATACAAACTGAAACATATTTTTACTTTATTTTTCTTGATGTTTCACTTTTTTTGTGGGGCGTTATGTTTATTTTTACAACATGACTGTTGAGATGTTTTTCGTGACTACACATTTGTAACCTACATTGAATAACTTAGTTCTCAAGGAAGGGAGGAATGGAGAGAATTTAGGACTCAAATTTTCAAAAGTTAATGCTAAATTGTTTTTGCATGTAATGGAGGGGGGGTGACTTAAATTAAACCAAAATTTTAAAACTTTCAAAAAAAAAGAAATTACAAAATGGACACTTTTCATAATGGCTATTCCCATTGACCTCAGAACAATACCATTAGAATCGACCAATTAAAAAAAGAAAAAGTCTATCAATCTTTAAACTCCTCAGGGACACACACAAAGTCCAAATGAACAAGTTTCCAGATAAAAGTGGACATACCAGCTGTTTTCTGCAGTAACAGATAGTAGTGGAAAAGAAAAATGATCTGAATCTACTTTAAGTTTTCCATTTCTAGTATCAATCCTGATATTGCTGACCCCAGAACACACTATCAGTACAACCTTCCTACATAACTCCTCTCTTCCTCATTTATCTTACAGATCATAGAACTTCGACTCTAGAAGGAAAATCAGCTAGCTTAGTCCTATTATTTTTTAATATATTGCAAAACTGAGGCTAAGAGATTAAGGGACTTGTCTAAGGGCACGTAGCTAATTAGTGGCAGAGCCATGAGTCCTAACTCATATTCCTGTGTTCTTTGCACAGTAGAATGTATAACATGTAGGAGGTTCTTCCCCATTTCTGAAAAAAAAAAACAGAACAGAATCAATAGATTTATTGAATTGAATAAGTGGACTTATTTTTCTTAAAATGTGATATTCCTTTAAGATTATTTCAGATGTTCTTTACCTTTCTTGTGTCATAGATCACTTTGGCAGGCCATTAAAAAACTATGGATCTCTTTACAGAACAATGTATTTTCAAAGAATGAAATACATAAAATTATAAAAGAAACCAAAGGTTAGTAAAAATATTCATTTTCTCATATATGTCCAAAAAGCTTATGAAATCTTTCTTGGATACCATAGCTAAAACTTCTGATGTAACAGATAAGCCCTTAAAAAGTCAATGATATGAGGAGAGGAAGGCTAAGAAGAAATTACTATTCAGATCAAGCAAGTATTCCCAAGAGAAATTGGTCCATTAGCAAAAGGTATATATAACTTTCTGTGGGTATTTTCAGTGTGAGAAAAGGTGAAAGACCTAGATTATGGGACAGGAGAGCTGTTTGATTTTAAATGCAATTCTCCAGCTGATTTATACCAATGATGTTTGCAGAATATCATCAGACCATCTCTCTGAAGGATATGAGAACTAATAAATAACTGACATTAGATGATGAGATCAAGTAAATTAAAGAAAGGCAAACTGCATCTATTAGGTTGCTATGAGAGAGCTTTTTAGTAATGGAGAAATACATGATTGATAACTGGGTAATGTAGGGGTACATTAAGAGAGAATCCCTGGACAGGGAGCCAGAAGAAGTGAATTTTATGATACTTTATGCTACTAATTAGATGAGACTTGTTGGAAATGTCATATAACCTCTCTGGGTCCCAGTTTCTTCATCTGTAAATTGAAGACTGTGAATCTACTCTTCTAGGTTTTTTTTTTTTTAATTACTTGCTGGTAATATTCAGCCAAAGAAAAGTTCTCATTGAAAGCAGCACACTTCATATTATTTCTTCATTCATGTGATATTCAAACAATATTCCAAGAAACAAACAATTCTTATAGGTAAAACGCCATCCTAAATAAACACTGTTGACAATTTAGAGTTAAAAATGATCCAAAAGAAATATGAATTTTGATTGTACATCCTGTGAATAATAATTTTAAAATTCTAAGGATTTGCTTTTGAAAAGAAATAAGTTCAATTTTCATGGTATTCAAATAAACAAGCATATTTGTCTGAGGACAAGAATATCCCATTTTCATTTGTAATCCTTATATCTAATGCAGGTAGTCATTTAATAAATTCTGGATGAGTGATTGAATATTGGAAGCAACCTTGGGTTATTTCAATCTAGACACTTGGAGTTTAAGTCCAGGTATGTCTTACCTGGCTCAAAATATTCTGTTTACACTGTCTTCAACGTCAAGTTCTTTCTCCCTAAATTATTATCTCTGTTAAGATTAATCTCAAAATCAACAAGCCTTTATGAAGCACTTATTATGTGACATTGTGCTAAGCAAATAAAATTTCTGTTTAAAAAAGTTCTAAAGTTGCCCATTATCTTGCAATTACAATAATTCCTTAGACTAGCATTTAAGGACCCCCAGAACCTCCTTATGCCATCTATGTTTTAAATGTTATTTCACAGAACTACTGACAATTATAGGATCATTTAATGAAAAGCTGAAAGGACTATTAGATATCATCTATTCCAGCAGTTTCTTTTTTTACAGTTGAGGAAACTGAGACTTGGGGACATGAAATGATTTGCTCAAGATCACAGAGATATTATCAGAAGCAAGATCTGAATACAAGTTTTCTGATTCCAGAGACAAAATGTATCTATTTGATAATTAACCATGTGTACTGAAGAGAGATTTTTCAACAGATTAGCAATCATGTGATGAATTTGATAATTTGTAAAACCAAAAGAAATATTGACCTATGATTCCCTAAAAACCAATAGTTCCATCAAAGGGTTTGATAGTCAGAAGATCTTAAAGAAAAGTGGAGCCAAGTATATCCTCCTCAAGGAGTTCAAACCATAGAATGCAAAGAAAATGGAAATATTTTCACTAGTAACTGGATCCTAGGTTCCTGATTCTTCTTATTGTCATTACAATGACATCATCAGTCATTAGCCAAGTCATGAACATAGTCTATGGTACAAGTAAGCATGTCCTTGAGTACCCAGATGATGCCATGCAGCTCTCCTCATTTAGGAGATTTAGGACTAAATAAAAAAACAAGGAGGAGCTGTAAGCCAACATCAAAACTACTTCTTTTATGTTGAAACATAATGCAAAATCTATTTATAGACATTCTTGTGCTTACTAGGATAATATTGAACAAGGCCACTTATTCTCTGCTATCGCCAGACAGGGAGCTTGATTGGATCGTGTTGTGAGTAATGCCTAAAGACTGAGCAAATGCAGTTGAAGGAAAAATACACTAGATTGTCTCATTAATTCTCACTTTGCATATCTACAGACATGAAGCTGTAAAGATTTATGAGCCTCTGATTTCAGTTGTCTTATTCTGGATGTGGAGCAACTAGCTCAACTTTTATTTGTTAAAGTAAAATGCTAGGGGGGCGGCTAGGTCTCAGTGGATAGAGCACCAGCCCAGGAGTCAGGAGTGCCTGAGTTCAAATTCGGCCTCAGACTTCATAATTACCTAGCTGTGTGGCCTTGGGCAAGCCACTTAACCCCATTGTCTTGCAAAAACTAAAAAAAAAAAGTAAAATGCTAGAATGGATAGGGACCTTAGAAGCCATCTAATCTGATTTCTTTGATTTTGCAAATAAAGAAACTGAGTCTCAGAGAGAGTCGACTTAGGATCAAAGCATCACAGGAACAAAGATAGACTGGCACCTTAGAGGCCATCAATTTCCATTATGTCATTTTTCATGTGGAGAAACCAAGTCATCAGATAGTAAAATTATTTTCTTAGAGTAACACAGATAGTCTATGTATTGCAAGCCATACAAAATTATCAACTTACAATTTAACTACTAAAAATTTATTGGATTTTGAGTCCCATCTGTAGTTGTCTTGACAATGCCAGACCAAATGATTTTGTGGACCTTATATGACCCATCAGTGGAATGTTCCCCCACCCTGGTCTATACAATGAGAAAGAGGTGGAAACTATCTATTCCTGACTTCAAATCTGATGTTCTACTGACTATAGTGTCTCTTGTGTGACCATAGTGTCTCTTGGTCACACAAAGGGTACATATGATTTGCCCAAACAAACTAATGATATATCTAGGACTTCAAAAAAGGTATTTTTGAATCTACTTTTTAGAGATAAGATGATTATCAAACTAGTGACTCCCCCTCTTCACCATTAGTTCTTTTCAGCACAAGGGCACACAAATGATACTCATAGTTTCAAAAACATAGCCCTAGGTTATGATAAGATAAAAAAAAAATAACAAATTACACTGCTGACATGCTTGAAGGTTTATAAAACATGTTCCTTACAACAACCTGATCAGTTGGAATAATAAATATCATTACCTTTATTCTGTAGATGAGGAAACTAAAACCATAAAGTTAATCACCATACTGAAAGTCAGAAAGCTAATAAACATTCAATTTTCTTGACTTTAGACCTTTATCTGTTAGTCTCTACAGGAGACAAGCATTAAAAAATAAAAACCACCCTCATTGGCCAGTTAAAGTGTGAAAAATTGACCACAGTGGAAGGAATTTCAAAGTACAAACTATATAAATAGGTAAATTACTAGTATCTTATAGTTCTAGTTCCTGTCCCTCAAGTTTGACTCAGTAGTGATTTCTAATTTAATTCTATTGATTCTATTCTCAGATTAAAGAAATCTCAGGGGTTGAATTGGGCCTCTGAAAAAGTTTAAGTATATCCATAGAAGGGTAGCTGCAAGGATGGAAAGTGAACTTAAATCCATATAATACAAGCATCCCTTAAAGAAATTGGTGCTGTTTGCATTAGAAAGAAAAACTTGAATCAGTTCATACAAGTCTTCCCAGGTTTTTCTTTAAACTCTCCATTTTATCATTTATTAAGAAACAATAGCATTGTTATACCATATTTGTTCAACTATTCCCTAATTGAGTACCTCCTTAGTTTCCAGTTCTTTGCCATCACAAAAAGTTCTGCTAAAATATTTTTTGTACATATTAGTCCTTTGCCTCTCTATTTTATCTCAAGTGGGTATAGGCATATTAATGGGATCCCTGAGTCAAAGGGTTAGAACAGATTAAAATCTCTTAGGACATACTCTCAAAATACTTTCTAGAATGTCTATAAAGATACGCAGCTCCACTAACAGTGTATAAATGGATCTTTTTTTCCCCACAGCCCCTCAGCATTCGTCATTTTCCTTTTTTTGTTAGTTTTGTCAACCTAATCACTGTGACATAGAACCTCAGAGTTGCTTTAATTTACACTTCTCTAATTATTAGTGATTGGGAAGAGTTTTATATAGTAATTGATAGAATTTCTTCCCTTGAGACCTATATCCTTATCAATTAAGATATACATTATATTCTTATAAGTTCAAACATATAGCATGGAAAACAATCTTTATTGGAGAAAATTGCTCCATATTCCACCTGAATCTGAAAATTTTCTTCTATCTATAGATTAAAAAGATAATTATTTCATCATTCATTTAATTTGCTTATAATGTGATCTTTAATATTTAAGTACATTTGGAGTTTATCTTGGAGTATGGTATGAGGTGTTGGTCTAGTCCAAGAATTATTAATATTTTGTAGGTTATGAACTTCTTTGATAGTATAGTGAAATATACTCAGAATATTTTTAATTCATAAAATAAAGTACATATAATTGTATAGGAAATTAATTGTATTAACCAATCTTTTAAAAAATCATGGACCCTCAGATAAGAACTGATCTAAATTTAATTGCTTCCAGAATGCTCTCCATTTTTCACACTATTTTTGTTTAATGAAATACTCTAGTGCTACATTCTCATATTAATGTAGAACTCTACTTGTAGTAAGACTTTGAGAAATATTTGCTGAAAAGAACTGAGCAAATGAATGTCATTTTATACCACTTATAGTATCATTTAAAGGTTATGAAAGACTAGTCTTCCATGACAGAGTGACCTCAAAACATTCATGTTGTTTATAAATGATAAAATTTTATAATTGACTTGAAAGTTTTAGCTATTCTGATCAAGACAAAAAATCCAAGACAATTCCAAAAGATCCATGATAAAAATAATACTACCTACCTACAGAGAGAGTACTGATTGAAGCATACTTTTTAAAACTTTATTTTTCTTGGTCTTTTTTTTGTGCACTTGTATTTTTTTTTCCCTATGACTAATTTGGAAATAACTTTTACATGATATCACATCTATATTTGATATCACAATGCTTATCTTCTTAAAAGGGTGAGAGATAGAAGAAAGAGACAAGTGAAACTCAAATTTTTTTTAAAATGAATGTTAAAATTTTTGGATGCAATTGGGAAATATTCAATGAAATGAATAAAATATGTTTTAAAAACTTTACAATTGAAGGGTCCATAGGTCAAATAAATCCTTGCCCCAGTAGCTGAGGTCAATTCCTTATTGATTTTAGGCTGCTAATTTTGTTTGATTCTGTATTCTTTATACCCTATCTCTTTTGCATTGATTCAACTTGATGATGATAATAATAATAATAATAATAATAATAAATAATCTTTTCATATGTTGCTAATAAATTCTTTGTTAATAAATTATTTTAAGATTTAATCAATATTCATTACATATCATTCTATAGTTATCTAGGGTTTTTTATCTTGATCTGTTTTAGGTTTCAAGAACTTTTTTTTATCAAAAATGAAATTTGTTAGAAACTTCTTTTTGTATTTTTTCATATAGTGAATGGAACAGAGGTAATTTTTCTGAGTGTTTGATAGTTATAAGTAATCTGATACTCAGTTTCTTTTTTTTCCTCTTTAAGAATTCAGTTTTTTATGAGAATGAGTTGTTTAAATTCTCTTATTTCTTCTTTTACTCTAAATTTTTTATATCTTTTCTGAATATTTACCTATTTTAAGTAAGTTGAAGGCTCTGATGACAAATTTCTAATCATTTCTTTCATTTTGTCTTAATTTTTTGTGAATTCTTTTGTATTTTTGATACTGACAATTTGATTCTTGTCTTTGTAAATACTAGATAATGGCTTATCAATTCACTCTCCCTCCCTCCAAAGATGACTATTTAATAATTAATTTTATCTTTCAAACTTATATGATTTTCAGAATTTCTATTTTGATACTTAAGTACTTTTTAGTTGCTTCCACAGCCCATCGATCTATTTCTTTTCTCTCCCATTGATGAAAGTATTACTATATAGTTTTCCCCTTGGGGAATTTTTGGCTACATCCCCAAAAATCTGTCATACCGTCTCATTTTTGCCATGATCATTAATGAAATAATCTATTGTTTTTATGATTTTATACTATTACTTGACAGTTCTTTAGGTTTAAGTTACTTAATCTCTATTTACTTTGTAATTTTTTCATTTTCCCCTTCATTTAATATTATTTTATTAACTAGTAATCCATAAAAGTCTAATATTTATACTTTCTGCTATTTGTTTTTGAAATATTTACACTGTAATGCTTGGTTTATTTTATAAAGATGCTGTTCACAGCTAGGAAGTTTATACTCTATTTTTTCCCCATTCAATAGCCAGAAAACTATTATGAACTTTTCTAAAACTCTATTCAGATTAACTTAAATTTTTTTGGTTTTGTTAAATTTGCCTAGCTCTGAAAGTTATGTCACTTTTATTGTTATTGAGTTACTTCACTATCATTGTTTTATTATTTCTCTCTATAAATCTTTTTAAGTTTTTCCTTTAAGTGTTTAGTTGGTATGCCATTTAATGTACATATGCTAAGCATTGATGTTTATTGTCTATGATTTCTTTCTGCAAAATCCAGTTTCCTTGTTCATCTCTTTTCATCAAGTCTATTTTTGCTGTTGTCTTGTCTGAGATCATGATCAACACTCACACTTTATTTTAGTCCAGTTGAAATATAATAAAGTTTGCTTCAATCTCTTATTCCAACTGGTTTGATCTTTATGCTATTTATTATATAAAATTCCGTTTTCTAATCCATTCTTCCATTTTCTGTTTGATAAGCAAAATCATTCCATTCAGAGTAATAATTATTACGTGTATTTTCTTCCCTTTTATTCTTTAAGCCTTTCTCCTCCTTCTGATTCCCACCCCCCCTCTTTATAAGGAAAAAGTAGGTGGTATGAGTGTTCTCTCACTGCTCCATGTTTGATGTAATGAGCATTCTTTACGTTTCATCCTGTTCCTTTTCCCAAATTTGGAATAGAGCCCCAGCTTCTTTCCTCCCCCCTCCCTTTATTTCTTCCTCTCTTCCTTGAATTCTCTCCCTCTTCAGCTATACTATTTAGGCTTCCCTTCAAGTCCCAGCTAAAACTGTCCTTCTATAAGAATTCTTTCCCTTTCTCTCTTATGCTATTGTCTTGCCTATGAGATTATCTCAAACATACTCTGCATTTCTCCCATTTGCATGTGCTTCTTTGCATGTTGCCTCCCCATTATACTATGAGTTCCTTGAGATCCAAGGTCTGACATGTCTATCTTTGTGTCTGTCTTTGTGTTCCTAGCACATTGTACAGTACAAAACACAGAAGACTTTGATTTATGAACCTAAATCTCTGTTCATAATTCCCCCCTCCAAGTTTGTTGTGTCTATGAATCTACTTTTTTTCTCATTCTCATCATGTTTCTCAGATGAATGTATGTCTACACCAAACTTTTTAACTCTTTGTAGTCTACCTGCCTTTGACAAGTTCAGTGAAGTTTAAGTCAGTCACCTTCTCTTTCCTTTTCTCATTTACATAGACTGCTATTTGTGTACCCCATTTATACATCTGATCACCCTTTTGGTTTGATGTTCTTCTTAGATCTTTGTAGATGTAGTTGTGTGGGAAGCTGATCTATAATAGCTTGTTCTAACAGTGACATCTCTGCTGTTATCCTATGGTTATTGTTGCTGTTTTATGCTGAAATATAGAACTATACATATATTCCTATTAAATTCAGTCTTGTTAAATTTCCTCCATTATTTTAGCCTGCTGTAAATCATTACTGTCATCCAAATTGTTGGTAATTCATCTGAACTCTGTGTCATTGGCTAATTGAATAAGCTTGTCTTGTACGCTTTGATCTAAATCTTGATAAAAATCTTTGAGCAACCCAGGACTTGATTATACTTCACTAAATATTCATTCTAGATTCAAAACAATTAATAATCAGCATTAATTTCCTGTAATTTTAATGTGAACAATCCATCTTATAGTCCTTTTTAAAAATTGGAGACATTCTTGCTTATCTATAGTCTAAGTTCACCTTTCCCATTCATCATGCATTTTCAAAGATCAATTAATAAACTATTTTAACAAATGATAATTCTAGCATTTTAAGATTTATGAAGAGCTTTACAGTCATTTTCATTTGATTTTCCCAAACAAACCTGGGAGGGAGGAGCATTGTCATCAACATTTCACTGAAAGGTACCCTGAGGTTCACAGAAAATAATGAATTGGCCAAGGTCACAGAGCCAATAAGCATTTGAGTAAAATTAGAGACCTGATCGTTCTGAATTTGAGTTGAGGGCTCTCTCTCTACCACACAACAAGACTATGAGTCTTAGAACCGGAAACTTTAATCCTGTGAGAATCTACTAAAGTGATGACTAATTATATAAACACTGTTACACCCCCTTGCAGATTACCATCACTTCTCCTGGATATTTATTCAGACATCTTTTTTGAAGGCCAAGGTGCTGTAAAAATAGATAGAGATGGTAAGCCCCCCCCCCAACCACTATATCAGCGACTAGGTGGTGGTTTTTTTTAGGAAAAGCTCCAACATAATGATACCATTAAAAGAAGGTTCCTGCCTATCCCAAATTGTAAACGATTTTGTTTTAAAACAATAAATTTAGGTGACATTTCATATACACAAAGTGCTAAATCACCATACAACCACCCCCCACAGTGACAAAGCATATAATGAACTATATTTTTAGAAGCCTGAATTAGCAATCCAAAATACAATATATGTGTGATATGGGCATGTTAGCCTTTACTATGAGAACTTTGGGATTTCCTGACTTTTCAGAGTATAAATTTGTAACTGACTCAGAGCAGCAATTTTTATTTCTAATTATACTGTTCAGAGACTAAAACGCTCTCAGAAGAAATACAGTATGCACAAAAAACCACAAGTAAAAAAGCAAAGAAGGTTCAAAATGGTTGAGAAGATCCAGGCATCACTTAGCATTTCTAAAAAAGCTGTATTTTAAGGCTTATTTTCATTACATTCCTTAGAACGATGTCAGGATAGAGACAATTTCATCCATAAGCAGCTGTGACATGATGGAACTGATTGGAGGAAATTGCACCTCTCAGCAGGAAGGGAGGGCTCTTCTCTCTCCATTTATTTTTTTTTTCATTTTTACCAGGTGTCAACCGATGGGCAAGAGCTACAGTGCCTTATATACTTTAAAGGGAACTATTAAGAGTCTATTTTATTTAATGTGAGCAATACACACATATATACATGTATAGATATATATGTATGTAGTAACATTGTCACAGAATCTCAGACCTGAGGGGCACTTTGATGTCCTCTACAATCGAATCATCCTCACTAAGCTCAGATTACACTGATGCAGCCACTTTAGGTTTGAAGAATTACACAGATGAAAAGATGAGGGTGTGGGAGTCACTGTGCTTCAAGGAATTATTGTCATTAATATCACTTGGAGATGTGTATATTAGACACTTTACCCTGTTTGCCTCAATATTCTCATCTACAGAATGAACTGGAGAAAAATTGACAAACTACTCCAATATTTTTGCCAAGGGTCATGAAGAGTCAGATGCAACTGAACAATAACAATTATATGTGGACCCCAATTCCACGAACAATTTTAAGCAAAAGGGTGTTCTTTCCCACCTTTTTTTGGTTACTTAAATTACATACACCTTGCTATCTACCCAAATATGATGAACATTACCAGTTCTATCATATTTGTAAATGTTCATCATATTTGTATGTGGCCTGACAAGTCATACTGGAACACCATGCTCATCATTACTCAGGCAGAGAGGTAAGAGAGAATAAATAAAATAGAACTGTCACAGACAGAATCATGAGTTTAAAAAATAGCAATATTTGGCTTCAGACTCAGAATCCTCAGATATATAAATATGTGTCCTCCTTTAGTATGAGGGTTTTTTCCTTCCTCAACTCTCTCATTCCTCCTGATTCCTTCTCTGGAATTCCTCATATCTATATTCTTCCTTGTTAAACACTTCCAACTTTCTAGTTAATTGGCATCTACTTACACATTACATGAGAGTTAGGAAACCAATCAAGCAGACACAGCTAAAACTTCCTACTCTTGATAAAATACCTAGCCCTCTACAACATGACCAAATTATTATTTGAACTAACTCAGGTACACAGGTACTGCTCCAAAACACAATATTGTATCAGTAAAGAGAATCTAATATAACCTGACCCAGGTCCAAAGGAAGGCTCTCATGATCATTGATTTCTTCTTCCTCCTCCTGTCAATTGTTCAAAATCATTAGCATTCAAAGATTGTGTTCTCCCATTGGCAAAGATATGGGTCTTTCCTGCCCCTTCCAAGATCTGAGTATATCTTTTTCTCTCAGGTGACAGTTCTAAAAAACAGAGCATTGTGGTTTCATGGACATAATGTGTCCATAGAGGTTATATGTGACTCAGTTTTCCCATGTGGGGCAGTAGAAAATAAGCTACTTGATATAATGTGATTAAGATATTTTATTTTAGAAAAAGAACAAATGGGTATGTTTTATCTTGCTTTTTTCTGTTGATGATAGAATCTATGATACCTTAGAAGCTGATCCTAAACCCTACGTCTTCAGGTACTCACACTCACAAACACACACATACGCACACACACACAAACTCACACGAATAGAACTAGGTATTCAACATAAGATGTGTGATTTAAAAAATGATTGAAAGATACCACAGTGCAGTATTGCCTCAATAAAGAGCCACCATTCATTGATTCACTCAGCAATATCTGTTAAAAGTCCACAAGGTGCCCAACACTAGCCTAGGTCCTGTGGAGCTGAATAAAAATGAAATAATCCCTATTCTCGAAGAGTTTAAATTCTACCAGAGGGGAAAAACCATACAGATGAGTAATTATAATTATACGGGGTAATTTAGAGGGAGGAAAACACAACAGTGTGACGAAGGAAATGGATAAAGGAAAATTTCATGTAGGAGGTGGTACTTGATCTGAGTCTTGAAAACTAGTGATGCCAAGAAATGGAAGTGAGGCAAGAATGCATTCCAGATATGGGAGATAACCTGTGCAAAGAGGGAGATGGAATATCAAGTATAGGAAGTGCCAAGTACATTAACTAGAATGTAAATTGAGTGAGGGAAAGTAATGGGAGTTCAGATTGGAGCTAAAGTTGGAATCAGACTGAAATGTTTTAAATGTCAGAAAGAGGAATTTGTATTTTTCCCAAGGAACAAAAGTAAAACACTAGGTTTTCTTAAACAATATTGGCGTAGTCGGACCTATACTTCAGGAATATCAGTTTGCCAACTGTCTGGATGATGGTGAGAACAGAGACTAGATGCTGGAAGAGCAATAGGGAGACTATCACAATTGTCCCAGAGAACAATAATGAGACTTGAACTAGATTAGTGGATGTGAAGGAACAGAAGACAGTTGATGATTAAAACTCAGAAGAGATACTCAACTTGAGGATATAAATCTGGGAATCATCAGCGTGGAGACTTTAAATTTGCTCAGGAAGCTAATATCATCCAAAGAGTAAAGAAATTAAAGAAGAAAACACAGCACAGAATACTGAGGGAAACCCATAGTCAAGGAGCAGGACATGGTTGATATTCTATAAAGGATATTTAAAAGAGTCAACCAAACAGAGAGAGGAGAAAAAGAAGGCAGAATGAGTATTATTAACACCTTCTATGATTCAGTCTTTCAGTTAAGCACTGGAGAATCAAAGAAAGGCAAAGGGGAACCAGTTCTCAGGGAAATCAGGGCTTAAGGAGACAAAATGCAAAATAACTCAGCACAAATGAGAGAGAGAGAGAGAGACAGAGAGAGAGAGACAGAGACAGAGACAAAGAGAGACAGAGACAGAGAGAGAGACAGAGACAGACAGAGACAGAGACAGGAGAGAGACAGAGAGAGAGAGAGAGAGAGAGGTAAAAGATTAATTAATAGAGGTAAGGCACTAGCATTAAAGAGGGCAGAATTTTAACTTGGATCTGAAGGAAACTGAAGAAAACTGGAACCTGAAAGAAACTGAGTAAGGAAATGGAGATGAAGAGGGACATAATTATTAGGAGATAGTGTCTCCTAATTGATTCACTGGGTCAAAGAATATGAAGAGGTTAAAAAAAAAGTACAAGTTAAGAAGAGATTTGAACGACAAATAGTTTTATATGTGATCTTGAAGTTTGTGCTTCATTCTCAAAGATCATGACATCAGGGGAAGTCATGCCATGACAAGCACATGAATTGGATTTGAGTGAGGGGAGGTCTGTACTAAGTCATCAGGAAGGAGAAAAGAAAAGAGTCCTCAGAGGACACCAGATTATAATCTGGATGAAGATTCAGCAAGAGATAGAGTAGAAAATGGTATTTCAGTGTCATGAAAGCCTGGGAAGGTGAGAGTAGTTAAGAGAAAGTGAGGTTGGTTGACTAATAGTGTCAAAGATTGAAAATGTAAAGAAAGAAGTTATCAACTATTGCAGTTAGCATCAACCAGTTCACTTCATGATACTTTTATTAACTCATTGTGACAAAAACCCCAATCTTTTGTGTTCCCACCACAAGGAAGCATTGATTCGGGCATTGTCTGAGTCATTATTGCTCATCCAAACCCAAGGGCCCTCCCATAAATAACAATATAGTGTTTTGAGAAAATGGTAAGTAGCATGGGAGCAATGTAGGTTAAGGAGCTGTGTGGTGTGTGTGTATGTGCGTGTGTGTGTGTGTGTGTGTGTGTGTGTGTCTGTGTGTCTTTGTGTCTGTGTGTATATGTCTATTGTACTGTAAACTTGATCAAATCTATTTAGTTGAAAAGTTAAAAAGGTGATTCAAACAATTCCTTGGATAACGTAGAGGATAACTTTTGCCTGAACTATTCTTGAATTATAGTTGTTTAGACTCAGCTAAATTAAATTTGTTTTGTAGATTCATTCAAAACAGTTTAACCAGCTGGCAAAGAATTCATCGGATCTTTCCTTTTTCTATATTTTTATAGTCATAATTTATTCAATAAGGCAGATTTTCACTTTTTATTAACATTATCCATTTATCACAGCCAAATTCTTTTCAGATATACTTCAATTTCTTCATAGATTCTGTTGGCCCTGTTAACTAAAATAATTTGTATTCCTGAATTCTATTGATGTTGACTCCATCTTCTATTTTATCATATCCTAAATTCAATAGTAAATGATTTGAAGAGAAAATTAATTAATAATTCCTTTCAGCATCATAGAATCACAGAATTTTGAAGTCGCAATTCCTAAAAGGCAAGTGTAATTGTATTGGCTTGGGTAACAAAGTTTTGACATTAGATTGTACATTTAAATCTAGAAAGAACTTTCTAGATTCTCTACTAGAGCCCTTTCATAAAGCATCCATAGACAACTAAATGGCACAGTGGATAGAGGATTTGTCTAGAGTTAGGGAGATCTGAGTTCAAATTTAACCTCAGACAGTAAACTTTTTTTTAAACTTAAAATAAGGGTAACTCTAGGCAGTTCACTTAACTTCTCTCTACCTCAGTTTCCTCACCTGCAAACTTGGAAGAAAAGCAGCACCCTTTTCTTAGGATTGTTGTAAGACTCAAATGAAAAAAAATTTCCAAACATTAAAAAGCTATATAAATGTTAATTAATAGCAGTAAATAGCAGTGGTCTTTATAACATGTAGGAATCAAAAAGACCTTCACTACTGAGGAAGTCACTAAGCCTTCTTGTGCTTCAGCCTGCTCATCTGCAAAATGAAGAGGTTGGGACTCTATGGTTTTGACAAATAATAGCTAGTATTCATGTCGTTTCAAGATTTGCAAAGTATTTTACAAATATCTCATTTTATCCTCACAACAACCCTGAGAGAGAGGTGCTCCCATTTTACAGATGAAGAAACTTAGGCAGACAAAGGTCAAGTGATTTACCTAGTGTAACAATGTCTGAGATTAGAGGTAAATTCTTCCAAATTCCAGGTCCTATGCTCTATCCATTGTAGTATTCAACTGTCTAAGAAAAAGGTGACAGTAGCTTTTGCTGTAAATTATTTAAGAACTATAGCAGTAAATCTACAATCCTTTTATACTTTTCACATTGTATCTGAATAAGGACCTTTACCATATTATAATATAGCTCATTATTACATGATTTTGAATATGTGACAGATCAGATCCTGCCTCCCCCAAATAATTGCTAAAACTGTCACATTAGGGTGTGGATGGCAGTTGGGTGATAGATTCTGAGAAAGGGACTGAATCCGGGAAAGGCAAATCAAAGCTGAAAGTTTTAGGCAGTAGCTATTATAAATATATACTGTGAGCCAGAAATATACAGTCAGGACAATCTGAGGCCATCAGCCGAGTCAATGGAAAAAAATATCAGGACACCTATATCAGAAAACAAAATAAGATATAAATTCCAGTGTTCACATAGATCAGATCCAAGAGTCAACGAACACTACTCCAGTGCATCTGAGTACTAAAGTACCTAGCAGTTATTATGATTTCCGGTAATAGCAGCTTCTGTTATCTATATTAGAACTACAAATCTATTAGAGCGGGAAGATTTCCTGGACCTCGCAAGTCTTGAAAGCAAATTCCTATAGGTGTTTCAGAAGGTCACAGTCTGCTACTAAAATTCAAGTAATTTACTTTAAAATGTGAAATGCAAAATAGCCCAGACTGGGAAGTGGAAAGAGATATCAAAGAGGGGGGAATTACAGATGTGCTACTGAAATAGGTATGAAAGACCTGCCTTTTAAAGAAATAGCATATTCTAATGATAGGTTTTATGAGGCACTTCAGTTAATATCATCATTTCTGGAATGAATCAGAGAAATAACTGGTACTTTTTTAAAGTATTAAACAAAAATCAAAGAGATTTCTACTGCAAAGGGACTCCAATGAAGCAGGTACACATATGAAATCCATCACAAATTGAATTTCAAGGGGTACAGGCTTCTTAAGTCCAGGAGTTCAAGGAGTTGTTTAACTGGTTTATTGGAAATTATTTGGCAAATATTCTAAAAACTGAGAGTGGTATGATATTATATTTCAATATAAAAATTGGCAAGAAAATAAAAAGGAGAATAATGAGAAGTAGCCAGAAAATCAAAAAGGAAGATAGAAGGATCTAAATGCAGGGATAAGGATAAAGTCAGTCTTTAAAAAAAGGCAGAACAGGCAGCTGCCTGAGAAATAAAATTTTAAGTCTATTAAGGCATTCTATGGGTCTCTAAGCTGGAAACAATGTCCCCAAATTATACGGAGAGTCATTTTGGGGGTTAAGGCAAGTGTTCTAGAGAGAACTAATTAATTAATTAAAAGACAATTCTAGAGTACTATTGGTCAATCACTATTCTAGGTTCTTAAAATATAAATACAAAAGAGACAATTCTTGTCCTCAAAGAAATGAAGACAATCCAGTTGGGGTGGGAGGTAGAGGGGGGTAGAGAGCCAAGGAAAATGTTTTCGTTCTGGTGGCTCATAAGAATGGAAAATAAGGGCAGTTGTATGACCTGCTCTTTTCAGAAAGATGGGCGCTATTGATTTGAGGTGAAGAGGATGGAGGAAGAAAACTTTGTTACTGATATAAAAATGATCACAAGAGGCTAGATTGATGGGGCACTTCTAATAAGGTGAAATTAGAGATAAATACAAAGTCATATTTAATTCTTTTAAAAATGAATAGTTCAAGTACAGAATAACAGTTAGTATTTATATAGTTTTAAGTTTTGCAAAGATTTTTATAAATATTATCTTATTTGATCCTCTGGCAGATATCTCTTTGATGCTAATATTATTACTTTTTTACAGAAGAAGCAGAGGCAGACAAAGGTTAAGTGACTTGTGTGGATTAGATATAAGGTTCTTAGGCCAGATTTAAACTAAGGTCTTCTAAAACTCTACCCTTTGTACCACCTAGCTCTCTCTAATACAGGATATGGGTAGATCATGTGAAAAAAATGTGAAGTTGGGTGTCTAGGTGGCATAGTGGATAAAGCACCAGCCTTGGAGTCAGGAGTACCTGGGTTCAAATCCGGTCTCAGACACTTAATAATTACCTAGCTGTGTGGCCTTGGGCAAGCCACTTAACCCCATTTTCCTTGCAAAAAAAAAAAACCTAAAAAAAAATGTGAAGTTGAGGAGGTGGTGAAACAGCAGACTTACACACTCCATATCAATCAATAGGGAGTCTTTGATGACTTCAAGAGTTATTTCAACCATGGAAACCCACATTAATAGAAACATACTGTCCAGACCTTGGAAAATGACAAAATTGCTCTTCTGCAATTGGAGTAATATATTTACTTCCGGGTTTAGGGAAATCATTGAGATACTGGAGAGAATCTAGAAGAGATTACCTAGAATGGTAATTCATTCTATTCAAAAGAATGTTTAAAGAATGGAATTTATTCAGGTCAGAGAAAACATGTATAGGGAAAGGGAGAGAGCAAGAAAAGGAGATAATTGTCTTCAAGAATCTGAAGAGTTGTCATTTGAAAGATATAATAAATTTATTTTTCATTTTTCTCTGTCAAGCACTCCTCTATATATGTGCCTGCTCTCATTAGACTATAAGCTTGATGGGGGCAAGAGTTTGTTTTATATTTGTATTTATATGTCCAGCATTTAGTGTATTCTCTGACATATATTCATGTTTATTTTTAATTCATTCTATTTGGCCCTCTAACAGGAAAAAAAAACAGAAAATGCAATTTATAAAGAAGTGAATTTATGGTAAATGTGGCAGGGGAAAAAAACTTCCTAACAGTCAAAGTTGGCCATAGTTGGCCAAAAGTGGAATGGGCTACTTTGGTAAATAGTGGATTTTTTAATCACCAGAAATATTCAAATAGAGGCTGGATTACCACAGTTTGGGATAAAGAGGAGGTTGAATTCTTGTTCTTGTATAAACTGAACTAAGAAACCTATGTGTGTCACTCCCTCTAGTCTACCTACCAACTTGTTCTCCAATTCAAAGACTGGGGTCCTAGAAATTCACTGTTACCTCAGCTTCAAGGATATCTTATATGTCTGCTTTCTTAAAACCATAATTAATGAATCTGTACTGGTCTGACAAAATTACCTTAAAGCTTAGACATTTCGTAAATTACATAATAAGATTTTACCATTAAACCTGGGGTATTCTTTTTTCATAATGCTCATTATAGAATTTGAGTTAGAAGGGACCTCAATGGTCATTTTGCCTAACACACACACACACACACACACACACACACACACACACACACACACACACACACACACACACACATACACAAATATTTCATAATATACTCAAGAAGTTATCTTCCAAAGTCTATTTGAAAGTCTCTAAGGAAAAGGAATTCACCTTTTAGACAGGCCATTTCACTTTTGGACAGCTGTATTTTTTAGACATTCCCCCCTAATGATGAGCCTAAATTTTTTTTCTCCCTCTTCAATCCTTTCTTCCACCACCCCCATTGTTTCTAGCATGAGATTTAGAGCCAGTCAGAATAAGTCTAATCACTCTTGTTCATTAGACCCCTCAAACACCTGAAGACAGATGAAATTTCTTCTTTGTCTTCTCTATGGCTTAACCACTGTCAGAAATTTTTGAAAGATTATGAAAAGTGGGGAAGATATAAGATTGAAAAAAAAAATTTTCTCCCAATTTTCCAAAAATGGGAGAACAGAATCTGCAAACTATTGACAGATGATCTTGACTCCACTTCCTGGAAAATCATAGAAAGGACATTCAAGAGATAAAGAAATGGAAGTGATGAATACAAAGAGAATAGCTTTAGCAGAACAGGTAACATCAGAAAAATCTCATTTCCTTTTTTGACAGGATTACTAAACCAGTAGATGAGGAAAATGCTATGGATATGTATTTCAAAAAAGCTTCTGACAAAGTCATTATTTTGAGGTAGAAGATAGAAGACTATGAAGTATAAGATAACATGTGCATTAGGAAATCATTGAGTGACCTAACTCATAGAAGAGCTGTTAATGGTTCTGTCAACATAGTGAGGGGACAGCCAGTAGAATACAATAGGGATCTGTCCAGCTTTGGTCCTTTAAGGTTTAATTTATAAAGAATAACTTGGATAAAGGTACATGTTGATCAAAATTCTAAATAAGACCAAACAAAAAGGGGTAGTTAATGCAGTGTATGATAGAATCAGGCTCCAAAAAGACTTTGACAGGCTACAGGAGTAGGCTGCATGTAAGATGAATAACTATGAAGTCTTTTATTTGGGTACAAAAAAAAAATCAATGCAACAAATATAAAAAAGAGGATTCAGTGGTAGACAGCAGTAGTAGTTCTGAAAATAATTTGATGCAGCAACCTGCCCCTCCCTCTATCTCCCCACCCCTCCCTCAAAAAACAGAGAAAATTTTGTTGCATTAGGAGACTTGGTGCCTTTGTCATGATCCAGAGAACCATGGGCATGGAGAATATTGAAATCAGTTGGAAACAGATTTTATAAATCTTTTGTTTTCACTGTTGAAAAAGATTTTCATTCTTCCTCTGATGCTGTTAAGACACTTTGTCTTGACTTCCAGTCTGACTCCAGTCATGCTTTCATGGACAGGGGAAAATAGGTTAGGCAGGCCCTGAGGCAACATCTGAGACCACCTATACCAGAATCTGAGACCTCTCCCCAAAATGCAAACTCTCCAATGCAGGACTTGGGCAACTCCCAAATCACTAGATTTTGGAATGGTCTCCCTATCCCTCTCCCTCCCCTTCTCCCTTCTCCCTCTCCCTCTCCCTCTCCCTTTTCCCACTTCTGCTTAACTGGCAGCTGATCTGTCAAGATTAATTAGCAATCCACAAGCCTTTTCTTTAATCTCTTTAACTTTTTGGTTACTTTCTTTTGTATTGTAACTTCTCTTAATAAATCTCTATTGTCTTTTTACACCTCAATTCCTGTCTCAAAGAGTGAATCCTCACAAGTCAAATATAGAACACAGGGCAACAGTCAGGCCTCAAAGAGAATACTGTATGGCACCATGGTTTAGGGTTATGTCCAGAGAAGGGTAATCAGGATGGTAAATAGTCTTATTGAGTTCAAGACATCTGAGGATTAGTTGAAGGTACTAGGCCTGTTTATCCTAAGAAGAGAAGACTAAGGAGATAAGAAGACTTGATAGAATTGTTCAAGTATCTCAAGGGTCTTCTTTGGAAAAAGGATAGGATTTATTCTGTTTGACTACAGAGAACAGAATCAGGAACACTGAGTTGTAATTACAGAGAGGGACACATTTAGACTGGCTATTTGGAAAATTAGAACTGTCCCAAAGTGAGCCCCAATTGATGGCTTCTCTTCCATGAAGGCCTTAAACCAGAGGCTAAAGGGTCACTACTTGGACATGTTACTGTGGGGATATCTTTGGCCCACGAGTTGGACCTGAGGTGTCATCCAACACTCAAACTGACTCAGAGAAATTATTTTCATCAAGGATGCATTCAAGGTAAAAACATATCAAATCAGAACCTCTGCATTTCAGCACTGTGTGTATAACAGCATACTATCCCATGGACTAAATGAGTACCTAATACCTACTTTGGTTTTCTCATAACCCCAAGGAAGTATGAAAGGAGGAAGACAGAGTTCAATCTACAAAATGATTACAACATTATAAAGAAACAGTGATTTTTCAGGTCTTGCAAATTTCCACACAGATTAATCAAAACATCCTAGCAACTGGACTGAAGAACATGTTTATACAATAATAAGATACTAAGAATCATTCTTAGAAAGGAAATGGAAATACTTAACACATTATCTATGTCTCACACGTTTTTAAAAGGCATTTTCAAAGTCACTTAAAAATACTTTTGTAGGAATGCAAAGTATTATGACCATAGATCTAGAGCTTCTGGAGAACCCGAGTTTAATTCAATTCCATCGCTTAACAATTGAGGACAATGATGCACAAGGTGACACAAGTACCTACATTCTTTAACTCCTGATGCAATGCTATTTCTATTGTACTATGTGACCCCAACTGAGAAAATAGAATGTTAAGTCACTTACTTGGGGGTCACACAGGAAGTAAGTTTCTCATAGAGATATGGTTCCATTGTAGTGGCAGATGAGTTGTTGCTTTTAGCTCATTCAAATTGGTAATATGGGTGAAGGATCATTTAGGAATAAAAGCTCTGCATGGAATCATTATTATTATTACTGCCTTCAGAAGGGTTGGCAGACAAGCCATTGTAATTGGTAACTTAGACTAAATGGCAAATTGAAAGCCTCAATGTCATTCACAATATATTGAATTTACCTTAGCACCAAGACACTGGCAATTGTTTACAGTTCATCTGACACAGCAGAAGCCACTTTAGGCTTTCTGTAGAAAGACAGAAAAGTCTCGATGGAAACCCTACAGGAAAATAACTTGTCGAAATCTCAGCGGGAGTCCAGGGTTTCAATTTATTAGAACTTAGAGTATTATATGCTTGAGTTGTCCTAGAACAAAACTCCATGCATGAATAAACAGATAAATGCAAAGCAGATAAACCTCATGTTTTAGTCACCTTCTCTCACTGAAGTCTGATTCCTTACTGCAGTGGGAAGGTGACTGTTACCTCAGCTCACTGGGAATCTGGCTCAGCTATCTGACAAGGAGAGGAGAAAAATGTCCTATATGTTGAAGTATGAATTAGATACTGGCTGGGTTGAGAGATTGAAAGAAAACTTATCCTTATGCCCAGCCCTCATTGATTTCTGGACTCGATTGCTATGGCCTCTTAAAAATAGCTTTGTAAATTACTGAAAGATTGGATAAGGCAGCCAAAATTTTCAGGTCAAGGTGAGGAAACCCTTTGGTCATATCCTTTACCATAGCAAAAATATGAGGGGAGCAAAATATTCTGGGAACTTCTTTGAATTCCCACCCCTTTGCTGCTTGCATTCCTCCTCAGAAAATCTGTTTTCCCTCCGTTTCAGAGACTTAGAAACTGAGAATCAGTTTCAGAAATGAGTCCTGAAATACTGAATGTGGTTGTAACTGGGGAGATCGGATCATTTCTAGTTAACAGTTCTTGGTTGGACTGGACTTAGGAATACCACTGAATCTCTGTCCTCAGCCTAGTGAGGACTATCATCATCATCACTGTAATTATATTATCTTAAGAAATAATTGATATAAGATAGATAAGTTTCCCTAGACACTGGTTTATCTAGAAAATATGTATACACACACACACACACACACACACACACACACACACACACACACATATATATACAGTTATTTTAGGTTGTAAGTTCACTATCCATTAATAGGGTAAGATCAGTCAACAATTATTTTATTGAGTACATTGTGATAGGCACTGAAGATACAAATACAACAGTAATTTTAAGTATGAAATTGGAGCAAATTGGGAAGGCTCAATAGAAAGAGCCTTAATTCTTGGGGGGGGGGTGTTTGTTTCTATTTTTAGCAAAGAATGAGGCGAATGGCGAAGGCCTTTGCAGAGAAAAAATAAAGGTGATAGTGGTGGTTGAAGATAAAGGTGGTAGAAGAGGGAATGAAAAGAGAGAAGAGGGGAGAAAAGAGAAGAGAAGAAAGAAGGGAAGAAGAGGGGAAGTAAAAGGAGAAGGGAGGAAGTAAGGGGAAGGGAAAGAAGAAAAGGCAGGTAAAAGGAGGAGATTTTTAAAAGAAGAGAAGATAAAAGCAAAAATAACAACTTCACAAACCCCAAATTAAGAACCTCTTCTCTATGGAATTAGTCAAAGCAAAAGACAAGTTCTAAAGAGTTAAATAGAAAACCACCTATGAAAAAAAAAACAGTAGATAAGAAATAATTACTCTTCACTTTGGTCACAGAACTACTTGCAACAGAACTTGTATCTTGCAATAGAACCACAGCAGGGGGTGGGCCCAGGTGAGAAATGTCATGTATATTCATTGTGCCTGAAGGAGAAGTGGTGAGAATATTTCAAAAAGAAAGTGATACCTGGACCCTTTAGCATCATAGGGGTGAGTTATCCTGGCTATCTGTGTTCCTTTAGTAGATGCCTATCCACTCTTGTGAATGCCCATCCTTCCACAGATGTTATGTGTATTTGCCGGAGAATGTACCTAGACATAGGAAGAGGAAATATTTTGATACTTTTTTTCATATTATACCATTTCAGTAAATATCCTTGATTCTAAGCTATTGTGTCTCTGGATAAATATAAAAGGCAAAAAAAACTGCTGGTGAGAGCTTATGAGCTATATTTTTAAGAGTGCAAGTTAGATTTGATACCCTTTCTTCAGTTTACATTCTAAAGCAGTTTTCTTGGACCCAGAAATACTAAATGACTTGTCTAAGATTACACAGCTGGGATTGAACAAAGGACTTCCTGACTCCAAGGTCAACTTTGTATCCACTGAGATGCACTATGTCTCTTATGCTTGTATATGCTTATATAATGAATACTAACATTCCACCAATATTGTTATAAGTTTCAGAAAACCATGAAATAAAACTACCTCAGAAGAATTAAAAATGATCACCTAGAAGACGATGAAAAACAGACTGCAACATATGACCAAAGAAGGAATTGTATGATAGAAAGAGAAGTCAAGTTGATGAGGACAAGTAATAATAATAATAATAATAATAATAATAATGATGATGATGATGATGATGATGATGATGATGATGATAGAGAATTAGAATTTATATAGCATTTTAAGGTTTACAAATACTATCTCATTTGATAAATGCAACAACTCAGAGAATTTGTGGTTATTATTATTGCTGTTGCTATTCAGTCCTTTCAATCTTTTTTCTGATTCTTCTTAACTCCATTTAGGGCAAAAGTACTAGGCTGGTTTACCATTTTTTTTTCTCCAGTTAATTTTCCATATGAGAAACTAAGGCAAACAGAGTTAAGTGTCTAAAAGTCTGATTTAAATTTAGAAAAATGTGTCTTCCTGACTTTAAGTCCAACACATAATCCATCATCCATCATCCATCCTGCTGAGTGTGCTGAAAGGTAAGACCTGTTATTGCCCTCATTTTACAAAAAGGAAACTGAGACAGATATAATTTTAATGCTTTGCTCAGGGTCACTCAACTAATCATCAAGTCAAGTCTCCCTAATTCCAAATCCACAACTTTATCTACTACAGCATCAAGAGTACACCACTGATAACCTGAGATATCAGGAGAAAGAAAGAAAGAAAGAAAGAAAGAAAGAAAGAAAGAAAGAAAGAAAGAAAGAAAGAAAGAAAGAAAGAAAGAAAGAAAGGACTCTAATATGTCCCTAGGCCTCAGGACAAGTTTAGGGAAGGATGTGGCCAAATATTACACAAAATGGACTGATATAATTAAGTTCCTTTTTTGAAACAGGAATGTGCAAATACATGAGATCAGAGATGCATTTGAAAATCTGAGATAGAGTTGATGATACAGGAAGATGACAGTATCATAGATCTAGAACCATTCTCCCCATGTTATATTGTTTAGGTACCTTGAGTGTAAGAGAATTATTTGTTTCCAAGCTCATTTTATTTCATAATAAAGAAATTTCATGCTTGATATGGTAACAATGACAGCAATTCATATTTTTTAACCCTTTAAGTTATATCAACTGCTTTCCTCCAAATGCCCCTACAGTACAGTTAGGGAATATATAAAGAAAATGAGCCTCAGAAAGACCAAATAACTGGCCTGTTATCAAGTCCCAGAGATGGTATCAGAACTTACCAAATTCAACTCTTTCTCCCAAACCCTACTGTATCCTTATATTAGTCCACATCAGAGATAATATAATTATAAATAGTACATACTGAGTTATAAATAGTACATATTGTTTACAAGTGTAAAAAAGAGAGTTCATTACCTATGCTAGGACATATATTGTAATTCTATAAGGTAGAAAAATTTCTCAAAACCACAAAGTACAGACTGAAGAATTCTCCTGTCTAGCCTCTTTTAGGGTTCAACAAATCAAAACTTCACTTTATAGGCTAACATCAAAAAACTTTTAAGGAACCTATACTCTAGAACCAGGGTCAAGCAAATAGCACTATAGAAGGTGAGGAAACCCAATCTTAGAATAGGATCCGGATTCTATTTTTCTGGTTTTCTGGAGTAGTGCAGTCAGAGACATTCATGTGCTGCTAGAGGTGAAATTCTTGGAAAGGTGCAAGATGGATCAAAGCAAAAGCATTTGCCAAGAAAGTTGGAGATTTGAAGACTATCAATTACCATCATAGTTCCAACCATAAAAGGTGTTGATTAGATCTGGTGGCATTATTCCCATGATCCACCAGACAGCTTCTAGAAAACCAAAGTCTTTGGAATCTAGAGTGAGAATAATTGGAGACCTGAGAGGAATGGTCACACTGATGATTAGTCCATCCAGAGACAGACTCGGATTAACCATGCTGTCCAAGTCCAGTGTTGAACCATCATGGTGCCTCTTACACCATGTGTTGCTATTTTGTCACCAGGTATCACCTACTGTCACATTGCCCATCTTGCTGGAGTGCTGAGGTGCCTTGATGATGCTAGAAGGAAAAGTCATACTCCAAGATCAAACACTGTCACAGTATTTAGGCCATCATCAGAATTCTCCTTTCCTATCAAATCAGGCCATGGGATAAAATGGTTCTGGAAAAAGCAAAGAGGAGGATGCCTTCATGATAATAAAGATAATATGCAAATCATGCCACCATTAGCTTGGTTGGCATGGTCTTCTTTGATATCAAAGGATAAGTATTCATTACTAATTAAATAACAAATACAATTCTGTGTGGAAGAAAACTGCTTCTATTGGATATTTCTTCAAATAACTTTCCTATTTCCTGATCTTCGTGACTCCTAGATTTAGGTAAATGATTTTTTTTCCCTCCCTGCAAAACCATAGGGATCTTTACCTGTTCAAAGAATTTCAAGTTAAAAGTTATTGGAGAAGATCATACTGCCTATAATATACCAAAAATGTGCAGAGGACTCTTCAGGAGTAATCATCCTTTTCAATTGACTGAAGCCAAGCTTGCACAAGCTTAAAAAAAAAACAAAACCTCATTATTCTGAGTTTAACAAACAAAAAATAAGAAAAGATAAAAGATCATATCAATCTACAACTTAGTAAAAGGGGAATTATATGTTAAAATGCATGTAATCAACATAGATCAACAAGTAATTTTTAAATTCTTACTGTTCACCAAGCAATTATATGACATGGGAGACATAGGCAAAGGACCAACCAGCAGGGTGCACCCTTACCAGAGAGAGCACTGTGCTTTAGGAGAGCAAAGCAGAACTAAGAAATGAGAGATGTGAAAACTTAGAGAATCCATTCCAAATGTTCTGTTTTTGCCTGATTTATGGTAAAGCATTCTGAGTTCATATTGATCTGAGCAGCTACAGTCAGAAACACCGTAACTTGACTCTACCCTAGTAATGTTACTTTGGTCCTCCTTGAGAATGAACCACCACTGTTCCCCAGGCAATGTGCTAAACAATGGGGATACAAAGAAAGAGTATAAAAAACAACAAAACAATTGCTCAAGGAGCTAACATTCCAATAAAGAAAGATGACAGGCAAATTACAATGTTTAAAATATATGTATGTTTATTTATGGCATAAAGTAGAGGTAATCTCAAAGGGAAGGCAATGGGGGGAACCATGAAAATTCCCTTGTAGAAAGTAAGATGTGACCTGAGTCTTGAAGGAAGTCAGGGACCTATAGGTCAAGGAAAGTATTTCAGGCATAGAAACAACCAGTGAAAAAGAGATAAAGTCTTATATTCAAGGCATAGCAAGAAGGTCAATGTCAATGGAAAAACTTGTTATTTTTAAGTATATAATAAATTCACCAAGTTAATTCCAAAGCCATTGTACTTTTGTTTGCTGATGATTAAAGGTATCCACCATCCCTAGTGTGCAACTTTGTTTTTATAAAAAAAGAAAAACTTGCTATTCATAAAACATCTAAAAGGTAATAAAAGTAAATGGTCATTTACTTCTCCTCACTTTTTTTTTGGACTAGACTTATACAAAAATATTCATTACCCAAAAGGGAGCTGTTGTTTTCACTTTGGATTGCTTAAAGTCTTAGAAAATCACCTGGATCACTGAGAGACTATGTGACTTTTGCAAGGTCATAGAGGCAATAAGAAAAGATTTGAACTCACAGTTTCCAAGGCTAAATATAGGGCATTTAAAAAAATTATAATTAATGAACTGATCAGACATAATTGCTATGTTTGTTAATTTTGTTTAAATATCCTTCAGTGTTACAAAGAGAACTTAGAGGAATATAAGGAAATAACTGGCATGGGGTAGGGGAGTAGGGGAGCACTAGGAATTTTTTTTGTTCTTAATAAGTCATACTCAAAAAAAAGCTGAATTATGAAATGAGAACTTATCTAATGCAGAACTTGAAGTACTCAGGAAATTTAATTCAATATATGGCTTGGAAAAGCTTCCTTGACAGGGGATCAATCTTCAGAACTAAGACTGTGTGCACTTCCAAACCTGAGCCAGTTGTCTCCAGGAAACATGAATTGAAGTATTGAGAGGCTCCAGGAGTTGGATAAAATCATTTTTTGTCCTTATAATTTGTCCCTGAGAGTCACTCAGGAAATCAAGGCCAGAAGAGTTGGTTCTCATTTGCTACAGGACTTCCTGGAATAGTAAAGTCCTATGATTATCCTGGAGACCTGGTGGATTGTATACACTTGCACTTAACTTATCAAATACTATTATCAACTGGCTCCTATGCAGGATAGTATCTCTTGTTACTTATCCTGTCATCCTATTTTGTTTCCAGATAAATATCTTTTGACATTCAGTTCATTCTTGACTTCACTTTCTTTATGCCCAAAGCCAGAAGATTGTGCAGATAGTCAAAAAATTTACACTAATATCTTTGAAAAGGATATTTGTGGGCAGCTAGGTGGCATAGTGGATAGAGTCAGGAGTATCTGAGTTCAAATCCGGCCTCAGACATTTAATAATTACCTAGCCATGTGGCCTTGGGCAAGCCACTTAACCCTATTGCCTTACAAAAACCTAAAAAAAAAAAAAAAAGAAAAGAAAAGGATACTTGTAAATAAACTTATGAATATGCCTTCATAAGAAATAGAAATAGGCAACTAAATAATTTGAGGATAGTGTTGAGCCTGATGTCATGGAGACTTGATTCAAATTCAGCCTCAAATACTACCTATGTAAATGTGGGCAAGTCAAATGTGGGCAAGTCAGTTAACCTCTGGAAATATGAAAACTAGATGGAAGATAATGGGACTTGTCTCCCCAGGATAGGGAGATGTATCTCAAATTGGGGAATAAAAAGAACCCCTCCCACATCGGGAATAAAGTTTGATCCTCAGAGTTGTTGTTGATGTCTTTCAAGATGGTATTGAGGGTATCAAGATTAAACTTTCTGGGCAAAGTGGCAGTCCAAAAAACATGAGTGGTTTGCTGTAAAGAACACTAGACTTGGAGTTAGGAAAACCTGAATTCAGACCTGGCCTTAGACCCTTAGTATGTATGAAGCTAGGCAAGTAACTTATCCTTGGTTTGTCTTACTCCACTGGAGAAGGAAATGGCAAATTATTCCACCATCTTTGCCAAGAAAATCCTTTGGACAGTTGAGTCATGAAGAGCTGGTCATGACAAACAACAATCAAAAGAAAGGGAGGGATGGGGCAGTTAGGTGGTACAGCAGATGGAGTCAGGAGAACCTGAGTTCAAATCTGACCTCAGACTCTTAATAATTGCCTAGGTGTGTGACCTTGGCCAAGTCACTTAATCCCATTGCCTTAAATCAATAAAAACTAAAAAAAGGGGGGGGGGAGACAACTGAATGTTGACTGCCATTTATTAACTGTGCTATGTTGGGCAAATCATATCATCTCGCTGACCTTTAGTTTCCTTATCTTTAAAATAGTGATACTAAAATCTAATGTACCTACATTTTAGAGTTGTGAAAATAATAATGATACTATCCAAGATTATTTAATGCATATTCTGTGAAAAGCACTTTATAAATTATTATCACATTTGGTCTCCATAAAAACCTGGGGAGGTGGGTGATATTATTAACCCTAGTTCACAGATGAAGAAACTGAGGCAATAAGAGGTTAAGTGATTTGCTTAGGCAAATTTGAGGCAAGATTTGAGCTCAAGTCTTCCTGACTCCAGGTCCAGTCCTCTAGCCACTATACTACCTACAGCCCTAACTCCTTTCCTGAGAGTAGTAGATTTAGAATTAAGAGAGATCCAAGTTCAAATCCTTCCTTAGACATTTATGAACTTCATGATCCTGATCAAATTATGCCTTCTTCCCAACTCAATTTCATCTGTAAGACAAGAGAGTTAGGTTAAATCACCTCTAAAATCCCTTCCAGCTCTCAATTTATATTCATATGAACATATATATAATATGTCTTTGACAGATGCCCAGATCACCTGAGATGAAGATTACCCAAGATCACCATGTGACACCATGCTACAACCTGCTTCTCAGAGAAGAAATTCTGAACTTTCTTACCACATGGGCAGAGGCAGACTCTTTCCATCAGCTACACTGTCAGAACTAATTGTGTCTTTAAAACTATCCATATAGGAGAGCCTCACTCTTTTCAGCTGCATCCAGGGATGAAGATTTCATCCATAATATGGGAATCATACATTAAGCTGGCTAGTGGAATGGGCCACATTTCTTTTCCCCTTACTCTCCCCCAAATGATTTTAGGATTTTGGTTTGGTTCCACTGTTCTTTCAGTTCCAGGTATAAATGGTCCCAGATTCAGGAGCTCAACCCATGTGATACAGTAGGATCAGCATTCCAGGTAAGATCAGCCTAGCAGGGAAATCCCAAGAAGTCAAGATTCCAAGAGAAAAACCTGGGGAGTGGGGAATTTGGGGGACTGGGACTTGAAACTTGATAGGACTGTGTTATTTAGGAACTGAGTTAAATTCCCCCTATTCCCCCCCCTTTCCTCCCCAGGTGTTGGGGTGGGAGAATATTTGAATGTTGTTCTTGCTATGCTTTTTTTAAAAAATTTATTTAAGGCAATGGGGTTAAGTGACTTGCCCAAGGTCACACAGGCAATTATTAAGTGTCTGAGACCAGATTTGAACTCAGGTCCTCCGGACCCAGTGCTCTATCTGCTGTGCCACCTAACTGCCCCTTGCTATGCTTTTAATGTAAATACTAATCTTATTATTAAATAAAATGGGATCTAAGGGATCACAACTAATTGGGCTTGAGTCAATGGCAAAGATAAGAGATAGACACTTCCCCTCCAAGTCTTTTTAACTAGAGTATCCTGGAGTAAGAATGAAATGAAACATCATGGAACATTGTAATTTTAATCAAGTTCAGTTCAACAGAGAAGAGAAGACAATGCACTGTTAAATTTAATTAATATATTGATTAATTTGGCTGAGTTGTTTTTACCTCTCTCATTTTAATACTGTTAAAAGGGATTTTTTCCAAAAAAGATATTTTTGGAAAGGAAGGTGATGTAAAAAGGAAATATAACAATGAAATGTGTTAATGTTGCCAAAAAAAAGGAAAAACAATACTTCCTGGAATTCCTCTACTTCTTTTTCTTCTGCAGTGAATGTTGGGGTGCAAATTGTAATTATATTATATAAAAATAATTATATTTTTTATTTTTATTGTGAACCCTTCAAATAATGTTCACCAATTGACTCATGACTAAATGGTTTGATCAGTGCCTATAAGCATTCTAAGAAAATCATCTCCATCGATTCATTGTTTTACCCCCTTGAGAAGAACCCAAGATCTGAAAACATGAAATTCCAAGAAATTTCACTTTCCTTTTCTTGACTTATACTTTCTTATATAGCAAAAATATAAATCCAGTAGTATGTCAATTCTTTGGTATTCTTTGTGTGAAATTCACCCATTCTGACTCTCTACCTTTAATGTTTCTAGATGGTTTAACAACTAATCACTATAAGGATGGGTGATATTTAGCACCTTCTATTACTTGTTCAACTTTTCTTTTATTATCTCTTTTAAAATTAAGGGATCACTCAGGGCTGATTGAATTTTGATATTTTTTTAACCATTTTAGTCCAAGGCTCTCCAGAGCCAAACATCTGAAATTGGGCTTTTCCATATTTCGGTCAGCACATAGACAGCACATGCAGGGCAATACTGGGTCCCTAATCTAGAACACTTTTAAGTTTGGTATAACCTGTCAGAATTTGTATTATATTGGTATAACCTTCAAGAACCTCAGGCTACCTCTATACGCAATGAGATGCTAGAATAAGACATTTCTGGCATCCTTCCTTACTGCACCAAAGCAAACAAGTTAATTAAGTTAGAGTAAAAATGCTGGGCTACACTTTCTTCCAGTCAAAATATTGTAGTTCTCATGCCCGTAATGATATTTTTTCTACTCTAAGGCAAAAATGATACATACATCTATGATACTGCACTCTCAGGCCTTTCCTGAATGTTGTTCTAAAGACAGTTTCAGCTAATCCATTTGATTTGTAAATTAAGAAGTTCAAGTGTCGGGTTTTTGTTCGTTCATTTGTTTAACCAAGCAAATATAATCACTTTAGTTTTTTGTAGTAATTGAAAGAGAAAAGAAGTGGACTCAGAATTCCATGACTAATAAATTTGGCATAATATCTCTCATCTAATTTTAGTTCATAAAAGTGTTATTGATAGTAGTTGGTGTCTAAATAGTTTAACATATACATTGTGCTGTGCACTATGCTAAGCACTAGGGATACAAAGAGAGACAAGAGTCCTTGCTATCAAATAATTCACAATCTAAAAGGGCAGATAGCATCAGGTAGACAACAATGTACAAATAAACTATATTTAGAATAAATTAGAAAAACTCAACATAAAGCAGGCACTAGAATTAAAGGGAAGTAGGAAAGGCTTTCTGAAGAAGGTGAGATTTAAGCTGAGATTTGAGCAAGACAGAAAAGGCAAAAGGAAGGGATGGAGAGAGAGAGAACATTTCAAACAAGGAAGACATTCAGTGAAAATCCCAGAGTCAATGAATGGAGCATCTTGTGTTGGGAGTACCAAACAAGTCAGTGTCAGTGTATCACAGAGTATATGATAAGATTAAATTTATAAGAAGACTGGAGAGGTAGGAAGAAGGTGATTATGAAGGGTTCATAATGTCAAACAGAGATTTTAAAGTAATTTAAAAGTAATAGGGAGTCCCTGGAGTTTATGGAGTAGAATGAGTAGAAGATGGTCTTGGGGTAGAAAGTTCAACCAGTAGGTATTGTGATAGTTCAGATAAGAAGTGATACCAAGGTGATAAGGGTGGACCAAAAAGGTGACAATGTCAGAGGGGAGATGGAGGAATATGGAAGGGTTATTACAAAGATAAAACTGGCAGATCTTTATAACTAATTGGATATGGGATATAAGAGAAAGTAGAGAGACAAGGATGATGGTAAGTAGAAGTCAGGGAATCAAGGATGGTGAGTTTTAAGTTTTATTGACTTGCTCAATAGAATAAGAAAAGTGAGAGGGAAAAGTTTAGAGAAGAAAATAATGAGTTCAGTTTTAGACATGATGAGTTTAAGATATCTATATGACTTCCAACTCAAGATATCCAATAGGCAGATGGAGATGTGAGACTGGAGGTAAGCAGAAGAATTATGGATAGATTAATAGATATGAGAATCCTCAGCATAGACATAATCATTGAGTCCATGGGAATTGATGAGATTGTCAGGTGAAAGAGTGTAGAGGGAAAAGAGAAGATAATCCAGGATAAGAATCCTGTAGGACACTCAGGGTTAGTAAGTATTACGGAATAAAGATCCAGAAAAGGAGTTTGAGGAGAATGCCTCAGATATGAGGGAGGAGAATGAGAATCAAATAGTTTCAGAAAAACCTAGAGAGGAGAGAGTATCAAAGGAAAAAGTCATTAGCAGTGTCAGAGGTTTCAAAGAGGTCAAGGATAATGATTGAAAAACATCCTGTAACTCACTTGTTGGCCATATGATGAAGAGGAGCCTTTTAGATGGACTATGTACTAAAATTGGGGAACATTTAAAAGGTATCAGTCTATCAGAACCCCACTTTTTATTTCCAGGAGACATCCTCCACCTTACTGATGTTTCAGGAAAAGAAGACACACACACACACACACACACACACACACACACACACACTCTAATATAAGGGTCAGATTTGTCAATTAAGAGATCATTGGAGGCAGCTAGGTGGCTTAGTAAATAGAGCACCAGTTCTGGAATCAGGAGGAGTTAAGTTCAAATCCAGCATCAAATACTTAATAATAATCTGTGTGACCTTGGGCAAGTCACTTAACCCCATTGCCTTGCAAAAACAAAGAAACAAAAGATCATTGATAATAAGTACTTTGCCTCCAAATAGATCACATATAATTGGAGGAAAAATAGACTGCAGAAAGGGACTAACTCCCTTTCATTGACATTCACATGCCTTCTTTTAACTTTCAATGTCAAGAATAAATGAACATCACAAGTGAAAGGTGATGAGGGTAAGACTTGGTTTGTGTGAATAGAAAGAAGGGACAGATACTAGAGGTGCTGTGGACGTAGTCTACAAAGTGTGGCATTTGATTGTCTAAGACTGACTCCAAGGCTGTGTGACTCTGACTGACTAAAGATGTAGAAAATTCTCTGACTTCACTCTCCCAGAACAAGGCTAACTACATCTCCCTTTCAGTGGTTTAGTGGTACTCCTGATACTATCAACCAAATCCCATATTCTAGCATAATCACCTACTATTAACTGGCAGTGAGCTAGAGCCCCAATTCCATTTATCTTAAAACATCAATTAACTCTTCGAAAAGGATATTTATATATATAGTAAGAACAGAAATACAAACATTCTATCTCAAACACTTTGAGGAAACCCTATTTTCTATACCAGTCTGGTCCCTAGAGATAAACACAGTTTAAATAGCCTTGGTTTCACAAGTTCATAGCCATAAGTAGTATCACTGCTGAATAGTCTCAGGTACTGTTGGGTTGGGCTCCAAGGGTCACTATCTGGGATCTCAAAGTATACGGCTAAAGTGAACCACATACCCTAGTTTGTACTACTCTTCTAGATGTCTGAGTGTTTCACCATCTTGGCCTTTCAAACTTGCAAGGTTGCAACCGTCAATTAAAAGGAAGGAATACCAAGACAAACCACTTGGGTCCAGATTATTGGGTTACATGTCAGATTTGAATGACAGTGGTCCTACCCTTATATTAGTGTGTGTCTTCTTTTACTGGAACATCAATAAGTAATAGGGTGTCTCCTGGAAATAAAAAGTGGGGTTCTGATAGACTGATACTTTTTAAATGTTCCCCAATGCCAGTACATAATCCATCTAAAAGGCTCCTCTTCATCATATGGCCAACATGTGAGTTACAGGATATTTAAACATGCTCCAGAGTCTACATGAGAATTACATCAGCTATATATTTTTCTCATGCTCATAAAGGACAGTACTTGCTACAAATATAAGCTTCTCTTATAAAAAATTGTTGAGGAATATTATAAAATTTAGAACATCAGAAGTATAGATTATATGAAGGGAAATCCTATGAGATAAGAGAAATAATATTAGAGAAATCTAGGAATTAAATCAAGACGAGATTGTCAGACTAAGACTCTATTTGGCATGCCCTGGAAGAATGGGGTAGGAAGGGAGAGGTGGGTCAGTTAGAATCAAAGATCTTAAAGCAATGAAATGAGATGGTTAGAGTTGTTCTTTAAAAAATAGCTTGGATGGGTGGCTAGGTGGCATAGTGGATAAAGCACGGGCCTTGGAGTCAGGAGTATCTGGGTTCAAATCCGGTCTCGGACACTTAATAATTACCTAGCTGTGTGGCCTCAGGCAAGCCACTTAACACCATTTGCCTTACAAAAACCTAAAAAAATAGCTTGGGTATTGTCTCAAGTATGGTCTTGAGAGTGAGAAACTGGAAAAAGGAAAACCAGTGAAGAGACTTATTACAATAACTCAAGGGATTATTCATAATGACCTGACCTGGGATTATGGTGGTCGAAGGCAATATTGTACAAGGGCAAAGAACCGTGGATTGAGAATCAGAGGACCTATGTATGAATTTCAGCTCTGTCACTATTACGCACATGGTTTTGGGCAAGTTATTCAACTTCTAAGGCCATCAGAAAATTCTTCATCTGTAAAATTAGTCGGTTGAATTAATTGACCACCCCTGTAGATTTAAATCTATGATCTCAACATTCAGTACAAATAGTAAGGAGTGAATTTATAGGAAAAATTTAGATAGAAATTACAAATGATAGTATCTGCAAAATGAGGGATAAGGAAGAATAAATGCTTACTCCAAAATTTTGAGTGTAATAACAGAGGTTAATCTATAAACTTCGACAAAATGACAATCTTTTTGTCTCAGTTTCCTCATCAGTGAAATAAATGGAATGAAATCTACTAGCTTAATTTCTTCTCTACTGTTTTTATTTCTCTATTTGATTTTTCTTGTCTCTAATTCCATCATATTGATTTTCCCAAATTATAAGTAACACAACTAGCTTTCTTTTTTCACTAGCTCAAAGACATTTTGTCCTTATTCATAAAAAATCATGTACTTTCTGTCAATTACTTAGGTGATGTGCTCTTCAGTTGATCACCTACAGCTGAAAGAGCTTTCTCAGGGTTCATCCTCAGGTACAGTCTCTTAGGAAATTCTTTTTTTAATTACAAAGTTACTCAATATTTTATCAAAAACTCTCAAATGGAGATGAGATGCTCAGTGCATTTTACTGAATCAGAATCATAGACCTTAAAGCCCTGAAAAGGCATATAACCCAAATCTAATTTTCCAGTTGAAGAAACTGGGACCTGAGTAGGTGAAATCATTTGCCCAAAGTCACAATTTAATAATTCAATTCAATACAACTTAATTTTTGAAATATGTAACTATCTATTCAAAACCTTATCCACAACCTCCTCCCTAAAGTTTTTTTTTGACTAAACCTAGCAAGTTTTAATACACACACACACACATACACACACACACACACACACACACATTCTCTCTTTCCCCAATCCTTAATTCTTTCTTTTCCTATTCAACATCTCCTAGAACCTTATAATTGGGACATTCAGTTCTTCTGAGCAGGCTTGTCATCATTGTCTTCAGAGATGGAAACATCAAATCATATCACTTAGAGGAACCTGTATGTGAACCAAGAAGCAATAGTTACAATCAAACACGGAACAGATGATTAATTTGATGAGAAAAGGAGTATGATAAGGCTCTATACTGTCAACTTATTTATTTCACCTACATTTAAAGTACATCATGTGAAAGGCCAGACTGAATAAATCAAAAGCTAGAATGAAAACTGCCAGGAGAAATATCAACTATCTCAAATATGCAAATGATACCACTCTAAGGGCAGAAAATGAAGAGGAATTAGGAAGCTTCCTGATGATAGTGAAAGAAGAGAATGCAAAAGGATCCTGGCAACTAGTACCATTACTTCATGGAAAATAGAGGAAGAAGAAATGGAAGAAGTATCAGATTTTATAATCTTGGACTTGGATCACTGAAGATGGCTACCATGAAATTAAGAGATGCTTGCTCTTTGGAAAGAAAATATGAAAAATCTGGAGAGCATACTAAAAAGTAGAGACATCACCTTGCCAACAAAGATCTGTATAGTCAAGCAACTCTTTTTCTAGTAGCAATGTATAGCCGTGAAAATCGGGCTTTAAGGAAAGTAGAGTGTCATAGAATCAATGCTTTCTAATTGTGATGTTGGAGAAGACTTTTGAGAGTCCCTCAGACAGCAAGATCAAATCTGTCATTACATTAAGAAATTAATTCAGTTTATTAAATGGAAGGTCAAATACTGAAGCTGAAGTTTAAATATTTTGGCCACATAATGGAAAGACAAGACTCATTAAAAAAGCTTGTGATGCTGGGGAAGGTTGAAGGCAAAAGGAAAATAGTATAGCAAAGGATGAGATCAATAGATAACATCATGAAAACAATGAAAATGAACTTGGGCAGACCCTGAGAGATAATGGAGGATAGATAAGTCTGGCATGCTTTGATTCATGAGCCAAAATAAGTCAGACATGACTAAATTACTAAACAAAATCAAATCAGTCCATACATCTTGACAAAACACACAAATGGACAATGACCTGGATCCACAATAACAAGGGATCAAATGAACAAACTGAGTTACCTTTGGGAAATCTTCCAGTGTTGTTTTTAGTGTTTGGGGTTTGGGGTTTTGAAAGACAATGAGGTTAAGTGGCTTGCCCAAGATCACACAGCTAGGTAATTATTAAGTGTCTGAGGTCAAATTTGAACTCAGGTCCTCTGACTCCAGGGCCAGTGCTCTATCCACTGCATCACCTAGCTACCCCTGCCCAGTGCTCTTAAAGGCACCAATCTTCTCCTTGAAACAATGATTTAGAGTTTTAAAAGATCAGTATTCTTATGGTTATAGTGTAAGACTATGAAAAACAGAATGTCATAAATAGTAAAAGAGGTCTTCCAGAAACAATTAACTCTTGATCTATTAAGCTCAAATAATTTAACCCAACAAAAATTACCTATGTATAAATACTTCATTATCAGAAAAGTGACACCTTCCACCATTATTCTATGAATTATTTCATTATTTCTTGAAGTCATAAGCTCATAGCATTTATAGCATTGTAGATTGAGATCTAGAAGGGATCTGTGAATACTGGATGGCAGGAAGATTTGAAGCACAGGATCACTTAAAAGGCAATAGAGAGGTACATTTTCTGCTATTAACAGTTAAAATATTTTTAAAACTAACAAAAGACTATAGAAAGGCACATCTTAAACATAAACAAGCTATAGTACAAATGCCTTGGCTTTTGTGGAAATTTCTACCTTAATACAAAAAAGCTAGTAACACTAATCAGTCCATATTAGCATATCAAGAATGGTCAAAGATTTTGAGATCAACAATGTAAGAATTAACTGAAGCAATGTTTAATCTGGAGAAGATAAAACAGTGGGGAAAGAAAGGGGTGGAAATAATATCTATCTTCAAGTACATGCATGTGAAAGACAGATTAAGTTGAATCCTTTTTATCAAAAAGGAGACACATGAGGCAGCTAGGTGATGCAGTGGATAGAGCACAGACCCTGGAATCAGGAGGACCTGAGTTCAAATCCAGACTCAGAAACTTAATTGCCTAGCTGTGTGACCTTGGGCAAGTCACTTAATCCCATTGTCTTGTAAAACAAACAAACAAAAAGGAAACACAGATAGAAGTAAATTGGCTAGAGGTAAATTGGGGTTTTTACAAAGATAAACTACCTAACCTAACAGATGGAACTACAATCAGAGAGAAGTGCTATGCCAAGTTCTGTTTCATCACTAGAGACCTTCAGGCAAAGATTATATAGGCAGTTGTATTTGTCTGAGCATGTTTTTCTTTATGTGAAAAAGAAGGGACAAGGAAATAAAATAAACCCCAATGGGTCAAAATATATTGAAAAAGCACACAGAATAAAGGCAAGTAATCTGGGACAACCAGTCAAAAATCCATTTTCTGTGTCTATGTTAACATGTTTGAAGTCAAGATTGGCTCCTAAGACCATAGAATCTAGTGCTAGAAGGAACATTAGAGGCCATGTTCCCAAACAATGGAATTTTATGTCACAAACATTTTATTTAATAATTACATTAAATAATTACATTAAAAATTAACATTCATTTAAAAAAAATTTTGCATTAGAAATTATCTACCTCCATCCTCCTTGAGAAGGAATTTTGATTATACATGTGAAATTATGCAAACACATTTCCATATTAGCCATGTTGTGAAAGAAAACACAATCTGCAATCAGATATCATATTGCTCTCTTTTGATGTGGATAGCAGTTTTCATTTTTTATCATGAGTCCTTTACATCATTGTCTTCCTTGCAGTATTGCTGTTGCTGTATACAATGTTTTCCTAGATCTAGTTCTCTTCACAATACATAAGGTCATTTATGTTCCTGGGTGATGGTTGTTTTATTTTTATTTCTGAAATCATCTTGCTTGTCATTTCTTCTTTTTTTTTTAGGTTTTTGCAAGGCAAATGGGGTTATGTGGCTTGCCCAAAGCCACACAGCTAGGTAATTATTAAGTGTTTGAGACCGGATTTGAACCCAGGTACTCCTGACTCCAGGACTGGTGCTTTATCCACTGTGCCACCTAGCTGCCCCTTGCTTGTCATTTCTTATAGAACAGTAGCATTCCATCACAATTATATATCAGTAATTCACCAACTAATGGACTTCCCCTTTTTTTTCCCAATTCTTCATCACTAGAAAAAGTCTGCTATACATATTTTTATATAAATAGGTCTTTTTTCACTTATTTTGATCTCTTTTGGATACAGACCTGATAGAGGTATTAATGTGTAAAAAGGTATGCTGTTTTGTAGTCCTTTGGATATAGTTCTAAATTGTTCTCCAGAAGGACTGAACTCTTTCAAAACTCCACCAAAAGTCCATTAGTGCCCCCATTTTATTTTTATTTATTTTTTTCATCCATATGCATATGTATATTTTCAAGTTTCAAAATGTCCTTCTACCCTCCCTTCCCACCCCCCTCCCCTCAGTGGCAAACAGTCAGGTTAACATTATACATACATATTTTTGATAAACATGCTTACACATTAGTCATTTTGGGGTATGAGGAATTAGGATTAAGGGAAAGAGATACATAAGATAGTATTTATAAAGTGTATATCAGATTCTGAAGAGGTTAATTTTGCTTTATTTTTTTCCCTCTGGATGGGGATAACTTTGTCCATAGCTGGTCTAATATGGTTGTCCTAGCTCTGAGAACTGCTGAGAGGAGCTGCTTCCAAGGTTGACATCTCACAATGGTGTTGTTAATATGTACAGTGTTCTCTTGGTTCTACTCTTTTCACTCAGTATCAGATCCCGTAAGTCATTGTATGCTTCTCTAGAGTCTTACCATTTATGGTTTCTTATATCATAATAACATTCCATAATATTCATATACCATAGCTTGTTTAGCCATTCCCCAATTGTTGGGCATCCCCTAAATTTCCAAGTGTTCCAATTTTCCACAGTCATTTTTCTTAAATTAAATGAAAGAAGTTTTATGAACAAGCAACCTAGAAGACCCTCATCTTTCCCATTTATAAAAACCAACTTTCTCAAAATAGCTGCTCATTTGTTAGCAAATGTTTATTCAGGTTATAGAGTATGAAAGCAATGGACTATTGCTGTCCAGTATGAAAGAATTAATTTGGTGAATACAGAGAAGTCCAGGCAGTCCAGATGTAGTAGTGATAAATAAAATTAACAGAACCAGGGACATAATGTTCATAAACCTAAAATAAAGCAAATAGAAAGAACAATTAAATGAGCTGAATGGTATAAAATCATAACCAACCTTGACTCCAAAGATCGGAAGTGAGAAGGTATTTTCCTTCTTTGTAGAGGTGGGGAACCAAGGATATAGAATCCCTTAGATAATGGAAGATTTTTTCAATGTATCCATTCTGTCAAATGATTTTTAAAAAATATTTTCTTCTAAGGGATAATTCTATGGATAAGAAAGAGGAAAGGTGAGATAAAATTAAAAATTATCAATGAAAATTTATTTTAAATACAACAAAAGGAGTTCTGGATTCCTCTGGAGTCAGAGTACTGAATTTCAAATATTGTCTTTGATATGTAACTATATGTGACCTTAAGAAAATCACTATTTCCCTGGACCTCAACTTCTTTGTCTGTAAAATGAAGTCATTGGGATCAATGACTGAGTTCCCTTCCAGCTCTAGGTACACATATAAATAAAAAAGACAGCTCTCTGGGACAGGAAGTAGAGAAATATATATTTGTAGCTTAGTACATTATATTTCAAAGGTAGCTTTGGGGGAGGCTAAGTGAGGTTTGTAGGCTTGGATAAACAGAAAATATGCTGTCTTAGCTGAGAAATTCTTTAATGAACATTTGACAGAAACATTTTTTTCATATTTGTATTAATCACATTATAATGTTAGTAGAGTCATTATTTTAATACTCAATTAGTCCATTGGTATGCTGGGATTTACTATAGACTTATGAGATTTTGCAGCATTAAACATTTCACTACTGAATTGCCCAGGGCAGACATTTGCCCTTTCTGTAAGTGAGTCTTTAAAATACCTAGTTTTCAATTATGTATGCCAAATGCAGACTAGCCAAATACTTTTCCTGTGCCAACTGCCGCCCTTGTTCCCTTGGTACTCTGCCTTAACTCCCCTGAACCATTCCTTTTTTTGAGTAGCATCTTTATATTTTTCCATCCATATGCACATACATATTTTTCATCCATATGCACATGTACATTTTTAAATTATAAAATTTACTTCCATCCTTCCTTCCCACCCTCCTCTCCATGCCAGTGAACAGTCATCTTATCATTGTACATACATATTTTTGATAAACGTGTTTATACATTAGTCATTTTCGGTATGAGGAATTAAGATTAAGGGAAAGAGATACATAAAAGATATTTTTCATAAAGTGTTCATCAGATTTGGAAGAGCTGTTTTTGTTTTGTTTTGTTTTTCTTTCTTTTGATGGGGCTAACATTGCCCAAAGTTAGTCTAATACAGTTGTCCTATTCCTCTGAACTACTGAGAAGAACTGTTTCCATCAAAGTTGATCATTTCACAATGTTGTTGCTGATGTGTACATTTTTCTCTTGGTTTGGTTCCCTTTGCTCAGCATCAGATCCCATGTTTCTCTAGAGTCCGACCATTTATGGTTTTTATTGAACAATAATATTTCATAGTTTTCATGTACCATAACTTGTTTAGCCATTCCCCAACTGGTGGGCATCCCCTCAATTTCCAATTCTTTGCCACTACAAAAAGAGGTGCTATAAATATTTTGGAACATGTAGAACTTTTCCAATTTTTTATGATTTCTTCTGGAATTGCTGAGTCAAAGGTATAAACAGTTTTATTGCTCTTTGGGCATGGTTCCATATTGCTCTCCAGAATGGTTGGATTGGTTCACAACTCTACCAGCAATGCATTAATGTCTCAATACTCCTACAACCTCTCCAAAATTGATCATTTTCCCTTTTTTTCATCTAAGTCAATCTGATAGGTGTGAGGTGATACCTCATAGTTGTTTTAATTTGTATTTCTCTAATCAGTAAATATTTGGAGCATTTTTTCACATGATGATATATAGCTTTAATTTCATCATTTGAAAACTGTCTATTCATATTCTTTGACCATTTATCAGTTGGGGACTGACTTGTAACCTTATAAATTTGATGCAATTCTCTACATTTTTAGAAATGAGACCTTTATCAGAACTCCTGGTTGTGAAGATTCTTTCCTAGCTTTCTGCTTTCCTTATAATTTCGGCAGCATTGATTTTATTAGTGCAAAACCTTTTTAACTTAATCTAGTCAAAATCATTCATTTTGCAGTTTATAATGTGCTCTAATTCTTGTTTGGTCAATAAATTTAATCCCTTTCCATAGATCTGATAGCTAGATATCCTTTATCTAAATCCTATACCCATTTTGAATTTATTTTGGTATAAGGCATTCGATGTGGGACTATGCCTAGTTTTGACATACAATTTTCCAGATTTCCCAACCATTTTTGTCAGATGGTGAGTTCTCATTCCAGAAGCTGATGTCTTTGGGTTTGTCAAATAGTAGATTGCTGCAGTCTTGCTGCTGTTTCGTTTGAACCTACCCTACTCCACTGATCCAGTACTCTCTTTCTTAACCAGCACCAGGCAGTTTTGGTGACTGCTGCTTTATAGTATAGTTTTAGGTCTGGCCTAAGGTGGTTAAGCCACCTTCTTTTACAGTTTTTTTCATTAGTTCCCTTGCTATTCTTGACCTTTTGTGGTTCCAGATGAATTTTGTTACGATATTTTCTAGTTTGTAAAATAGTTATTTGGTCCCCTGAGCCATTCCTGGGAACCAGTTCTGGCAACAAAGTCAAGAGCAGTTTTTGTGTTAGGTCCTTCATGAAGTGGTCCTGATTTCCCCACAACTATGACTCATATCCCTGGTGTCAGCGGCAGAAGAACATTCCTCTGTTCTGTATAAGGCAAAAGGACATCTGAGGCTAATCATTCCAAAACCTCTCAAGACACAAACCCTAAGGAAATATAAGACTTTCTCAATAGGATATAAGAAAGTAATTATGGTAGAATCTCATCACAGTACATATGTGAATTATCTGAATGCTAAAGGCTGGATACAGTTACTTGGTTCTGCCAGATGTTGCATATATTTTGACTGCAATGCTGAAGAGCACATTTTGGGACTACCCTGAGATATGTGACTAATTCTCTGAAGCCTCCTTTCGAATCCTGCCATTAGCAATACAACTAAAATGAGCAGACTAAATTTTGAAGGACAAGTTTTCCTTGAGTCTCATCTAGCCTTCCATATCAGTGCCCATCTCTGTGTTTTTTTAAGAACTCTTGGTGTGGGGGCAGCTAGGTGGCACAGTGGATAGAGCACTGGCCCTGGAGTCAGGAGTACCTGAGTTCAAATCTGGCCTCAGACACTTAATAATTACCTAGCTGTGTGGCCTTGGGCAAGCCACTTAACCCCATTTGCCTTGCAAAAACTTAAAAAAAAAAGAGCTCTTGGTGTATAAGGTTCAGTGCCACCATGCTATGTCCCATCTACCTATCCTACCTCTGTAGCTCTTCAGTAAGCTTTACCCTGCCCAGATAGTAATACACCCTAAACCTGTTGTTCTCCAATTCCTAAAATTGAGAGTCAAAATGAATTTTAGAATTTATCTGGTCTAATTTCTTCATTCTTTTTCATACAAGAAGCAATAAAATCACATTTGAACATAGCCAAACTGAGATATTGGGGGTAGGGAAGTGGAGGAAAGCCTCATAAATTATTTTAAATTATTTTAAACTGTGGGCTGAATGAATGATGACTTGACTCTCATCAGGGTTATTTTCATTTTAATAGGGAGTTAACTCAAGGGGTAAATTCATAGAATTTCAAATTTCAATGGAAAATATTTTGGGCTGAGAGGGATATCTAATCTCCTTAAATCCTATCATATAGGTAAACATCTGGACAACTATAAGATTTGCCATGCAAATGTCTGTGGATTATATGTGTATGTATGCTTTTGTGTGTCTGTGTGCATGAACAGATGGGTGGATATGGATATATACATGTAATGTATATACTTATTTATGTATATGTGTATGTATTCATGTGTGTGTATGTATGTGCATATAACCTTACACTTTCCTATCATTGCTAAAGTAATGTGTTGGTGCAGTCAGGTTGGCATTATAAAGGATCTGTGAGAATCATGTATGTATATTTAACTCAGCCTGGTTCTTGGATATCTAAGGAGATAAACATTTAAAAGATCTGATGAATCCCAATTTGAAAATGCAAAAGTTTTTAAATAGTCACATGAGATGATGTCTGATGCCCTTCTTTTGGATTTAACCTTTAGAGCTGGCATTTACCATCTGTTAAACTTCCACACACCATCCCTAGCTGCCCATGATCAGCCAATTGATGATATTTCTGTTATTTTGTTCTCAAACTCTTGATTGCTAAGAGACCCTAGTGAGCAAAATCCATAGATCAAGAGAAGAGCAAACATGCTAAGTCAGCTAAGGTGGAATGTTCAAAAAGGGAGGACTTCACTTAGTATGCATAGAAGTAATGGCATCTATTCAAATGCATCCTATAATTTACTGATAAGAGGGCAGTGAATTCAAGATTCTTGTGTTGGAAGAAACTACAAAAGAAAAGTTTCAGGCTACTTTATCACAAATCTGCATCCTCTTTCTCAAAAACCCTTACACACACACACACACACACACACACACACACACACACACACACACACACATCATAGTCCTAGCTCTAGTTTCTTTATGCTATAATTGAAAAGAATTTTTTTTCTTTTTGCCAACCCACAAATTAATTCACTTGTTCCTCTCTCAGATACCAGTGCTCTATGATGCATCTGCCAGGTGTGGGGACTAGAAAGGCTGTGAGCTTGACTTTTGATTTTCAAAGAAATTCATAAGCACTCAAATTTCTTTTGGGTTTAGTTTAATGTCTCTAGGCTCTGGGTCTGCATTCATTTGTGCACATTGCAATACAAGAGGAAAGGCTAAATAACACAGCTTTGCGGTTTACCAAAAACTTCCCTCTTAGCAGCCTTGTAGGTGTATTGCATGCATGATTATTTTAATTTCCATTTTACAGACTGAGAAATAGTCACATAGAGGTGAAATGTCCACAGTCATACAACTTCATCTATCAACAAGCATTATGTTTGGTACCTATTATGAGTCAAGCATTGTGCTAAACACTGAAGATATAGAGACAAAAGCACAACAGTACCTTTCCACAAGGAGTTTATATACAATGACAGGGGAGGGGTAGTTATTGGTGTTTGAAAAGAGGTAAATGTGAGAGAGACAGAGAGGGAAGAGGGAGAGATTGAGAGAGGTGTTTGCAATGCTCTATTAGTTGATGGTGATGATGATGATGATGATGATGATGATGATGATGATGATGATGATGATGATGTTTGTCCTTCTTTCTTGAAGAAGACCATGACATCAGGGAGGTGATGCCCTGACAAGCACATGCATTAGATTTGAGTGAATGGAGGCTGTGCTAAGTCACCAGTCTCATTTTTTCTTCTGAAGCCCATCTAGGTCCAGTGACCAGATATGAATCAGAATGACTAGAGATGGCCCTGGACATGAGGCAATTGATGTTAAGTGACTTGCCCAAGGTCACATATCTGGTAAATAAGTGTCAAGCATCTGAGGTCACATTTGAACTCAAGTCCTTCTGATTCTAAGACCAGTGCTCTATCCACTGCACCACCTAACTGTCAAGAAAACTTCAAATGGGACCACAAAGATTTGGACACAAATGAATAAAAAGGAAACACCTTCTATCTATATTATTTTATATACATTACACATATTACAAAGTAATTGCTAGAAAAGTAATAAAAGAAGTCATCAGGAAAGGCATTTGGAAAGAAACGGCCTTTGAACTAAATTTTAAAGGACACTAGTGATGAAGGTGAGAAAGAAGTTTTCCAGATATGGAGAACCAAATACACAAACAGCAAGAGATAGAATGTAATGCATTTTGTTCAGTTATTTTCACTTGTGTGTGTCTGACTCTGTGCCCTCTTTTGGGATTTTCTTGGCAAAGGCACTGAATGGTTTGCCATTTCCTTCTCTAGTGAAATTTACAGATAAGGAAACTGATGCAAACAGGATTAAGTGACTGTTAAGTATTTTTATGAGGTTGGATTTCAATTTAAGAAACTGAGTCTTCCTGACTCTAGCCCTTGTGCTTCATCCACTGTCATCTTGATGCCCCAATATCACATAAGGAGAATAGCAAGTAAACCAGTTTGGTTGGAATGTAGAGTGCAAGAAGTTTAGTAATGAATGGAGACTATGGACAGACAGAATGTAACCAAGCTTTGAAGGGCTTTACACGCCAAATTGAGAAGTTTTTCCTTTAATCCTAGAAGCAATAGGAAGACACTAGAGCTTCTTGAGCAAGGGGATTAATGAACTCACGTTTGCTCTTTAGGAATATCCATTTGAAATTTTTCTGAAGAATGAGTGGTAGAGGGGAAAGTTTAGGTGCAAGAAGGTCAAGCACACCAGGATTGAGATTATGAAGGTTTGGGCTAGTGTGGTCATATGGATAGATAAAAGAGATGTAGTAGGGGTAGAATAGGGAAGAAAGCAAATGAATTGATATGTTGTGGTGTGGGAGAATGAAGAATCAGAGATGACATTGAGGTCATTGTCCTGAGTAATTAGTAGTTTTCTTAGTAGAAATGAAATGAAGAGGGTTAGACTTGGGGGGAAAGATGAGTTCTGTTCTTGATATTTAATATGATTTCAGGAAATTCAGGTCAATAAGAGAATATATTTAAGATGCAAGATTGGGATTCCTATAGAGAGTAGAGGGTTGATATTTAAATTTGGGAAGTAGAAAGAAGGGGAAGGGAAAGGTAATTAAGCTCCTTGTATCTATTAAAGTTGAGCACTCCACAAATATTATCTCATTGAATCCTTACAATAACCCTGGGAGGCAGGTACCATTAACTTCATATAACAGATAACAAAAATGAGATCAACAGTGGTTAAGTGATTTGCCCAGGTTCACACAACTAGTAAATGTCTTGGGCTGAAGTTAAATAAGGTCCAGCATTTTATCCACTGTACCACTCAGTTATCTAGGGATACCAATGATATTATTAAGATTTCCAAAAGAAATTTGTGGCACATGAGAAAGTTAAGGCAATGAGGGTTAGAAAACTTTAGAGTTAGTGGAAAGAATATGCTTATATGTTTTATTTAAGTATGCATTTATTTGAAAATTGTAAATCTCTTATATGCATATTTATTATTTTTAGCTTCCTTTTAAGTGCACATACTTATATCTATCTGTAAATGTGTTTGTGCATATATGTATTTTTCTCCCTTGTAATTCAAAGAAAATTTGAGGGGGAAAGCAGAATCACATTTTCCAAGTGCCTTAACTATTCCCCAAGAATTAGATCAGCATGAACTCTTTGAGATGTTTGACCATGGAATGGTAATTTCTAAAAAAGTGTAACCTGAAAGAGCTAACACAATTTGGTACATTCCAAACAGTTATTGTTCATCCTTTGTTCTTGAAGAGTACCAAATGACTTTGCAAAGCTGATATATTGACTGTATATAACCCACCCATGAGATAAATCTGGTTTACTAGCTTCCAAAAAGCAGACAAGAACTGCATGAAGATCTGCATTGGGGAACACATATTCAGAAAAAATGATATGCTCATGCCTCTTATTGGTATTGCTGGAGAACATGTTATTAAATCTGTTTGCATTAAGGCTCTAAAGGGAATTGTCTTACTCTTCAATGATGTGGGCATCAAGTTAAAGAGAAACTCTAAGCCCTTGCCTCTATCTCTTCTGCCCTTTAATTGGTTTCAATCTCAAACTAGAAAGATAGTTGTCAAGTGTGAGTTCCAAAGTCACCTCTCATCTTATACCAGGCTGGAAGTGTGGCTTGATTCTGGAGAGCACTTGATTTAAACTCCTTGAAGCTGGGTTATTTTGTCATTTTCTGAAACCTTGAGAAGACTTTCTCACTCTGATTGCAAGGCAAATTCTCAGGTAAATTTCCAAGGGAGTTGGAGGATGATTAGGAAATTAGTCCTCTCTCTACATATAAGTACAATTGCCACATGTAAGAATTAACACAATTATTCTAAGCATATTGGCTAAATGAAAACACAGAAAAATAACAAAGATCAAATTATTTTGGTTTCTATTCTGCTTGCAATATATCTTACACTTCTGTTATTATTAAGTATTTCAGTCATGCCCAACTCTTTGTGACCCCAGGTGGGGTTTTCTTGGCAATGACAATGGAGCAGTTTATCATTTCCTTCTTCAGGTCATTTTGCAGGTGAGGAACTAAGGCAAACAAGGTAAAGTGACTTGTCCAAGGTCACACAGCTAGTAATTGTCTGAGGTTAGCTTTGAACTTGGGAGGATCTGACCCCAGGCTCAGGGCTCTATTTACTGCACCACCTCAGAACTACCCAGTTATGAACAATTTACATGTAGGGACATCTGGGTTCTGAAAGGTCAGGATATTTGTCCACAGTTGCAAAACCAGGACTTGAATATAGATCATTTGATTTCGGTTCCAATACACTTTCTTGCACATCTCCAACAGCTGTCTCCTACAATCACCAACTAGATAACTGCCCTCTTTTTTCAGTCAAACAATACTGAATATACAATCGCTGCTCGTTATATCTTGGCTAACTGATTGAACAACTTTAATAAAATAAAATACTAAAAAAGATGGCTTTTAAAACCAATTTTGCTTGAGAATCTCAGAAGAATTTGGGCAATTTTAAAATAAGATAGTCTTGTCTGTGGAGATAGTGGTTCTTATCTGTGACTCTCCTTCTGGAAAGGGAGGGAATGTATTAAGTTAAAAAGTCAACATATATTTTTAGACAGATATTTTTTCCCAATATCTTTTTAGCTACTAGGAATCCTTAATCCTTAGAAATAGAACTTACCACTTGACTTCACTGAGAAAAACAAATAAAATGGCTTAATGAGGGAAGAAACCTGAATTCTTTCCAACTCTGCCCCTATCATTGTAACTGCAAGGAGAAATTCTGATGCCTGAGAAAAATTCATTAAGGGAAACAGCATGGAGAGGAGAATCTTACTCAGTTTGTCAAAGTCAAGTTCCCTAAGGTCATTTACCTTACCCAATAGCACAGTAGAGGTGTCAGGTAAGAATTAATAGGAAGGAGAAAAAATGAAGGATAAAATAAGCAATACCAAAAGAATGTTGTTTACAGTAACAACAATATTGTTTTATGAACAACTTTTAGTGGATTGGTCATTTTGACTATTATAAATACCAAATTAATTACAAAGGCATATGAAATAAGATATTTTCTACATCCAAAGAACTGATAAATAGGAGCATATGTAGAATTCTTCATATATATAAATGCCTAAAAGTAGCCATCTTTAGAATGGGGGAACGAGGTGGAAAGGAAAAGAAGGAAAAAAAAGAAAGACAAATTCATTATGTATTTAAAAGGAATAGTAAATTATACACAAGATATTTGTAGTTTTATGTATAATCACTTTTTTCTATTCTATTATGTTATGGAAATAAATTATTTCTTAAGTTCAGAATAAATTTTTTTTAATTATGATGAGAGCAGGAGAGCTTAAGGAGAAATTAAGGCTTCAAAGATATCACATAGCAGGAAGTCAATAGAAGACTATGAGTAAGGTGACAGGAAACTAAGACTATCTCAAACATACACCTTCCCACATGTTGATGCACTAGAAAAAAGTCCCAGTGACCTTGCCCAGCTTATGACTCTTCCTGTTGCTACAGGACTATATGAATTTAAGTCTTCCATTTAGTTTCTCTAGAATACTGACTTCCTCTATGTAAAAACAAAGATGCTTCTTCCCCAAACTCTCCTCCTGACTTTATAAAATACTGCAAAAATGACAAGTTATTCATGGACAAGAATTTTAATCTTCCCATTGGGAGATCCTTGAGATCAAGAAAGATTGGGGGGGGGGGGCTAGGTGGACCAGCCTTGGAGTCAGGAGTACCTGGGTTCAAATCCGGTCTCAGACACTTAACCTAGCTGTGTGGCCTTGGGCAAGCCACTTAACCCCATTTGCCTTGCAAAAAAAAAAGATTGGGGAAGGAATGTTAATAATTGTTTCTATGACCTCTTATTTCCCTTCTACCAGCTGGAAACCTGTTGCTCCTTTTAGATGAAGAGATAATTCACCTTTTTTATTGATATTTTATCCAAATACATGGCATGGAAGTTTTTCAACATTCATTGATGTGCCTATGTATATTGTTAAAGTACAAAATTTCTTTGCACCCTCCTTTCCCACTCCCCTCCTCTCAGTGGCTAATAGGTTAAAATTGTACATACATATTTGTGTTATACATATTTGCAGATTAGTCATTTTTGGTATGAGTTTGGATTAGTGGAAAAAAATACCTAAGTTGATATTTAAAAGGTGAATGTAATGTTCATCAGATTCTGAAGGATTTTTTAAAATTGTTTTGTTTTGTTTTTCTTCCTCTGGATGGGGATAGCATTGTCCAAACTAGGTCTAATATAGCTGTCCTAATTCTCTGAATTGCTGAGAGTTGCTGCATCCATCAGTGTTGATTATCACACAATGTTGTTGTTAATGTGTATATTGTTCTCTTGGTTCTGCTCCATTCACTCAGTATCAGATCCTGCAATACATTCCATGCTTCTCTAGAAACCAGCCACTTTTTGTTTCTTGTAAAACAACAGCATTCCATAGTATTCATATACTATAACTTGTTTAACCATTCCCCAATTGATGGGCATACTCTTAATTTCCAATTCTTCTCTACTACAAAAAAGCTGTTATGAAATTTTGGAACATGTGGGAATTTTCAGAGGATGGAGCCAAGATGGCTGCAGGAGAACAGCCTTTGCTAGCAGATCTCTCCAAAATATTTCAAAAACCCCCCAAAATATGATTCTAACTAAAATCTTGAGAGACAGACCCCACAGAAAAATCCAGTGATACATTCTCCAACCCAAGGTAACCTGGAAGCTTGTGGGCAGGTTCTGTTCCACAGGGTTGGAGGGAGAGGCACCACAACCAGGATCATTGGGCCAAAGCAAAGGAGCTCCAGCCTTCCAGGAACAGCCCGTGTAGGTGCTGTGTGCCTGGGTCCCTGGGAGCACCAGCTCCTGGCAGCAGAAGCAGTTTTCTGACCTAACTCAGGAAACACTAAGCACAATGTGGAAGATTAGTGGGGAAGCCTCAAAGTTAGCGGGAGCCAGTGTGACCCTCAGGCCAGCTGTAGCCATCAGCATAGCTGCAGCAGATCCCAGGAAATGGAAAAGACCTGTGGAGCCACCCAGAAGGGAGCCACCCAGCAGCTGCTTCCAGAGCACTCAGCTCATGGAAGGTAAGGAAGGAGGGGAAAACCATAGAGGTTTCCCCTCTGTCCCTGGGACAGGACTCTGATGCTGTGTCCATATTTGAACTCTGGCTGTAGACTGGGGCCCCATTTCCATTGAGTAGGGAACCTCCTCATAGCTCCAGGGTAGAGGGAGTTCTTGTGGTCATCCATAGACCAAAGCACAGGCCAAGAGAGCAATCAGAGTCTCTCATAAGACCTTGGAGAAACTGAGGTCTTTGTGGGGGTGTCCCAATAATATTCAAAAGCTCAGGAAGCACCCCAAAACTAGGGCACAGCCTGAAGAAATGAGTAAACAGAAAAAAGGAACCTGACCATAGACAATTACTTTGACCCTATGGAGGATCAAAATACACCTTCAGAAGATGACAAAGTCCAATCTTTTGTAATCAAAACCTCCAAGAAATATGAGTTGGGCTCAGGCTATGACATAACTCAAAAAAGATTTTGAAAATCAAGTAAGGGAGGTAGAGAAAATATTGGGGAGAGAAATGAGAGAGATGCAGGAAAAAACCATGAAAACCAAGTCAACAGTTTAGTCAAAGAGATCTAAAAAAATGCTGAAGAAAATAACATACTGAAAACTAATTTAGGTCAAATGGGGGAAAAAAATTCAAAAAGTTAATGAGAAAAATACCTTAAAAGGCAGAATTGACCAGATAGAAAAGGAGATAAGAAAGCTCTCTGAGATAAACAAATGCTTCAAATGTAGGATGGAGCTAAAGGATGCTTATGACTTTGCGAGGAATCAAGACACTATAAAATAATATCAAAAGAATAAAAAACTAGAAGAAAATGTGAAATATCTTATTGGAAAAAACAGATCCAAAAGAGACAATTTAAAAATTACTGGTCTACCTGAAAGTTATGTTCAAGAAAAGAGTCTTGACCTCATTTTTAAAGAATTTCAACAGGAAAATTGCCCGGATATCCTAGAAGCAGAAGGTAAAATATAAATTGAGAGAATCCACCGATCACCCCAGAAAGAGATCCCCCAAAAAACAACCCTCAGGGTTACTATAGCTAAGTTCCAGAACTCCCAAGCCAAAGAGAAAATACTACAAGCAGCCAGAAAAAACAATTCAAATATTGTAGTGCTGCAGTCAGGATTACCCAGGACTTATTATCATCCACAATAAGGGGCTGTAGGGTTTGAAATATAATATTCTGGAGGAAAGAGCTTGGAATGCTATCAAGAATCGACTACCCCTCAAAACTGACCGTGCTCTTCCAGGGGAAAAGATGGACTCTCAGTGAAACAGGGGACTTTCAAATGTTCCTGTTGAAAGACCAGAGCTGAACAGAAAGTTTGATCTTCAGGTACAAGCCTCAGCTGAAACATAGAGAGTAGTCAAGAAGGGTAAATTATGAGGGATTTAATGATGATGAACTGTGTGTATCCCTGGAGATGACACAGATAATACTAATATGAACCTTCTCATTTATTGGAACAGTTAGGAGCTTTTATAGTTGAGACAGAGAAGAGAGTTGAATTTGAAGGTATAATATATTTTTTAAATGGAAGCAGTGGGTGAAAAGGAAATGTACTGGAAGAAAGGAAAGGGAAAGTAGAATAGACTAAGATATTTCATGTAAAAGAGTCAAGAAATAGTTTTTGCAATGATATGGAAGGTGAGGGGGAATGAGGGAGCTTTATTCTCATCAGAAATGGCTCAGAAAGGAAATAACACATATACTTAATAGACTATAGAAATCTAGGAGAAAAAGGAGTGAAAGGGGATGGGGGGAAATAGGGGATAGAGGAGATGGTAGATCATGGGAGAGGATAGTCAGATATAACACATTTTCTTTTTCATTTTTTGCAAGGTGGTAGGATTGGATGACCTGTCCAGGACCACAGGGATGGGTAGGTGCTGGGACTCTGGGGTGGGATGCTGGCTTGTGGTCTCTTGGACCAGGGCCAGTGTTCTGTCCACTGCATCATCAGCTGTGCCACAGCACACTTTTGATGTGGGACAGAGTGAAAGGAGAGAGAAAATATAATAATTGGTAGTGGGGAGGAATGGATGGTGGGATTTACAATCAGCAGTGTCAACTGTGGAAGTAACTCCTCTGATGGATATATGATAAAGAATGTGATTCGCCACAGAGACAGAGCTGATGGTATTGGAACACAGAATGATGCACATATTTTCCCCTCTTTCTTTCACTTTATTTCTTATGAGGTTTTTTATTTTGTGGGGGGAGGAGATTATGCTTACTCTTACAAGTCTATTTTATTAATGTATAAATAAATTTTAAAAAAGAAATTAAAAAGAGAAAATATTGCAAGCAGCCAAAAGGAAACAATTCAAATATCGTTGTGCTACAGTAAGGACCACACAGGACTTAGCTGCATCCACATTAAGGGCTCATAGGACTCAGAATGTCATATTCCAGAATGCAAAAGAGCTTGGAATGCAACCAAGAATCAACTACCCAGCAAAATTGAACATCCTCTTCCAGGGAGAAAAGATGGGCTTTTAATGAAATATGGTAATTTCAAATGTTCCTATTGAAATGAACAGAGCTGAACAGAAAGTTTGATCTTCAAGTACGGGATTTAGGTGAAGCACAGAGAGGGTGGATGAGAAGGGCAAATTATGAATAATTTATGATTTTGAACTGCATGTATTCCTGCATGGAAGATGATATTGATAATATTCATATGAATTACTCATTTATTAGATCAATTAGGAGCTTTTATAGACAAGGCTCAGGAGAGAGCTGAATTTGAAGGCATAACATTTTTTTTATAATAGAATCAATGAGTGAAAAGGAACTGTACTTGGAGAAAGGAAAAGGAGAGGTAGACTAGACTAAGATATTTCATGTAAAAGAGTCAAGAAATAGTTTTTGCAATGGTATGGAAGGGGGGAGATGAGGGGGGAATGAGGGAGCCTTCATTCTCATTGGAAATGGCTCAGAAGGGAAATAATATATATTCTTAATAGGGCATAGAAATCTAGAAGAGAAAGGAGAGAGAGGGGATGGGAGAAAGGGGAGGGGGAGGGGAGGGAAGATGTAAGTGGCAGAGAGGAGGTAGTTCATGGGAGACAGTAGTCAGATATAACACATTTTCTTTTTTACTTTTTGCAAGGTGGTGAGATTTGGTGGCATGTCTGGGACCAAGGGCCTGGGTGGTTGCTGGGTCTCTGGGGTGAGATGTAGGCTTGGGGCCTCATGGCCCCAGGGCCAGTGCTCTGTCTGCTGAGCCACTCAGCTGCTCCACAGCACACTTTTGAAGAGGGGACAGAGTAAAAGAAGAGAGAAAATGTAATAAATGGTAGTGGGGAGGAATGAATGGAGGGAATTACAATCAGCAACAGCAACTGTGGAAAAATATGGAAGTAACTTCTCTGATGAACTTATGATAAAAAATATGATCCACTCCAGAGACAGAGCTGATGGTATTGGGATACAGACTGAAGCACATTTTTTCCTCCTTCTTTCACATTATTTCTCATGAGGTTGTGGGGAGGAGGGGGGGTATTATGTTTACTCTTACAAGACTCTTTTAGTAATGTGTAAATATCTAAAAATGTAAATTAAATACAAAAAACAAAAAAAATCAAATTGTTAAAAAAAGAAAAATGAGACTTTTCTCATTTTTTAGGATTTCTTCTGAATATAGGACAGGAATTGGAATTTCTGGGTCAAAGGATATGAACAGTTTTATTGTTCTTTGGGCATAGTTCTATATTGCTCTCCAGAATGGTTGAATCCATTCACAACTCCACCAGCAATGCATCAGAGTTCCAATCCTCCTACAACACCTTCAACATTGATTATTTTCCCTCTTTTGTCATCTAAGCCAATCTGATAGGTATGATGTCATACCTCAGAGTTCTTTTAATTTTCATTTCTCTAATCAATAATGATTTGAAGCTTTTTTCATATGATTATATATATATATATATATATATTTTAATTTAATCAATTTAAAACTCTCTATTCATATCATTTGACCATTTATCATTTGGGAAATGACTTGTAACCTTACATATTTTAGAAATGAGACCTTTATCATAACTCCCGGTTATGAAGATTCTTTCCCAAAGAAATACTCTATGTATCAGACCTACAGAAAGGGGACAAATTTCTGAGTAAACAAGAAATAGTGTATATTATAAACTGTAAAATGAATTATTTCTTTGTCTATAATTTATCTATAGTGTGACCCTTTATGTCTAAATCCTGTGCCCATTTTGACCTTATTTTGGTATAGGGTATGAGTTATGTGCCTATTTTTTTCCATACTATCTTCCAGTTTTCCCAACAATTTTTGACAAATAGTGAGTTCTTCTCCCAGAAGCTAATGTCTTTGGGTATGTCAAACAGTAGATTACTGTAGTCATTTACTACTATTTCTTTTGAATGTACCCTAATCCACTGATCCATTACTCTACTTTTTTTAACCAGTACCAAGCAGTTTTGATGACTACTACTTTATATTATAATTTTAGATCTGGTAGAGCTAGGCCACCTTCCTTTACAGTTTTTTTTCATTATTTACCTTGCTGTTCTTGACCTTTTGTTGCTCCAGATAAATTTTGTTACCACTTTTTCTAGCTCAGTAAAATAAGTATTTGGTAGTTTGATTGGTGTGACACTGAATAAGTAATTTGATTTGGATAAAAATTGTCATTTTTGTTGTATTAGTTCAACCTAACCATGAACAACTGACATTTTCCCAATTATTTAGATCTGAATTTATTTGGGTGAGAATTGCTTTACAATTGTATTTGTACACTTTCCAGGTTTGTCTTGGGAGGTAAATTCCCAAATATCTAATTTTGTCTACAGTTACTTTAAATGGAAATTCTCTTTCTATCTCTTGCTCTTGGGCTTTGTTGTTCATACATAGAAATGTTGATGATTTACGTGGGTTTGTTTTATGTCCTCTGCTGGATTTGTTAATTGTTTCAATGAGTTTTTTAGATGATTTTTCTCATGTTCTCTAAATATAACATCATATCATCTGCAGAGTGAAAGTTTTGCTTCCTCATTGCCAATTATGAGTCCTTCAATTTCTTTTTCTTATTGCTCAAGTTAACATTTCTAGTACTGCATTGAATAGCAATTGTGATAATGGGAATCCTTATTTCACTTCTGATCTTATTGGAAATACTCCAAGTTTATCTCTATTATATTTATGGTTTTACATGGATGATATTTATTATTTTATGGAAAACTTCATTTATTCCTAAACTTTCTAGTGGTTTTTAATAGGAAAGGATGTTGTATTTTATCAAAGGCTTTTTCAGCATCTATTGAGATTATCATATGATTTCTGTTGTTTTGGCTATTTATATGTTGAATTATGTTGAGTGATATCCTAATATTGATCCATCCCTTCCAACCTGGTATAAATCCTACCTGATCATGGTGTATTAACCTAATAATGACTTTCTGTAATCTTATTGCTAAAATTTTATTTAAGATTTTTGTATCTGAGGGCAGCTAGTTGGCACAGTGGATAGAGCACTGGCTCTGGAGTCAGGAAGACCTGGGTTCAAATCCAGCTTCAAACATTTAAGAATAATTGCCTAGTTGTGTGATCTTGGGCAAGTCACTCTTAATCACATTGCCTTAAATAGATAAAAAAATCTTAAAAAGACTATTGTAGCAATGTATAAATAAATAAATGATGTTAAAAAAAGATTTTTGTATCTGTATTCAATAGAGAGATTGGTCTATACTTTTCTTTTTCTGTTTTGTTTCTTCCTGGTTTAGGTATCGGCACCATGTTGGTGTCATAAATGGAATTTGACAGAACTCCTCTTATTTTTTAAATAGTTTATGTAGAATAGGAATTAATTATTGCTCAAATGTTTGGTAGAATTCATTTGTAAATTCATCTGGTCCTGGAGAATTTTTTCTTAGGGATTTTATTGATGGTTTCTTTAATTTCTTTTTCTGAAATAGAGTTTTTTAAGTATGTAACTTCCTCTTCTGTCAATCTGGGCAATTTGTGTTTTTCTAAATATTCATCTATTATGTTCAGGTTATCGAATTTATTGGCATACAGTTTGGCAAAGTAGCTTTGAATTATCTCTTTAATTTCCTCCTTAGTTTACCCTTTTCATTTTTGATATTGGTAATTTGGTTATCTTCTTTTTTTTTAAATCAGATTAATCAAAGGTTCATCTATTTTAATGGCTTTTTTCATAAAACCAATGCTTAGTTTTATTTTTTAAAGCAATGGCTTTCTTTTTTCTTTTTATTATTTTATTTTATTAATCTCTCCCTTGATTTTCAGAATTTCTAATTTGGTATTTAATTGAGGATCTTTAATTTCCTTTTTATAGTTTTTTAGTTCCATACCCAATTCATTGGTCTACTCTAAGCATTTAGAGATATAACATTTCCCCACAAAACTGCCTTAACTTCCTCCCATAAATTTTAATATGATGTCTCGTTATCATTTTTAAAAAATTCATTCATTCATTTGTTTATTTTCATCCATATGAACAAGTATACTTTTAAATTACATAATTTCCATCCACCCTCCCTTCCCAATACTCTCCCGTCAACAGTAAACAGTCAGGTTAGCATTGTACATACATATTTTTGATAAACATGTTTACAGATTAGTTAGTTTCAGTATGAGGAATTGGTATTAAGGGAAAGAGATACATAAAAGATAATTTTTATAATATATTGATCAGATTCTGAAGGACTGGTTTTAAGTTTGTTTGTCTTTGTGTGTGTGTGTGTGTGTGTGTGTGTGTGTGTGTGTTTTGTTTTGTTTTGTTTTTCTTCCTCTGGATGAGGATGAAATTGTCCATAGCTGTCCTACCTCTCTGAACTGCTGAGAGGAGCTGCTTCCATAAAGGTTGATCATTTCATCATGTTGTTGTTAATGTGTACAATGTTTTCTTGGTTCTACTCCCTTTGCTCAACAGCAGATCCCATAACTTATTCCAAGATTCTCTAGAGTCTAACCATTTTTGCTTTCTTATAGAATAATAATATTCCATAGTATTCATGTACCATAACTTGTTTAGCCATTCCCCAATTGATAGTCATTCCTTCAATTTCCAATTCTTTGCCTCCTCAAAAAGAGTTGCTATGAATATTTTAAAATTATTATCATTTTCTGGGAAATAATTATTGATTATTTCTATGATTTGTTGTTTGATGCACTCATTATTTAAAATTAAGTTATTTAGCTTCCAATTAGTTTTTGATTTGTTTTCCCATGACCCTTTATTACATGTAATTTTTATTATACCATGGTCTGAGAAGTAAGCATTTATTATTTATACCTTTTTGTATTTGATTATAAGGTGTTTTGCCCTAGTATATGGTCAGTTTTGATATAGGTACCAGGTACTGTCAAGAAAAATAAATATTCTTTTCTATCCCCCATTTCACCAGAAGACTATCATATTTAGATTTTCTAAGGTTTCCTTCACCTTCTTAACTTCCTTATTTATTTTGTGGTTAGATTTATCTAGTTCTGAGAGAGGGAAGCTGAGGTCCCCCATTATTAAAGTTTTTATATTTATGCCTCCTTGTAATTCACTCAGCTTTTCCTCTAGGAATTTGGGTTTTATCCTACTAGGTGCATATATGTTTAATAATGATATAGATTCATTATCTATGGTGCCTTTTAAGAAAATGTGGTTTCCTTCTTTATCCATTCTAATGATATCTATTTTTGCTTTTAATTTATCTGAGATCATGATTGCTACCCCTGATTTTTTTTTTTACTTCAGATGAAGCATAGTATATTTTGCTCCATGCTTTTACCTTTACCTTTGGGGATCTCTCTGTTTCAAATGTGTTTCTTGTAAACAACATATTGTAGGATTCTGGATTTTAAAACCATTCTGCCACCCACTTATGTTTTATGGGACAGTTTATCCCATTTACATTTGGAGTTGATGAATAATTATGTATATTTCCCTCCATGACATCTTTCCCCATTTATATTTTTCCTCTTTCCTTTCTTATTATTCCTCCTTACCAAAGGTTCACTCTCTTTCCCCCTTGACTTTCTTTTAAAATTTAACTTTCAGAGAAATCCCATTCAAAGTAACCTCAGACAATATAAAATATTTGGGAGTCTATTCGCCAAGGCAGACTCAGAATCTTTTTGAAAACAATTATAAAACACTTCTCATACAAATTAAATCAGATTTAAGTAACTGGGCAAATATCAACTGCTCATGGATAGGTAGAGCTGATATAATAAAAATGACAATTCTACCAAAACTAAACTATCTGTTTAGTGACCTACCAATCAAAATTCCAAAAAATTACTTTAACGAGTTAGAAAAAAATTGTAAGTAAATTCATATGAAGAAATAAAAAAGTCAAAAATTGCCAGGAGCTTAATGAAAAAAAAGTGCAAAAGAAGGTGGCTTAGTCCTACCTGATCTAAAATTATATTATAAAGCATCAGTCATCAAAACTGTTTGGTATTGGCTAAGAAATAGAGTGGTGGACCAGTGGAATAGACTAGGTGTAAAAGCAGGAGATGATTACAGTAATCTGCTGTTTGATAAACCCAAAGAGTCCAGACATTGGGATAAAAACTCCCTCTTTGATAAAAATTGCTGGGATAATTGGAAGTTAGTATGGAAGAAACATAGATTAGACCAACACCTCACACCCTTTACCAAGATAAGATCCAAATGGTTACAGGACATAGACATAAAAAACAATGCTATAAGAAAATTAGAAGATCAAGGACTAGTCTACCTGTCAGACCTATGGAAAGGGGAGCAGTTTATGACTAAGAAAGAGTTGGAGAACATCACCAAAAACCAATTAGATGATTTCGATTACATTAAATTAAAAAGCTTTTGCACAGATAAAACCAATGTAACCAAGATCAAAAGAAATGTAGTAAATTGGGAAACAATCTTTACAACTAATGATTCTGAAAAAGGACTCATTTCTAAAATATACAGAGAACTGAGTCATATTTTTAAAACAAAAAGACATTCCCCAATTGACACATGGTCAAAGGATATGCAAAGGCAATTTACAGAGGAGGAGATCAAAGTAATCCATAGCCATATGAAAAAATGTTCTAAGTCATTAATTATTAGAGAAATGCAAATTAAAGCTTCTCTGAGGTACCACCTCACACCTCTCAGATTGGCCAATATGACCAGGAAGGATAATGATCATTGTTGGAAGGGTTGTGGGAAATCTGGGACACTATTACACTGTTGGTGGAGCTGTGAACTCATCCAACCCTTCTGGAGAGCTATTTGGAACTATGCCCAAAGGGCAACAAAAATGTGCATACCCTTTGACCCAGCAATACCACTACTGGGTCTATACCCTGAAGAGATGATGAAAAGGGGTAAAAACATTACTTGTAAAAAAATATTTATAGCAGCCCTGTTTGTGGTGGCAAAAAATTGGAAATCAAGTAAATGTCCTTCAATTGGGGAATGGCTTAGCAAACTGTGGTATATGTATGTCATGGAACACTATTGTTCTATTAGAAACCAGAAGGGATGGGATTTCAGGGAAGCCTGGAGGGATTTGCATGAACTGATGCTGAGTGAGATGAGCAGAACCAGAAAAACACTGTACACCCTAACAGCAACATGGGAGTGATGTTCAACCTTGAAGGACTTGCTCATTCCATTAGTGCAACAATCAGGAACATTTTTGGGCTGTCTACAAAGGAGAGTCCCATCTGTATCCAGATAAGGAGCTGTGGAGTTTGAACAAAGTGCAAGGACTACTCCCTTTAATTTAGAAAAAAAACAGATATCTTATTGTCTGATCTTGTTACCTCTTAGACTTCTCTTCTCTTCTTTAAGGATATGATTTCTTTCTCATCACACCCAATTTGTATCAGGGTACAACATGGAAACAAAGTGAAGACTGACAGAGTGCTTTCCATGGTGGGGGGGAAGCAAGATTGGGGGAAAATTGTAAAAATCAAATAATATCTTTAATAAAAATAAATTTAAAAAAAGAAAAAATGAATAAAATTTAACTTTCAGCTTATTTTCACTTATACCTTCACTTTTTCTCAATCCATTGTCTTTTCTTTCCCTTTTACCACTCACTCCCCTTCCCTATAGAGTAGGATAGATTTTTAAACTCAAGTGGGACTGTATCTTATTACCTCTCTGGCCCAAATCTACTGAATAGAATTTATTCAGTGTTCACACCCTCCTTCTTTACCTCTAAAATTATAAATTCTTGTGCCTCTTCACCTGGTGTTATTTATCTCTCAAGTACTATTAATCAGATATCACCAATCACAACTTGATCAATTGATTGCTTGATAAGTTCAAAGCATTATCAAAGTACTATCATAGATTGATTCATTGATTGTTTGATAAGCAACATTGCCTCAAAATCACTAAATACCCTCCCCTCTTCTGTCTTATTAGAAGTACACTTTTAAAGTGTACTTTAAAGTACACTTTTTAAGTACCCTCCAAGGACACACAATTCTCATAACCCAAAGTGTCATCCAAAGCCAAATTATTTCACGAACTTTTTGTACCCCTCTCCCCAAGCATATTTTCTCTCACATTTCCCTGTCCCCCCACACCAGGGTTTTTAAACCCCCGTTAAGAAAATTATGGATTAAGTCTAACCCTGAGTTACTTAACCATAAGAATCCGAAAGGGCCCTAAATATTGGGACACTCTTAATGTCTCATTTAAGAATTTTACAATTGACTCTAAGTTATGGAAACACTGAGTCAGAACCTCCCACTTTATGATGCCCTCATTTGAGAAAGTCCTAAACTTTGTGAGTCATAGCAGAATTAGAATAGGTCAAAGGAAACTAAGGCACTTAAGTTAAATATCCCTGCTTTTCATCAGGCTTTTTGTCTCAAACATAGTGATGTGATATTGGCCTCTTCATTGAAGAGACAAGATCCGACTATAGCCATATCCTCTAAGTCCAATATCTTCAATTATTTTTGACTTTAAATTATCCTGAGAAAAGTACAGTTCTCAAGAGTTATAAGTGTTATATCTTCCCTTTTAAAGTTGTTTACAATTTGATGGTCTTGACAAACATTTGTTTTATCTTTTCCCTTTTCATTTACCTTTTTATGATCTCTTGACTTGTATATTTGGCAAATGAATTCTCTGTTCAATTCTGATCTTTTGTCAGGAAATTTTGGAAGTCCTCTATTTCATTGAACATCTATTTTTTCCCCTGACAGTATATGTTGGATTTTGCAGGATAGTAAATTTTTGGTCATAATCTCAGGTCCTTTGCCTTCCAATATATGGTATTCCAGGTCTTCTGGTCCTTCAATGCTTGTGTTTCCTTTGTACTTAAATTGTTTCCTTTTTGCTGTTTGCAGGTTTTCTACTTTATTTGAGAGTTCTGGAATTTGGCTGTAATATCCTTGGTTTTTATCCTGAATATTCTTTCATTGGCTATATTGCATTCTTGTTCTAGCAGATTTAGATAGTTTTCCCTGATAATTCCTGCATATTTTCCGGGGGGGGGGGGGAGCTAGGTTTTCTGAGAGTCTGATGATTTGTAAATTATCTCTTCTGGATCTATTTTTCTGGTAGTTTGTATTTCTTCAATTTTTTCAGATTTTTAATTTTGTTTGATGGAATCCTGTAGTATTGTAGACTCATTGGTTTCTATTTGTTCAATTCTAATTTTTAGGTTTTTTCAATTAGCTTTTGTGGTTCCTTTTCCAGTGAGTTATTTTTATTTTTGAGGGAATTGTTTTCTTTGTTCAAGTTTTCATAATTTCTTGCATGCCTCATTTCTTTTATCTATTTTTCTTCTTCTCTTCTTTGGTTTTTAAATTCTTTTTTAAGCTCTTCTATGAGCTTTTGGATTTGAGTCCAATTCATAGACTTTTTTGAGACTTAACGCTGGGAGTAATTTTTCACTGATTTCTTCTTCTGACATGGCATAGTTAGTCTCTTTATTTGCATAATACTTTTCTGTAGTGAGGGCTAATTTAGCATTTTTGCTCATTTTTGTTGTTTTAGCTCTCTCCTCGGGTAATGGGAGTATGGATACAAGCTTTTCATGTTCGGTCTGGGGTCTGATCCCCAACTTGTTTTTGGTCAAAATGTTGTTTATGCATTCTAGACCTTGCCCTTGCAGAGGTTTATTCCCCCTTTCTGTCCAGGTTCTGCCTATGCAGTGGTTTATTATCAACCTAGTCCTGTCTTTTGCCCCAGTATTCCCAGGGTTTAAACTTTGCTTGGGGTTAGGGCCTTACCTGCTGGCTTGCTATCTAGTTAGTTGCCAGGACCTATGTTGCTGTCAAGCTTTCAGGCCCCAGACTGTATTATGGCTTAGAGCTACCTGCTGGCTTTCCCCCTCTCCAGTTTCACTTGTCCTTAAAGATCCTCCACAAAGTCTACTGATGAAAACTTCTTTGGATTTTTCTCTTTTTCTTGGTTTGATCTGTGGCTTTAATGTCAGCGCAGAGGCTTCATTTATCTTTGGTGGGGGAAAAGTTCTGCAAGCATGTTAGCTTTACACCCCTATCTTGGCTCTACCCCCTAACTCTCCTGGAAATAATTCATCTTTTAATCTGCTCAACTTCTGTACTCTTAACATTCTTTGTCATCTGTTTGTTTGCCTTTCTAGCCCATGCTCTAAGCAACCAACCCTTGCTTTCCAGGAAGAACCAACTTTTTAGATGTACTTGGCATGGAGTCAATCCATTTAAACATATACTTTAATTAAGAAAATATGAAAATGGAGTAAAAGTAAAAATAATGACCTCATCAGGTCATTATTTCTTCTTTGTAATAGAACTGCAGTGTTTCATTTATCTTTATCATGCTCCTGAGTGGCCACCAACCGATTAAGTTACATTGCATAAGAAAGCTTTATTTTGCTCCCTGGCCTTCTTACTATTCATCAATGCATCTCCCAAGTTTAACACTTTGTATAGACTGATTCCTAGGCTGAATTGTACTCTCTCCTCACCTCTACCTCTTAAACTCCATTCATTTTTTTCTCTACAAATGTCAAATCAAGTATGCAAAATTCCTTTCCTGATTTTTCCAGTTATAAGTGATTCCTCAAAAAAAATCTTGTATTTTTATATTTCATCCAAATAGAATCTGTATGTACATTTTTTATAGATATACATTTTTTCTTTCCAAGAAGAATAAAAACTCCCTGAGGGCCAGAAGTTTCTCTCTTTTTGTTGCTTTTGTTTTTGTATCTCTAGCACTCAGTAGAGTGCCTAGCATATAGTAGGAATTTAACAAGTACCTCATTGATTTGAGTGATGACTATCCCATTGTAATCCTTCCTATAACTACTCTGCATATTTGCAACTAAAACAGACTTATTCCGTTTAAGTAAGTGGGCAGTGATCTCTTCGAGGGAGTCTTTTTTTTTTGCTTTCAGATTCCTCTTCAGTGAAAATTCAAAACAGATGTGTGACAAATGAAACTAATAAAAATGTCAATCAAGTTGACAAAAATTATTGACTGCCCACTGAGTGTAGACCACCATGCTGGGTGTGATGGGCACTCACAATAAGAATCTGAGGGTACTGTAGTTCCTGGACCTAAGGCATCACAATCTAGCTGAGGAAGACAAGAAAAACAAGCCTCTGTTTTTATGCAAGTGTTCCTTGTAGTCTTGAATAAATTTATTTTATCCTACCTAGAGGTCAATGCTTTCATTAGACTCATTAATTCCTGTCAGAACGTGAAAATGACCTTTAAGGTCCACTTCTTCAATGCATCAATTCTCCAAAAGGTCTGTGATTTTATCTATGGAAATACTCCCTCCATTGACCCTGATTGTAATCACTCTTAGACTTAGCACCTGACTTGCTGAAAAAAGCATTCCCCATCTCTGGACTTCTCTCTCTCTTTCACTTATTTCCTATTATAACCTTTTTTTAAAAGTTATTTCTCAGTTTCCAAGGAGAATCTCTTGCCTTGGCACCAACTCTAGTTGGTCAGCATTTTAACTGAGAAGTGAACCTGAATCTTCTCTACCCTAATCCCCCTACAAGTGACCATTCAGCTTTTTCTCAGAGATCAAGGCATGTATAATCCATCCCCACCTGAAATAGTCCATTCCAGTTTGGATGCCTCTAATCAAAATGAATTTTTCCCTTCCCATCAAACCAGTCTGCATCTTTGCAGCTCCCATATGTCAATCTTGGTTCTGACTATTGGGTATCTTATTCTTCAGGTGGCTATTGTTAAAAGTTGAAAAGAAGCTGCAGAATAAGGTGATAAGACTTGAGATCATAGGATCATGAGACTTAAAACTGAAAGAGGTTTTAAACATTATTTAGTTGAATTCTTTCATTTTACATTCAAAGAAACTGACACCCAGAGAGATTAATTAGTCCAATATCAAATAGATAGCAAAAATAAGATACAGTTACCAGGTTTTCTAATTATAAATCCAGCATTCTTTCTACTTTATCAAAAAGGAGATACAGATTTTCAGGAACAATTACCAAGTACATAGAATCAGGAACAAAATGTGTGAATCTCTAATAGTGGAATTAAAGGTATCAGAGTTTGAGGCTAGTGGTATAGATATTTCTAGGCCTTGAATCATGGGAATATACCTATTCTTTTTTTTAGGTTGTTTTTTTTGCAAGGCAAATAGGGTTAAGTGGCTTGCCCAAGGCCACACAGCTAGGTAATTATTAAGTGTCTGAGGCCGGATTTGAACCGAGGTACTCCTAACACCAAGGCCGGTGCTTTATCCACTACACCACCTAGCCGCCCCCAGGAATATACCTATTCTTTCAAGGTTTCAGAGACCCTCTTCAATCACAAAGCAAAGTTGAGAGATGCCAACCTTAGCTAGGAACAACAACCCTTTAGAAAAATTTTATTGAGGAAAAATGGTGGAAGAGAGAATATTAAAATTATTGTCTCTGAAAAGAGTGAAAAAACAATCATGTGGTGATGGTGGGGGGCAATAGCAAACATCACAAGATCAAATTAAGCAAAATGATCCCAAGAATTTTAAGGGATAAAAACTAAAAGAGAATGATTAGATGAAATGAGAAATAATGATTTATATAACAAGATTTTCTTCATTATTGATTGTTTGGACTATATTCCTATATTCTAGGAGGAAATAGAAATGGTGCTAAAGTCACAAAAGCTGTGAAAGAGGAAGAATTAAACCAAAAATATATATACAAAGGAGGTAAATAAATATAGAAGTCTCAAAGATTGAATGATTTATAGGATTTGATGCTCAAGAAATCCAAAGGAGAAAAAAAAGAGGCAAATAATGAGAAAAATCAGTCAGGATTACTATGAAAAAAACAAGCACGAAACTATCCATAACTATGGGCCCATATTGCCTGTTTCCTTGTTTCTACAAAATCTTTGTGAGAATAATTTACACATACATCAAAGGTATCATTGACAAAAATTTGAGGAGTAAAAAGGAAGGTTTTCTCAAATGATATTCAATAGTACATAAAATTTTTTACAGCATAGAAATGAGTAAAAGATGCAGAAAATAAAATCTTATGAAGTTTTCCTATTTTTTAAATATTGATTCAGCACAGAAAATGCAGTCTTCTTGCTCCTCCAACAAAATATCTCCCATAAAGCAAAGTGGTGAAATTAAGAATGTTGGATCTGAACTCAGAAAGACCCAAGTTAAAATTATCTCTTACATTTAATTATTGTGTGATTTAGGGTAAATCATCTGCCTCAAGTTCTTTACCTGTAAAATGAAAATAATAATAATAATGGTACCTATCTCCCAAAGTTGTAAGGATCAAATGTGATAATGTTTGTCAAGGGCTTTACAAACCTTCCAGTGCTATGTAAATGCTAATCTTTATTATTAAACTCACACAAGATTCTTTTCTGGATACCACAACAGAGATAATTTTAATGCTATACTGATTATCAGTATCAAACAAGGCACAAAACATAGAGGCACATTCATCATAATGAATATCCTAGCAAGTTCCAAATATTGCAATTGGAAGTATATTTCCTATAGATAGTAACATTTTCCAGATGCTTCTCTTTGAGTCATTTGCTCTTCAGAGTCTCCTACATGAGATCACAATAATAATAGTAAATATATAAACACACATAGGTAGCATACCTTAATGCTTACAAAGTACATTACATATATCATTTGATCCTACCTTCACAATAACCCCATGAGACCATTGCTATTTTTATCCTTGTTTTACAAATGAGGAAATTGAGGCGCAGAGATTGATTACTGTCCAAGATTACTTAGTTAGGAATCCTGCCTATGACAGGATTTGAACTAAATTCTTCCTGATTTCAAGAATAGCTCTCATTAATAATGATACAAAAGCATTTTACTTTCACTATTTTTCATATTATTTTAACTGACAGTTACATAAAGAACACAACTTCTCTACCTGCCTCTAATTGTTAGATGTGTTATCCTTGGAAAATAACCTCTTTGAACTTCAATTTTCTCACCTGTAAAATGGGGGTAGATAGAACTATAATGTATTTACCTCATGAGATTATTGTGAGGAGCATATGGGATAATACATATGATATATTAGAGATCTTAAAATTTCATATAAATATGATATTTATCCCATTCTCAACATTTTTTCAGGGAGTTCAGTTAGTTATATATGGTCCTGGGTATTCAAGTCACTATCCTAGTCTTATTGCATTTTTTTTATTAGAAAGATAATTACACTATCATTTCACTCAAAATTTAATGTTCTGCAGACTCTCAGGGTAATAATGATGGTAATCATGACTATATTTCTATCACCCATCACTCTCCCTTGGGTCTGCTACCTCTTTGACCTATGGTTCTTTTCTCTTCCATCCAAGGGGAAAATCCATGAAAAAATGGGCATGGGGTAATGTATAGACTACTTGGTTTGAATTTAAGAAAGCCTAGGTTCAGTCACTTACTACTTGATCTGAAACAAATCACTTAATCTAAGTCTGACTCCTCATATGTAAAATGAAGGGACTCCACTAGACAGACTCTAAGGTTCCTTCCTGTCCGAAATCTATGATTTTCTAATTCTTTACAGTTGAGAAGGAGACAGGGAGGCAGAAAAATATGCAACCCATCATACAAGTAAACAGCACTTATAAGTAAATAATGTTTAACTGCCTGCAAATGAACAGAGATATGAGCAGGTTGTGAATACGATATCATGTTCTGGAAAGCCTAAATAATACCATTGTAGTCAAAATAACCTGAATGTCAAAGGGAAAAAGGAAGCAGTTCACACATAACCAACTCCTCCCACGAAAATTCATTTCAGTCTATCCAGAGTATAAGTAACATTGTTATGTTATAGAAAACAGCAGATGGATGAAAAGAAAACAAAAGTATTTTTGTGAAAATTCCAACTAAAACAAATCTTTCAATGTTGCACCGCTTTATTGACTTTATTGTCACAACTGTTTCAATACTGAATCTCTAGCTACTGAGTAGGTTCTGTGACTTCATTGGTAATGGTACTTACTCTACTGGGGTAAATGGAAACCTTTCCATCAAATTTTGACCTTACTATTCAATGATGAAACCATTAAGACCATAAGACTTTGCCTTGATTCATGGTATAAATCTGGTGATTAAGGTATCAGCCAGACTTCTAAAATCTCAGATTAATGGTATCAAACTTAATGGAGTCTAAAAAGTCATTGAGTTAGACAACCCCATTTTACAGATGATGAGACTGAGGTACCAAGAGGGTAAGTGACTTGTCTAGGTTCATCTCATTAGTGAGAGATTCAGGATGGACTTTAATTCAGATTGTCCTGATTCTAAGACCATCACTCTGTCCTCTATTCCACCCACCTACCAGAAACAACTTCCTAATTTTACAAGTAGATAGCCAGTACAATTGATAGAGTGTCAGAATACCCACCTTACTAAGCTCAAATCTGACCTCAAACATTTACTAACTGTGACCTTGGGCAAATCACCTTACCCTATTTGCCCCATTATCTTCAACTATAAAATGAGCCAAAAAAGGGAATGGTAAACCACTCCAATAGTGTTGTCAAGAAAACCTCAAATGGGGTTACAAAGAGGCAAGCAGGTCTGAACAACAACACTGAGGTGCTTCAATTGAAAATATTTATTGAACACCTTCTATGAGACTGGTACTGTGCTAGGGATCCAAATATGAAACAAAGGATGCTCCTTTTCTTTAAGAAGCTTATTATCTCATAGGGGAATATAATATACATACAGATATATTCAAAGCAAACTACAATAAGTAGGAAATAGTTAACAGAGGAAAGGTACTAGAATTAAGAGAGACAGAATACTTCAGTAAAATACGAGATTTTAGTTGGGACTTCAGGAAGTCAGTAAACAAAAGAGGGAAAGCAATCCAAACATGGTAGATAGCAGAGAAAATGTTCCAGAGCAAAAAGATGAGGTTTCTTCTTCATAGAACACTTAGGAGGCCAATGTCACTGTATCAAAGAGTACATATCGGGGAGTCAGATATATGAGAACTGGAAAGGTAAGAGTGGGCTATATTATGAAGGGTTTCTTAAATGCTAAACACAGCATTTTGTATTTGATCCTAGTAGTAATTGGAAACCACTGGAATTTATTAAGTAATGGAATAATATGATTGGAGCCATGTTTTACAGAAATCATTTTGGTGATTGCTTGGAGGAAGAATTGGTAAGGGAAGAGAGTTGAGGCAGTCAGAAGCACTATCATAATATTCCAAATGTGAAGTAATGAGGATATTATTCAGGAAGAACTGAGTTCAACTACAACAGCAGACACTTTCTAGATTACCTTGGGCAAGTCAGTTAACCTTTGTTTGCCTCAGTTCTTCATGAGTAAAATGGGAATGATATTAAAGGCACTTATATCACAGGTGATTGCAAGCATTAAATTAGGTAATCTGCATAAAGTTCTTGGTACAGGTGATACAATACAAATGTTACTTAATATTGTTATTTTTACAGAGAAGGAAAGTAAGGCCCAGGGAGTTTAAATAGCTTGGGCAATGTATGAAGACCCAGAAAACATCAGAAAGGGGATTTGAACTCAGATAAGCCAGAGGCTATCTATGGTGTCTTATTATTGTTGCGTTATGCATAGAATCACTTTAGGGATGAGGTAAAGAAGGAATACACCTGAGTGAATTTGAAGTCATGAACTTTAAGTTAGAATTCTTACAGTATTTTGCACGGCAGCCTCATATACAATGATTGCTATCCAGAATTATGGGAATCCTTATCTTATCCTTGGATGAACCTTCTTCATCACTTCTATGTTCAGGTCCATTGATCATGTGGAAAGCTACTTCCAGCTACCATATATGTCTCAATTAACCTCTGCATTTTCCACCATTTGCATCCTTCTGATATCATTAAATTCATGACTGAGCTAAGAGCATTAGGTGGAAATTGAAAAATGGCAAGTTGGGTTTAATGAAATTTAAAACTCTTTAATAATTAGAATTATCTAAAAATGGAATATCCTGACTCAGGATATAATGAGGTTTCCTTTCACTGCCAGCCTACAAGAAAAAAGATGTATGACCTCTTTTCAGATGTGTTATAGAGTGAATTATTTTGGGATTTAGTTTGGACTATGATGGACCTTGAGATGCCTTCAAACTAAGAAATTCTGTGATTCTGTGACTAGGCCTAAATCTTTTTTCTGCCTCTTCCTAGCTAGGTGACCCTAAGAAACTAATCTAACCTTTCAATTTCAGGATTCATCTAGAAAACAGGGATCAGAATACTTACATCATCTATCTTAAAATAATATTGTTTGATTCAAAAAAGTTATTGTGCAGAAATTGCTACCTAAATAAATTGCAAAATGCTGTAGTCATGATTTATGTGCATATATATATATATATATATATATATATATATATATGCAGAGTTCATTCACTCAGAAATTCCCTATTGCCCATTGCTGGAATGTCCCTCCAACCTACTTTCCCAATTTTTTTATTTGCCTAGAAACAAAGTCCTAACCCATATGATTTTCTTCCTTATCTAGTCTGACTATATATTTTTTATTTTTTGATGTAGAACATTATTATAATTTTTATTTTTCCCAATTACATGAAAAAATGCTTTTTTAAAAAAATTCATTTGAAAATTTTTGAGTTTTAAATTCTCTCCCTCCCTCCCTTAGCTCTTCTCTCTGAGTAGGCAAGCAATTTAATATAGACTATACTTGTGCAGTCATGCAAAACATTTCTATGTAAGACATGTTATTAAAAAAAGTAGACAAAAACAAAAAATAGTGAAAGAAGGATGTTTAGATCTACATTAAAACTTCATCAGTTCTTTCTCTGAAGGTGGATAGCGTGTTTCATTTTAAGTCTCTGGAATTGTATTGGATCTTTCTATTGCTAAGGATAGCTAAATCATTCCAGTTGATCATCTTGCATTATTGCTTTTACTATGTACAATGTTCTGGTGCTGTTCACTTCACTTTGCATCAATTCATATAAATCTTTCCAAGATTTTTCTAAACCCCTCTTTCTCATCATTTCTTATGGCACAATATAATCACAATTATACCACAATTTGTTCAGTCATTAGATAATCTGATAAATGTAAAGTGATACATCACAATTGTTTTAATTTATATTCCTCTATCCAATAGTGGTTTAGAGCATTTTTCATATAATTATAGTTTTTATTTCTTCTGTTGACTAAACACTTAACAATTAGGGCATGACTTTTTGTGTTCTTAGGAATAAGAACTTTTTTCAGAGAAACACTGTATAAGTTTTTCCCAGTTTCCTTCTTTCCTTTAAGTTTTGGTTGCAATGGATTTGTTTATTTAAGAAGGTTTTTAATATAATATAATGAAAATTATCCTTTCTGGTTACTGTATTGCTCTCTATTTCTTGTCTTGTCATAGATTCTTCCCTTAACCCAATAGGTTAGATAGTCCATAGTCCCTTAATTTGTTTATGATATTTCTCTATGTCTGAATCATGTACCTATTTTGACTTTATGTTGATATATGTTGAGATGTTGGAATATATTTAGTTTCTGCCAAATTCCTTTCCAGTTTTCTCAGCAATTTTTGTCAAAGAGTGAGTTCTTATCACCAATGCTTGGATTTTTGTATTTATAAAACACTAAACTACTTTGGCAATTTACTGTTGTATACTATGTTCTTAATCTTTATCACTCTATTCTATTTCTTAGCCAGTATCAAATAGTTTTGATGATCACCATTTTGTAATATAATTTGAGAACTAGTATCATTAATTTCCTTGATCTCCTTTAATTACCTTTTGTTCTTCAAGATAAATTTTGTTATTATTTTTCTAGTTCTTTAAAATAATTTTAGCAACTTAATTGGTTTGGCAATGAATCATTAATTTAGGCAGAATTATCATTTTTCTTATATTGACTCAATCTTCCAATGAGTAATTAATATTTCAACACTTGTTTAGATCTGACTTTATTTATGTGAAAACTTTTATAATTGTGTACACAGAGTTCCTGTGTTTGTCTTGGAAGGTAGACTGCCAAGTATTTCATATTGACTGCAGTTAATTTAAAAGGAATTCTTCTTCCTATCTCTTACTGCTGGACATGTTGTTATAATAATTGAAATGTTGATGACTTTATATCCTGAAGCTTTGCTAAAGTTTTAGTTATTTCAACTACTATTTTTGTTGATTCTCTACAATTCTATAGGTATATCATCATATCATTTGGAAAGAGTGATAGTTGTGTTTCCTCATTGTCTATTGTAATTCTTTTTATTTCTTTATCTTCTCTAATTGCTATAGCTACCATTTCTAGTATAATATTGAATGATAATGATGATAATGTGCAGACTTACTTTATTCTTGATGTTATTGGGAAGGATCTCCATTTCAGATGTTTGCTGATGATTTTTTATATATACTACTTATCATTTTAAGGAAATCTCCATTTTTTATGCTTTTCATTGTTTTAATAGAAATGAGTATGTTTTTTGTCAAAAGTTTTTTCTGCATCTATTGAGATAGCCATTTGGTTTTTTTTGTTGGTTTTTAATTGATGTTGTCAATTATGCTGATTGTTTTTCTAATATTGAACCAGTCCTGCATTCCTGGTGTATATTCTGCCTGATAATAGTGTCTGGTCTTTGTGATATATTGTTAAATTCTCCTTGTTATTATTTTATTTAAAATTTTTGCATTAATATTCATTAAGGAAATTGTCATGTAATTTTCTTTCTCAGTTTTTGTTCTTTCTGGATTAGGTATCAGCTCCATATTTGTGTCATTACTACTACTACTACTACTACTACTACTACTACTACTACTACTACTACTACTACTGCTACTGCTACTACTGCTACTACTACTACTACTACTACTACTACTACTACTACTACTACTACTACTGCTACTAATTCTTTGGTATAGAAGAGGACCACACCAACCAGCCAAATGAGTGGAAACATGAATTACACCATTATATTTCCTTTAATGAAAAGATATGCAAGGCATCCTTCTCACTTGCCTTTACCAGAATCATTCCCATCTTAGGGACTGATTTATAGGAAACAAGACTATAAAATATGATCTGGCTACTATGGAAGTCTCTTAACCTTAAATGATTTTGTTTTCTCCCATATCAGGGAAACTCCATGACACATTAATAACACCAGACCAGCAAGAGCATGTGATATCTGGTTTTAGAAATTCACAATCCAATATATCTAAACCTGTCTCTCAGTGAAGTAGTTGTCAGTATTGCCTTTCCTCTTAGATTTTTCTTGACTTTCCTTCTTCCCTCATCAACAAGATACCATAGCATACCATCAGTACCAGAAAAGCACCAAAATTTGACATCTGGTGACAGAATGAGACCATCAGGTACATCATAACCTCACTCTATGAATAGCAAGCTGACATTGCCCAAGTCTCAAATCTATATTGCCAATCATACCATTCTGATGAGTAGCTCACAACTCAAAGATGCAAGATTTGAGAGGAAAAACTGTACTGATTATTAGCTCCAATGTGTCATAAAATGAATTTGGTAGAACTCCTTCTTTGCCAAATATTTTATATAGTATTGAATTGATTTTTTTAATTATTTGGTAGAATCTCTTATGAATCAGTTGGTCCTGGGCATTTTTTTCTTAGGGAGCTCATTAAGTGCTTATTAAATTTATTTCACTAAGATATTTTATTTTCTTCTGTTAATCTGGGCAATTCATACTTTTGTAAATACATTTCCATTTCACTTAGATTATTGGATTTATTGCTTTATAATTAGAGAGAATAGTTTCTAATAATTATTTTAGTTTTCTCCTCATTGAGGAAATCATCAATACAAGTAATTTAGCTTTTCATTTTTCTTTTTTAAAATCCAATTATTCAATAGTCTCACTATTTCATTTATTTCTTTAAAAACCAGCTCCTAGTTTTATTAGATGTTCAATGATTTTCTTGATTTCAATTTATTAATCTATTCTCAGTATTTCTAACTTGGTGTTTAATTAATTAAGGATTTTTTATGTTTTTTTCTATGCTATAATTGTATGCCCAATTCATTGATTTACTTGTTTCTATTTTATTGATGTGTTTAGATATAAAATTTTTTCATTAATTACTGCTTTGGTTGCATCCCATGAATTTTGGTATGTTATCGTTGTCATTCTCATTAATGAAATTACTGATTACTTCTGTGATTTGTTCTTTGACCCTCTCTCATTCCTTATCATTGGATTATCATTTCTAATTAATTTTAATATACATTTTCAGACTCCTTTATTGAATTTTATTTGCTTTTTGAATTTGTTGAATTTTCTTGCTATATGATTTGAAAGGAATGTATTTAATTGCTCTGCTTTTCTGCATTTGGTTGCAAAGTTTTTATATCCTAATACATGATCAATTTTTGTAAAGGTATCACATGTAGTTGAGAAAAATTTATAACTCCTTCTTTATTCCTATTCAATTTTCTTAGAGCATTATTATGTAATATTTATCTAATATATATATATATATATATTCCTTTCCTTGATTTCTTTATTTTTTGCTTAGAATTATATACTTCTGAGAAAGTTCTCCCCATTAGTTTAGTTTTTACTCTATCTTTTCTCCTATAACTCATTTAACTTTTCCTTTTAGATGAATTTTGAAAACTATATTTACATACATTACATACATACATATACATACATACATTACATAATTGGAAAAAATAAAATAACATTAAAAAAGAATGTATATATTATATCATATGATAAATATATGTTTAATACTAATATTACATCATTGTCTATGATATTTTCTAGTAAAATGTAGTTTCCCTGCTTATCTTTTTAAATAAGATCAATTTTTGTTTTTGTTTCTGCTTTTTCTGAAATCATGATTGAGTGATTTGCCCAGAGTCATACAACTAGTAACTGAAGTAAGATTTGTTAGTAGGTCCAAATTTTATATTGAGTGTCAATCATGTAGCCCATGAGCCACATATGGCCTGCAACACTCCCAAGTGTAGCCAAGATGAATTAGAATGTAACTGGGGAATATTTAACAAATTAAAAAATTCAATAAATCCTAAATGATAGCTTATTAACTTATATCTTAATACTAAGTCAATATGCACTTTCAGGGAACCTTTTGTACAGACTAATAGTCCCTGTTTCTATTTCAGTTTGCACTATACTATTGGAATTTTACTTTTGCCTTGAAGAATGGGCAAAATTTCAAGAGGTAGAGTTAGATAAAATAGGTATTCCAGGCCTAGGCAATCACATGAGTGAGATCTCAGAGGTAAGAAATATCAGGTAATCCATTTTGGCTAAAGAACAGTGAATGTAGGATAAATAATAAGAAATAGAACTGGGAAGATAGGTTTGAATCAAATTATAGTGGTAACAAAAAACTTTGAATTTCAATATGAGGAGTTCAGTCTTTATAAACCAAATAATCACTGAGTGGTTTTTATCATACTTCTGTCATTTGGAGTAGAATGTCAAATCCCCAATCTTAGAATGACATGAGATATTAACCCGTAAAAGGCAGAGAGCATAGGTATAGTTGTCTTAGAAGTCAAGTAGACACTGGGTTCAAATTCTATTGCTGACACATATTGGTTATGTAGATCTTCTAATTTCCCAGTTCAAGGTAATTCTTTACCACTATAAGTTGCTAACCTACGCTAGTAGAAAGATTTTGCTAATCTTAGAGTTCCCTTATACCATGTCTATCTATAAACAAGGTAATTACTAATATACCACAGCATAGATTAATATCAAGAACATTAAACTTGGAGTCAAATAACTTAAATTGAAATTATGACTATTCCAGTTAATGTTTTTATGAATTAGGGAAGCCATGCCCTCCTATAAAATGAGGTCTTAAAAATATTTAAGTAGGACTAGAAATATGCTTAAATTCTCAATCAGTTTTTATTCTATGATTCTAAGTCAAAGATATATGTATGATATAATTATGAGGTCATTTGGACTATGGATTCATAATTTGTTCAGAATTTTTCAACAACGGATGGGTTATTTCAGTTGATGAGTTCCTTCATCATTTAAAATGCTTGGGGAAAGTTTGGGTCATCACATCAGCACCTCTGTATTTATGATATTGTGATGTTGTAAAAGAGATTTCTTCTTCTCATGGGGGTCAAATTTCATTATCTAGGGTCCTAACACCACAATAAAAGGAAATAGAGAGCCAGGAGCTGGTTTATATATATATACAAAATTTGGCCATTGTCCAGTTTCCCTCAATAATAGAGACAAAAAAGTTAACCCAAAAGAATTTACTTTAATATCCATGTCTTAGAATTCTGGTTTCCCCAGATCATTCTGGATATACAATTTGAATTTTGTACTTACCCACCAGTTCTACACTTTCCTTTGTGCTGTTGTAGATCCAAGTGAAACCTGAGGTGAGATGAGTTTTTTAATTAAAATGTGTGAAAATGAACAGATTTCTACTATGTGTATGTGTACAAGTCTTGATGGCATTCGCTATTGAAAAGGATGTAATCTCATTTCTAGAAAAACATTCTTCAGTGAGAAAGTGAGGAAACCTCTGTATCAGGAAGTGAAAAAGAAAGGTGTCAAAGTACAAAGTGATTCACATAGGAAGGCAACATCACTGACCCCTCACTGTTAGGACATTCACTTTTTTTTCTGGAAGCAATGGGGAATCAACAGTCAACCATTCCCATTGTGACCTAGTACCCAATTTTAATAATAATAATACACATTTCTGCAGTAACTGTTACTCTGTACAGTACTTTTTGCTACTAATATAGTTCATACCAGAACCATGAGTGATGGTGGAATGAGCATGACCAGGAAACAGCCAATACCCAAAGAATATGCCAAAGTGTTGGTGATTGTCTACAGAAATCTGAAAAGACAAAGGTCAGGAATTCAGGCAGGCAAAACAATGGTTAAGAAGCACCATTACTGGAAAAAAAGGTTGAAATGTGAGGCATTAACTACAGATTAAAATGTTCTGCATGAGTCATGTGGATAATTGCTTCCAGGAATCCATAAAGTTTTAACATAACTTTAACAAAATATGTTAAAAAATAAAAATTAAGGAAGTATGAGCTCAAGGAAAGTTGTTTAATCAGAGTTAACAGATTAAACAAGCAATCAGAGCAAGATAATAACAAAAACCAGGCAAAAACATGCAGTGCTTTATAATGTTTGCAAAGCCTCATATAAATATCATCTCAATTTGTTTTACAAAAACTTTGGGAGGTAGGCACTATTATTATTATTCCCATTTTACAGGTGAGAAACCTGTAAGGCAAAGGTAAAATGTCAGAGGAAAATATCTTACTGAGTCCAGGTTCAGTATTCTAGCTACCTTCCTATCTCTTTATTCTAAACAATGTCCTGGGTGCTAGACATACAAATCTCTTGCTTAAAAGAGCTTGTATTTTACTGGGCACAGATAAGCAAAAATAAATATAGACTATTTGCAAAATTTTCCAGAAAGGAAGATAAAAGCATACCAAAGATCTGGAGATAACATTGAACCTGAGCTTTGATTAAAGATAGGAATTCTTAGGGGTCAAAATGAAAAGAAAATACCCTCTGGACATGGGAAACAACCATGCAAAAAATTAATAAATTGTATGTACCTTTTGACCAGTTTTATAACCCAAAGAGGCAGAAAGAGGCAAAGAACTCATGTGCACAAATATTTAAGACAGTGTTTTTTTATGGTACCAAAAATTGGAAAATAAAAAGATCCTTGTCAGCTGGAGAATGACTAAAAAATAATTGTAATAAGATACAATTGAATGCTTTTTTGCCATAAGAAAAGATAAGAGGGACTATTCTAGGGAAAAACAGGAAACTTTATATGAACCAATGAAAAGTAAAGTAAGCAGAAACAGAAAGATATTTTTACAGTTACAATAACCCTTAAGGATTTAAGAATTCTGGTCAATGCAATAACCAACCATCAAGAGGCAAAAATGATGAATCATGTTCCTAAAAGAGAAGTGATAGACTCAAGTTGTAGAATGAGATGCATTTTCAGATAAGACCAAAGTGGAAATAAGTTCTGTTTGACTCTGCTTATCAGCTAAAAGCATGTTTTTCTCCTGACAAGTTGGGTGAATGTGGAAAGAAGAGAAAATTAATTATTGTGAAGTTAAAAAATAAAATTCAATTTTTAAAAGGGTTAAAATGGAACAAACCTGGGAGATGATGCATCATATATATGAAAAGCAAAAAGGATTGGTTTGGCTGATTGCAGAGTGCTAAGGAGAGTGATGTCTCATAAGTCTAGAAGTTATACTAAACACAACTTTTAAATTACAAAAAAAGGAAGTTTGTATTTGATTATAAAAGTAAAAATACACTAGAGTTTGTTTATGGATGGAGTGATAGAGTCAGAAAGGTGCTTTAGGAAAATTATTTTGTCCACTATCTAAAGATGTATTTAAGGGGGAGGGGAGAATTTGGGCCAAGAAGAATAATTCAAAGATCATTGCAACACTACAGGTGAGAGGTCATGAAGGTCTAAAAAAAGAGTCTTATTTCTGTGAATGGAGACATGGGGATGTTGTCAAGAATCACTCTGAAGGAAGAATCAAGACTTGGCAGATAATGCAATATGGAAGGTGAAGAAGAGTAAGAAATTGAGAGTGATTCAGAGGTTGCAAACATGGGTGACTGGAAGGATCGCAGTGCCCTTAATAAAAATAATTGTTGGAAAGGATAACGAATCCTATTTTGTTTATGTTGAAGATAAGATGCTCACAAGACAGCCAATTGAAGATATACAATAGGCTATAAGTGAGAAAAAATAACTTAGGATTGACTAGGGCAATCTATAGAGATCTGGAAACCATCTTCTAAGACGGTAATTGAACACAACAGAAGATGAAGTCACTGAAGGAGAGAATGAGAGATGGAAGAGAAGGAGAATTAGGACATAATCTTGGGTTGTGCCACCAATTTAGGAATGGGATACAGATGATGGTCCAGGAAAAGAGAATGAGAAGAATCAGTAAGCTAGATAGATAGGAAAAATGAGAGAGTGTAATGTCACCAAAAAACCTCAAAAGGAGGAAAGATTGTCAAGAGTATCAAATGCTAGAGATAAGTCTGTATAAGATTGAAAGGAAGAATGAAGACTGAGAAAAGGCCACTGTATTTGGCAACTTTAAAAAACTTTCATAACTTTAGAAAGAGCATTCATATGAATAATTATTTTGGAAAATAGAACACAGAAGGTTAAGAAATTAGTGAGAAAGAAGTGAAGAATAACATGAGATCAATTCACTAATAAAAAACTAGTTCAGGAAAAGTTCTTAAGATATGTAATTTTGTGATAGTCACCACAGGAGGATACATGGATATTCTAAACTTGTGGCCACTACTCAAAAGTTTCTTGCTATTGATATTGGTCTTCAGGATACCTCATGGAAATGGGCATATCTACTTGAGTCCCTATGGGAATGAAGATGCTATTTCAAGGTGGATTTGAAAAATGGAATCATCTTAAAAGAGACTAGAAAAACAGAAAACTGGGGGGGGGGAATTTTTTTAACAAGTATCTTCATTTCTTAAATATATGAAGTAGTGAGTCAAATTTATAAAGAGTATGTCATATCTTAATCGATAAATGGTCAAATGATATGAAAAGGCAATTTTCAAGGCTATCTGTAGTCATATGAAAAATGCTCTAAAATAATATTGGTTAGAGAAATGCAAATTAAAACAACTCTGAGCTATCACCTCACACCTCACACATAAGTTTGGCTGATATGACATAAGAGGAAAATATTGCATGTTGGAGGTGATGCTGCAAAACTGAGACCCTAATGCATTGTTGGTATGTAAACTGGTCCAACCTTTATGGAGAGCAATTAGGAACTATGGCCAAAGGGATATATAAAACTGTGCATACCCTTTGATCTAGCAATATCCTTACCATGTCTATTTCCCAAAGATGTCAAACAAAGGGAAATATTTATAGCAGGTCTTTTGGGTGGGGAAGAATTGAACATTAGTTGATTGCCCATCAATTGGGGAATGGCTAAATAGTACTGTGATGGAATGACAAATAGGAAGATTTCTGAAAAAAATCTAGTAATACTTAAATGAACTTATGCAAAACAAAGTAAGCAGAACCAGGAAAATGATGTAGACAGTAACAGCAATACTATACAAGGAAGAATTGTAAATACCTTAGTCATTCTCAGCAATACAGTGATCCAAGACAATATGATAGGATTCATGATGAAGCAAACTATTTGCTCCAAAGAAAAAACTGATATTACTGAATATGGATTAAAGCATGCTATTTTCACTTTCTTTATATCATTTATTTTTTATTGTGGTCTTCTTGTACAAAATGATAATACGGAAATATTTTACATGATTTAATTTATGTATATATATATATATATATATATATGCATACATATCTTTAAAAAACCCAATATTTGATTGCTTCCTATCTTAGGGAGAGGGAGAGTGAGGAAGGGCTAGAATTTGGAACTCAAAACTAGAAATATCACAAATTTAAAAAAAATTATTTTAACCTAGAATGGAATAAAATAAAATATTATATTAAAAGGAAATAAAGAAGGAAGGGAAGGATGAAGGGAGGGAGGGAGGAAGAAGTAAGATTATATTGTGGAGCATTACATATACTGTCATACATAGTTGATATGTTAATCAATTTTGCTAAAACTCTTTTTCTCCCCCTTTTGTTCTCTCTCTCTCTCTCTCTCTCTCTCTCTCTCTCTCTCTCTTTCTCTTTTTAAATTTTCTTGTTATAATGGATGGTATTCTTGAAGGACAGAGGAGAAGATTATATTAGAACATGAAAAAAATTTATAAAAATTCAAAACCAAAAAGATAGCAATTTTTAAAGTTTAAAGATAACAAACTGTGAATAAAAGTGATAGTGTAACTGAAAGAAATAAAATTTAATTCTCCATTATAACAAAAAGAGAGAAGAAAGGGGGGAGAGGGAGAGAGGGAGAGAGAGAGAGAGAGAGAGAGAGAGAGAGAGAGAGAGAGAGAGAGAGTACAGAGAGAGAGAGAGAACGAATGAGCAGAAGTTGTCCTAGTCTTAATCAATAATCTTTGCACAGCAATCTCTATCCTATAGAGGGGACCAAAAGCAATATGACTTAGCGAATAGAGGTCTTCAATTAGAATGAGGAACATAGGTTTTAATAACAATAAATTGCATTTACTTAATGTTTTACAGTTTACAAAGCATTTTCAATATGTTATCTCATTTTATCTTCACAATAACCCTGGGAGTTAGGGGTTATTATTATCTCTTATTGGCAGACCAAGAAACTGAAACTGAGAGAGGTCAAATGACTTGGTCAAGGTCACACAATTAGTAAATGCCTAAGGAAGAATCTGAATTCAGTCCACAATTCCAAGTCCAGTACGCTATGCCCTATGCCACCTAGCAGTCCAAGGTAGAAGCTTCTCCCCCACTTCCACCACCATGTATACTAACTATGAAACCCTGGACAGGTTATTTAACCTCTCTATTCCTCAGTTTTCCCATATGGAAGATTTAGATACTACAAGTCTCTAGAGATCATATGAAAAGACATATTATAACTGCTATGTTAGCCTTAAACACTATCAAAACATCAATTTCTTCTTTTCCAAAACTACAATTTTCTTGAAGGGAAGGGTCATATTTTCTCCTATTTTTGCATTCTCTATAGCACATAGTAGACAACTAGTAGACAGACACACTCTAAGAGTTCAATCAGTTGCAGTAAATTGAATTGACTTCAACTCTTCTGAAATCACTGAAACACTTAGCCCTTGTTTTGTTTACCTCCTACACATTACTCTTCATTCAAACATCATTATGGAGAATATTAAACATGCCAAGGCTCTACAGTCCTTAGAGGACAAGTAGCAGACAGATACACTCTCAGAATTCAATAAATTGGGATGAATTGAATTAAAATGAACTTCCGATATCTCCTACAGATACTACTCTTCTTACCAACCTCATTATACTAAATATGCTAAGATCTCAACTTCCAAAGCAAATCAAAGACGTAGACATGTTTCCAGATCCACTGAGGAACAATATACATGGAACATGTGAAAAAAGTGACTTTACAAAGAAATATTTTTATTTCACATGGAGAAAAATAATTTGAAAAATTCAACTTGAGGGTAATAAAATGTACAAGTTTCTAGTGACAATAAATACATACTCTGTCCTTATAACCCAATACAGATTTTAATAAGAAATCCAAATTTTTGCAATAAAATTTAAATTCAGAAGGATTAATTTCCATTATGCATTGATTTCTAAAGTTCAATCACTTAGCACTGGTGAAAATTGCTATCGTTTTCCTTAAAAATGATACATAGTATCAATCTTATAATCTGAAACTGCAGCTTTCTGTTTTCATATTTAATGACTAAATAAAATTAACCTTTCCTTCCAAGGTCAAGAGAGCATGCTTGGATATTTATTTTATTCTGTTTTCATTGCAGAGCAGAATTCTTGAAATAGTATATTTGAACCATAGGCAAGTGACCTGGGAAAATTCTAGAACAAATGATTAAAGAGAATGGTGAAAAACATCTAGAAAGGAAAGTTATGACAAAAAAACAGCCTGGCTTCATCAAGTATAAATCATGCCATAGTATAAGTCTCAATGTTTTTGACACAATAATTAAACCAGTAGGTAAGTGGAATGCTAGGGATATAATTTAGCAAAGATTGTGATAAAATAACATATCATTTTGGAAGAAAAATAGAAATATGGGTATTGGAAAGTTTTACAATTAGATTTACTTGGACCTGGATAGATGAACCAGATAGTAGTAAATAGTTTAATGCCAACATGATATGAGATCTCCAATGGAATGCACAGAGGAACCATGCTTGACTGAGAGCTAAATATCAATGACTTGAATAAAAGGAAGAGATGACAAATTCATCAATTATGTGGAGAATGAAAAGCTGGGGAGAGACATTTAACATAAGAGACAAACTCATAATCAAAAAGTATCATGATGATTTTATGCACTGGGCAGAATTTAATAACAAAAACAAGAACTAACATTTCTTTAATACTTTAAGTTTTGCAAAACTCTTTACATAGATTTTATATAGTCCTAGGAGTTAGATGCTATTATTATTCCCGTTTTACACATTAGGAAAATAAAACAAAGAATAATGTTACTCAGTGTGTAACTCCAAGCACCAGAGAAAGAATTTGAACATGGGTCTTTCTGACTCCCAATCCAATGATATACATCATACTACCTAATTGCAAAGTATACCATATACTTTCCTAACAGGATGAAATAAAATAGGGATAAATGCAAAGTCTTAAATTGTTGTGAAAAAATTTCATAATTATAAGATGGGAAGGTATTGATAAAAAAAAGTTAAATAAAAAGATCTAGCATTTTGAATTTTGTAAAGATTCTTAAAATTTTATGTCATGTGTTCCTCACAGCATCTCTGGTTGATAGTATTATCCCTATTTTAGAGATTAGAAAACAGGCAAAAAAGAAATTCTGCTAGGAAAACTAGCAAATGTCTGAAGTAGGATTAGTAGTCAAGTCTTTCTGACTCCAGGTCCAGTTCTCTATCCACTGTGCAATTTAGCTGTCTAACCACCTACCCCACCCCAAAAAAATCTGAACATCTTTTTGCACTGCAACTAAAAATTAATTAGAATTATGATGTGATTTTTAAAAATTGCAATCTTGGACTACATATGGGAAGCATAGTTTCCAGGAAAGGAAAAACCAACAACAGCAACAACAATGTGCAGTTGGGTGGTATTAGTGGATAGTGCTCTTGGCTTGGAATCAGGAAGATTCATCTTTCTATCTTTAAATATGGTTTCAGACATTTCCTAATTTTGTGACCCTGCGTAAGTCACTTCACCCTTTCTGTGAAGTGTCATTTCTTTATCTGGGAAAATGAACTGGAAAATGAAATGGCAAACCATTCCAGTATATTTGCTGAGAAACCCCTAAATGGGATAGAGTAGGACTGACTGAACTGACTGAACACACACAAACACATACACACACACACACACACACACACACACACACACACAAACACGCAGAGTTTCCAGGAAAAGGGAGGAATAAACCTCTGTATTCAGATCAATCAACATGGTGGAGTGGAAGGAATCTTGAAGCCTAGATGGCCATTACATTGAAGTTTGTCCTTCATTCTTGTAGAAGACCATGATATCAGGGAGGGGAAATGGATTTTGAATTGGGAGGTTGGGGGGGGTCCATGCTAAGTCCAGTCTCACTTTTTCCTTCAGAGTCATCAGGATCCAGTGGTCAGATGTGAATCAGAATGGCTGGAGATGGCCATCGATAGGAGATAATCTGGATTAAGTGATTTGCCCAAGCCCACATAGCCAGTATTAAGTGGCTGAGATAAAATTCAAACTCCTTAACTCCTGACTCCAAGGCTAATGAACTTTCCACTATGTCAACTAGCAGCCACTAAACCAATAGAAACAAAAAACACAGCTCTGTCATTCTAATACCTATCCACTCAGAGGAGGAGATCTGAGATTCTATTTCCAGCCAAGCATGACCACCACAGTCTCGCTAATTTATGTTTTCAAGAGAAACATATAAACATAAATACAAGTGAGCAATCAGAAAATGACTTTATAAGAAAGAACTGTTTTAGATTTAATGAATGAAGATAGTGATACTAAGAGCTCCTCTGGGACCTAAAATTATCAGAGTTAATAGAGAGAATTAAGAAAACTTGGGGGTGACCTTGTTATGTTTTGATTATCTTGAAAGGAGAAAGAAAAAAGGAGAGGTTTAAAATAGGAAGAAAAATGATGAAAGGGAGGATGGGAATATTATTTCTTTTTTCTTATTGATATTTTATTTTTACAATTATATGTTATGAAAGCTTTTCAACATTAATTCACATACATATTTATGTTACACAATTTTTCTTACACCCTCCCTTACCACCCCTCCCCTCAATGACAGTCTACATTTGTATTTACCATATTTACATATTTGTGTTTACATATTATTTATTTTCTGCATGAAGAATTAGGACTAAGGAAAAAGAAAGAAAATCATGGGATAGGAAGGAAAAACATAACAGAAATTATTAAAAAGTGAACACAGTGTTAATTCAGATTCTGTAGTTTGTATTTTTTGTTTTTCCTTTGTCTGGTCGTGGATGATGTTGTCCATAACAGGTCTCCCAGGGTTGTCTTAGCTCTCTGAATTGCTGAGAAAAGTAGAACATGGATGATCAACTCACAATGTGGCTATTAATGTGCATAATGTTCTCTTGGTTCTGCTCCCTTTGCTCAGCATCAGTTTATGTAATTCTTTCTATGTTTCTCTATAATCCAACCACTCATGGGTTTCTAATAGAACAATAATACTCCATAACATTCATATACTATAACTTGTTCAGTCATTTCTCAATTAATGGGCATCCCCTCAATTTGCAGTTCCTTGCACAACAAAAAAGAGCTGCTATAGGGGCGGCTAGGTGGCGCAGTGGTTAGAGCACCAGCCTTGGAGTCAGGAGTACCTGGGTTCAAATCCGACCTCAGGCACTTAATAATTACCTAGCTGTGCGGCCTTGGGCAAGCCACTTAACCCCACTGCCTTGCAAAATCTAAAAAAAAAAAAGCTGCTATGAATATTTTGGAACATGTAGGATTTTTCCCATTTTTTGTGATTTCTTCTGGAAATAGGCCTAGTATTAGTATGGCTGGGTCAAAGGGTATGATAGGTTTTATTGCTCTTCAGGAATGGTTCCGTTTCACTCTACAGAATGGTTTGATTAGTTCACAATTACACTAATAGTGCAATAATGTCCAAATTCTCCCAAACCTTTCTTCCAAACCTTGTATATAAATTGGTTTCTCTTTTTGTCATCTTAGCCAATCTGATAGGGGTGACAATCCAATAGATGTTTTAAAGAATATTTTTTCACATAATTGAGAGGTGCATGAAAAAAGCTATATAATTATGGAAGAATCTGGGGTGAGAAAGCATCATGTGAACTTCATTTTCATCTGTACTGATGAAAGGAGGGTAGTTTACACACATAAAAAGATCATGGTATAGAAATACACAAAATACAATGAAGAAATAGGAGGGAAATGGGGAAATGGGGAAAATACAAAAGAAAGAAGTGATTAGCCATAAGCAAAATATAACCTGAGTTCAAAAGGAAACTATTACTTTACAGAGTTAGAAAAAGAATAATAAAATTAAGCCGAAAAACCAAAATATAAAGAATCTTAAGCAAATCCTGGAAGAATGGGAACAAATAAGAATCTGGCAATCACCTAATCTCAGCCTATGCTTCAAAGCAGTAATCATCAAATCAGTGTGGTAGTAGTTAAAGATTAGAATTCAATCAGTAGAATAGATTAAATAGATAACATGCTAAAGCAAGCAAACTTTGTAAATTTATTGTTCAAAAAATATAAAGACTCAGCTACAGGGTTAAACACTCAGTATCTGACAAAAAACTTCTGGCAATATGGCGGAAATTTCATTGAGATGAGTATGTCACATCATGTGCCAAGATAACCTTCAGGGACCAAGATATAAACAAATTTCTCATCAAAAACATATTAGAGAAATAAGGAAGAAATTATCTTTCAAACAGGGGAAGAATTTGTAACTAAAAAAAGAATAGAGATTATAAAAGATTAATTGGGCTATGTTTATTACATAAAATCTAAAGGAAATTTGTCCAAACAAATCTAATGCAGCAAAGATTTAAAAAAGGGAAACAGATGATAGAAGGAGTCAAGAGGAGGAATCATTGCAATGTTTCTCTAATGCTTCTTCCCAAAATATATAACTAATTCAAACTTATAAGAATAAAAGTTAGTCATTCACCAGGAAATAAATTGTAAAAGATATTTGTAAATTGGGAAAGGAAGGGATAGGTCAAGGATAGATAGAGAAAGGAAAAGAATGGAGGGGTAGGTACTCGGACCATAATGATGAGATCGGGATACAGTGAGGCATAGAAGTATTGAATAAACACACATTGCTTGCAATTATAAAGTTTTGGAGATATGTTTGAAATTATTTGATGCAAAAATTCATTTTAGTGTCAAAATGAATGTAATGGCTGAAAAAAATTAATTAAAAATGATAGAAAAGTTATTTCTTTCCATATGTTCATTTTTGTTTATTTTTTTTCAGAAAATAAAATCTTCCTAACCTCACTGTAATGTATAATAACTTCAATTCTGAGTTATATTACAATTCTAACTCTAATTCTGCTCTAAGGAAGTAATTCAGTTAATCTGTAATTCATTTTCCCCATTGTTAGATTGATGACAACTATGACTGGCCCCTAGAAACACCCAAGGTTTATTTTAGGAAGGGTGATGATGTTTTCAAAGCAGTGTGCTATGCTGGGAAAAACTATAAAAAACAAAAATAAGTAAAACATTGTAAGTAGAATCGTTTGATAATGTAAACTAGGAGCAGGATAATTTAGAGATACAATGTTTCAAAAAAAGTGGCTGAATGAAGTCATTCAGATGCTTATTGTCTAGCAGATATTATGCTACGTAATAGAAACACAAAGATAAAAATGAGATAATCCCTGACCCATAGGAACTTAGAATTTAACGCAAAGATAAATCTCGTTTAATGAGTGATGACCATGTTTTGTATTAAAGTGTCACAGATAAAGATAATGAAAACACATGGCTGTTCAGAGATTATCTGGTGTTTGATTAACTCATAGATCCCAATTACTGAAGCAAGAAATATTTGGAAAAACAACTGTTGGAAACTGGAAAATAATCCTGAAGAAACTAAGACAAAAATATCACATCCCATGTCAAGATAAATTGAAAATAGGAACATAATTTAGACATAAAGGATTGTATCATAAGCAAATTAGGGGAACGTGAAATTATCTGTAAGATTTATGAATAGGAGGATATTTAATGACAATAAGAGACAGACAAGCTCAAGGATATAAAACAAATAATTTGGTTAGAAGTTTTAAAAAGTTTTTGTACATCAAAATTAATACAACCAAAATCAGAAGAAAAGAAAGAAATTGGGAAATTTTTAGCACATTTCTCAGATAAAAATTTAATTCCTCAAATATATAAAGAACTGAACCTATCTTATAAAAATAGGAATCATACCCAATAAATGACTGAAGAATATAAACAGGCAGTTTTCAGAGAATGAAATCTCTGCCATCAAGTCATATGAAAAATCTCAATATCAATAATAATTTAAAAATTCAAATTAAAACAACTCTAAGGTACCACTTCAAATCCATCAGATTGAATAAAGTGACAGAAAAGGAAAATGAGTAATCGTGTAGAGGATATGGGAAAATATATACGTTAATACACTGTAAGTAGAGAATTGGAATAGTCCATCCATTGTGAATAACAATTTGGAACTATAGTAAAGACTTATAATGCATTCATACCCTTTGACCCAGGAAATTCACTACTAGATCTATAACCTAAAAAGGTCAAATAAAAAGAATAAAGACATGTGTACAAAATATTTATAGCAGCTCATTTTGTTGTAGCAATGAACTAGAAATAGGGGAAGTGCCTAACAATTGAGGAATGACAGAATAAGTTATTTTTTATAAATATAATGCAATATTATTGTGCTACAAGAAATGATGAAGAGGGTGGTTTCAAAAAAAGTAGGAAGACTTATTGCAACTAATGCAAAATGAAGTGAACAGAACCAGAACAATCTATACAATAACAACAATATTGTAAAGATAATCAATTGTGAAAGACTAAGTAGCTATCAATAGAGTGATAGAACCACCACTCCAAAGGACTTATGAGGAAAAAACTGAGTTGAAGAACTCAGAGTATAGATTGAAACATCCTCTTTTCCTTTATTTTTCTTGGGGGTTCTTTTTGGTTGTTGCAGAAAAAGATTTTGCATGACTTCATATAAATAGAAGGTATCATATTTCTTACCTTTTCAGTGGATGGAGAGGGACTTGATGGAGACATAGAATTTGGAACTGAAAAGATATTTTTTAAAAAGTCGAAAGGAAATCATCATAATAATATGCAATCATAATGGATCTTTGGTTTCATCTGTTTTCTTATAAGATCCTCAATGTAACCTTCTCAGACAGCTAAAGTCAATATTATTCTTTACAGAACATGGCAGAACTAGATTTTAAATACATGCTGTTGGCAAGTTTTATGTGGTGGGGAGGGGACTGGGGAATGCAATTCTCCTTCAGGTAAACTGTAACTACAAATAAAAACACTTAGCCACCCTCTCATAGGAAGCTACATTTTGCCTTTAAATTCAAACTATTTTCAACCAAGTAGATGGCAAGCAAGTGGAGTGGAAAATTAGATGCATTACATTATATGTAATTTGGGGTGAAGGACAGAAATTAAGGTGTAAAAAATGTTGATAATTAAATAATACAAATAAGCATCTAGAAACGACTTCAGGTTGTATAATTACCCTTCTTACTGCTCTACAAATTAAATTCCATTTTCATATCAAAAATATTATTCATTCCCTTTAGGCCCTTGTACTTAACACATAATAAAGTTAAGGGTAAACGCTAGGCAATTACCCAAAAGAAACCCCACTGGTCTCCCTCTTTCTAATTGGTTATGATGCCAACTCAATAAGCATTTACAATGTTCCAGGAACTGTGTTAAGTTTGAGGGATACAAAGGAATTCTGGGCCATGCCTTCAATGAGCTGACATTCTAGTGATGGAAGAAAATAAACAAAAGAGAACTGAAAAGTGGCCAGGGGTTAGGATGGGTGCAAAGAGGAAAATAAATGTCCTCAATGTGAGGAAATAGTTTTGAAGTTAAGAAACAAGGAATAGGGCATAGAAGAAAATGAAAGCCATCCTAGAAGCTCCAGGAGGAAGTCCCCAATAAGAAAAGGGAGTAGATCATAAAGAGAAATATTCCAAGTTAAGGTTAAAGGAATGGTTGGATATTTCAGAATGAAGTGATCTCAAGCATTAAGGGAATTTCCAATATGAGACAGCTACAGGAGTAAGGTTGATGCTTGTTCCTCTTTCACAAAGAAGACACAGCATCAGGTTGGTGATGCTGTGACAAGCATCTGAATTGGATTTGAGTGATGGATGCTGGGCTAAGTCACCAGTCTCACTTTATCCTGCAGAGTCATCTGGATTCATTGTCTATATATGAATCAGGGTGACTGGAGATCACTGGCAAACAGGGTTAAATGACTCTTCCAAGGTTGCACAGCTATTAAGTATTAAGTGTCTAAGGCCAGATTCAAAATCCTGTCCTCCTGACTCCAAGGCCAGTGCTGTATCCACTGCACCAACTAGTTGCTCCTAGCATTAGGAGTATGGTTATATCTGCAAGGCCTGAAAAGTCAAAGTCAAACAAAAAAAAGGTTCTTAAGGAATAGTCTTTATAAAGATCATGTTATCATAGGATTTTAAAATCCAGAATTGAAAGGAATCTCAGAGGTCCCATGATCCAAAATTTCTAAATTAAGAATTCTGCTTATAATGTCACAGAACCACAAAACCTTAGATTTTGAAGGTACATCAGTCAAGAACAGTTATACACAACTGAAACACCTGAACAGAACAGCTTAGTGAAATAGTAGACTGAGTAGTTAAACTACAAATCAGAAAAAACAGAGTTTGATACCTGCTTCAACAATTTACTAGCTGGAGTTAGATGAGCAGAACCAGAAGAACACTGTACGCACTAACAACATGGAGTGATGATCAACTTGATGGGCCTTCTCACTCCATCAGTGCAATAATCTTGGACAATTTTAGAGATTTGTGATGGAGAATATCATCTATAGCCAGAGAAGGAACTGTGGAATTTAAATGAAGAGCAAAGCTTATTATCTTCAATTTTTTAAAGGTTGTCTTATGTAATTTTGCTATCTCTAATGTTTTCTTTGCTTCCTTTTGGATCTGATTCTTCTCTCACAACACATTCATTTTTGATGCATGCATACCATGGAGTAAAAACTATATCAGATTGCCTTGTGTTGTGGGAAGGAGAGAGGGAAGGGAGGGATAGAGGGAGGGAGAGAAAAAAATGTATAACTCAAAACCTTACCAAAAAAAAGTGATTATTAGAAACTACCATTGTATAGAATTGGAAAACAAATGAAATATTTATATAAAGGGGAAAAAATAATTTACTAGCTGTAGATAGCAGCTTGGATCCCAGCACCTAGATAGCAGGTCAGCAGAAAGGGTCCCAAACCAAGACAAAATATGAGCCCTGGGAATACTAAGCAACAGACAGCACTGGGTAGGAAACAAACCTTGGCACAGACAGCACCAGGGCTGTATGGTTAACACCTTAGAAAGTTCTCAGCACCAACACAAAAAGCTTGGAACCATATTCCCTATCACCCAAGAGTAGATATCAACTAACAAAATGAGCAAAAAAAAAAGCATTAACCAAAAAGAGCATTAACCAAAGAAAGCTACTATTCAGATAGAGATGATAAAAATGCCATCTCAAAAGAAAGCAATGACATGGGAAGTCTCAAAGGAGTTTAGGAATTGTACAAATCTAAAGCTTCATGGAAGAGCTTTAAAAAGATTTTAAAAGGAGGATAGAGCCAAGATGATGGAATGAAGACAGTGAATCCCAGAAGTTCTCCCTCACACCACTCCAAATGCCTTTAAATTATGACTCTAATTGGATTCCAGAGTGGTAGAAACCACAGAAAGCCTGAGGGAAAAATTTTCCTGTCCAAGACAACTTGGGCGATTCACAAGAAGGGTCTGTTCCACTGGAGAAGGAAAGGGCTAGTGCTGGAACAAACTGTCTCCAGTCATCCTAGGGGCGCCTGGATCCCTGGGAGCACTTGAGTTTGTAGCAGTGGGGGCAGTTTCCAGAACTCTCAGCCCAGGATTGCCATGAACAACTTGGAAGGTTAGTTGGACAACTCTGTTGCATCAGAGTGAGCAGAACCCAGACCAGCACAGGTCTCAGTGCAGCCCTGAGAAAAGGAAGATAGAGAAGGTGAAAGGGAATGAATGAATGAACCTTCATTCTCATCAGAAATGACCCAGAAAGGAAATAACATACACAATAGGGTATTGAAGTTTATCTTACACGAGGAAAAAAGAGTGAAAAGGAATTGGAGAAGGGGGACAGGTGGAGGGAAGGGATTGTAGATGTTAGAAGAGAGGGAAGATTGTGGGAGAGGGTAGTCAGAGACAATACACTTTGAGGAGGGAAAGGGTAAAAGAAGAGAGAAAATAGAATAAATGGGGGGAAATAGAATGTTAACAAAAACAACTGCAGGAAAAAAAATATTGAAGCAACTTCTCTGATGGACTTATGATAAAGAATGTGATCCATCCCAAAGACAGAACTGGTGGTATCTGAATACAAACTGAAGCATACTTTTTATTTTCTCTCACTTTATTTTTCTGAAGTTTTCTCTATCTTTGAGAGGGGAAAGGGGGATTATATTTACTTTTACAAGACTATTGTATTAATGGGAAAAATAAATAAATAAATAAATAACCTAATACAAAAAAAAATATTAAAAAAAAATTTTTAAACCAAAGAAGAGAGGAAGAAGAAAAGGGGAAAAAGAAATGAGAGACAGCAAGAAAATTATGGAAAAATTGACCAAAACACAAGTCCTTTAAAAGTAAAAATGACTGGAAAAGGAAATGCAAAAGCTAACTGAAGAAAATAAAACCCTAAAAATTAGAATTGGACTAATACAAACTAATAACTCTATGAGATGCCAAGATTCCATCAAACAAAATCAAAAGGGTGAAAAAAGTGAAGAAAATGTAAAGTACATTTAGGAAAAACAAACTGAAAAATATATCCAAGAGAGGTAACTTATGAATTATTGGTCTACTCAAAAGCCTGGATCGAAAACCGAGCCTGGAAAATATCTTCCAAGAAATTGTCATGGAAAATTGTCCTTACTATACCAAATTGAGAATACAAAGATGTTCTTGAAAGAATGCACAGCACACCTCCAAAAAGAGACCCCAGAAAAAACTCCAAAAACTATCTTAACCAAATAGGAGGCGTTCTGCTTTTATGACACTAATATGGTGCTGATATTTAAATCAGGTAGAACCAAAACAAATAAAGAAAATTATAGTCCAATTTCCTTAATGAACATTGATGCAGAAATCTTAAATAAAATTTTAGCAAAGAGATTACAAATTATTACTAGGATAATACACCATGATCAGGAATGATTCAATATTAGGGATGGTTCAATATTGGGAACATGATTGAACATGTCAGCAACAAAACCAACAGAAATCAGCTGGTGATCTCAATAGATGATGAAAAGGCCTTTGACAAAGTTACATTCCTATTAAAAACATCAGATTATATAGGAATAAATGAAATTTTCCTTAAAATAGTAAACAGTATCTATTTAAAACCATCAACAAATATTATATATAATGGGGATAAACTAGGAGCATTTCCAATAAGATCAGGGATGAAATAAGGATGCCCATTATAACCATTACTATTCAATACTATTCAATATAGTACTAGAAATGTTAGATTTAACACTTAGAAGAAAAATAAATCGAACAAATTAGAACTGTCAATGAGGAAGGAAAATTTTCCACTCTTAGCACATAATGTTTTTTGTTTGGTTTTGTTTTGTTTCGTTTTTTTGTAAGGCAATGGGGTTAAGTGACTTGCCCAAGGCCACACAGCTAGGTAATTATTAAGTGTCTGAGGCCAGATTTGAACTCAGGTACTCCTGACTCCAGGGCCAGTGCTCTATTCACTGTGCCACTTAGCTGCCCCTGTAGATAATGTTTTGGTATATTTAGATGACCCTAGAAAATATCTAAAAAACTACTTGAAATAATTACTAGCTTCAGCAAAATAACAGTATATAAAGTAAACCCACATAGTTCATCAGCAAATGATAGAAAGAGAAATCCATTTAAATTAACTGCAGACAACATAAAATAATAGGGAATCTGCTTCCCAAGACAAACCCAGAAACTGTATGAACAAAATTATAATATACTTCTCACACAAATAAAATCAAATGTAAACAATTGGAAAAATATCAATTGCTCATGGTTAGGTCAAGCTAAAATAATAAAATGACAACTCTACCCAAATTAAATGACTTTTTCAGTGCCATATTAATCAAACTACTAAATAACTATTTTATAGAACTAGAAAAGATAGAAATAAAATTCATCTGGAGTAAAAAAAAGGACATGAATATAAAGGGAACTGATGAAATTAAATGTAAATGAAATATCTGTACCAGATCTATATTCTAAATAAATAATACAATAAAAACTATACTAAAAATTGGCCTTGTACTAGTTTAGAAATATTGTAATAGACCAGTAGATTAGGATAGGCATAAAAGAAACAATAGTAAATGACTATAGGAATCTATTGTTTGACAAACTCAAAGATATTAGAGTCAGGGATAAGAACTCACTATTCCACAAAAATTGTTGAGAAAACTGGAAAATGATATGACAAAAACTAGGCATAGACCCACACCTCACTGTCTATACCAAAATAAGATCGAAATGGGTATAGGATTTAGACTTCAAGGGCAATAACACAGACCTCTTAACAGGTCAAGAAATACTCTATCTATTGAATCTATAGAAAGGGAAGGAATTCATGACCAAACAAGAAATGGAGTACATTAAAAAAATACAAAAGGAATTATTTTGACTATATCAAATTTAAAATTTTTTGCACTAATAAAGTCAATGCTGCCAAGATTAGAAGGAAAACAGAAAGTTTGGAAAGAATTTTCACAGCTAGGGGTTCTGATAAAGGTCTCATTTCTAACATATATAGAGAATTGAATCAAATTTATAAGGGTACAAATCATTCCTCATTTAACAAATGTTTAAAGGATATGAACAGGTAGTTGTCAAATGAAAAAATTAAAGCTAGATATAGTCATATAAAAATGCTCCAAATCATTATGGAATAGAGAAATGCAAATTTAAAAAACTATGTCAGATTGGCTAAGATGACACAAAAGGAAAAGATCAATGTTGGAGAGATTATGGGAGGATTGGGGCAATTAATTCATTATTGGTGGAATTGTGAACTAATCCAACCATTCTAGAGAACACTAAGAAACTATGCCCAAAGAGCAATAAAATGGACCATACCCTTTGCCTAAGCAATATCAATCCTAGGTCTATATCCAGAAGAAATCATAGAAAAGGAAAAATCCCACATGTTCCAATATATTTGTAGCAGCTTTTTTGTGGTGGTGGTAAAAAATTAGAAATTGAGGGGATGCCTATTAACTGTCAAATGGCTTAACAAGTTATGGTATATGGATGTTATGGAATACAATTGTTCCATAAGAAATTATGAATGGTTGGATTCTAGAGAAGCATGGAAAGAATTACACTAATTGATGCTGAGTGAAGGGAGCAGAACCAATAAAACATACACATTAACAGCACTGTGAGTTAATCAACTCTGTTGGATGTAGCTCTTAGCAGTTCAGAGAATTACCATCCACAGCCAGATGAAAAAAAAAAAAATCTAAATAAACACTATGTTCACTTTTTTAAATTTTTTCTTGGTTTTCTTTTTTGCTTTTTAGGTTTTTGCAAGGCAAATGTGGTTAAGTGGCTTGCCCAAGGCCACACAGCTAGGTAATTATTAAGTGTATGAGACCAGATTTGAACCCAGGTACTCCTGACTCCAAGGCTGGTGCTTTATCCATTACACCACCTAGCCGCCCCTTAAAAATTTTCTTAAGTTTTTCTTTCCTATTCCATGGTTTCATTTCTTTTCCTTTAGTCCTAATTCCTCATACACAAAATGATTAATATTCAAGCATAATAAAAGAAGTACATGCACAATGTTCACTAGACTAATCACAACTGAGGAGAGGGGGTAGGAAGAGAGAGTGGAAGAAAAATGTGCAACACAAATATACAAGTAGATTAATGTTGAAAAATTTTCATAACATATATTTGGAATAATAAAAATCAATTAAAAAGATATTTACAGGCAGTTTCAAATCAAGAAAGTAAAGTTATAAATGAACATATGAAAAAGTGCTCCAAATCATTATTGATTAGAGAAATACAAATTAAAACAACCTCATATCTATCGGATTGATTAAGATGACTAACAGGGGAAATGAGCAATGTTGGAAAGGTTATGGGAAGATTGGGACTTTCATGAACTGTTCGTGAAGTTGTGAACCATCCAGCCATTATGGAGAGCAATATGGAATTATGCCCAAAGAGCAATAAAACTGATGATACCTTTGGATCCAGAAATACTAATACTAGTTCTATATCCAAAACCATCATAAAAAATGGGAAAAGTCACACATGTTCAGAAATATTTATAGCAGATCATTTTGTAGTGGCAGAAATTGAGGGAATGTCCATCAACTGGGGAATAGTTGAACAAGTTATAGCATATGAAAGCTATGGAGTACTATTATTCTATAAGAAACCATAAATGATTGGACTTTAGAGAAGATTAGAGTTACACAAACTGATACTGAGCAAAAGGAGCAGAACCAAGTGAACAATGTATTGACAATAACATTACGAACTGATGAATTTTGATGGATGCAGCATTTCTCAGCAGTTCAGAAAGTTAGGATAACCATGGGAGACCTGTTACGGACAACACTATCCAAATCCAGAGAGAAAAAAACAAACAAAAAAGAAAACCACCGAATCACTCTTTAAAAACTTCTCTTATGCTTTTCCTTCCTCTCCCATGTTTTTCTTTCCCTTAGTCCTAATTCCTCAGATACAAAGTGAATAACAGGTAAACATGTTAAATATAAATGTACATACACAACTTTTACCAGACTCTTCACCATTGAAGGGAGGGGAGTGGGGAGGGTGGTAGAAAAATGTGTAACTTTTAATATGCAACTGGAGGAATGTTAAAAAGCTTTCATAACATATAGTAGGAAAAATAAAATAAAAAAATTAAAAAGAATTGTCTAGCTTGGTAAGTCAGTTAACTTTTCTCAGTCTCAGTTTCCTCATTTGTAAAAAAAAAAGAACGATAATAGCATCTTCTTTACAGAGTTCTTATGAGGATCAAATAAGTTAATATATATAAAATGATTTGCAAACTTTAAAGTGTCATATAGATGCCAATTATCAATATTATCATTATTATTATCTCATATGGTCTAATTTAAAACCGCAGCATTTCAGACAAAGGGTTTACTTATCCATTATTTGTAAAACCAAGTGACAAGGAACTCACTGTCTCCCAGAATGGTTCTAAGTTTGGGGGGACAATTAGGCTTCAGTGGATAGAATACCATCCCTAGAGTCAAAAAGACCTGAATTCAAATCTGACCACAGACAATAGCAGTGTGTACAAAGACAGAAAACAAAATCCTGTTTTCTCATCTATTAAATGAACTGGAGAAGAAAATGGCAAATCACTCAAGTATCTTTGCCAAGAAAAGTCAAATGTAGTCATGAACAGTTAGGCATGACTGAAATGACTGAACAACCCCCCCCAAAAAAAAGGTCTTGGGGAGACTTTCATTACAAACATTTTAAATATGCCTATTCTATCCTACAGAGTCAATAAGAATAAGATTATTCCCTCCTCTTGACACCCCTTCAACTGAAGATCCATCAAAATCTTCTCTTCTCCAAATTAAATATTCCTAATTTCTTCCATCAATCCTTATTTGTAATTATTTTCAATTCCCTTGCACTCATGGTTATTCTCTTTCTTGGTAATGTACTACTTTGTTAAAATTCTCCATATAATGTGGTACCTAAAGTTAAATAAGATACTACAAATGTAAATCTCACCAGAATTAGTAGAACTCCTGCGTCCACCATTCCAGATATTAGAATCTCCTAAAATGGATTATAACTTAAGGGGAATTTGAATATTATGAAAAATGTAAATATAAAATGCTCATTGTTAAATCTAGACAGTGTTATATTGGAAGCAACCATTATTTCTGATTTTACACTAGTATTATTTAAGTTATGAACCATCTTACTGGTTTGAGACTCCTAACTGTATGAGTGAATGTGGGTGTGGGTGTGGGTGTGAGTGTGTCTGTATTTAATTTTTTATTCTCCCCAGTTATGCATTAAAACAATTTTAACTTTTTTTTATTTTGCAACCCAAATTTCTCTCTCCCTTCCCCTTCTCAGTGGGAAGGTATAGATTATGTGTGTGCAGATATAAAAAAAAAGACATTTCCATATGAGTCATTTTGTGAAACAAAAACCAAAGAAACTCCCAATAAAAATGTTACAAAATAGTATAATTCAATCTACCTTCATACTCCCTGAGTTATTTCTCTGTAGAAAATATTTTTCATCAAAAATTCTTCAGATTTGTCTTAGATTGCTGTATTTCTGAGAACAGTTAAGTCTCACAGTTTATCACCATGCAATATTGATGTTGCTGTGCACCATGTTCTAGTTCTGTTCACTTCACTTCACTTTGTATCAGTTCATATAGATCTTCCTAGGTTTTTTAGGAAACAATCCTGTTTATTATTTCTTATAGCACAATAGTGTTCTATCACAATCATAAACCTTGACTTATTCAGTCATTCCAAATTAATAGATATCCCCTCAATTTCCAATTCTTTGCCACTATACAAAGAGCTGGTATAAATACTTTTGGGCATAAAGATGATTTTTACATTGTTTTATATTTTTGGCATTACAGATTTCATAGTTTAATTGCACTAAAGAGTAGGCACAGTTTTATAGCCCTTTAGGTATAGTTCCAAATTTCTCACAGGATGATTGAATCAGTTCACAACATCTCATTTTTTCCCCAGATCCCCTCCAACATTTGTCATTTTCTTTTAATGTCTTATTAGTTCAATCTGATAGGTGTGAGGTGGTACCTTGAAAATGATTTCCTTTTCTTTAATCAAAAGTGATTTAAAGCAATTTTCATGTGACTACAAATAATTTGGTTACTTTGTCTGAAAAGTGACTGTTTGTATGCTTTGACCATTTATCAATTGGAGAATGGAACTTATTTTATTAAATTTGATTCATTTCTCTATATATTTGAGAAACAAAGCCTTCATCAGAGAAAATTACTATAAATTTTTTCACAGCTATGATTTTATATATATTTTATATTTATTTATATATATTTATATTTATATATATTTTATATATATATATATATATATCCCTCCATATGATTTTCTCTTTGTCTACCCTATTCCCTCTTCTCTCTCTCTCCTTTCATCTTGTCTATCCTCAAGTGCTTTTCTTCTGGGTACCATCTTCCTTCATCTACCCTCCCTTCTATCATCCCCTCTTTCTCTTATTGCCTTTCCCTCCTTTCTGAATATACATATTATTCCTTCTTTGAACCAATTCCAATGACAGTAAGTTCAAATGCTCTTTCTTACTTCCCCACTTCCCCTCCACTGTACGAGCTATTTCATGCCTCTTTTATGTAAAATAATTTATCCCCTTTCTATCTCTCTTTTCTCTTTCTTAATTCATTTCTTTTTCTCACTGCTCAACTTTATTTCTTTAGACAACATTCCATTATAATCAACTCACACATATGCTGACTATTCCTTCTTAATAAGAAGAAAATTCTTAAGACTTGCAAGAATCAATATCCCATGTAGGAATGTAAACATATAAACCTTAATTAATTTCTTATCAATTCCCTTTCCAGTTTAATATTTTTATGTATAATTCTTGCAATTGAAGTTAATTTTTCTTCAGGAATACCTGAAAATTCATCTTCTGAAGGATTATGCTCAGTTTTGCTGGATGGATGGTTCTTGGTTATAATCCTAGCTCCTTTGCCCACCAGAATATCATATTACAAGACCTCCAATTCTTTAATGTATAGTCTGTTATACCTTGTGCTATCCTATCACTACATGATATTTGAATTGTTCCTTTCTGGCAAATTATGATATTTTCTCCTTGATTCAAGAACTGTAGAATTTGACTATAATATTACTGGAAATTTTCATTTTCAAATCTTTTTCAGGAGATGATGAGTAGATTCTATCCATTTCCACTTTACCCTCTGGTAAAGTAGAATATCAGTGTAGTTTTCTTTGATAATTTTGTGAAAGATGACATCTAGGCTTTTGTTATGATCAAGGGGTTCAGGAAGTTATATTTCTAATGATGTATTTCACATTCTCTTTTTTTATTATCCTTTGATTTTGTTTATTGTTCTTTGAAATATCATAGAATCATTACTTTCAGCTTGCTTAATTCTAAATTTTAAGTAATTCTTTTCTTCAAGGAATTTTTGTATGACCTTTTTTCATTTGGCTAATTCTACTCTTTAAGTTCTTTCTATTGGTAAATTATTGTACATCTTATTCCATTTGGTCAATTTTGCTTTTTAAAGATGATTCTTTGGAATCACTCTTCATTGTGTTTTTTGTGCCTCCTTTACCATTTGACATATTCTTTTTTTTTTAAGGTATTATTTTCTTCAGCATTTTTATGCCTCCTTTACCAAGTTGTTGACTTCTTTGCTCATTATTTTCTTTCATCACTCTCATTTCTTTTCCCATTTTTTCTCTCTCTCTTATTTGATTTTCAAATCCACTTCAGAGCTTCCCTGGCTTAGGGGCATTGCATGTTAACTTTGTTTTATTTAGAGTTTGTCTTTTAATCTTCCCTGTCACAATAGTATCTCTTTATGGTCAGGCTCTTTTTTTGATTGTTTATTTATTTTTTCAGTTCTTACAAGTGACATGCTCTCAGGAAAAAGTGTATCTGCTATTCTCCTGGCCTGTGGTCTGTTCTGTGAATGACCACAAGCACCTTTTTCACTCCGGAACTGTGACCATATTCCCTCTTTTTCCTGCAGCTGCAAGCTCTGTTGTGCTGGTGTTCATCTTTACCCTGGTACTGCAACCCAGGACTGCATTCCAGATCTATGCACAGATAATGTAACAGAGTTTGCACTCTGTGACAGTTAAGGAACTTTTGTATTCTCCTTTTGACTAGTTGTCAAATCCCCTAATCATCTGTGGACTGAGGGGTCTGGAAGATGCCCCTGCGTTGCTAATTCAATCCACCCCCCCCCCCCAAAGACCTGCTGTTGGTTGCTAGAATCTTTCTCCTGGAGCTGGAAGGTACTGGAAGCCATTCTTTCCTGCAATTCTTCTAAGTTGATTTAGGCTGGGAAAATGTTTTATCCTATCCTCATTTTGAAGCATCATTTAAATTTATACGTAGTGAATCTGGGAGCAGAGCATTCAGGTAAGTCGTTGCCTTTTCTCAGCCATCTTTGATCCACCCCTTGAGACTCCTGAATGCTACTTGAGGAGGTACATAAAGGATGATGCCTATACCCCCTCCTTAGAAACCCTAATGGATTTGCTAAGGATATCAAATGTTCAAATTTGGAGAGGAATATATTAAGAGACTGACTTATAAGGGTCTAAACCTTAAAGTATGCTCATTACATTCTAGTTACTGACATGTAGGATTGATGGCTTTGCTTCCAGAAGTGCATAATGAAGGAAATCTTTCTCTCCCTGTTTTAAGGTAAAGGCAGGTATCCTGTTCCTCTTCCTCCTACTGCATGGTGATGGAAAACCTTTTTAACTGGATGTTCAGTCAGAACCAAGTATGTATTAAAAAAAAGACAAAAGACAAAATATGTCTCTTATTTAATGAAGAAAGTGGCAAGAATATTTTTAAGCTGCAAGATGGGAAAGTTCCTTCTCTACCACATTAATACATAACCTTGAAAGCTTGGGGTTTCTGTTTATCTATCTCATTTGTATTTATTCTTTCCTGAGAATAGGTGAATGAGCATGAGAGTGAACACATCAGATTTTGACCTTACGAGTTCTAATAACGACATAGCAGTCAGATGCCCAGTGACTGGCATATAGCAGAATCGGCCTATACCTGCAGTAGCAAAACCTGGTGAGAAGCCAGTGTAAGGAGTGACCTGCTTGACCCAGATGAATCTACTCAGCAGTCACAATATTAGGTTTGTAAACAAGGAAGTGAGTCGTCCATCATCTTTGGCACTCCCAGAAGTAAACTTGGGATGGGATGGGGTGGGGGATGTTCAGTACCAGGCAATCTAAGTTTAAGTACATTGTTTCTAGGAATGAAAGTGGAAGAAGAAAGTGGGCTCAGTTTAGGTTTTGTATTAAAGTTCTTGCTATATCTTCTTAGTAAATATCCCTTTGAAAAAAAATGATAGACTATCAATTGGTTAATAGTGAGGTGTTAAATAGCTAACTGATGTTGTGGTTGTATGGTTTTAGTCATGTCTGGCTTTACAAGATCCCATTTGGTATTTTCTTGCTAAAAGAACTAGAGTGGTTTACCATCTCCTTTTCCAGATCAGAATCTTAAGACAAACAGGATGAAGTGACTTTTCCTAAGGTCAAACAACTAGTAATTCTCTGAGGTTAGATCTGAACTCAGGAGATTGAGTCTTCCTGACTTCAGGCCTGATACTGTACCATCTAGCTGCCCAAATGATAGTAATTGCTGATTGATAATGTATTGAATATGAACTTATATGTTATTAAAGTATGAAATATTGCAATCCCTCAAAGGTTTACCCTTGAGATTAATAGGAAGCCTCACTTTGGGGACTTAACCAGCTAGTACAAAATGAGGGTTGGAAGAATGATCTCAAAGCCTAAGCTCTAATTGAATCATAGCTCTGGAAATGTAAATGAACTTTGGGGTTCATCTAATTCAAACCCCTCATTTTACAAATAAGGAAGCCAAGGCCCAGGGAGTTTTAGTGACTTTCAAAAGGTTTGAAAGAGGCAGCTGGTGATGCAGTGGATAGAACTCTGGGTCTAGAGACAGGAAGTCTTGAGTTCTAATCAGTCCTCAGACACTTATTTGTTGAATGACCCTGAGCAAGTCACTTAAAATCTCTTTTTTTCTCAGTTTTCTTGACTGTAAAATTAAATAGTAGTATAATAACTTTGTCTATATGAGAATCAAATGAGAAAATATTTGCCAAAGTAAATAGTACCATAGAACTACTTATTGCCAGGGTGGCTAGGTGGTACAGTGAATAGAGCACTGGCCCTGGAGTCAGGAGTACCTGAGTTCAAGTCCAGCCTCAGACACTTAATAATTACCTAGCTGTGTGGCCTTGGGCAAGCCACTTAACACCATTTGCCTTGCAAAAAAAAAAAAAACTTATCACTTCTCTTCCTCTACACAGAAGTTATAAATATCTGAGATAGAATTAGATGGACCTCAAACATTTCCTGAACTATGATCCCATTATAGCTTAGGCTTTGGGATAATTATTCCAATCCTTATTTTGTACTGGCTGGTTGAGTCCCCAAAGTGAGACTTCCTATTAATCTCAAGGGTTAATCTTTGAGAGATTCACTATCTTATACTTTCTTTGCCAAGAAAACTCCAAAAGGGATCACAAAGAGTCAGATGTGACTGAAAAATGACTAAACAGCAATGACAAAAGAACTGCAGTGCAAGTTCACTCCAGAACATTTAGTAGAGGCCTATACATTGCCTTCAGTGGCCTAGGCACCTGTCCTTCACATTGTAAGTCTCTCCTCACCCCCAACTTCAGATGTTTCTTGGTCTGTGGGTTCATTTACTGTACTCACTTCAAGAAAGCTTAGCAAATGTAGGCACTCAGTAAATATTTATTTACAAGCATTTATTGGCTATCTATCAGCAAGTCTTGAGGATCAAAATGTGAGTATTTACTATGCAGTTTTTTTGAGGGAGAAAGCTTTCAGATAGCTAGAGTACTATTATATAGTATGTGAAATGCTTCATTTTCATTAATCCAAACCTTAATTATTTGAACGAAGAAATTCACCTGCTAATAAATTTATCTTCTCAATAGTGGGAAGGTCTATGTGGAAGCTTGTAGCCCAAGTGATAAAGGCTCATTGTCTATACATGGGCCTGACTCTGTCCCCTCCTGAATCCCCAGATCATCAATGCTGTGCCTAATGTATAACAAAGGTAAACTTTTTCTAAAATTTATGAGATATATCCCCAGATTAAAAAGGGGACTAGTGAGCATGGCTGACCTTGTTTCTATTCCTTTTCATGAGAGGCAGCATCATAGAGTAGAACAGAGATAACATCAGCTTGATAAGTGTTTTCTTCCCACTTGGTCCTTCTCCTCTTGCCATGTGATATTGCAGATAGTAGAGTCCTACTTTCAATATAAGGACCCCAGGCAATGATGAGGAAAGCCTTCTCATGTTTGGTTTAATTGCTAAAGAATTTTATCATTTCTTCTATGATGGACACATATTGGCTTCTTAAAGACCCTCCTTTGGTCAATATTCTTAAGAACTATCAGTCCTTAAGGAAATTGGAAATAGTCCTCATTGCTATGCCTAACATTTAAAATTATCCATCTCTCCAGAAGGTGTGTGTATACCATTGAAGCCTTTGAACAAAAGAAATGTAAGCTTCTTTTCCTCTTATTTGTCTCTTTCCTTATGTAACTGACCTTAAGAGATTGTATAACAGCAACTCTGTGATTCAGGGCACTGTTCTTCCCTGCTTAGTATTATTAGAAGCTATTTGAGAAACACTGCTAGAGAGTGCCTCCTGAAAGGAATCTTTTAATATGCTATTTAAAGGCCTGGGTAGTTTTTCCATGAAAAGGAGTGAAAGATAAAAATTCCACAAATATTATTGTAAAAGGGTAATCATTGATTTTTTCATGTTTTCTATTACAATATCGAGATAGCATTTTTAAAAATGCTTGGTATAGTGATTACACAACATGCATATTGCATATGTGTCCTGGGATTCACTGCAGGGAAAGGCATCTTGCAAGAAAGAGTATGTAGATTTCAAAAGTTCATCTCTGATGTGGTATGAAAAAGAGGAAATGAAGCCATATTTCTAAATGCTACTAAATTATATGGAAGAAATACTGTTTTCCAAATTAAATTGGCAAAAATCAAAAGTAGGAGTTAAAGATAAGGGTACTTCAGTTCTCAGAAAGAAGAGGAGGTGATGGAAGGTAAAGTACTGAGCATATAGAATATCTTCAATCCTTCACTTTCTTTAGGAAAAAAATGTCTTCTTTCTTAGATGTAGTTGGGAGAATGAAGGGAGATGGATTTACCTTCATGTCACTTAATTCATCTTTCTCACTTCCTTTTTAAGGTTCTTGTGCTTCTAGATCTGTGCCTATAGATTTCCATTATGGCTGAGGAATTTTCTTAGCTCCTGGCCTCGGGTTATTTTCAGATTTCTTAGAAAATGAGATATTCAGATGAGTCTCACTCAGAGTTAGTCACTTAGTCACGAGTGTTATGGAGGATATTGGTTACCCATTTTGGAATTCCATTAAAAAATAATCATGAAATGTTAGAACTGGAAGGGACCTGAAAGAACATCTTGTCCCATCCCTTCATTTTTCAGAGAAGGGAGCTAAGAGCAAGAGAGGTAAAGTGTCCTGGATGATATCATGTAGATTGTACGAGGCAGAACTAAGGCCTGGGGCTCAAGGCTTTTTTTGTTTTTATTCCAAATCCAGTGGACTTTCTATTATATCACACTACTACCATGAGACCATGTTTAACCCTTCTTACTGCAATAACCTATGATCTCTTCACTGTGAGAACTACCTCTATCATTTCAAGTTATAATAATAATAATAATAATAATAATAATAATAATAATAATAATAATAACTAGCATTTACATAGCACTTTAATTTTTGCAAAATTCTTTATAAATCTTGTCTCATTGTATGCTCACAACAACCCTTGTAAATAGGTGCTACTATTATTCCCATGTCACAAATTTAAAAAAAAAACTGAGGCAGATGGTTAAAGTGACTTGTCACATAACTAGCATCTGAGTTAGGTTGTGAATTCAGGTTTTCCTGACTCCAAGCCTAATATCATCTCCGCAGCACCATCTGGCAACTGGAAAAATTCATTACCTGAGTCCCACCTGCAGCTGCACCTTTATGGACTTAGCTAAACTGGCACTCTGCCAACTGTTATCAAATATAATGCCTATATTCAAAGTTCTTCCAGGTTGCCAGAACTTACCTTCCATGTCTCTGCAATACCAGAGACACATCTAAACCAAATGAGACATCAACCATAAGACGTTTTGTGGTATGATCTATCTTAAGAAAGGAAAAATATGGGGCAGCTGAATGGTGCAGATGATAGAGCACCAACCCTGGAATTAAGAGGACATGAGTTCAATTTCTGCTTAAGATCTTTACCAGCTGTGTGACCCCAATTGCCTCCAGAAAAAAAAGAAACAGAAAGAAGGGGAAAATATGCTTTGTGATGTGTTTTCTGAATCTACATAATCATGGGGGGAAAGATGAAGTAGTGACTGCATTGGCATCTGGGAGATCAAATGCCTTGTCCTTTGATAAGCAGAAGTTAGTGACCCTATCTCTTCATGTTATTGAAAAAAGGACTTGAGAATAGAGAAGGGTAATGAAGAAGTAACAGAGAAGGGTAATGAAGTTCCAAGCAAGTCAAAGGGAGAGTAAGAAGGGATGTCTGATTCAATTAACCAACATAATCATATTCTGTGGATATGTTTTATAGAAGGAATCATGAAAATGACATCCATCTAACAGGAGATATGAGAAGCATCTATGTTGTGTAAGCAGATACTGGAAGAATCTGCCAGTCTTGAAAAAAATGCATTTTTAGCTACCTACCACATGGTGGATACTCCCAAATGAAGTTTTTCCCTTGACCGATTAAGACCTTAGCCTCTGAGAAGCTGAGTTTTACTCGGTGTCATCATAAAGTACTGGTTCAAATTTAGAATCTTGAACTTGTACTGCTTCCTGACTGCATTTGCAAGTTTTACTCCAACAGAGACTATGGCCACTGCTCCAAACTGTCTTTCCTTTCCAGGCATATATAAGACATATATAAAAAAGAGAGATTTCTGTCTGCAGTGAGAGAAATGAGACTATAGCTACCAGAAAGGATTGAAATGGTCAATTAAAGAACATCCTATATAGGGAAAATATTTGGATTCCAATGCATATTTCGAATAGATATCTGGAACTATTATTACTAATGGTATTTTCCAAGAAGAAAACAGAACAGTGCATGAAAGTCCTATAAGTTATTCTAACTGAAGGAACAGGGTTGGGAGGTCATAAAATGTACACTTAATGTCCAACAGCCAATTTTATAATAATTTAATTCAATAAAAATGCCTATTTAGCTCAGTTAATATATTTGCAATAGAAGAATAAGGGGAAACTCTAATAAATTGAAGAAGAAATATATTTTATATTTCTGGAAAATGATTTTTGAAAATTTCCAACAAATAAAAATATTTCTGCCATTTCTTATTGCCTTTTCTATTTACAGACTACTTTGAGGTAAGCAGTTCACCCCACTGACTCTGTCTCCCACCTTCTATCCTTGATCCCCTAACATCACAAGTGACCCAAATCCTGTTTTCACCTTCTGGCAACTCATTACAAGAAAGTTGTAGATAAGCTGGGAGAAACTCTGAAAAAAAAGAGAAGCAATAGCTTATGGTCAGGGGAAAGGATTAGTTATGGGAAGAGTCAAATAATTAAATATATGTCAGTTTTCAACTAAAAAGCAAAGAGAATTTCAGAGTCTACAATTTTAAAAAGGTATCAATTCTGAGTGAAGTGAATGATTTAGTGAAGAATGATTTAGTAGTTTCAGTGCAATGTAGCAAAGAAATGGAATGGAACTTAGAAAGTTCACACAAGTAAAAATTCTAGTATCACTCTTCTTTCTTTTGATCTGTAAATCTGGAGTGAGATTAGAAACTTTTAAAAAAAATATACTGACCTACTCCAGCGTACCAATACCCTCAGCCCCACCCTCCATAATACTGTAATGAGATGAAAATTTAATGCTTCTAAATGGGCTCTAGCCAGGAAAAATCATTAAGTCAGTAGTGAAATTTCCTTGCCTTAAGGTAGTTAAAACAAGACTGGGTACAAAAGAAAGAGTAAATATTTCTAAAACAGAGAGACATTTTTAAGAACAATGCTAGTCAGTGAGAAGAAAGATGCTTTTTTTAAAATCTTTATTTCCTTGATTTAGAAATATATTATGATTTAGTCCTAAATAAGCTAAAGATAATTCTTACTATCCTTAGCTTCTTCTCTCTCCTTTAAATCAATTGTCTGATTTGTTTCTTAGATATGTCCCCTAGAAACAAAAGAACTGTGAATATAACTGTTAGCACAGTCAGAAAGGCCATGCAAAGCTGAAACAAGAAGCAGGAAGGGAATAGATATAATTAATGCATTGATAATTCCACCCACATAAGGACTATAGTCAGTCAGCATTTTTAAACAGAGGGAAATAATTTGATACTTTTAGTGTTTATTTAGAGGGTACTTATTCAATGGCCACAGAACAATCTAATGGGTAAGGAGCATAGAAGAAGGCAGACAGGACTTCCATGAAATAATCCAAAATCTCTCATCATTTGTTTTCTGTCTCTCAATGGGCCCCATTGGTGTTTCCAGAATTGCGAGAAAATAAAAGGAAGAATATGATCAGTGTGCATCCTTTAGTGGCATCTCCCATGCCACAATCATTAAACTAAATCAAGTTCTAGTGATATACCACAACTCTGGGGACTGGATCTGTAAAGAGACAAAATGTGACTAGAAGTTAGAATTTTGCTGAAGATCTCATAGACAACAGCAAAAGAATTTTTGTTTGCATTAAGGATTTGAGAGGAACCCGTCCATTATAGAACAAAGGCAGCTGAACCAACTCACTTTTAAATGAAATAAGAGTCGGGAAAATTCCCTTGAAAAGTCAGGAAGCCTGACATACAGAATCTGAAAGCTCCATCAGAGTGAACAGGTTTGATAATACTAATAGTGGCTAGTATGCATTTAGGACTTTAAGCTTTGCAAGGGTCTTTACATGAGTTATCACATTTGATGCTCCAACTCCCCCATGAAGTAGATTGTACTATTTTCCCCATTTTACAGATGAAAAACTGAAGGTGAGAGAGACTGACACACAAAAAAGGTATGATGTAGAATTTAAATTTAGACCTTCTTCACTCCAAGTCTTAACCATATCCATTGTGTCATCTAGCTGCCACCACAGTACTTAGTCCAATGAATTAGTCAAAAAAGTTAGCAACAGGGGCAGCTTGGGGTGCAGAGGATAGTGCACCAACCCTGGAGTCAGGAAGACCTGAGTTCAAATCCAATAATTACCTAGCTGTGTGACCTTGGGAAAGTCTCTTAACCCCATTGCCTTGCAAAAACAAAAAAAAAGTTAGCAACAAGAACGATGATAGGTTTTTACTTTCAATGAGTATGGAAGTAAAAGAATTTTTTCTGTGTCCTCTAGACATATGTGATTCATGTTTCTGAAAGTGCAAATAGTACTTACATATGGACAAACAGCAGGTTAGGTTCCTGCCAAGAGCAAAGAGGTCTCTATCTAACTCTCTAGGTTATCAGAGAGAATGCAGTGTTTCTTAAAATAATGTAGAAATGTTTTTAAGAAAGGAAAAAGAGGTAAAGAATGTGAAGAAGCAAGTGAATCCTGAACTATATTAAGATGTTATAAGATGAAAGAATCTCTCACAGAGATAGAAGGAAAAAAGATCATTTGAACATCTGAAGTAATAAAGTAGATATAGAATTTTCACCATAGAGGAAAGAATAGGAATGATGAATCTCTCCCCTGAGGGGAAACCAACTTGCACTCCAAGAGATGATGAGATATATCCATAGGTAACTACAGAAGACAGATCATCCAGTGATGGTTGATGCCTAACTGACAATACTGAGGCAAGAATATATTAACCTAATATGATCAATATAGAAATGTTTCTTTTCTTCCCTGAGCACATGTAGAGGATATTGATGATACTATTCATTCCTGATATTAACAAAGGAGTATATATTATGGGAACATAAGTAAAAGGTATTAAAATGAATTCTTAACTAGTTGTTTACTTCCTAAATGTACTTATCTATTCTGAAGTCTCTTCCTTCAGTCATTGTCAGTGATGAGAACAATACCTGGGACCTTTACAATCTTCAACTCATTTAATGCCCTTGAATTATAGAATTCCTCATAATATCTTTTACTTCCTAGGGTTGATGTGAGCATCACATGAGATAATATATGAAAAATAGTTTTCAAGCTTTTAGATGCTGTAGAAATGAGCATTAGTTTTTAATTATTACTATTTGTGGGCACCTGTACATTATCTCACCTCTGGAAGAGTTATTTTACCCATCTGTAAAGCAAAGACATCAAATGATATAATTCCTATATCCTAATAGCCTCATCAATTAGATTGCAAGGCAGGCACTACCCTTGACTGTCCCTGTAGTTCTTCCCAGGAGAACTTTTGTGCTTCTCAATCTCTAATTGAAGATGTAGTATCACAGAACAAAGTTTAATTAAGTCCTTTACTTGATCAATTCAGATTGTCCTGTAACCCCTCAAGCGGTACCTGAAGGAAGGAAACCTGATAGAAATGGGAAAAGAAAAATAATCATGAATTGTGTTTAAGGAGTAAGTATATCCCTTCAACTTGCCCATAGGCAAGTTATCAGTTGGAACAGGACACTGAGATAAGCTTCTAAAGAATGATGCTGTCGTTTTCTTCCTACTTATTCTTTATTGCCTGTTTCCCAGAAGTTTCTCTAATTATAGAATATTCTAGTTGAAAAGGACCTTGAGGGCTAATGTGTTCAACTTCCCACTCAATGTAAGAATCCCTCTATACATTATCCCCGGAAATATACTATGGTGACATATTTTGGAAAGAAACGTCTATACCCAACAAGCCCACACATAAAATATTTTCCCTAGCAAATATAGGATTAGCTCACAACTGTCCTCTTCTTCAGGTTCTGAATTGCCACCTACAAGGAGACCTCCAAGGATTTTCCTTCACCTCACTCCTTTTTTTAATCCCCAGAAACCCAACTTTTAGGTAATTAAAAGGGATTTACTACACTCAGCATTCAAGAGACACAATGAAGAAAAACAGTTATAGACAAAAGACTTTTGTATGCTTGTAGGAAGGAGAATATAAAGCATGATGCGGTGGAAAGAGTTCTAGAATTGGAGTCAGGAGGAGGAACCTGAGTTCAAATCTTGACTCATATTTACTACCTATACAATCATACACAAGTCACTTAGACTATTTCAGTCTGTTTCCTCTTTTGAAGAATGATTGTGAAGAGTGAAAACTTCCACTAAATGCTTTGAAAGCCTTAAAGTGCCAAACTTATAATGCTTCTTAGAATGACTACAACTATGACTAGCACTGTTACTACTTCTACTACTACTACTACTACTACTACTACTACTACTACTACTGCTACTACTACTGCTACTACTATTGTTACTACTACTATCACTACTTCAAATATTACTACTAATACTACTACTTCTACTTTTACTGATTCTGTTACTGCTACTACTACTACTACTACTACTTCTGTACTTGAGTCCTTCCACTTAGGTATGGATACAAAAAACATGTTGTTTGTTTCTTATCATAATGACAAAAAAGAATGCGAGCTTATGGAAATGGGAACATGTCCTTAGCTCTTCTCTCCTATCATGCCCTCACAATAATAGAACTGCGTCTTTTTTTACTGCCAAGATTTTAGGTTCAATAGAAGGAGCACTGAGCTTGAAGCTAAAAGGCAAGGATCTCTAATAATGAGCAATTAACCTCTTCTGACTAATTTTCTTCATCATTTTCTGTTTTGTTTTGGTTTTTTTTGCAAGGCAATGAGATTAAGTGATTTATCCAAGATCACACAAGCTAAATAAGTATTAAATGTCTGAGGTCGGATTTGAACTTAGGTCTTCCTGACTCCAGAGCTGGTGCTCTATCTACTTATGCCTCTAATTTTCTTTATCTTATTAGTAGCTGGTGGCATAATGGATAATGTGTTAGAATTGGTATTAGGAAGACATGAGTTTAAATCCTGCCTCATATACACTTTGCTGACTATGTGTTCCTGGGGCAATCACTTAACTTCTATCTATTCCATGCCTTAATCGGGAGATAATAATAAGACCTACAAGGATCAAATGAGATGATGTATTAAAATCACTTTGCAACTCTTAAAGCACAAAACAGATGTTAACTATCTGTTAACCAACTAACTATATTATTATCTGGAAATTGAGGATATTTTCACTGCCTTCCCACCAATGTTGCAGGAGAAAACAATTTTGTCACCCAAAAAGGGCTTAATGAATGTCAGTTGGGATTTTTATTAATATTGGGTGTTTTCTACTTCAATGCAGTTTGTCCCATTTATGGACAGTTTTTTTTTTAAACATTGGAAAGTTGCTTCTATTTTTATCAAAATTAATGAGGAGGAACTTTAAGAGGAAAAGGGGACTATGGTTATTTGGAGAAAATCAGGAGAGAGGGTATCTATTGTTCACACAGGGTTCACAGAACGGCTGGCTGCAAGACCCTGAGGAAGCCAGAAAATATCACTGGGAAGGTTGGGAGAGAAGAGTAACAGCAGGCACATGGCAGGGGTCACTAACTTCACCTCAGCTGTTTTCAACTCAGACTTGGGGCTAGTAATCTAACCTGGGCAATTGACTCCCCTATGAAAGGCCATGTTCTTATTGAAGGGCATGTAGTGAATTTCTTTGTATAAACACCCCAAAGAAACTGAATGAACAAGAAACTTTCTCAGTGTGGACACATCTTATTTCCCCTATATAAACTGGATTTTCAAACCTGGGTCATTTCACATGTTGCTACTGAGCCCTAACTCTTTAACAGAGAAGGTGCTGATGTGCAATAATACATGCCTGGGGGCAGTTAGGTGGCACAGCGGATTCACTAATAATTACCTAGTAGTGTGATCTTGGGCAAGTCACTTAACTCCATTGCCTTGCCAAAAAAAAATAATGAATGCCTAATAGAAAGTACAGATTCTTTTTGGAACTGAGGAGATCTAGAAACAGAGAAAGACAGATATAAGCAGGCAGACACAGACACACATGCACACAGGCACATGTACATATACACATGTCCATATTTTGGAAGCCACATGAAAACCCGAGTGTTATTGTAAGTCAGTTTTGTTCCTATTGAAGCTGCCTGCTGAGATTTGGAGCCAGGAAACTAAACCCTACCTTGGTGCTTCCAATGAGAACAAGTTCTTTGGTGGAAACTGTTCATCTGACTCTTTCTATGGATCTGCAATGTGGATAGAGAATCAATCAGATTAGGAGTTGCCATTATTGGAAACTAACAATAGACTAGATTGGTCTCTTTCTTTCTAAGATAGTAGCTAAGGATCCCTTTTAGAGTTCAATGAATTTTATTTGAAATCCACAGAGATAACAAATTTGAATGAGAGCAAGACCTTAGAGAGAAAAAAAATCTCATTTTAATGCAATTGATTTGTATTATAATCCTTTTCTTTTATGAATTTGAAAACATTATTCTAAAGAGGCTTCACCAAACCACCAAAAGGGTTCAAGATATTACAAAAAAGTGAAGAATTCCTGAAAAATGTCTTCACATCACCAAAAGTAACTTCCATAATTCATTACCCCTAACTTTAGCTTTAAGAGTCACACTGAATAAGCCCAATCTCTTTTCCGTATGACAATTCTTCAAATGGAAGAATTTGGTCCTCAGTAGATCCTCAAATAACAGAATTCTTAGCTCACAATTCTCTGGGGACACTTCAGTTTTGTACAGCATCATGAGGAATCTCTTCTAGAATTTAGCTGCCAAGTGGTCATGAGAACTTTTCTTGGAATCCTTGAGAGAGAAGAAATAGTCTACCACCTCCTGAGGAAATCCATTGCTTCTTTGGAATTATTGGGAAGTTCTGCCTTACAGCAAACCTAACTTTGTTTCATTCTAACTGAATCATTTTTCTTACTTCTGTCTCTGGGGCTAAGCAGAACATATCCATTGCATCTTTAGAATGATAGCCCTTAATATACTAAAATATAGTATGCTTCTCTAAATTTTTCAGTGTCTCATAAAATCTAATATGCAACAGATAAGCAAGGCAGAGTAAGTTCCTCATGTTGAAGGTAATATGTACATTTTAAAAAGTCAAATGATAAATATTTATAGTTTCATATTTACTTAAAGTATTCATGCTTGTTGATATTTATCAAATTCATAACAATTATAATGTGATTCCCCAGAATTCACTATGAAGTTTGCTCTCATCATCTGTACACTAAACTTTATTATTGCAGACTCAAACTCTAATTAACTTTTTTGGTAACTACATTGCACCACTGGTTCATATTGAATGCAAAAAGAGTTAAAAATCCTCAAGACTATCCTTGGTAGCTACAGTTAAATCAGATTTACCCCCTGTGGAACTTATTATACAACTTTGCATTTATTGCTCTTGAATGTTATCATGAAGCAAGAAAACATGTAGAGAATGCAGGTTTTGATTTTGCTACTTCTTACATTCAAAGCAAGAATTCTAACATCACAAAAAACTTTACTCCCATCATTGACTATAATTCCAAAAAAAGAATATAAAATAATATTGACAAGAAAAAACACACAGTACAGTAGAAGAAAAATGCATGATCCCAGAATCTTTTCTAACCACGTCTCCTATGTTTTTGTTAATATCACATAAGAGAACTTCTGAGGCAGAGTCAAGATGGGGGCATGAAGCTCATCCCTGTACAATGTTAAATGAAAGCTATATATCTCACCAAAAAAAGACAAGATCAAAAAATGTTTTCAATTGTAGACATTGTGGAGGATCTTCAGTGAAAGTCTGCTTCTTTAGGGGAAAAAGGGAAGTAAAGCCCAGCTAGGCAGGATAGCAGGAAAGCCAGTGGGAGGCTTTAAGCCACCATGCAGTCCAGATCCTGTCAACTAGAATAGCACAAGTCCTGGAAGCTAGATAGCAAGTCAGCAGGGAGCCAACTCCAAAGTTTGAACCCTGGGAATACTGGGGTAAAGACAGGACTGAATTGGGAACAAACTACTGCATAGGTAGAGCCTGGACATATAAAGGAGACAAATCATTGCTTAGGCAATGCCTGATTGCATAGGCAACATCTTGGTCAGTGATATGCCAGGGATCAGACTCCAGTCCCAGCTCAAAAAGCTTGGGTATATACTTCCTATACCCCAGGAACAGAGATCAAACATTCAAAATGAGCAAAAAACCTAAGAGTGCTAAAAGTGCATTCACTATAGAAAGCTACTATACAGATAGAGATGATAAAAAAAAAATGCCACGTCAGAAGGAGAAAGCAGAGGCAGCTAGGTGGCACAGTGGATAGAGCACCGGACCTGGGAGTACCTGAGTTGAAATCCAGCCTCAGACACATAATAATTACCTAGCTGTGTGGCCTTGGGCAAGCCACTTAACTCCATATGAGAAGTCTCAAAGGAGTCAATGAATTGGACTCAAATCCAAAACCTCATAGAGTACTTTTAAAAAGAATTTTAAGTCTGTGTTCCAACACCACCAACTCTGTCACGGGTGGATCACATTCTTTATGATAAGTCCATCACAAAAGTTACTTTCATATTTTTTCACCATCGCCATTGCTGATCTCAACTCCCTCCTTTCATATTTCTCCACTACTATGTACTTATATTTTCTCTCTCCTTTCACTCTGACTTTGCTGCAGGGTAGCTGAGTGGCGCAACAGACAGATCCCTGGCCCTGGGGCCAAGAGGCTTTGGGGGAGGTGTGCGGGGCAAATGGGGCTGGGTGGCCTGCCTGGGGCAGGTGATCATTGGGTGTCTGAGGACAGATTTGGAACCTGGGTGTTCCTGGCTCAAGGGCTAGTGCTCTGTCTGCCATCCAACTGCCCCTACTATTATTAATATTTTTTTAGGTCTTTTTTTCTTTTTTTTGGTTTTTGCAGGGCAGTGGGGTAGGGGTAGCTTGCATGTCACATAGCTGGGTAATTGTTGGGTGTACGGGGCCGGATATGGGCTTGTGTGCTCCTGGCTCCAGGGCTGGTGCTCCATCCACTGCACCACCTGGCCATACCTACAATTATTACTATTATTTTTTTAATTTTAATTTTAATTTTTTTCTCTCCCCTTTACTTTATCACTCAAAGCTAGTCTATATTTTTGGGGGAGGGGGTATTTTGTTTACTCTTAAACAAGAATATTTTATTAATGTATAAAAAACACTATTTGTACAAAATTAGAATAAATAAATATTAAATTTAAAAAAGAATTTTAAAAACCAAAGAAAAGAGGAAGAAGAAAAATGGAAAAAAGAAATGAGGGCCATATAGAAAATTTATGAAAAAATGATTAAAGAAATCAGCCCCTTTAAAAGGAAAAATAACCAATTGATAAAAGAATGTAACTCTTTAAATATAAAGCCTACCAACTGGAAAAGGAATGCTAGTCATCTAAAATCCAAATCAAGCAATTGGAAAGGGAATGCAGCTCAGCAAAAAGTAAAATTAACCAACTGGAAAAAGAAAGAAGAAGAAAATAAAGTCCTAAAATTTAGAATTGGACAACTAAAAACCAATGAATCTATGAGTCACAAAGATTCCATTAAACAAAATAAAAAGACTGAAAAAAACTGAAGAAAATGTAAAATACCTGTTAGGAAATGACCTGGAAAATAGATAGAGGTAATTTATGAATTATCGGTCTACCAGAAAGCCTAGATCTAGATCTAGAGCTAGAAAATATACTCCAGAAATTATAGGGAAAACTGTCCAATATCCATTGAAACAATACCCAGAACTCCTCCAGAAAGAGACCCCAGGATAAAAAAAAAAACTCCAAGGACTATCATAGCCAAATTTTAGAATTCTCAGATCAAGGAGGAAGTATTACAAGAAACCAAAAAGAAGAAATTTAAATACAAAGGATGCACAATCAGACTTACACAAGATGAATCAGCTTTATCACTGAAGGACTGGGGGACCTGGAATATCATATTTCAGAGAGCAAAGGACCTTGGATTAAAACCAAGTATTCGCTACCCTACAAAATTTATCATACACTGTCAGGGGAGAAGATGGATTTTCAATGAAATAAAGGACTTCCAAAATGTCCTGATAAAAAGACCAGAACTGAGCAGAGAATTCAATCTTCAAATACAAAACTAAAGAGATGCATAAAAAGGTAAACAGAAAGGGAATATGGATATGGTTGATTCCTGTCCTTCTATTGAAGAAGACCAAAAAAATGACATCACTATGTTTGAGACACATTAAAAGGACATCCAACTGTGCCTGATCAGACCAATACAAGCTCAGAATGTTCTATCATGGGTCATGCACAAATAGTCCATGTGACAAGCTAGGGTGTTTACTCTAAACTTATGCATCTCATGTTTCCCATGACCTTATTTAATTCTTCCTTACTCACAGAGCTCAGCATTTTCTCTCATGAGAGCATCCTTTGCTGGACAGTCTTGTGCCAGTGTCTTCCATACCTTACAATCAATTGAAAAGTTCTTAAGAGAGTCTTTCAAAGTGTCCCAGTACTTCAGAGTACTGAGAGGCTTTATATTTAATTAAATCAGAAGTGACTTTACTTTACTAGATGCATAGAGGTTTGTCATACCAAAGGGGCAGAGGGTGAGAACTTACTTAGGAGGGTTGGAAATAAAGAGATTTGGAAGTGATCTTAACCATACTTTAGTTAAAGAAGGTTTAAGTATGATGGTTGGGGAGCTAAGGGTGGGGGTAGGGAGTGAGTGAGACAGTATGCATAGGGTGGGGTAAAAATTGTTCATGAAATGATTTAGTTTTGCAAGATGCTTTGGCTCATGAGAACTGTGTGTCCAGGGAGGATATTTGAAAATAGGTGAAATATCAAGTGATTATAATTTGATGTGATTCTTCACTCTTGAGAAATGTATTTCTAATGAGACAATAGAGGGGAGGGTACTTAGTGACTATGAGGCAATGTTCCTTATCAATAAATCAACCTTAGATTGATAGTATTGTGAGTTTATCAATTAATCAAATAGTCAATCAAATTTTGATTGATAGTACTTTGAAAACAATAAAACAAAAAAGAAACAGAAGGCTAGCCTTTATCTAAAAATAACAGCAGGTGAAAAGGCACAGGAATTTATAATTTTCTTGAGAAAGAAGGGAGGGTGTGAACACTGAGTAAATTCTATTCAATAGATCTGACCCAGAGAAGGAATAAAATATATTTCCAATTAATTAAAATTCTATCCTACTGTATATATAGGGAAGTGAGGGGGGAAAGGGTTAAAAAAAAGAGAAAAAGGGACTGATAAAAGGGAATATGAAGGTATAAGTGAAAGTAAATTAGAAGTTAAAATTTAGAAAAATTAAAGGGGAAAGGGAATAAAACATTGATGAAGAGGAATTAGAGGAAAGGAAAAATACAAATAGAAAAAGATAACAATAGAGGGAAATAAAGAATTAGTAAGCTTAACTGTAAATGTTAACACTCCCATAAAACAGAAAAAGACAACAGAATGGATTAAAAACCAGAATCCTACAATAATTTTGTTAACTATTAGTACATTTGAAGCAGAGAGATAAAGAAGTTTACACAAGGTAAAAGTAAAAGGTTGGAGCAAAATATATTATGCTTCACATGAAATAAAATAAAAAATTGGGGGGTAGTAATCCTGATCTCAAGCAAAAGCAAAACTAGATCTCATTAAAAGGGATAAGGAATAAAACTATAATTTCTTAAAAGATACCATAAGTAATGAAGTTACATCCTTAATAAATATAAACCTAGTGGTATAGCTTTGAAATTCTTAGAGGATAAGCTGAATGAATTACAAGGAGACTTAGAGAGAAAAACTATAATAATGGGGGATCTCAACCTCCCTCTCAGAACTAGATAAATCTAATCACAAAATAAACAAAGAGGAAGATAAGAAGGTAAACAAAATCTTAGAAAATTTAGATATGATAAACCTCTGAGAAAACTGAATGTGGATAGAAAAGAATATATCTTTTCCTCTGCAGTACATGGCACCCATACCAAAAACTGACCATGTAATAGAGTATAATAACCTTAAAATAAAGTGCAGAAAGGCATAAATAATAATGAAAACTTTTCAGATCATGATAAAATGAAAATTACATATAATAAAGAACCATGGAAAGGTAAATCAAGGAATTAATTGGAGACTCAATTTTAAATAATGAGTGGATCAAACAGCAAATCATAGAAATAATCATTTCATTCAAGAAAATGATAATATTACAACAACACACCAAGATTTATGGGATGCAGTCAAACAGTTTTTATGGGAAACTTTATATCTCTAAGTTCTTATATAAATAAAATAGAGAAAGAGGAGATGCAACTAAAATAGCTAGAAAAAGAACTAATTAAATATCCTCAATTTTAATGACAAATTAGAAATTCTGAAAATCAAGGGAAAAATTAAGATTGAAAACAAGAAAACCATTGACTTAATAAATAAAACTAAGAGTTTGCTTAATGAAAAAACTAATAAAATACATAAACCTTTGGTTAATCTGATTTTTAAAAAAGAAAGATGAAAACTAAATTATCACTATCAAAAATGAAAAAGGTGAATTCACCTCCAGTGAGGAGGAAACTAAAGAGATAATTCAGAGTTATTTTGCCCAAATTGTATGCCAGTAAACTAGATAACTTGAGTGAAATGGATGAATATCCACAAAAATATAAACTGCCAGATTAACAGAAAAGGAAATAAAATACTTAAATAACCCCATTTCAGAAAAAGAAGTTGAAGAAACCATCAATAAACTCTCTAAGAAAAAGTTTCCAGGTACAAAAGGAATTACAAGTGAATTCTACCAAACATTTAAGGAAAAATGAATCCCAATTCTATATGAACTATTTTTAAAAATAGAAGGATGAGTTCTGTCAAATTCCTTTTATGTCAGTAATATGATGCCGAAACGTAAACCAGGAAGAATAAAAAGAGAGAAAGAAAATCATAGATCAATCTCCCTAATGAACATTAATGCAAAAATCTTTTTTTTTTTAGGTTTTTGCAAGGCAAATGGGGTTAAGTGGCTTGCCCAAGCTAGGTAATTATTAAGTGTCTGAGACCGGATTTGAACCCAGGTACTCCTGACTCCAAGGCCGGTGCTTTATCCACTACGCCACCTAGCCGCCCCTAATGTAAAAATCTTAAATAAAAATTTTAGCAAAAAGATTACAGCAAGTTATTCCTAGGAAAATACACCATGATCAGGTAGAATTTATATCAGGTAGGCAGGGATGGTTCAACATTAGGAAAGCACTCACTATATTTGAACATATCAGTAACAAAATCTATAGAATTCATGATTATCTCAAAAGATGCTAAAAAAGCCTTTGGCAAAATATAGCTTCCACTAGAAAGTATAAGAAAAAGTGGATTTTTCCTAAAATAATAAGCAGTATCTATCTAAAATATCAAAATATTATATGTAATGAGCATTTCCAATAAGATCAGGGGTGAAACAAGGGTGCCCATTATCACCATTGCTATTCAACATAGTATTAGAAATGTTAGCTTTAACAATAACAGAAGAAAAAGAAATTGAAGGACTTAGAATTGGTAATGAGGAAGCAAAACTTTCACTCTTTGCAGATGATATGATGGTATATTTAGAGAACTCAAGAAAATGATCTAAACTACATGAAACAATTTACAAATTCAGCAAAGTAACAGTATATAAATAAAATCTACATAAATCATCAGTCTTTCTATATATATTTATATATGTACAAGAAAGTCCAAGAATAAGAGATAGAAAGAGAAATTCCATTTAAAGTAACTGCAGACACCATTAATTACTGATGATGAACCCAGAAGCTGTTTGAACACAATTACAAAGCACTTTTGATACAAATAAAGTGAGATCTAAATATTTGGGAAAATGCCAATTGCTTATGGTTAGGTCAAGCTAATATAATAAAAATAACAACTCTAAGCAAATTAAATTATTTATTCAGTGTCATACCAAAGTACCTAATAACTATTTTACCAAGCTAGAAAAAACAGTAACAATTCATATGGTGGGAAAAAAAGGTCATGAATATCAAGGGAAATGATGAAAAAATGTAAAAGAAGTTGGCTTTGCTCTACTAGATCTAAATCTATATTAAAAAGTGGCAGTCATCAAAACTGTTTGGCTTAGGGCGGCTAGGTGGCGCAGTGGATAAAGCACCGGCCTTGGAGTCAGGAGTACCTGGGTTCAGATCTGGTCTCAGACACTTAATAATTACCTAGCTGTGTGGCCTTGGGCAAGCCACTTAACCCCATTTGCCTTGCAAAAACAAAAAAAAAACTGTTTGGCAATGGTTAAGTAAAGGAGGACTATTAGATGTTGCATTGGATAGAGCACTGATCTGGGAGTCAGAAGGACCTGAGTTCAAATCCGACATCAGACACTTAAAACTTATTTAGCTGTGTGACTTTGGGCAAGTCACATCACCCCATTGCCTTGAAAAAGCAAAAAACAAACAAGCAAACAAAAAGAAATAAAATAATGGATCAGTGTATTTGGGATATGTTCAAAAGAAACAGTAGTAAATGATTGCATTAATCTACTGTTTAAAAAACCCAAAGACATTAGTTTCTGGGATAAGAACTCACTATGTGACAAAAAATTGTTGGAAAAACTAGAAAATGGTATGGCAAAAAATTAAGCATAGACCTACATATCACATTCTGTACCAAAATAAGGTAAAAAAAAAAGTGTACAGGATTTAGATATAATGGGTGATACCATGGACCAATTAATAGATCAAGAAATACTCTGTCAGATCTATGGAGAGGAGAGAAATTTATGACCTAACAAGAATTCGAATACATTATAAATTGTTCACCAAACTGTTCACCATTGAGGGGAGGGAGATGGAAAGGGAGGATGGAAGGAAATTATGTAACTTTTAAATGTGCATTTGCGTGTGAATGGATGTTAAAAAAAAAACTTTCAAAACATGTAACTGGAAAAATAAAATATCAATTGTGGAAAAAATATGAGATTCATTGAAATGGAATAGATTAGGTGCATAATAAATATCCTTTCATCTAGCATACCCTTTCACCCAGCAATACTAAGTAAATGCTCATACTAATCTAGTATTTGATAAATCAAATGATCCAGTCTTTTGGGGTGAGACCCCACCATTTGACAAAAATTTCTGGGAAAGCTGGAAAGCCGTTTGGCAGAAACTAGGAATAGATTAACATATCCTATATCAAAATAAAGTCAAAAAGATAAGTGATTTAGACATAAAGAATAATATAAGAAAATTTGGGGATCATGAAAAAATTCTATGAATAAAGAAAAGGGTTATGACCAAACAGGAGAGCAGAACAAGGAAGTAAAAAAAGAAAACTTTGATGACAAGAAATTTAATAATACTTACAAAAGCAAAAGCAATGAAAGTAAAATTAGAAAATAAGGAATGGGAAATTTTTATAGCCTATTTCTCTATAAAGATCTCATTTCTCAAATATTTAGGGAACTGAGACAAATTTTTCTAAAGAAAATAGGAATCATTTCTCAGTTGGTAAAAGTCAAAGGATATGAATAGTAGTTTTCAGAAGAAGAAAACAAAATTATCAATAGTCATATGGAAAAATGCTCTAAACCACTAATAATTAGAGAAATAAATACAAATTAACTAAGATATCACCTTATATCTCTTAGACAAACTAACCTATCAGCAAATGAAAATGACAAATGCTAAATTGTGAACTAGTCCAATCATTCCAGAGTGCAATTTGGAATTATGCCCAAAGAGCTATGAAACTTTGCATACCCTTTCACCCAGAAATACCAAAGATATTAAAGATAATGGAAAAGACCTTTTATACAAAAGTATTTATAGCAGCTCGTTTATTGATGGCAAAACATTGAAAAATGTCTATCAAATAACTAAACAAATTGATGTATGATTGTGAAAAATACTCTTGTGTTATAAGAAATGATGAGCAGGATCTTTACAGAAAAACCTGGTAAGACCTTTATGAACTTATGCAAAATGAAGTGATGAGAACCAGGAGAACACTGTACACAGTAATAGTAATATTATAATGATGATCAGTTGGGAAAGATTTAACTACTTTGACAAAGACAAATGATCAGCATAAATTTTAATAGCATTTTTTTCCCCAAATATGTCATGAAAAATTTAACATTAATTTTATTTTTTTAGGTTTTTGATGGGATTAAGTGACTTGCCCAAAGCCACACAGCTAGGTAATTATTAAGTTTCTGAGACCGGATTTGAACCCAGGTACTCTTGACTCCAAGGCCGGTGCTTTATCCACTACACCATCTAGCTGCCCTTAACATTAATTTTAACAAGATTATGAATTACAAATTTTTCTCTTCTTCCCTCCAATTCTTCTTCTGAAAAGGGTAGGCAGTTAGATGTAGTTTATACATATTGGTCTCAGTTGTGGAAGAAAAAAAACAGATAAAAAGGAAAAGTAACCATGAAAAAAGAATAAAGTGAGTGGAAAAAATATGCTTCAATATGCAATCAGAGTTCATCAGTTCTTTACCTGGATATGGATAGTATTTTCCTTGTAAGTCCTTTGAATTGTCTTGGATTGTTGTGATGATGAGAAGAGCTGGATCATTCATAGTAGATCATCACACAATGTTGCCAATATTGTGTATAATGTTTTCCTGGTTCTGCTGTTTTTACTTTCATCAGTTTTTACATGTCTTTATAGGTTTTTCCTATAATCTGCCTGTTCATCATTTCTTATTGCGTAACAGTATGTGAATATAATGGAATACTGTTATTGCATAACAGTATTCCATTATATTCACATACAAACCATGTTCAGACATTTTGCAATTCATGGGCAATCCCTCAATTTCTACTGTTTTGCCACTGTGAAAAGGGTTGCCATCAAGATTTTTGCAAATGTAGGACCTTATCCCTTTTTATGATCTTTTAGGGATATAGACCTAGTAGTGGCATTGTTGGATTAAAAAGAAGTACCCTTTGGGATAGATAGGTGGTACAGTAGATAAAGCACCAGCCCTGGAGTCAGGAGGACTTGAGTTCAAAATCGACCTCAGACAGTTAGTAATTGCCTAGCTGTGTGACCTTAGGCAAGTCACTCTTAACCCTATTGCCTTAAAATATATATATATTAAAAAAGATGTACTCTTTGGGTATAGTTCCAAATTGCTCTTCAGAATAGTTGGATCAGTTAACAACTCCACCAATATCCTCTCCAAAATTTACCATTCTCCTGTTTTCTCATATTAGTCAATCTTATAGATTTGGGGTAATATCTCAGAGTTGTTTTAATTTGTATTTCTCAAATCAAAAGTGATTTGGAGGACTTCTGAATATCCATATTGATACCTTTGATTTCTTCATCAGAAAATTTCCTATTCATGTCTTTTCACCATTTATCACTTGAGGGATAGTTTGTAACAATTGGGAAAATTCTTATAAATTTGACTTTGCTATCTATATACTTGAAAAATGAGACCTTTATCAGAAACACTTGCAGCAAAGATTGCTTCTCAACTTTTTTTCTGCTTTTCTTCTAATCTTGGTTGTATTAGTTTTGTTTATATGAAAACTGTTTGATTTTACATAACAAAATCATCTGGTTTGTATTTCAGGAAGTTCTTTATCTCTTGTTCAAGAATTCTTCACCTCCTATAGATCTGATAGGCAGACTATTCTTTGCTCTTTTAATTTGCTTATGGTGTCACCTTTAATGTTTAAATCATGCACCAATTTTAATTTATGCACCTTAATACAGGTTGATCTTGAGTATGAGTTGTTGGTCTATACCAAGTTGTGTCTTACTATTTTCCAGTTTCCCCAGCAGTTTTTCTCAAATAGTGAATTCTTATCCTAGAAGCTGAGGTCTATGCATGGATCGACCATTAGGCTACTATGGTCATTTACTACTGTTTCTTGTGTTTCTAAATTTGTTTCTTAACCAGTACCATATAGTTTTGGTGATTACTGCACTATAATATAGTTTGAGATCTAGTATTGATGGATCATCTTTCTTTGTACTTTTTTATTAATTCCTTGATATTTTTGACCTTTTGTTCTTCCAGATGAATTGTATTGTTATTTTTAGCTCTATCAAATAATTTTTTGGTGAATGCTTGATATGATATTAGTAAATTAACTTAGGCAGAATTGTCATTTTTATTATATTGGCTCAGTCTACCCATGAGCAATTGATATTTTTTCAATTGTTTAGGTTTGATTTTATTTACATGAAAAGGTATTTTATAACTGTATTTATATATTTCTTGGGTTTGTCTTTGCAAGATTCAAGTATTTTATATTGTTTACAATTATTTTAAATGGAATTTCTCTTTCTATATCTTACTGCTGGGCTTTCTTGTTCATTTAAGAGATGTTGATTATTTATATGGGTTTCAATTATATCCTGTAACTTTGCTAAAGTTGTTAATTATTTCAAAGAATTTTTTATTTGATTCTATAGGGTTCTCTAAATATACCATCATATCATCTGCAAAGAGTGAGACTTTTGTTTCCTTGTTGTCTATTCTAATTACTTCCATTTATTTTTTCTCTTATTGTTATAGTTAAAATTTCTGATACTCTATTGAATAATGGTGCTGATAAATGGTAAAATTAATTCATCCTTATTTTATTGGTAAGGGTTCTAGCTTGAGTCCCCATTACAGATAATTCTTGCTGATGGTTTTAGATAGATTCTGCTTATCATATTAAGGAATCTTTCCTTTATTTCTATGTACTCTGTTTTTAATAAAAATGGGTATTATTTTTTCAAAACTTTTTCATCATCTTTTGAGGTAATCATATGATTTATGTTTTACTAATATGTCTTCAATTATGTTGATATTTTTCCTAATATTTCTGGTATAAATCCCACCCAATCAGAGTACATAATTCTTGTGATATATTGCTAAAACAGCCTTACTGTATTTTGTTCAAAATCTTTGCATCAATATTTTATTATGGAAATTGATTGAAAAGTTATTTTTCTTATTTTTTTATCATTTTTTGCAACATAGTTGAAATGGAAATACGTTTTGCATGACTTTGCATGTATAATCAATATCAAATTGCTAGTCTTCCCAAGGAATGGAGGAGTGGGAAAGGGAAAATTTGGAACTCAATTTTTTTAATGTTACAAATATTTACATGTAAATGGGAAATATTTAATGAAATAATTAATATTGTATTCTATAAAAATTATTTGATAGGTGTAAGAAGGGCAAAAACTACTTTGATGACACTGTAAATATATATCAAATAAGTCATTTAGCAGGGAGATATATGTTTGTGAATGCTGTTAGTTTCACAAATCAATAAAAAAATATTTATTTGTTTGTTTGTTTGTTTGTTAAACCCTGGGAGAAAGTATCATATTTTATTTTTTATTTTATATCAACAATTTTTAGCATTCATTTTTACAATTTTGAAATTCAATTTTTTTACCTTCCCCTCCTTTTAAAATTATAATTTGTTATAGGCTATACATGTGCAATTATGTAAAACATATTTCATGGTTGTGAAAGCAGAAACAGCTCAAAAAAACTGAAAAAATAAATTGAGAAATATGTTTCCAAAGGCAAAGCTGATCAGTTCTTTATTTGAATGTGGATAGCATTTTCCATAAGTCCTTTGTCTTGGATCATTGTGCTACTGAGAAAATCTGGGTCATTCATAATTGATAATCATTCTATGTTGCTGATATTGTGAACAGTATTTTCCTGGTTCTGCTCATTTCACTTTACATTAGTTTACATTAATTCATATTTTTTTCTGAAATCGGTCTATTTATCATTTCTTATTGCACAAAAGTGCATATTCACATACCACAGACATTCCCAATTAATGGATATCCACTCAATATTTAAAATGTTGCCACTATGAAATAGACTGCTATAAATAATTTTTGCAACTCTAGATTCTTTTTGCTCTTGTTAATCTCTTTGGGATATAGATTTAGTAGTAGTAGTAGTGTTGATGGATCAAATGGTAAGTACAATTTCATAGACCTTTGGGGCATAGTTCCAAATTTCTCTCCAGGAAGGTTGAATAGGTTCAGAACTCCACGAACAATACATTAGTGTCCAAATTTCCCTCTCAATCATCAACAAAAGCTGTTTCTACATATAAGAACTACAAAGTTACACAGTGCCCCCCCCCAGTGCTAGTAGGTGGCATAGAAGTTAGAATCCTGGTCTTGAGAGGTAGCTAGGTGGCACAGTGAATAGAACACCAGCCCTGGAGTCAGGAAGACCTAAGTTCAAATACGACCTCAAATACTTAATAATTAACTAGCTGTGAGACCTCAAACAAGTCACTTAGCCTCAATACCTTACAAAAACCAAAATGTTGGTCTTGAAATGAGTAAACTCTTAAGGTCAAATTCTATCTCAGAAATTAATCCTGAGAAAACCACTAAACCTTTCTCAGTATCAGTTTCCTCCTCTGCAAAATTATCATAATAATACCATGTATCTCATAAAGTTGTTGTAAGGATTATATGAAAAAAACATATGTATAGAGCTTTACAAACTTTAATGTGTTCCCTAAATGCTAATTATTATTATTATTATTATTATTATTATTATTATTATTATTATTCATGCTGTTTACCTTACATGAGGAGATACTGATATTAAATAAATCTATAGGTGTGGGGGGAAGGACTAGCTTCCCTCACTCATGAACCTCTGATATTTTGGTTTATTTATTTTATATTATCACAATAATCTTGTTGTGAGAGTTAACATAAACCCCCATCCCCCCCAAAAAAAAGATAGAGAAACCTCAAGAATAGTGAGAGAGAGAAAAGAAAGTGTACTTCAATCTGTGTTCAGTTTCCAAGGCTCTCTCTCTCAGGGTTGAGATGCCTTCTTTATCATGAGTCTGCCAGAGAAGTGGCTTTACTATTTTTCCCACAGTCGCTATTATCATCTGTATTTCTCTCCACTCTGTTCCTCTCCACTCTCATATATTCCATTCTGTCTCTCCTTTCATCTCTCCTTTCCCTGTTCAGAAGTGTGTTGTATCTGAGTACCCTTTCCCATGGTCTTCCCTCTCTTCTATCACCTACTCCCCTTCTCTCCCCCCATCCCCCCTTATCCCATCGCTTTCCTCTCATTTTTCTCTAAGATAAAATAAGATAGATTTCTATACCCTCTTAAGTATGTATGTTATTTCCTCTCTGATGAGAATGAAAGCTCACTCATTCCCCCTCGCTTTCCTCCATTCCACTGCATGGAAAAAGCTTTATCTTGACTCTTATGTGAAACAGCTTAGCTCCTTCTTCCTCTCCTTTCTCTTCCTCCCAGTACTTTCCTTTATCACCCATTGATTCCATCTTATTACTTTATTGTATTCAGCTCCTTCCTGTGCCTTGTCTATATATGCTCCTTCTAACTGCTCTTAAATAAGAAAGTTCATATGAGTTATCATTATTTTATTCCCACGCAGGAATACAAATAGCTCAACATCTTTAAGTTCTTCATAGTTAGTCCTTCTTATCCACTCCCTCTATGGTTCACTTGAGTCTTATACTTGGAGATCAAACTTTCAGTTCAGCACTGGTTGTTTCAAAAAGAAAGTTTGAAAGTCCCCTGTTTCACTGAAAGTCCATCTTTTCCCCTGAAAAAGGATATACAGTTTTGCTGGTTAATTGATTCTCACTTGTAAACCAAGATATTTGCCTTCTGGAATGTGATATTCTAAGTCCTACAAGCCCTCAATGTAGGTGCTGCCAAATTCTATGTAATCCTGACTATAGAATCACAGTAGTTGAATTGTTTATTTCTGGCAGATTTTAGAATTTTCTCTTTGACTTGGGAGTTTTGGAATTTGGCTATAATATTACTGGGAGTTTTTCTTTTGAGATCTCTTTCAGGAACTGATTGGTAAATTCCCTAAATGTTTATTTTTGACCTCTGCTTCTAGGATCTCAAAGCAATTGTGCTGTATCATTTCTTGAAAAATGAAGTTTAGGCTCTTTTCTTGGTCATGACTTTTAGGTAGCCCAATAATTTTTAAATTATCTCTTCTGGATCTGTTTTCAAAGGTCAGTTTTTTTCCCAATGATATATTTCACATTTTCTTCTATTTGGGGGTTTTTTTGGAATAGTTTTATTTATTATTCCTGATTTCTCACAAAGTCATTAGCTTCCTTTAGTTCCATTCTACATTTGAAGGACTTATTTTCTTCAGAGAGCTTTTTTATCTCCTTTTCCAGCTGGTCAATTCTGCTTCTTAAGGCATTCCTCTCCTCACTTGCCCTTCATGTTGCTTTTTCCATTTGGCCTAAACTGGTTTTTAATATTTTATTTTCTTCAGTATTTTTTTTGCATTTCTTTCACCAAGATGCTGACTTTGTTCTCATGATTTATCTGCATTGCTCTCATTTCTCCTCCCAATTTTTCCTCTGCCTCCCTTAAATGCTTTTCAAAATCTGTTTTGTGCTCATCCATGAGCTTGAGACCACTTTCTATTTCTCTTGGAGGTTTTGGATACAGAAGCTTCGACTTTGATATCTTCTGAGTATGTATTTTGATCCTTCATGGGACCAAAGTAATTTTCCATGGTCATTTTCTTCTTTTTCTATTGTTTGCTCATTTCCTCAGCCTATGACTGATTTACCACACTTACAAGACTTTGGGGGTATGGGGTTTGGGGACAATCCACAGGGACTTTAATTTCTCCAAGGTCTTATGAAAGGCTCTGATTGCTCTCTTGCCTGTGCTCTGGTCTGCAAATGACCACAAGTGTTCCCCTCTGCCCTGGAGCTGTGAGGAGGATCCCTGCTCCTCTATGGGTGTATGGGAACCCAAATTGCACCCTTGATTCGGAGAGTGGGCAAATAGCAGAGTCCTGCCCCATGGAGAGAAGAGACACCTCTACAAGTCTCCCCTGACTCCCTTACTGTCTATGGGCTGAGAGCTCTGGACATGCTGGGTAGCTTCCCCAATTCCTGCCACAGGTTCTCACCACAGGGCTACTCTGAGTCCAGTTATCTGCTCTGGTGCTCACTCTGGTGCACTCCTTCAGGCTGTCCCAGGTAACCCCTGGACCAAGAGGTCTGGAAACTGCCCCCTCTGTCACGAACCCAGGTGCCCCCAGGGACCTAGGCACCACATGGTGCTGTTCCAGGAAGGCTGGAGCTGGTTTTTTTCTGGCTTGACTGTATTGCACTGTGGCTGTGCTGTGGCTCTTTCCAACTCCTGGTCCCAGTGAAACAGACCTTTCCTGCAGATCTTCTAAGCTGTTTTGGACTGGGAAATTGTATTACTCAGTTTTTCTGTGGGTTCTGTCCCTCTAAATTTTGGCTGGAGTCGTAATTTGTTAGCTTTTGGAGTTACCAGAAATTCTTGCCTTCATGCCACCATCTTGGCTCTGTCCCCTGATTACTGCTTTCTAATAAAAAAAATGACCTCTGACATATTGATAAAGACTAATGTTTTTAAATACATAAAATATATACAAATTATAAAATTTCTAAAAATTCAAGGGTATTACTTTGACCATTTTTTAAATGTTATCAAACAAGTTCAGCAACTCCAAGTTATGAAATTCTATGCTGGAGGGATCAGGAAAGAACTCATGTGGAAGGTGATGCTCTAGCTAAGGATTAAAGAAAACTCAAAGTTTCCAAGAGATGATGATGATGATGTTCTTTCTTCATTCTCAAAGATGCTTATGACAACAGAGAAGTGATACCATAGCAAGCACATGAATTGTATTTGTGTGAGGTGGAGTTGTGCTAAGTCACCAGCCTCACTTTCTCCTTTAGAGCCATCTGGGTCCAGTGGTCAGATATGGATCAAGATGACTGGAGATGGCCCTAGATGAGAGGCAATCAGTTTTCAGTAACTTGCCCAAGGTCACACAGCTAGTAAGTTTCTGAGGCTGAATTTGAACTATGGTTCATCCTGATTTCAGGGCTGGCTTGCTACTCACTGCACCACACAACCTCATAAGGGATTTAATCCCATTGAGTACTACTCAGTTTTAGGTAGGGATAAATGCTTTGATTAGATTTCCCAAATCTGGGGATGATTTAGAAGTAAATGACATGCTCAAAGTTCATTTGAATAGGTCCAGTCACTCATTGCACTAGTCATTCTCCCATTAATTATTAACCAATTAGAGTTGATTTCTACCCTCAGGAACTCCCCTCTTCTAAGAGCATGTAAGCTGTAAGCCTATTTGCCATAATTGGCTTTGGCTTTGAGAGAGCCACAGACCTCTTTACTAATGCTTTTCTTCTTAATTAATTAATAAAAAATTATTAAACATGTTTGTCTTATTAAAAAAAGATTAAATTACACATAAACTATGTATCTCAACTTTTTAAACATCACATTATCTAACTTAAATATTTTTTGTTTTAGTTGTTTAGTCTGTTGGACTCTTCATGACCCCATTTCAGGTTTTCTTGGCAAAGACACTAGGGTAGATGCCATTTCCTTCTCCAATTCATTTTACATATGAATAAACTGAGACAAATGGGGTTAAGTGACTTGGCCAGGCTCACAGAGTTAGTGTGTGTCTGAGGCCAGATTTGAACTAAGGAGTTGGGGGGGAAAAGTATTTTCTAGCCACGCAGGACAGAAATTGTTCATGCATAACCAAAAGCAAGAAGACTATTTTAGCTGGAGAGAATGAAAAGAAGTCATATATAGAAGGTTAGAAAGACAGGTTATGGCCAAGGTGTGAAGGGCTTTAAATAGCAAGTAGAGAAATTTAAAACTGATTTTAGATCCATCAGAGTCACTGGAGTTGATGGAGGAGAGTAACACAATTAGGTTGGTGCTTTAAGAAAATCCCTATGGATCTTTTCTGCCCCATCTACCTCCTTCACTCTTGGCCAACTGACTTGCTTTCCAATGATATCCTAAAGTGGTCCTGAACATTAACCTGATTTATCCCCTAATCTTCCCCTTCACCTCCAATTACTATTGAATATCCTGGATGAGGAACAGAATCATGACACAGACTTCAAATCTTCAGTGATTTATGATTTCAATAACTTCTCCCTACCAACACAAAGCTTCTTTTCTTTGTAGGTAGCCTTAACAACCTTTATTTAAGGGTAATTCCCTGGGCATTTTCAGAGAACTCTTAAGATCCCAAAACCCCTTCCTTCAGTGTCCTAAGAAGACAAAGTATTTACTCAAGTAACTGGCAATCTTATGCCAGGAATTACTTACTATGCCTACAATTCTAGATATGGAGTTAAAAAAATCATGCCAGAGTCTGGGAACCTTCTGAAGTCAATTTTAGACCACAGTCAAATATTCTGAGGGAGCTAAAACTTATTTCTGGAAGCACAGTCAGAAATCAGAAAAAAATGGATTTTTAAAAATGACGAATCACTAAATCAAATGGAATGCTGCCCTTTTCTGGTGGTGATTTGAGGGTAGTCATGGCTTTAAAAATGCATGACTCCCTAAGCATAACTGCCCTAAATGGTCCCATAGGAATCTGAAATAGCGTATGAACCATTCTCAAACAACTCCTACCATGGACAAACAACTTGGGTAAAGGAAAGAGTAGAACCTACTCAAGATTAAATAGAGGTGATTTGAATCACCAAAATCCTTATTTCTGTTGGTTACTTGATTATTCTGTTTCTCTCTTTCCTTTAGAAAATACAATTCCAAAAGCAGAGATTCTCCCAGCCTTTATGCATGACAGAACCTGAAGGGTACCAATTCATTTTTTTGATAGTGGTAGTGTTTAAAACAAAAATAAAATCACCACTTCCATTTCCTCTGTCTTTCATTATATTTATTTCATTAAATAAACTCCAATTTATTGGTTTCATATCTGAGTTCCAAAATAAACTATTTGGGCAGTATTTTACTGTTATCCTTTGTCATTGATCTTATGCTATAAATAAACTTAATTAATTGGCAAATAATCCACAAAAGAGTTCTCAGTTCATATGCTAGTATAAAAAGTAATAATATATTGATTGACTATAAAAGCTCCACAGAAAATATATGAGGGGTGGCTAGGTGGCATAGTGGATAAAGCACTGGCCCTGGAGTCAGGAGTACCTGGGTTCAAATCCAGTCTCAGACACTTAATAATTACCTAGCTGTGTGGCCTTGGGCAAGCCACTTAACCCCGTTTGCTTTGCAAAAAAACCCCTAAATATATATATATATATATATATATATATATATATATATATATATATATATATATATATATATATATATAAGGTAGGGTAGAATAAAATAAATTTAAAGGATTTTTGCACATGGGAACAATACAAGCACAAAATGAGTACTTTCCACATTCCTAGGCCACAAAAGAAATAAGAAGCAAAGAAATAGAACAGTAATTAGTAACTGGACTACTGAGCAAGCTGCATAGAGGGGATGCACAGAGGGCAAAGTAACAGGAATGGTATCCCCAAACTCTATTTTTATTTTTATTTTTTATTCATTCATTTATTGATTGATTGATTGATTTTCATCCATATGTACATGTATAGTTTTAAGTTACAAAATTTCCTTCCACCCTCCCTTCCCACTCCCACTCCCTCAGCAGCATACAGTCAGGTTACCATTGTCCATATATATTTTTTGATAAACATGCTTATAGATTAGTTATTTTCAATATGAGGAATTAGGATTAAGGGAAAGAGATACATAAGAGATAATTTTTATAAAGTGTTCATCAGATTTGAAAGGCTTAGGTTTTTCTTGTGTTTTGTTTTGTTTTCATTTTCTTCCTCTGAATGGGAATAAAATTGTCCCTAGTCAGTCTAACACAGTTGTTCTAGCTTTCTGGACTGCTGAAAGGAATTGCTTCTATCAAGGTTGATCATCTCTTAGTGTTGGTGTTAATGTACACATTGTTCTCTTGGTTCTACTCCCTTATCTCAACATCAGATCCTGTAACTCATTCCATGCTTCTCTAGAGTCCAACCATTTATGGTTTCTTTTAAAACAATAATATTCCATGTATTTATGTACCATAACTTGTTTAGCCATTCCCCAATTGATGAGCATTCCTTCATTTTCCAATTCTTTGCCAATACAAAAAGAGTTGCTCTGCTTATTTTGGAATATGTGGGACTTTTCCCTTTTTATATATTTTTTCTTGTTATAGACCTAGAATTGGAATTTCTGGGTCAAAGGGTATGACCAGTTTTATTGCTCTTTGGCCATAATTTCATATTGCTCTCCAGAAAGGTTGGATCTGTTCATAACTCTACCAGTAATGCATCAATTATCAATGTTCCAGTCCTCCCACAACCACACCAACATTGATCATTTTGCCTTTTTCTTGTCTTGTTCAATCTGATAGATGTGAAATGATATCTCATTGTTTAAATTTGAATTTCTCTAATCAATGATGATTTGGAGCATTTTTCATATGATTATATATAGCTTTAATTTCTTCATTTGAAAACTGTCTGTTCATATCCTTTGACCATTTATCAATTGGGGAATGACTTGTAACCTTATAAATATGATGCAATTTTCAATATATTTTAGAAATTAAATCTTTATCATAACTCCTAGTTGTGAAGATTGTTTCCCAGCTTTCTGCTTTCCTTCTGATTTTGGCAGCATTAGTTTTATTAGTGCAAAATTTAATTTAATATACTGAAAGCCCCCAAAATCTTAATAAATTCAATTTTGGGGTAAAAGTACCTAAGACAGTGACTGTAGGATGAAACATCCTAAGATACCATCCTTTTTTGAGGAGATTGAGGCCCCAGCTTATGGAATCCCATGAACAGAGACTCCAAGGCGGTATGAACCAGTTTCTGGAAAGGCTACTCAAGAGGAAGCAAGATTCTTTCGACCTGGGAAGGAGCTCACTTTAGATATTAATCTTGATAATCGGGAGCTTTTCCATTTTATTTAATTATTTATCTCATCAAGTACTATGCTCAGTTGAAGGAATACAAGTGCTAACAGCAATATAAATTTTGCTCCCTTTGGGAAAGCCCCAACCAGACCACCCTAGTTGTGTCACTAGAAAGAAGGAAAAAAGCAAGAAGAGATGACATAGTTCAACTCATGGCAGGAGGGAAAAAAGCGGTTTTGAAAGGTCAATATAATTTTAACAAGCTAAAAAATGTTTACGATTATTTCTAAAACTCCTTCAACTGATCACATAATAAATCTTATAAAAATTATTCTGTACAACATTATATATTTAATGTTAGTGCAACAAAAGCTAAATACATAATAAGATAAATAGATTCACAAGGTTACATTTTAGGTCCTATTGACCATGAAACTAAAACAAAATGCCATCTAGCAAATTCAATTCAATTTAATCCAATGTTTTCAAAGGAACTACTTCATAAAAATCACCTTTTAGTGATCACGATTCAGTAATCCAAAGCTCTGTGCTTATTCCTATTGGTATTATCATGAGGACTACTACCTCTTCCCCCCCCCCCAACATTTTGACTTATATTTCTCATCCAAAGTTCTTTCTGAGAAATCTTAGACTATAGATCAAATCTAGGTTTCCCCAGAAGTAGGTAAAAAGGTTCCTAGTTCATGTACACGCATAAAAGGCAATAATGCATTAATGAGTATAAGAGCCCCACAGAAAATATGTTTTACAAACCTATAAAGTGCAATCATCCTCCTCTGGAAGTTTCAACTTTCCTCTAATGTTCTAAAGTCCTTCAAACTCAGAGCACTATCCGTGGCTAGAGACTTCCCCAGGGGAGAAATAGACTCAGAAGTACTATGTATTCAACCCACCTAAATTCTGGTGAGTTCCTCTTTTTACAAGAAATTCATACTTACATCCAGATTTATAGTGAAAGTCATAATGGACTTTACTGCTTCCAAAAGAGAAGAAAAGTTTGGACTTTTTGGACAAAGCACTCTATTTTTCCACTGAATATGAATTATCCACACAAAGTACGGTAGTAATAAAAGGAAGTATCAAGGTCTTCTCTTCCCCTAGATCTTAACTTAGAGCCCCCTGCAAATAATGTGCTGAACCTGGAATCAGACTAGCTATATGATCCTGGGTAAGTCACTAACTTCTGTGTTCTTTAGTTTCTTCAACTGTAAAATGAAGAAAATAATACCACCCACCTTGCAGGGTTGTTGTGAGAATCAAACAAGGTAATGGTAAAACACTTAGAGCCTAAAAACATAATTGGTGGTTGTTTCCTTCCTTGCTTCCTAGCATTTCGTCTGGTGGCATTAAGTTCTGTCCTCTGTTCTCCCAAAAATACTGAACTTTTTTTAAAAAAAAAATTTTAATGTTAGGATCTTCACTTCTTTCTAGGCTTTGTTGACCTAAAGTTACCAGAGAAGTAATTCAGAGGCTAAACTTAACTAGAAACTTCCATTCCTCTCTCCAAAATATTAGAATCTAGATCATACTACCTAAGAAATTTGTCTTTTCTCTATCCAGGACATTGGAGTATAGGATCTATTAGCAATACTCCAGGAATTTGAGGTTCAGTAATATTCTTCACTTGGTTCTTGGAAGGCAGCAAGGTTTGGTGGGAAAAGCATTGAAACTAGATTCCAAAATCCTGGTTTCAAATTCCAAATGTATTACTACCTGTGTGTCCCCATAATCAATTCACTTAACCTCCCCCAACCTTCAGTTTCTTTTTCTCTTCAGTAAAATGAGGGAATTAGTCTAGGTGGGTTTAGTGGTCCCTTCTGGCTCTAAATTTATGATCCAATGATCCCTCTCCATAGTTGCCAGCTCTCAGGATAAGAGGAAACACCACTGCCTTTCCAAACCTGGAACTTTGAGCTAGTAATTCTTTTCTCAGGCTCTGTGAGAGAGAAAACACATGCAGCTTCTACACATCTCTGCCCCAAGGTGGTAACAAGTAACAGCTTCTCCTGCAGTTGGTTAACTTACCCCAACACACTAAAGATCCAGATCCCCAATTATTGATATTATACACCAATTTGGAAAGACAATTTGTCTGTCATTGAAGACTGGCAAAAACAGGTTTCCACAATAATCACAGATGACCTACCTACCTTCTCAACCTATGCACCTCTGTTCTGCCTTTTCTTTAGAAATCCGCAATAGAAAATCTACCAACAGCAGCCAAAAACTTTTAATGGCTTCTTCTTCCTTATAAAATGAAGTCTTAATTCATGAATCTCCAATTCAAGGTGTTCCACAAACTAATTCTATTTTTTTCCATTAATATTGCTTCCCCTCTGCTGATACCCAAAATTTACCCTACTGATTCCCACTTCAGTGACTTTGCTCACACTATTCCCCCTCTTCCTGGTAAAATAACACATTTTTTCATAGCAGTTTTAGACTTTGCAGCTTTCACCCATATTATCTCATTTGATTCTCACAATCTCCCTGGAATATTTTCCCCCCTTCCTATAAAAATCCTACACGTTGCATGTTTGTTCCTAAAGGGTGATACCATAAGTAAATTAAGAGAGCATGGAATAGTTAATCTGTCAGGTTTATGAATAAGGGAAGAATTTAGGGCCAATGAAGATAGAGAGTGTTACAAAATGCAAATAATCTTGATTTTATAATATTTAAAAGATTTTACACAAATAAAACCAAAAAATTATAAGAAAAACAGAAAACTGGAGAAAAATTCTACAACTAGTAATTCTGATAAGGATCTCATTTCTCAAATACATAGAGAGAAATGAATCAAAATTATTTTAAAAAATCAGTCATGCTCCAATTGATAAAGAGTCGAAGGGAATGAATAGGTAGCTTTTAGATGAAGAAATCAAAGCTATCTATAGTCATACAAAAAATGTCCTATATCATTATTAAGAGAAATTCACATTAAAACAATTCTAAAGTACTACCTCACAACTATCAGATTGGCTAATAACACAAAAAAGGAAAATATTGAATGTCTGAGGGAATAGTGCAAAACTGGGGCACTAATGTGAGACTGATCCAATCATTCTGGAGAATAATTTGGAACTATGATCAAGGAACTAAACAACTGTGCATGCACTTTGATCCAGCAATACCACTGCTAGATATATATCCCAAAGACATCCTAATAAAAGGGGGGGAAAAGGTACTATCTATACAAAAAATATTTATAGCTGCTTCTTTGTATGACTAAGAAATGAAAATCAAAGGGATGCCAATCAAGGGCTATACAAGTTGAAATACATAATTATGGGGGGGGGGGTGGTTACAAGGCAAATGGGGTTAAGTGGCTTTCCCAAAGCCACACAGCTAGGTCATTATTAAGTGTCTGAGGCCAGATTTGAACTCAGGTACTCCTGACTCCAGGGCCCATGCTCTATCCACTGCACCACCTAGCCACCCCTGAGATGTATAATTATAATGGAATAGTATTGAACTATAAGAAATTATAAACAAGAAGATTTCAGAAAAACTTGTAAAGACTAACATGAACTGATGCATAGTGAAGTGAACAGAACTGGAACATTGGGCACAGCAAAAGCAGCATTGTCTGATGAATTATGAATGACTGTTATTCTTGGAAATACAGTGATACACTTCCAAAGGACTAATGATGAAGCATATTTTAAATACAAACTAAAACAGGCCATTTTTTACTCTTCTAATTTTTCTTGTATTCAAATATTTTTGTACAAAATAATTAATATGGAAATGTTCTACGTAATTGTATATGCATAACCTATATCTGATTGCCTACCCTCTCATGGAGTTGGGAGGGAAGAAGGGAGAGAAAGAATATAGAACCAAAAAATTTAAATAATAATGTTAAATAGGTAAATAGAATATTAAATTAACAAAAAATCCTCCCCTTCCTAAAACACTTTAATTCTCACATGATCTAGGGAGCCTTTCTTGATACCCTCATCTACACTAATCTTTCTTCTCTTGTACTCTGTACCACTAATTTATCTCTTATTTTATTATCAATTATTTTTATTTCATTGATACTGATTAATATGTTTAAGGAATATTTTTATTCCCTTTTGTTATTGGCCAATCCATATCATCAATCAACACAGAAGTCATTGACCATTTACCTAAAGTTGAACCCAATCAATCCCTAGCCGAAGTTCCAACCAAACAAGAAGTTTTGAATGCCATTAGGCTCCTTTCAAGAGGCAAAGTACCTAGTGCTGATTCTATTCTAACTGAGATCTATGAGTTGTGGTTTCATTGCTCATCCAAAAACTGACTGAAATTTTCCAGGTTATATGACATGAAGAGGTTATCCCCCAAGAATTCAAGGATAGCTCCATGTCTATCTCTCAAAGGGTAAAGGGAATAGATTATCCTGTGATAATCACAGGGGTATTTCTCTTTTAGTAATTGCTGCTAAGATTGTTGTCAAAGTCCTTCTCCATGGGCTGATCCTTCACCTGGAAGATAGTCAACTCCCTAAGAGTGTGGCTTCAGAAAGAGTTGAGGAACAGTCGATATTGTGTTTCCTGCCAGACAACCCCCAGGGAAAACATCAAGAACAGAACAAAAGTCTGTATATAACATTTGTGGACCTTACCAAAGCCTTTGAAACTGTCAGTCATGAAGGCTCATGGAAAATTATGTTTAAATTTGGTTGCCTGGAGAAGTTTATCAGTATTGGTTGTCAGTTCCATGACCATGTGCATGCCTGGGTTCTGGATAGGGATGATGCTCTAGAGATTTCCCAGTCACCAATGGAGTGAAGTAAGGATGTGTCCTTGCTCCCATGCTTTTTAGTATGATGTTTTCAGCCATGTTATCAAAAACCTTCATAGAGGATGAACATGACCTCAAGGTCAGATATCATACTGATGGCAAATTCTTCAACTTTAAAAGGCTACAAGTCAAGACCAAAATGAAGGAAGTGTTAGTGTCTGATCTTCTGTTTGCAGATGATTGTGCATCAGCGCAGCCTCTGAAACTGAGAGGTTCAGTTCTCTACTGCTTGTGCTCATTTTGGTCCAACAATTAACACCAAGAAAATACAAATGTTCCATCAGCCAGCACCACAGCAAACATATATAGAACCAGTGATTACAGCAAATAGAGAAGTTTTGAGTACTGTGGAAAAGTTCACTTACCTTGGCATTGTCCTTTCCAAGGAGCTATATATTGACAATGAGATTGACACTAGCATTACTAGTTCAGTATTTGGGAGGCTCTGAAAGAAAGTGTGAGAGAGAGGAGGTATTAGACTAACTACCAAACTGAAGGTCTACAGAGTTGCCATGCTACCCTCACTACTATATGCCTGTGAAACCTGGACAGTCTACCAGCACCATGTCAGGAAACTGAATTGCTTCCATTTAAATTGTTTTAGGAAGATTCTGAAAAATACCCAGCAGGAGAAGATTCTTTCTTGAGCTAAACTGCCTAGCATTCCAATATTACTACAGAGAGTGCAACTATGATGGTATGGACACATTGTTAGAATACAGACCTACACATGCCCAAAAATCTATTTTATGAAGAACTCACACAGGACAAACGCTTACAAAGAGGTCAGAAGAAGCAATACCAAGACACCCAAAAGGACTCACTGAAGAACTTTAGAAGAATTGATTGTACAACTTGGGAGACACTGGCACAGGACCACACAGCATGACATGTCCTCATCAGTGAGGGTTCTGTGCTCTATGAGGAGGGCAGAACTGAAGCAACTCAAAGGAAACATGACATCTGTAAGTTTCAGAGTACCCACCTCAGGTGTTCACATGGATTGTTTGTGTTCTACCTGTATTGGAGCATTCCAAGTTCAGATTGGTCTGATCAGTCACAATTAGACACATTGTAATTTGACTCATATGACACAGTGATGTCATTATATTCTTCTTCAATAACAAAGGACAAGAACCAACCAACCATATTGGCCTAGTGCATACATTTGAACATATTGTACTGAACATAAGTATTCAAGCCAGATCAGCTAGGTGATCCAATGGATAGAGTGTTGGACCTGGAGTTAGGAAGACTAATTTTCCTGAGTTCAATCCAATCTGGTCTCAGACACTACCTAGCTGACTGACATTGGACAAGTATTAACCCTACTTGACTCAGTTTCCTCAGCTATAAAATGAGCTGGAGAAGGAAATTGTTAATCACTCCAGTATCTTTGCCCAGAAAACCTTAAATGGAGTCATGAAGAGTCAAACATAATTATAAATTACTGAACAAAAACAAAAGGTGTTCAAGAAACATATAATGATGATAGGTATCATTATGATTTATGATGCAGAAAGGAAATGGCTCTTGATAATGATCCATTAATAGTCTTGGATTTAAAGGAACTACCAAATATAAAAGCTCATGGTCCTGATGGATTCTCAAAAGATAAAACTTTAAAGGAATAATTGGTATACATACTTCACAAATTATTCTCAAATATTGAGGGGGAAAAAACTTTCTACCAGTATCCCTTTAGGAGATAAATATCATCCTAATACCTAATCCAGAAAAAGATAAAACACAAAAAGATAACTATAGGACAATATCATTGATTACTGATTCCAAACCTTTAGACAATGACCCCTGATGAGAGCAGATTTCTCTCTGATGAGTCTGCTTGTAGCCAGCTTATACAATACACACACACACAGAGAGAGAGACATAGATAGATAGATAGATAGATAGATAGATAGATAGATAGATAGATAGATAGATATAGTTAGTCTCTGCTATCTGATCCAGTAGCCCTCATGCTGCAGAATTGAATGAGATGGATAACAGAGCCATTTGAGACTGTCTTATAGGAGAACCAGTCCTCAATAAGCTTTTATTTAGCATCTACTATGAATTAAGCATTGGGTAAAGTACTGAGTAGGCAAAGAAAGGCAAAAGTCATTGTTCTTAGAGCTCACAGACCAATAAGATTTTCAACATGGAAACATCAACATACAAACAAGTTGTATACAGGAGACATTGGGGTCAATCTCAAAGGGAAGGCACTAAGATTAAAAAGGACTGAGAAAGGTTTCATGTAGAAGATAGACCTATAACTGAGACTCAGAGAAAGTTAGGGAAGTCAGGAAGAAGAGATGAAGAGAGAGAGGATCCAAAGCATGGAGGAGAGTGAGTAGAAATGCAGTCAGGATATGTATGAGGAACAGTAGAGTCCATGCCATTGTATAGTAGAATACATGGAGATGAGTAAAATGAAAAAGATTGGAAATGAAGAAGGGACCAGATTGTAAGTGTCAGAAATGTACTTTGATCCTGGGAAAAAGAATCAGAAAACTCAGGAAGGGGGAAGGAGGAAGAGGAAGGGTTTGTGCAAGTTCTTTGAGATCAGGGAAATCAATCATCTGTTACCCAGATTGTCTAACTCTGGGCTTTACCTGTATTGGGAGATCATTCAATGCTAGTTGATTGCAAGAATGTTTCCTTTTCTACCAGACAATAGAAAAACTTTCTCTTTATTTCCTCACTGACAACCATCCAATGGCTTTGGTAAAGATGTATCCTGAGGGGCAGCTAGGTGGCTCAGTGGATAAAGCACCGGCCCTGGAGTCAGGAGTACCTGGGTTCAAATCCGGTCTCAGACACTTAATAATTACCTAGCTGTGTGACCTTGTGCAAGCTACTTAACCCCATTTGTCTTGCAAAAACCTAAAAGAAAAAAATATATCCTGGACTGTGTCAAAAAGAAAGGAATAAAAGTTACTATTGTAAGGAGATTCAGTTTGGCTTCAAAGGAGTCTTTTAACAAGCCATCTACACTAGCCTCACTCCTCATCTGAGCCTAACATGTATCCATTGCTCTTCAAATAAAGACAATTTTGGAAGATTATATTTTATGGTTTCCTAAGGATCAAAGAGCCAAAAGATGCTTCTCCAATCAATTACACAGTTCAGATAAAGGGTCCCCCATCAAATTTTCATCTAAAGTCACAAGTAAATCAGTTTTAAAAGGCATAATCTGGGTTTGCAGAGATTATAGAATCACCAGTTGGTTGTGGTATCAGAACCCAAACAAGAATTTGATTCCTAATCATAGTTCTCTATTCAATCATTAAGGAAAGATAGTTTCACATCATTCTTCTCATCTTTGTGTTTTATTAATTTTCAAGTCACTTAGTAAAGGAACATATTGACATCACCATTAGGAAGCATATTGATTGCAATTATCAATCATTTGTCAAAATTGGGATGGCACTTCTCCATTGTCAATTGCTCACTGGAGACACTCACAACCATGATTGCGGTCATTACCAATGCAAAATATAAGCTTAACTAGAAGTGCTTATTTCTGGAAACAGGCCAGGGGGCAAGGTGCCCCCTGACTGGAGACTTTAAAAGCTCAATAAAGTTACATTACATAAAGACAGGCAACTTAACACCTCTCCATTTTTTTTCCTTTTATTTATCTTCCTCTCTCAGACCTCTCCAACAATGATTCCTTAATGTAAATGATTCCCTAAGGTGGTGAATAAGAAGGGTGAATAAGAAGGGAAATAAATCAGTTTTCTAGATAAAGTCAAGAATGTAATCCTTCATTTTTAAAGGAAAAAAAGTAAATGGAAAAAGCACGTGTATAGGGATGAATTGGTTCTATTCACCACATATCTATTAATAATATAATTATTAATAAAGGCATTAAACCAAATGTTGAAGATATAAAGCTCAGGGGCAGCTATTTGATGCAATGGATTAGCAGTGACCCTAGAGTCAGGAGGACCTGAGTAAAAATCCAGCCTCTGACACTTAATACTTAGTTATGTGACTTTGGCAAGTCACTCAACCCATTGCTTTGCAAAAACTAAAAGAAATAAAAAAAAATAAAACTTCAAAGTTAACCATGATTCAAACCCAGATTTCATGGAGCACACTACCTATAGGTGGGTAATAGTCTGTGAGATATTGTGAGTCAGTTTTACAAGATGGAGTCATTTCCCAATTTGCACAACTCTCAAAATTCTCTCAATTCTCTACTTTAATTTATGAAAAAGGAGTCAATTCACTACCCCACTGGTTAATTTTTCTGTAAGTCAAACTTATAAATGTGTTCAATGTGTTATGAATATGAATTCACTACCAATATTACATACCAAGAAAAAAACATTGGAAAGCAACCTCTCTCATAGCTTAGTTCAACTAATGCAGTCCTAAGAAAAATAATGATATACAAATCTTGCTAAATAGATTCTACAGGTAAACAAAGTCAGGCTCCATTTCAAACTACCTAGAGAATTCTCAATGGGTTAATTTTGAGAGGAAAAATTTACATGTCACCAAAGTAATCAGGAAAACTCAGCAAACATAATGCCATGAAATAAAAGGTCAAAGCAATATAATGATGGTGATCAGTAGTAAATAATATCATGTTTACTTGCATCCTAGGAACCTGCTCCCAAAGTTCATTTAATCATTACATTTCATCTTGATTTCCAAATGTCCCAAGTATGATCCCCAGAAAAATCTTCTCTTGGAGATACTAAATTAGTCCTTCTTTTCAGGATAGCTTTGAAGGGGACTGGTAACAAATCACTTGTAGAGATTCCTAGATAATTCTGCTAAAATCTGCCAATAACAAGACTCATTATAATTTAGTGCAATATACTACATTTGAGGGGCAGCTAGGTGGCGCAGTGGATAGGGCACTAGCCCTGGAGTCAGGAGTTCAAATACAGCACTTAACAATTACCTAGCTGTGTGATCTTGGGCAAATCACTTAAGCCAATTGCCTAACAAAAAACTGTTTTACCTAAACTTTACCTGGTATATGAAACTTAAAAATTCATGAGAAGTTAACTTGTAAAATGAATCCTTCTGTTTTAAAATTACCTGAGAGTCTTCAAAATGGGAAAAAAATTTTATTTTCTTTACAATTCTCTTTGCAATTTTGCATGTAAATGCTCAATTCAATTTTGAGAAATTATTTTTAAAACAATCAAAGCCTGAATTTCCATGCTAGATACGTTTAAAAGTCAATCATTAACATATGCTGGTGACTTTTAGATAAATTAGTCCAATTCTGTTGTTTTCTCAAATTTTACTATTCCATTTAATTAGAAAACTATTATATTACATCTTTTATTTATGTCTAATTCCTTCCTTAGGAGGATGTCATCTCCATTTTTTAAATTGGTAACACAGAATAAAATTATAATTCTCATATTTGCATCCTATTACAGTACCTCAGAGATGTACCAGTATCAAACTATTAAATAATAGATTTAATATTATACTTATAAAACTTCTACTGCCCACCTGTCCTGATCATAGAAATTTACTATCAGAGAAAGAGAAGGAATAGAGTGATAATAATATCAAGATTCTTCCCCTCAAGGCACAGATCAACGTGACTGTTTGGAAAATTCTTTTAGTTCTATTTTATTCCATACGTAAGTCAAAATTGCCAACTAATCATATAGTAAAATTACACATTTTTCACAGGGTACTATAGAAAAATTCAGGATTAGCCAAGGGGAAAATTTCATGTTTAGAAAGGAAATAGCACAATAAGGAAACTGAATCAAAAGGTTCTACCTTAGAAAAAGACAAGATCATTCTCTTAATTTTTTCTAAGGACAGACTCCCAACTGTAGCAGTTTTCAAATGGTAGATCATGTCATTCTCTCTTTGTCTGATGGAATATTGGTTTAATAAAGCTTCCAGTAATCATACATGAAATCAGACTCAAAAAGAGTATCAAATGACAGTCCCATGAAATTTTATCTCAGGTAGCAAAATTTCTCTAACCATAACTTAAGATTTCAATATTATTAGCTTTCTCATGTTTCTTTAACAGTCACCTGTCATTTAGTTTTTACTTAAACTATTTTTATTTATTTTTACTAATTAAACTATTTATATTTTTAAACTTCTTTACCTATTTAAACTAATCACCATTTGAGATTTTGCAACACGCCGTCAGTAGGACTAACAAGATCTTATATCCCTGCCTGAATATAAAGTCTCAAGGGATTTCATAAATCAGGTTATCTTAAAGAATCTATACAACTTTCCACCCCTCCCCTAACAATAAATTATTGTTATTGTTTTTATCTGTTTTAAAAATGCCCTATTAAATATTGGACAGTTCTTAGATGTCTATTTACTATTAAAATCACTTTTTAAACAATTCAGTTCTTAATAGAACAGCATCCAGATTTTTAAAAAGTTTTTCTTAAAGCATTTCTGTTTTGCAAATATCAAAAGTCAGAAAACATAAATTTAGTTGAATTTTCAAATTTACATAACTAGAAAATCATTAATCTAATCATATTTGACACTTTATATTAACCACATATAAAATCCAGTATAAAGATATCCAGTATACAATAATTCATTGAACTAAAGAAATAAGAGTATTCAATATTTATAAAATGATTACCATATTCCAGGTTCTGTGCTAATTAATCACTTGACAGTCATTAGATCATTTGAACCTCATAACAAGCCTAAGAGGTGAGTGCCATTATTATTTTCCTCCTGATAAATCAGGAAATTAAGGTAAACAAAGATAAAATAATTTGCTTAAATCTCACACAGCTAATAAATTTCTTAGTCTGGAATGTAACTCAGATTTCCTGGAATTTTTCCAGATTTTTATTTCATTCATAATTCATAATTTTTTGTAACAAGATAAATCTCTAACAAATCAAATATGAATTTATTACCACAAAATCAAAATATCAATTTTCCAGAGTTAATAGACACTTATACTTTAAAATATAGGGCCCAAGCTTTGAGATGAAGAAATTAAAGCTATCTATATTCATACAAGAAATGCTCTAAATCATTATTGATTAGAGAAATGCAAATTAAAACAGCTCAGTGGTGGCACCTCACACCTATCAGTTTGGCTAAAATAACAAAAAAGGAAAATGATCAATGTTGGAGGGAATGTGGAACAATAATGCACTGTTGGTGAAGTTGTGAATTTATCCATTCGTTCTAAAGAGCAATTTGGAATTATGCCCAAGAGCAGTAAAACTATGCAAACCCTTTGAACCAACAATACTAGATCTATATCCCAAAGAGACAATTAAAAGGGATGTGAGGGAGAAAGACCCATATGTATAAAAATATTCATAGCAACTCTTTTTTGTAATGGCAAACAATTGAACAATAAGGGATGCCCATCAATTGGGGAATGGATGAACAAATTATTGTATATGAATATTATGGAGTACTATTGTTCTGTAAGAAATCATGAGTGAATAGACTTCAGAAAAGCCTGGAATGAATTGCATGAACTGATGTGAGTCAAGAGGGCAGAAACAAGAGAATATTGTATACATTATTAATGTGATGATGAACTTAACTTCTCTCAGAAGTTCAGTAATCAAAGACAATTCTAAAACACTAATGATTGAGAATGCCTTCCATTAGTAATTCCACACCCAAAGAACAACTAAATTGTGCATACGCTCTGATCCAGCAATACCACTACTAGATTTATATCCCAAAGAGAATATAAAAAGGGTAAAAAGCCCACATGTACAAAAATATTTATAGCATTTTTTTCTTTTGCAGTGGAAAAGAATTAGAAATTGAGGGATGCTCATCAAATGGGGAATGACTGAACAAATTGTGGTATATAAATATGATAGAACTCTATTGTTCTATAAAAAATAATGAAGGAAGTAACTTCAGAGGAGCCTGGAAAAACTTGCATGGACTGATTTTGAGTGAAGTGAACAAAATAAGAACAACACTGTACACTCTAACAGCAGCATTGAGTGATGAACAGCTATGATTGACTTGTTACATTAATCAAAGATAATTCTAAAAGACTTGTGATGGAAATTATCATACATATCCAAAGGATTTATGGAGCCTAAATGTAGAAGAAAGTTTACTATCTTAAATTTTTAAAAGATGTCCACTATTTTTTTCTGTTTCAATTTGATTCTTCTTTCACAAATTCAATAATATAGATAGATGTTTAACACAGTTATACTAATATATATATTATATATATATATATAATATATATATTAGATTACTTTCTATCCGGTGAGGGAAAGGGAAGGGAGGGAGGGAGAGAGGGGAAAAATGTAAAACTCAAAACCATGCAAAAATGATTGTTGAAAACTATCTTTGTATGTAGTCAGAAAAATAAATAAGTAAACTATATGAAATTTTTAAAAATACAATAAAATAATATGCCAACAATATGCAGAGGAAATAAATTATGGCAAAGCATACTACTTTCATTTTATAAAACTTCTTTTATGGTTTTTTCATGGCTTTTTTCTCTTTAGTTCTGATTCTTATTTCATAAATGACTAATATGGAATTATGTTAATCATGATTGTATATCTATAATCTATATCAGACTACTCACTATCATAGGGTTAGGGGTGGAAGGAAGGGAGTAAGGCAGAAAAATGTGGAACTCAAAAGTTTATAAAAAGATGAATGTTGAAAACTATCATTGCATATAATTGAAAAATGAAATAATATTCAAAAGGAGAGAGAAAAAATTAAAATTTAGGGCCCAGATTCAACAATTAGCTCATTTCCAAAGGTTCATAGTTAGCCCTCCATTTTTATTTATTTTTTCAAAATTCACTCAAAGAATCAAATCAGTTTCTCTTGTATTCATAATATAGCTCACCATCTTTCCCTGAGGCTTTCTGGTTTTTAACTCTAGATAAAAAATAGGAAAGTAGCCTCACCTTCTCATTTCCTTGCTTAGAAGCTCACAAGATTATAAAGACTGGAGATTAAACACCTAGAATGGTCTTTCAGGAACAGAGTACTGTATTCCTAATCATATCCCAAACACTCTAAATCTTTATCCTGTGTAATTTCTCCTTTGTAATTTAGTACAAAATTTTTAAACAATCCTGATCAATTGTAATACTTTTTGGGCCTCTAGAGCATACATATTCATGGTTTCCAGTTTTCTATGAAAATCTTGTTTCTACTTTAGCTAAATATTAAGTTCTTTTATATAAAGCTTTGAAAGTTCTATTTCAACCTTCCAAAAAATGACATTCCTAGTTCCTAGTCAACTCCCTATATTTCTGTAATTGTGAATATCTATCCAAGATCCAAGTCTAGACCCAAGGGGATAGGGTGGATCTGTCCTGGTTAGATTTGCCATATTTCCCCATGTATAAGATGCACTCTTTTCCCAAAACTTTGGAGTCTAAAAACTGGGACCATCTCATACAGTGGTTGTATATTTTTTTTACTTGTATTTCCCACTTTTTCTCATTTGTCTTTGTGCTCATTGTTTCACATTTGTTATCAGTATAATAGGTTATGTTTTGCCACATTATGCCCAGAAATGTTTCAAAAAAGATTTTCATATAGTGCTGAATTCAAGTTCAAAGTGATCCAGTTTGCAAAAGTGAATGGAAATCAAGCTGCTGACTGTCAGTTTGATCCTCCTCCAACTGAGAAAAAAATCAGAAACTGGCTACAGGAAGAAGAAACCCTCCTGAAAATGCATTGGCAGAAGAAGGCCATGAGAGGCAAGTCAGCCAAATAGCCTGAGTTAAAGAGGAAATTGAAGAGAAGGATTGAAGAGCAAGGAATAATTTGAATTCCTATATCCACAAAGATGGTTCAGCAGGGGGCAGGAAGAATTGCTGATGAAAAAGAAGTGACTGATTTCCAAGGAGGACACAATTTGTGCTTCAGGTTCATGAAGCAGAATGAACTAAGCATGTGTCCACACACCAGACTTGCCCAGGGAGTGCTTGTGATCAACCCCAGACCAAAGCTAAGACAGGAGAGCAGTCAGAGCTTCTCCTAAGACAGTGATTCATCATCAAACACAAATGAGGGCAAATTTCATCTAATGGATGAGAGTTTTGACAGTGATGAGGAGTCATATGGATTTTATGATAAATAAAACTTGAGTTCAATAATTTTATGTAATACTTTTTTTTTCAAATTTTGGACCCAAAATTAAGGTTCATCTTATATATGGAGATATATAGAAAAGCACCCTTTTCGTTCCTTAATTAAATTTGCTCCCTGATTTAAACAAGTTTTTTCTCTTTTCATTGTCAAGAGGCAGTTATTAAGTTTCAGATAAATTTTAAAATGCAAACTGCCAATATTGTTCTTCACTCTGTGATTACTTTAAAATCATCTGCCTTCCTTCATTACATCAAAAAAGAATGGATCAGTCCTCAGAGAAAAACAATCTAAGTATTATTCACCCCTGAAACTTTTACAGAATGTAATTCTAATATCTCTTTAAAACAAATTCTACAAAAGTTTACTCCCAAAGTCATGAAAACAGCTTTGCATATTTTAACCTTATCAGATAAAAAAGAAAAGGGAGTAAGTGCTAGAATTACCCAAGTCCTAGAAATGCTTCCTTGTAATCTTACAATGATTAATTTGCATTGTTCTTAATAATTAATCTCTATTCTCTTTAATTTCTAAATCTCTAAATTCTCCTAAAATGATTTGTAATTGCTAATTCATTTATAATGCCACGATTCCTAGATACTAGGAAAAAAAGTTTTCCTTCCCTTGATTATTAATTGACTTTATCTCTGTAATACTGTTTCAGGGGGTAGCTAATGGATAGAGCACTGGGTTTGGAGTCAGAAATACCTGAGTTCAAATGTAACCTCTGACACTTGCCACTAATTGTGTGAACTTGTGCAAATCACTTAAGCTCTGTTAGCTTTAATCCACTGAAGAGAGAAATAGCAAACCATTCCAGTATTATCTGTCAAGAAAACCCTAAATGACATCATAAAGAGTTGAACACAACTGAAAAAATCCAGCTATGATGCAAATAAACTTTCCTCTTTGGCAACAAGAATATTCATATTTGAAGTATTATAGCCTTTTCCTCCATTTTTAAATACAATCACTTAATGAATAAATCTAAAAGAACATTATGCATTATGTAGAAAATTATTCTTGGAATTCACAGCATTTATATGAAAAAGCAATTTGAGGAACAAAAAATTGGGAATCACTAGGCTAGAAAATACAGATGAATGAGTTAGTTTCATAGACAAGAGAATTATTTCTTTATTTTAGACTTAAATTTTTTTAAAAGGATGGAAGAGGATATCAAGAAGCTAGAGGAAAAAAGTTTAAGGAGATCACATTAGATTAAATCTAATCTGTAATATAAATGGATGGTATTTATGAAAAGTGATGAGATGGATTGAAGAACTCAAGGAGAATGAAAACAAAATACTAGCTGAATGAATGAATCTATTACAAATGATAAAAAGGTTTCAATACAACGAGGGAAAATTGATGTTAGATAATGCAATATGCTACAAATTTTGGAGCTTTGTGATTTCCTCCAATGCTTCTGAGCCTGACAAAGGTGCAGGAAATCTCATGTAGAAGATATGCCAGTCAACAAAACAAAAAGGGCAAGGGAATCAAGGTGGAAAGGAGAGAACATTATAGGAATTGTTAACCATAGGATTCAGATTGAGTTAGGAAGAAAGTAATTCAAGAATAGGATCAATAAGCTAGGAAAATAGGAAAGAAAAGAAATCATGAATAAAAATCATATTGAATGTGAAAAATAGGGGGGACAAAAGAATGGCAGAGATTGATCAAAGAAGGAGATGTCAATGGAAATGGAATCTTTGAAATGATGATAAAGTATATCACCCTGGTGGTGCCGAAGTGGAATCAAGATAAAGATCATATTATGTAAAAATTAGAAAACTACTAATATTGAGAACAAATTCTTAGAAGAGGCAACAACATATACACACACATATATATGTATATAGTATATATCTATTTACATATATATAAATACACATACATAGATATAGATATAGAAACAGATACATCACCGAGTGTGATAGTAGGAGAAAGGATGCTAGTAAAGAAAGACTATGGGTCAGTTGCCCAGATGATGAAAAAATATGAGAAAGTGACTGAGAGGTCAGTAAATCTCAATGATAAGGCTTGGTAAAGGATAGGAGATAATACAAAGGAGGGTTGAATATTGTATTATTTTGGCACAATAAGAATTTGAAAATGGCACTAGGAAGCAGACTATGATGATTATATCTCTTGTCACTGAAATGTAGGAAAAAAAGGGAAAGAAGAAGGAAGGATTAGAAAAAGCTGCTGAAAGTTTTGGAGTCCTCATATAGGAAGGGGAAAAAGAAGCAAGCAAGTCAAATTAGAATTAGAGTGGATATAAGTTCATGTGAATCAATAATGTTTTATCTTTGTTTAGGATTGTTTAGGATTGAGGAGGGACCAAGATAGTGAAGCAGAGATGAATTCAGACAACCTATCCCAAATTTCCCTCCCCAAAACTCTAAAATGCCTCTAATTGAATTCTGCAGTAGTTGAAGCAACAAAAGATCAGGATAAACAATTTGCCAAGGAAAAGTCTGTCTCACCAAGGTGGTATAGGGTCCTAGAATCACAGTGCAGGCTAGACCCTAGGGGTGGCTGCATTGGTAGTAGCTTCTGACTTCTTAGAACACTTAATTGATGGAAAGGGGTCAGACATCTAGTCAGAAGATATTGTAGGGAATCCATTGTTGATACTAAGCTCTGGCTGCATTGCCCTTATCCTGGTTCAAGTCACAGTCCCAGAGCTGAAAGGGATGATAGCATTGCAGGGAAGCAATGAGTCAAGCCACAATTCCAGAATGGAAAAGAATGCTTATGGTAGCTCATGGGGATCTTCGGAACCCGCTCTCAATTCCAAGAAAGAGGAAAACATTTGCCATTGCCACTACAGAACAGCAGGAATAGTTTTCACAGTTCTTGAGCCAGGATAAGTGATAGCACAAGTGGCAATAGGGGAATAATTTCCCTTCCTGCTTAAAGACCAGAGCACAGGCAAGAAGATTAGTGACCACATAACTACTTAGATCATAATACCTTTGAAGTACCAAAAACCTATAGACTCCCAGAGTTAACTCTGAAAACAACAGCAAAAAAGATCTGAAGCAAGTTAAAAGTCAAGAAACTGAATGGAAAATGAGCAAACAACAAAAATAGAATTTGATCATAAAAAGTTACTATGGTGAAAGGAAGATGACATAAATTTAAAACACAATGAAGTCAAAACAGCTACATTCATAGATTTGATTTTAAAAATTGTGAATTAAACACAGGCCCAGAAAGAATTCCTGGAAAAAACTCAAAAAAGGATTTTTAAAAATTAAATAAGAGAGGTAGAGGAAAAATCGGGAAAAGATATAAATGGTATCAGAAATTATGAAGACTAAACAGCTTGCTTAGAAGAGGCAAAAATATTACTAAAGAAAATAGAATCTAAAAAAAAATTAGGGTTAGTCAAATGGTAAAAGACACACAAAAAATAGACTGAAGAGAATAATGCCTTAAAATGAATTATCCAAATTGGAAAAAAGGTATAAAAATTCAATGAAGTAAAGAACTGCTTAAGAAATAAAATTGATCAAATGGAATAAGTGATACAAATGCACACTGAAAAAATACCTAAAAAGTAGAATTAGTCAAGGAAACTCTCCCAATATTCTAGAACCAGAGGACAAAATAAAAACTGAAAAATCCACTGATCATTTCCTGAAATAGATCCCAAAATGAAAAATCCCCAAAATATTTTAGTCAAATTTCAAAGTTCCCAGGTGAAGGAGAAATTATTATAAGCAATCAGAAATAAACAACTTAAATATTATGGAACTAAAGTCAGGATAACACAGGATTTAGCAGCTTCTACATTAAAATATTATAGGTTTTGGAATATGATATCCCAAAGGTTAAAGGAGCAAAAGCTGAGTATAATCCTTCAGGAGAAAGGAAATTGACTATTTAATGAAATAGAGAATTTTCAAGAATTCCTGATGAAAGGCTAGAGTTGAATAGAAAAATCTGACTCAAATAAAACACTCAAGAGAAGCAAACAAAAAAAGTAAACATGAAAGAGAAATCATAAGGAATTAAATAGGTTTAAAAATGTTTACATTCTTATATGGGAAGAGGACAATTGTAATTCATAAAACCTTCATTACTAATAGGGCAGTTAGAAGGAGTATTTGTGGAGAAAAGGGATGAAAAGAATTTTAGAAATTAGATGTGATAGACTTCTCAATAAAACCAAATAGGAATAGGGGAAAAGTACACCTTTTCTCAACTGTATTTGGTACCTTCACAAAAACTGACTGCAATAGGTATTAAAATCTCGCAACTAAATATAGAAAAGCAAAAATGCATTTAAATGCATTCTAATCAGACAATAATTCAATAAAATATTATTCAATAAAGAGCTGTGGAAACATAGATTAAAAATTACTTAGAAACTGTGGCAGCTGGTGGTGCCATGATAGAGCTACAACCTTGAATCAAATTTTGCCTCAAACATTTACTGTGTGACCCTGGGCAAGTCATTTAACCCCTAACTAAATAATCCAATCATAAAGAGTAAATGGGTCAAACAACAAATCATTGAAACAATAAATAATTTCTTAAAAGAGGATAACAACAATGTGAAAATTTACTCAAATTTATGGGATGCATGCAATACAGCACTTAGGAGAAAATATATAGCTTTAAATGCCTACATCAATAAAAGAAAGAAGGAGTAGGTCAATGAATTAGGTATGTAATTATTGAGAGCTATTTTGCCCAAGTAATACTTACAAACATATAAATTTCCCAAATTAAAAGAAGATGAAACTGATTAGAAGTTGAAATAAAATGCTTAAATAACCTTATCTTAGGGAAAAAAGAAATTGAACAATTCATCAGTGATCTCCCTAAGAAAAAAATCTCCAGTACTAAATAGAGTCATAAATTAATTATATCATATATTTAGAGAACAATTTAATTCAAAAATTTGAAAAATAAGTAGAGAAGGAGTCCTACAAAATTTCTATTGTGCTGAAACCTAAACCAGGAAGAGAAAAAGAGAAAAAAAAGGCTAAGGACCAATTTTGTTAATGAATATTGATGCAAAACTTTTACATAAATAACTAGCAAGGAGATTCATCAATATATCACATAGATCACATAGTATGGCCAGGTAATATGTGTGCCAGAAATGCAGGGATAGTTCACTATTAGAAAAACTATTAGCACAATTGACTATATATCACCAACAAAAAAACAACACAAATCATATGATTATATCAATAGATACAGAAAAAGCATTTTACAGAATTTAATACTCATTTCTAATAAAAGACTAAAAATCATAAGAATAGATGAAGTCATAATTGTTTAGTCATATCAGACTCTTAATGATCCCTTATGAAAAAATGCTCTGTCACTATTTATTAGAAAAAATGTAAATCAAAACAACTTTGAAGTACTAGCTTGCACTTATCAAAATGGCTAATATAATAGAAAAAGAATGAAAAATGTTGGAGGGATGTAGAAAAATTGAGATATAAATGCACTATTGGTGGAGTTGTGAAGTGATTCAATCATTCTAGAGAGCAATTTGGGGCTATGCTCAAAAGGCTATACATCTGTGCATAGCTTTTTACCCAGAAATATCACTACTAAGTCTGTACCTCAAAAAGATCAGAGAATAGGGAGAATATTTACAGAAGCTCTTTTGATTGTGGCAAAGAATTGGAAATTGAGAGGATATTCATTAATTAGGGAATGGCTAAGCAAGTTGTAATATAAGATTGTGAAGGAATACTATTGTGTTATAAGAAAAAGCATGTAGTATTCATTGAGACAAACATCGGAAGATATATGAACTGATGCTGAGTGAAATGAGAAGAACCAGGAGAAGATTATATACATTATAAGCAATAGTGTAAGGATGATCAACTGTAATTTAGCTATTCTTAGCAGTGATCCAAGATAATTCTAAAGGATTTATGATGAAAAATGCTACTCACCTCCAGGGGAAAAATGGAGTCTATATGTAGACTGAAATATATTTTTATTTTTGTTTTCTTTATAAATATTGGGTTGTTTGGATCTGCAGGGTTTTGCATGACTGCACATGTATAAACTACATCAAACTGTATTTTTAAGGACAGGGAGAGGTATGGAAGGAAGGAGAGAATTTGGAACTCGATTTTTTTAAAAGATTTTATTTATTTTGAGTTTTACAATTTTTCCCCTATACTTGCTTCCCTCCCCCCCACCCCCTACAGAAGGCAGTCTGTTAGTCTTTACATTGTTTCCATGGTATACATTGATCTAAGTTGAATGTGATAAGAGAGAAATCATATTCTTAAGGAAGAAAAACAAAGTATAATAGATAGCAAAATTACTTAAGAAGATAGTGGGTTTTTTTTCCCTAATTTAAAGGTAATAGTCTTTGGTCTTTGTTCAAACTCCACAGTTCTTTCTCTGGATACAGATTATCCCTGATTGTTGCATTGATGGAATAAGTAAATCCATCAAGGTTGATCATCACCCCCAGGCTTGCAGTCAGGGTATACAATGTTCCTCTGGTTCTGTTCATCTCACTCAGCATCAGTTCATGCAAATCCTTCCAGGCTTCCCTGAATTCCCATTCCTCCTGGTTTCTAATAGAACAATAGTGTTCCACGACATACATATACCACAGTTTGTTAAGCCATTCCCCAATTGAAGGACATTTAATCAATTCGTAGCCACCACAAACAGGGCTGCTATGAATATTTTTGTACAAGTGATGTTTTTACAATTTTTCATCATCTCTTCAGGGTATAGACCCAGTAGTGGTATTGCTAGATCAAAGGGTATGCACATTTTTGTTGCCCTTTGGGCACAATTCCAAATTGCTCTCCAGAAAGGTTGAATGAGTTCACAGCTCCACCAACAATGTATTAGTGTCCCAGATTTCCCTCATCCCTTCCAGCATTGATCATTGTTCTTTGGGGTCATATTGGCCAGTCTGAGAGGTGTGAGGTGGTACCTCAGAAATGCTTTAATTTTCATTTCTCTAATAAGTAATGAGTTAGATCAATTTTTCATATGACTATGGATCCCTTTGATTTCCTCATCTGTAAATTGCGTTTGCATATCCTTTGACCATTTGTCAATTGAGGAATGGCTTGGTTTTTTTCTGAAAATTTGACTCAGTTCTCTGTATATTTTAGAAATGAGTCCTTTGTCAGAAATACTAGTTGTAAAAATTGTTTCCCAATTTGCAACATTTCTTTTGATCTTGGTTACAGTGGTTTTGTCTGTGCAAAATTTTTTAACTTAATGTAATTAAAATTTTCTAGTTTGTTTTTAATGATGTTCTCCATCTCTTCCTTGATCATAACATGCTTTCCTCCCTTTCCATGGATCTGGCAAGTAAACTACTCTTTGATCTCCTAGTTTGCTTATAATATTGGTTTTTATGTCTAAATCCTGTATCCATTTTGATCTTATCTTAGTATAGGGTGTGAGGTGTTGATCTAATCTAAGTTTCTTCCATACTAACTTTCAATTTTCCCAATAATTTTTATCAAAGAGACAGTTTTTATCCCAATAGCTGGACTCTTTGGATTTATCAAACAGAAGATTGCTATAATCATTTCTGCTATTGCACCTAGTCTATTCCACTGATCCACCACTCTATTTCTTAGCCAATACCAAACAGTTTTGATGACTGATGCTTTATAATATAATTTTAAATCTGTTAAGGCTATGTTACCTTTGTTTGCACTTTTTTCATTGAATCCCTGGAAATTCTTGACTTTTATCTCACGATATGAATTTACTTACAACTTTTTCTAACTCATTAAAGTAATGTTTTGGAATTTTGATTGGTAGGGCACTAAACAGGTAATTTAGTTTTGGTAGAATTGTCATTTTTATTGTATTAGCTCCGCTTATCCATGAGCAGTTGATGTTTCCCCAGTTGTTTAAATCTGATTTAATTTGTGTGAGAAGTGTTTTATAATTGTTTTCAAAAAGTTTCTGAGTCTGCCTTGGCAAATAGACTTCCAGGTATTTTATATTATCTGAGGTTACTTTGAATGGGATTTCTCTATCTAGCTCTTTCTGCTGTATCTTGCTAGTCATATATAGAAATGTTGAGGATTTATGAGGGTTTATTTTATATCCTGTGACTTTACTAAAGTTGCTAATTATTTCTAGTAGTTTTTTAGATGATTTTTTGGGATTCTCTAGGTATACCATCATGTCATTTGCATCCTTCCCAATTCTAATTCCTTCAATTTATTTTTCTTCTCTTATAGCTGAAGCTAATTTCTAATACAATATTGAATAGTAGTGGTGATAATGGGCATCCTTGTTTCATCCCTGATCACACTGGGAATGCCTCTAGCCTATCCCTGTTGCATATAATGCTTGTTGATGGTTTCAGAGAGATACTGCTTATTATTCTAAGGAATAGTCCATTTATTCCTACCACTCTCTATTGTTTTCAATAGGAATGGGTGTTATATTTTGTCGAAAGCTTTTTCAGCATCTATTGATATGATCATATGATTTCTGATAGGTATGTTATTTATATAACTAATTATACTAACAGTTTTCCTAATATTGAAACAACTCTGCATTCCTGTGATAAATCTGACTTGATCATAATGTATTATCCTAGTGATAACTTTTGTAATCATTTTGCTAAGATTTTATTTAATATTTTTGCTTCTATATATTCATCAGGGAAATAGGTCTATAATTTTCTTTCTCTGTTTTAAGTCTTCCTGGTTTAGGTGTCTGCAAAATATTGGTGTCATAGAAAGAGTTAAGCAGAGTTCCGTCTTCACCTATTTTTCCAAAGAGGTTATATAGAATTGGAAACAATTGTTCTTTAATTGTTTGGTAGAATTCATTTGTGATTCCATCTGGCCCTGGAGAGTTTTTCTTAGGAAGCTCAATAATGGCTTGTTGAATTTCTTTTTATTGAGATAGGGTTATTTAGGTTTTTAATTTCCTCTTCATTTAAGCTGAGCAATTTATATTTTTGTAAATATTTGTCCATTTCACTTAGATTGTCAAATTTATTGGCATAGAGTTGGACAAAATAGTTCCAAATTATTACTTTAATTTCCTCTTCATTGGTGATGAGTTCACCTTTTTGATACTAGCAATGTGGTTTTCTTCTTTCTTATTTTTAATCAAATTGACCAGAGGTTTGTCAATTTTATTGTTTTTTTCATAAAACTAACTCTTGGTTTTATATATAAGTTCAATAGTTTTCTTGCTTTCAAATTTATTAATTTCTCTTTTAATTTTTAGAATTTCTGATTTGGTATTTAATTGGGAGGTTTTCATTTGTTCTTTCTCTAAATTTTTTAGTTGTATTTTTAGTTCATTGATTTCCTCTTTCTCTAATTTATTCATGTAAGCATTTAAACATATAATATATTACCTGACAGCCACCTTGTGTGTATTCCATAGGTTTTGGTATGTTGTTTCATTATTGTCATTATCTAGGATGAAATAATTAATTCTTTCTATAATTTGTTGTTTGATCCACTCATTCTTTAGAATAAAATCATTTGGTTTCCAATTAGTTTGGGGTCTATATTTCCCTTGGCTCAATATTGCATATGATTTTTATTGCATTATGATCTGAGAAAGATATATTCTCTATTTCTGCTTTTCTACAATGAAATTCAATTTTTTTAAAAAAAATTAAGTGGATAGAGCACTGGCCTTGGAGTCAGGAGTACCTGAGTTCAAATCCAGTCTCAGACACTTAATAATTACCTAGCCATGTGGCTTTGGGCAAACCACTTAACCCCATTGCTTTGAAAAATCTAAAAAAATAAAATTATGTCAAAATTTTTCTATGTAATTGAGAGAAAAGAAAAAATAAAAAATATAAATAGATTTATTTTTGAAGATATAATCATTTTGTACCTGTTTTTAAAATATTTTATTTATATGTGATTTAAGAAATTAATTTCTGGGAAGTAAAGTGAGGGGAGAGGAGAGAGAAGAATGCATTTTCCCTTTGTATGCAGAGTAGGCCAATACTATGAGGACGATGTTTGTCCTTCATTCTCAAAGAGGACCAGGATAGCAGCGAGGTGATGCCATGACAAGCACATAAATTGGATTTGAATGAGGGAGGTGCCGTGCTAAGTCACCAGCCTCATTTTATCCTCCAGAGCCATCTGGATCCAGTGATCAGATATGAATCAGGATTACTGGAGATGGCCCTGGATGCAAGGCAATCAGGATTAAGTGACTTGTCTAAGGTCACACAGCTAATAAGTGGCAAGTGTCTGAAGCTCATCCTCCTGGCTCCAAGATCAGTGTCCTATCCACTGTGCCACTTAGCTGCCCCCAAGACCAAGATAGTAAGTGCATTAAGGCTATTGGAACCATTGAAAAGGGAAACAGTTATATACAAATTTTGAAATGAGTTGTTTCATAGAAAATGATGTTGTAGTACATATGTCATAATATAATATATTTATGTATATATTTATATTTACAGATATATCACATTTTTTGCAGTGATGGAAAGGGTACTGAAGCCTGGGTAAAGTAATAAAATGAATTCCCTCTAGTTTTCCTTTGGTTTTCACCATGATCTTTTGTCCCTACCCCTGTAGTTACTCAGGGCCCACTCCTCCCTCATGATGTCCCTTGACACTTTGGGCCACTAGAAATGCTGACTCCTATCTAATCTTTTTTTCTTAGGAGGTATTATTCTGTTTGAAAAATGTATAGTCATTTTAACTAGATCAAAATGAGTCAGAGAAACAGAAGGGCAATGTAAGGAAGTATAATAAGTAATGGCATGGCACTTCAGAGACATTTGTATTAGTTAAATCATTGACTGTCACTTACTTTGTGCTTGGGGCAAGTCACTTGACCTCTTTTTAAGCCTCAACTGCCTTATCTGAAGAGTAATGGGATTGGACTAAATCTCTTATGTCCCTTACTATTCTAATGTTTTAAGATTCTAATTATTCCTGGAGAACATATTGCTGAAATTAAGGTTAAAATACTAAAACTTTGAACCTGACAAATTTTAAGGAAATTACATCAGGTAAGTGGGAGCCTTTTACTATGTCTCAAATCACATCAGCTAAGATTAGCCCTACAGCTGTGTGCTCATTCACAGAAATAAACTTAGAGTAGAAAGAGATCTTAAAGATCCAAGTGGTTCATCTCCCTTGTCTCACAAGTGAGGATATTGAGGACTAAAGAATTACAGAGATTTGTCCAAAGTGACACAATGAATTAGTAAATGATAGACCTGAAATTAGGACACAGTCTTCTTAGGTTGTTATGGACCCTGGGTCCATGGAATGGATGCCCACTACTTTCCATCCTGGAACCCCAAGACATCTCTCTTCTTACTAGCCAGTTAGAACTTAGCAATGAGGTTTTGGTGCTATCGTTTTTCTAAATTTTCAAGATCTCTCTGATCATTCTTTTTTTTAATTTTTTCTGTGATAATAGCACTTCAATTCAATTGAACAATAATTAAGTGCCTATAATGTGTAAGGCACTGTCCAGGGTACTGGGGATACAAAAACAAAACAACTCAGACCTTAAAAGAATTTCCATCTATTTTGCATGGAAAAGGTGGGGAATGCAACATGTGCTTCAAATAAGAATCATTAGCTATAAAATTTCTTAAAGTTTAATCATAATCCTCCAAATCAACTTTATGACATTTGATCTATCTTCTTAGATCCTTCCTGCCTTACTCAGTTTTCAGCTTGATATTACTTCAGTTCCAGTTATCTTACATTGTGCACTTGGCTGTCCAGGTTGCTACATATGGATTGTGTAAAATATGTTTTTCTAGCTTTCAATTATGAGGTAAGGTACTCTTAACTATAGGAAGATCATTTCTGTTTTTTCACAAGCTGATTTTTGAAATACCTAACCTTGGCATTATTGGAGAAAGGGCCCCTCCTCCACCCAAAATCTTTCTTATTAGCACTACAAATCCATCCTGGCTACTCAGCTCCCATTTGTCAGATCTTGGCCTTCCCTTCCCTTTATATGAAGATCTATACACTTTCTCACTGTTCATATCTCTCTCTCTTTCTTATTGTTTCCAGCAAGCAGATGGCACTGGCTTTTTTGTAGGCTGGATCAGTCCTTGATGAGTATATTACCTCTTCCCCACCTATTCCAAGTATGCCTTGGATCTTAGACCCTCTCGGAGCCTGGGTCTCCACATCATCACACCATCCTCCTGCTTCTTCTAAAGTAATTGGAACTCTAGCTCAGCATTTGTGCTTTAGGTAAGCCAAACTAGCTCCTGACTATTGGTAGATTAGAGAAAACATATACACCCTAAAGCCAATAGGGTCTTGGCACCTTTTCTTTTCCTCTGGGAGGAATTCAACGACTTTTCAACTTCATTAACCATCCCCCTCCCTCCCCATCAAATTCTGAACTCTGCTCTAAATAATTTGTATGGCACTTATACTATCTTTCTAAATTTTGATTCAAATATGAATGTCTCAAGCCCAGAGATAGACCAGGAGTGACTGAGAGAGGCAATGAATGACACAGATATCATCAATTAATACCAAATTATTGATTTGTTACCAGGAACTTTCCACCCTTAAGAGTAGAACCTGAAGTCATGTTTATATAATTAATAAAGACAAATCTCATGGGTATAGCACAATTCAACACATTCTTGCACTCATCACAATGAATGGACTGAGTCCTATCTTCCTTGCTCCTTACTCCCTTGCCAGAGATATTTTCTCTATATCAAGATGATCTCTATCTCCTTCTTTATGCTCTGACAAGGCTGTTTATTGGTCAAATTCTGCTTCGTTGACTTCCAAGGCACATGTATTCATTCCTTTTCTTAATCTGAATGAAATATCAAATCCAAACTTTTCTGACACTTAAAACACCCTACAACCTGAGTCCTTTCTCCCTTTCTAGACTTATCCATTACTCCCCTTCACTCATTTCTCAGTGAAGCTCAACTGGTCTCCATTTTCTCACACACAACACTCTATCTCTAATCCTTGTGCCTCTACAAGGGCTATTTCTTGTTCCTAGAATGCACCCCTTCTTCACTTCACACGTTAGATAGCCAAACTTTTTTCAAAGCTTAGATTCTATCTCCTAAACAGAGCTTTTTCCTGTCACTCCTCTCTGAAAATTAGCACATCTCTCTGAAATTAACTTGCATTTCCTTTTTTCTTTTGTATTTTTTAATATATTTTGCAAATATATGTACTTATATGTGTACATGTTGCTTACAGTCTATTGAATAAAAACTCTACAAGCACCTTCTCTGAATAGCACAGGCAGTACAATTCCTGGTCCACAGCAGTAACTTACTTCTTCCTGAGAGTCACAGTGTTTTCTTCCATCTTGTTAGTCCTATTTTTTTATTTTTTTCTTGTTTTGTTTTTTGCAAGGCTATGGAGTTAAGTGACTTGCCCGAGATCACACAGTTAAGTATTAAGAAGCTGAATTTGAACCCCTGTCCTTCTGACTCCAGGGCTGGTGCTCTATTCACTGAGCCACCTAGCTGTCCCAACCTTATTTTTTCTTAACATGATCATTTCATGTCAGATGGTTTGCTCCCCTAGAACCATAAGGATAACCAATCTCCATTCAGCATTCAATTTATAGACATAACAAATATTCATCTCCTAATATCAATTGGGATACCATACCTGTTATTGTGTGCATTGAATTTCCATTTTCGGCAGCACCTAATAAATTGTGGATGATTAATAAATATTTTGAAGCAACAACAATTATGCTAATCTTTCATATTTCCCACTATCTTCAAATTTTCACTGGTACTTAGCTTTTGTTTTCTCATTCATCTCTTTTATCTAATTTATTATACCCTTTGTACCCTTCAGAAATAAGAACATTTTTCTGAAAGAAGTTATTGCAAATGATTCTGGATGTTTTCTTCAAAAACACTAGTTATAGATTTTCCCAGATAAGAAGATCTGATATGTTTTGGCATGATTCAGTTTCTCATTTTGGTTTTAATTAGGAAACATGTTTCTTATTTCATGTCAACTCTTCCTATTCAAGAGGGGGGTTAATGCTAATGATTTGATAGCAGGGTAGCAACTAGTAGGCTTAATCACAGTAAATAATTATTAGATTGGGGAAATCACTGAAACAGGTGATTTTACTAGAGGTTAATTGAAATGTACACAGGTCCTTTAGAGACAGGAGCTATCAGAATGAGTACATGTATTTAGGAACAATTTTCAAGTAATGATCATTTACTTTTATGTCTGTGCATTTCAAAGCTAATAGCAATAAGCAAATACTTCCCATATGTAAAACCATTCAAATTTCTGCCCTTGACTAATTTAAGAATATTCTGGAGCGTGGAAGATGATAGCATTATGATATGGTCAGAGAAATCTAAGGATATCATATGGCAGAGATTTTAATGAGTTAACTAAAAGTCCGTACAACTTGAACTTTTCCATGGGAGGCATCATTGAGGAAGAGGAAGTTAACAAGGGGAGATTACACTTGAAGACCATAAATGTTTTAAAAATAATTACTCATTACTGTATTCTGTTGGAATCCTGACTAAAAAAAATCCCATTTTCTGACTTCTGTGTGTGCACAGGACTAAAAAGAGATAACTTTAAGAGATGGGGAAAAGTCTAGAAAGAACAATTCATTTCTGATTTCTTCCAAAAAATAAGCTACACTATAAAATGATAGCAACAATATTTTAATTCAATTCAAGGTTTATTAAGGACTTTATTATGTATAAGTCCACTCTACTGATGCTAGAGAGATCTAAAAAAATGAGCAACAAAGTGAAAGGGTACTAATAATCAGGGGAGTGGACGATCAGGAAACACATGATGTGAGAGGTTATGCAAAAGTCAATGGTTTAGGAGAGACTGGACATAGAAGAAAGAGATAGGGATTGAAGAGACAATCTTCTGGGGGGGGATGAGAAGGAATTAGAAGACAATGGAGCAAAGGAGAGAATGGGGAATGATGGAGAAGATATTTCAAGTGTAGAAGTAGAAGAACACACTCTTCATGGATGGCCTATATATTCTCAGTAAAATAGGAGAAAAGATCATCCTTGGCTAAGAGAAATTGGGAGACTTGAGAAGAATGAGAAAAATTTGGAACAGCTGCTTTGAAGAAAGTGATAGTCAATATGGGGAAAAAAATAAAAAAAGATAGGGCCCATTTGAAATTTCATAATGAAGTTTTAGGCATTCAGTTGGCATGGTTAGATGACTTTCTCCTGGAGCATATGAATAGAAATAGAGATGGTTAATGGTAAAAGTAACTGGAAGTTGGAGTTTGAGGAAGTATGAATGGTGATAGGACAAGGGGGAAATGATTAAAAGGCAGTAATAGTGTAGGTCGAACTGAGTGACCATAGATTTTAGACTGAAAGGATGGAAGACCAGAGCAAATATGAGCAAGAAAAGATTGAGGGACTAGAGATTATGATAAGAAAAAAGGTTTTGAAGGGGAAAGGTACAGGTAGAGAAGGAAAAAATAAGAGATTATAGTCAGAATGATTTCTGACCATTAAGATAGAATAGGTATGGTCAGATAATTGGTAAAATGAGTCCTGTGAATGCAAAATAGAGAGAAGATGCAGGTCATAAGAGTATAGGAGACTGATTGGGATGTCACATAGTTCAATGGGATCTGGTTTCTATAAGCATGGGGACACAGCTTAGGGTGAAGAAGATGTTCCAAAAGTATGTGATTTGGCTACTCCTTCCAGCAATGCAAACTATATAGCCCCTTCATATCTTAGATGAAATAAGGGGGAAAAAATCAACATCTATCACCAGTCAGATTCTAGTAAAGAGTCATTCAATTTAGCTAGGTTGGCCTTCAGTGACACATAAATAATCCACTATCAGCACCTTACCTACAACTTTCCTTGGTAAGAGCCATATCACAGTGCCAAATCACTGAGTCCTGAAGGTTTCTCTCCAAAATCTCCCTGAATCTCTACTACTCTATAATTAGGCTTCAGAGTCACATTTAAAAGGGAAAAAATGGTTATTATTTAATATTATCATTCTACTTTATTTTATAAAATTTTATTTCTATAAAGTAGATCATATAAATATAGTTTCATATTAGACCTTCACAATAATGTTTTGAAGTGTTGAAGGTGTTATTATCCTAAATTTGCATACAAGGAAACTGACTCAGAGACAAAATTGACTGTCAGAGATAGATTTTTCAGTAAGCTGACATATATGTCCAGATCTATACATATCATATTTGCCATGAATACACAACTTTATGTCAAGCTTTTTGTTTGTTTTTTGCTCAATATGCAAGGCCCAGGTAATCTTACATCCCCTATGAAGATTTCCTTAACATTTCCTTAATAGCTGCATTTCATATATCTTGCATTATTCTTTATCATTTTGTTTATATGCATTGTCCTTTGTCTATTCAACTGAATGATTATATAAAAGTCCATGAAGACAGTTCATACTTCCTTCTGTACCCAGCCCTTAACACAAAATCTTACCCATGGTGAATGTTCAGTAATTAAATAATATCTCATATTTATAATACTTCAAAATTTGCAAGGATTTTTACATGCATTATATTATTTAAACCTCAGAATCAATCTATGAAATGGTTAAGATAGTGTTATTCTCATTTTATAGATCAGGAAACTAACTCTCAAAGAAGTTAAGTGACCGTGTTGGCAAGCATAAAATGCATGTAAGACAAAATTCGAAAGCAAGTCTTCCTGACTCCAATGAAGTTCTCAATCTGCACTGTCTCTTAAAAAATATCTGATGATTACAAATGTAATAAAGAATAGGCTTTAGTAACAACATTTCTCTCCTGAAAGGTTAGAGAACAACAGTTTAGACTGATTTCTTTTTATCTAAGGTTAAGTCTAAACCATAATTATTACACAATTATTTTATTCAACTATTTCCAAGACTAGATTGGCACATTTGGTCAAATAGGCTAGTCAATGGTACAGATGAATTTTCCTTGATAATATTTTTTTGAATTTCAACCTTAAATCATCTAATCATGGTGGATCAATACCATAAAGCAGTTTCACAAGACAAGGGGCAAACAATTCTGTAGCTCCTAAGAATTTTTCAGTAATTATTTCATATTATAAACCATTTTGATTCAAAAACAAACCGTCATTTACAACCACCAGCTGCCAAAACTCCATCAAACAACAATCTCTTAGGAGAGCTGAGTCTTCTGTCTTGATGACTTGGATAATAACCAAACATTCCTCCTACCACTCACAAATAAAGAGGCAGAACACTGGCACAGACTGGATTCACAGAGGAGAGTCAAGGGGGGAAGTTACCACTTGAATTTTCCTGACTGCAAAGGAAATATAATTAAACAGAGGGAGAGAAGAATTCACAAGCAAATTGGAAGAATTGGTAGACCTAAACTAAAAAGATGAGAATAACACAGATCACCAGGGTTTGGGTAGGTATTTGGGGACAGAAAGGAAGGAAGAAAAAGCAATCTATAGAGTTTAAATTCATTAAAATGTATTTTTTTCTTAAGCTAGGGGAGGTTTAGGCAGTGAATCATGGGAGGGAATTAGATAAAAGAAGTCAAGCATAATATGAACAAAGAGAAGGTGACAAATAGAGTTAATAAGAGTAGAAAAAGTGGTGCAGTGGATAGAGTGCCAGGTCTGGAAACAGGATGTATCTTGAGTTCAACTCAGGCCTCAGGCACTTACTAGCTATATGACCTGGGCAAGTCATTTAATCCTGTTTTCTCACCTGTAAAATGAACTGAAGAAGGAAATGGCAAACCATTCCAGTATCTTTGCCAAGAAAATCCTTAATGGAATCACAAAGAGTCAGACATGACTGGAAAAAAAAAACTGAAGTACAATAAAGAGATTACAACATCAAAGATCAAGATCTGGAAGAGTCATCAGAGTTCATCCAGTGTAGAAGTCAGAAAACTATAACCCAGAACTAAAATCCTGCTGCATATTTTTGTATGGTTTATAAGCTATGAATGATTTTTTTTACATTTTTAAATATATAAATACCATTCTTAGCATGTAGACCTAACAAAAATAGGCAGCATGATGGATTTTCCATTGACCATTGTCTACTAACCCCTTCATAGACTCACAAGACCAAATAATTAAAGCAGGAAGGGACTTAGGGATATTGAGTTCAACTTTCTCATTTTACCAGTGAGGAAACTGGTGCCTAGAGAGGTTCTTTGATTTACATAAACATACATGTAGTAATTGGAAAAGACTAGATTTTAACTTGGGTTCTCTGATTTCAAAGTCAGTGATTTTCCCACTGAATAGGAGGTTTATGAAAAAAAGTATTTATTTCTATTTGGCTAGTTTTAATGAAAGCATAGTGCCTAATAAGGGTATAAGGTTTTATTAAATTTTCTGTAGTATGAGTTCATCAGAACATACTGCATTAAGTGCATTTCAAGGAAATTCATTTCATAAAGAATATTGCAAAGTGGGAACATATCCAGAGGTCAATCAGGAGAATGAAGGTCCTTGAAAACATGCTATATGATATTCTGTTGAAGAAATTCTTTGAATCTTATCTGTGCTAAAAGATTATCCCATTGACACAGGTGATAGGAAGAATGTTTAATTACAAATCAAATCAAGGATGAGGCCTGCTCTCTTAAGATCTTGTCTAATGGAACTTAGGCGTGTTTTTTAGCCTGAAGGAAAAAATGGTTCCAAGAGTCATAATTGTTGTCTTCAAATATTTGAAGGGCTATTAAAGTAAGAACGATATTAGGTTTCTTCTTGCCCAATGGATGGAATTTCGAGTAAGGAGTGTTTAAACTCAAAATCTGTTTAAACATCTCAGTTGTTGAAATGCATCCAAAATTGAAATGGGCTCTTTTGAGAATCACTGATCACTATAGATGTTAAAGATGATCATTTATTTATTCTTTCTTTCTATTTAAATCCCCAACAGCAAGCACATAGTACTTAGTGGATAAATAATTGTTGATTAATTGAATGATGTAAGTAGAATGCATTATTTCAGAGAAAGTAGTCACTACATCATTGATTTTATGATAGATTTGGAAAAGAATGTTGCTATATAATTTAGATTTGAGGGGATAGGATTTTTAAAGAGTTAAGAACAACAATATGTAGAACCCCATGACTTCTACAGAGGAAGTCAGTTGAAGATAGGTTGCTGTCAAGAATGAAATTCTGAACAGACAAATTATTCTTTTGTGGATCTCCCCAAAGACATTACCCCATAGGGTTGCTGTAGGGATCAAATAAGATAATGTTTACAAAACATTAAGCACTGTAACTAAGACAGAGTAGGTATATAGAATTGTTACTTCCCTTTCCCATAAAGAAATCAAAAAGAATACAAAAGTAATTAATTCATTGACAAACTTGGATTGTTTTTTAAACCTACAGAAATGTGCAGCAACCAAATGGCTGAGACTTAATATAAAAGAGTTGCAGTCTTTAAAAAGCTAGAGTCCCACCTGAGCTGAGGAATACAACCAATAATGGTTGTGATAATAGCAACAAAAAAACCCAAACAAACAAAAAGTGGTCTTAAAGAAATCCACTTCAATTTTGGATGTGTTTCAGTTGGTAGGAAGTTTAAACAGATGCTGGGCCCAAACTCTGCAAATTCTATACTTTAGACAAGCAGAAAAGGCCTAATCTCTTTCCTACAAAACAGCCCTTCAAATATTAGAAGACAATAATTGTGACTCTTCACACAACTTTTTTTTCTCCAAGCTAAAAAATACTCTGCCCAAGTTCCATTAGACAACAAAATACTGCTGATTTGGGTACTGAGAGCAAATGATGGGGGTGGAATGGGGAGGAGACTGTTGAACTCAATTCCTCTTTTGTTCTTACTTTCTCCTTCAGGCTGAAAAGTACAAAATCAACATGGTTAATTAACAGGAAACTTAAAAACAACATATGTGAGGGTAATAAAATACACCTCCTTGCCTTCAAAGAGTTCAACTCTCTAAACTGGGAGTAATTATGGCACATGGTATTGAAATTACTTGTGATTATATTTATTGATCTGGGATAGTAGATATTGAAAAAAGCATGGAGAATGGGGAAAAAGTACAACGTGAATATAAAGATGAGTAAATGTGATTCTGAATTTTAATGGGCAGGGGAAATTCTTCTGATTATAGAAGAATGGTTTTTGACTTCTGAAAAAATTCTAAATCATTAAAAGAGTAATTAGTGAGCACTGAAAAAGATAAACAGTGATCACAAAGAGTCAAGATGAGTCCAGAAAGAATAAGATATTCCTGATTAAATATATCATTTTTGGACACTTAATATGGTAATAATCAGGGGGATAATATAGCCATATTATATCTGGTTTTCAACAATACACTTGACAAAGTCTTTCACATTATCTATTCTGATATGATGTAAACATATGAGCTAGATTGTCATACTTTAAAGTGGATTCAGCACCTGATGAAAGAGTCGATCAAAATCAGTGGTTCATGTCAATCAGAAGAGAAATGTCTGGTGAAAGGCTATTTGCCGCTGAACTCTTCTATGTGTTTATTATAACTGGAATAAATAATGTTTTTAATCTGCATGTAGCAGAACTTGTTAGAGGCATAATTCAATGGATAGCAAATATGGATTCAAAATTATTCAAATAGGCCAGAATAATGGTCAAAATTTAATGAATGATCAATATACATTCCTACCCCTAGTTTCATAATGCAAATTACCAAAGTAGAGGATGGGGCATGCATGGCTATTGTAAAAGTTCACAAAGGATTGGGAAGAATCTGTGTATCCTATTACTCTGCAAGCTAACTATTATTTAATATAGCAACTCCAAAAAACAAAATGAGGATCTTTTAATAGAAAAAAGTATGGTATTATTCAGGAAAACAGAGGTTTTATTTAGTAGTTTGCTGCCCTGTTCAGGTCACTGGAGAACTATACTTGGATACAGGCATCATATTTTAAAGCAAGCTGGAGAACTTCTAAAGGAGAATTATGAGAATAATGAAAAGACTTGAAACCCTGCCAAATGAACTTTAGTTGAAGGAATCTGAGAGAATTGAAGATTTAGTTGAATCTTCTCTTGACTTATAATAATGAATTTTAAGTATTTGAAGGCTTATCAAAAAAAAGAAAGGCTTGGTTTTGCTTAGCTTAAGACCAAAAGAATAGAAGCAGAGGGTGAAAGTTGTTAAGATTCAGATTTCAATTTGATACAAGGTAAAATTTCCTGAGAGTTAGAATTATCCAAAAATGAAATGGGTTGCCTTGGGAATCAATGAGCCTCTCATACATGAATGTTTTCAAGTAGAGGCAAGATGACCATTTTTAAGGAATGCTAAAAAGCAGACTTTTGTTCAAAGGAAAGTTGGACTAGGTGGATTCAAAAATCCATTCCAATTCATGGTCTTCAATTATATGTTTTAGGGATTCTAGACATATCATTCTTGGCATAAGCCTTAATTGGCAATGGTAGAAGTGCAATTTTTCAGGGCAGCTAGGTAACACAGTGAACAGAGTACCAGTTGGAGCTCAGGAGGACCTGAGTTCAAATCTGGCCTCAGAAACTTAATAATTACTTAGCCATATGACCTTGGGAAAGTCACTTAACTCCATTGCCTTGCAAAAACAAAAAAAAGTGCCTCTTTTTTTCCTATTTTCCCAACTTTTTTTCCAACTTTCCCAATTCATAGAATCAGACCTGCTTCTGGTCAAATGAGATTTTACTATATGACCCCAGGGTTCTTTTTAAATTCTAGTATTACAAGTATTTATACATGTATGAATTCAATTGCTATCTTTGTCCAAGGTTTATCATGATCGATATTAAATGTTGAATTTTAAGTTTGATAAAATGGTCACATTATTTTTTGGAGGAAAAACAAACACAAAATGCAAAGGCTCCATTCTCATCACTCAGTTCTTACTTGTCCCTTTCCTGCCCAATGGACAGTGTTTCCTGAAAGAAATAAAAACAAACATTGAGGGAGGGAAGGGGAAAGAAAAGGGAGAAGTCTAAAATCCACATTTATTCACTATAATAACTCAATTTGATGTCAACCTCCTTAACATTCTAAAAAGCACCCAAAATGGATCAGTTGCAGCAAACTTACTTGAATGTTGTTCAGTCTCCCACCCAACAACAATATCTCCAGTGGACAAACAGTATTCTTGGCATGGCCAAACGTGCAATAAATCCTAGGGTTTTAATCCTCAAGTAAGCTATGTCTTCATTCCTTTGAATTTTCATGGACACTAAAAGTCTCTGTGCAGTCTGTTAATTATATCTAACACTGATTATATGCAGAATGAGTTGTTTTTTGCTCACATACTCTATTTTTGTTTTTGTTTTTCCAAGGCAATGGGATTAAGTGACTTATTCAAGGTGAATACAGGTAATTATTAAGTGTCTGAGACTTGATTTGAACTCAGGTCCTCCTGACTTCAGGGCCAGTGCTCTATCCATTGTATCACCTAGCTACCCCTTGTTCACATATTCTTTACTTTTTTTTTAGGTTTTGAATGGCAGTGGGGTTAAGTGACTTATCCAAGGTCACACAGCTAGGTAATTAGCAAGAATCTGAAGTCAAATTCAAACTCAGGACCTCATGACTCCAGGGCCTGTGCTCTATTCCCTGAGGCTATACAATAGTCTCAAGATGAAAGTGATCCATAGTCATATAAAAATTGCTCTAAGTCAATAATTATTAGATAGATGAAAATTAAAGCTTCTCTGAGGTACCACCTCACATCTCTCAGACTGGCCAATATGACCATAAAGTATAATGATCATTGTTGGAAAGATTGTGGGAAATCTGTGACACTATTACATTGTTGATGGAGCTGTGAATTCATCCAACCTTTCTGGAGAGCAGTCTGGAACTACACCCAAAGGGCAACAAAAATACATACCCTTTGATTGAGCAATATCACTACTGGATCTATACCCTGAAGAGATGATGAAAAAGGGTAAAAACATCACTTATACAAAAATATTCATAGCAGCCCTGTTTGTGGTGGCAAAGAATTGATTAAATGTCCTTCAATTGGGGAATGGCAACATAGGGGTGATGTTCAACCTTGATGTACTTGCTTATTCCATCAGTGCAACAATCAGGGACAATTTTGGCTGTCTGCAATGGAGAATATCATCTGTATCCAGATAAAGAACTATGGAGTTTGAACAAAGACAAAGGACTATTACCTTTAATTTAGAAAAAAAACCTGACATCTTATTGTCTGATCTTGCTATCTCTTATACTTTATGTTTCTTCCTTAAGGATATGATTTCTCTCTCATCACATTCAATTTGGATCAATGTACACCATGGAAACAATGTAAAGACTGACAAATTACCTTCTGTTGGGGGTGGGGGAGGGAAGGAAGATTAGGAGAAAAATCATAAAACTCAAAATAAATAAAATCTTTAAAAAATAAATACAATAGCCTCAGTTTTGAATTTTTTTCCTGGGGCTGACATTTTTATAGAAAAATTTTATAAAAAAAATAATCTACAGTATTTAGTAGCTGATTGCTCTAAACCAGTTCCATTTCTTGGCATAAGGATATGACAGAACTGCTTATCTCTCATTTTTGTCCCCAATGATGTTATCTTTCTTTATATCCAGTGAGCTCATTTCTTCATACACTAAGCTCTGCTTTTCTTTTTTTTCTTTTCTTATCCTTCTCCACTCCTTGCTACAAAGGGAAAGTAAGGCAAGAAATTGGAAACAAAGTGCCCCTTTGGAACAAGTACAGAAGTGATTTCCATTGGCTCCAGTCCAATACCCAAACATAGATGGCTATAAAGTTGGGGCCCTGGCTGGACAGGGAACAAACACAAAGACCTGAATCTTGGTCTCGTTTCCACTTTTTCCATGCAATGCACTGAACCTCTTTGAACTATGGACTTCTGGCTGCAGAATAAAGATAATGACTTTTGACATCCACTTGCCTCATAAGGGTACTCTTGAAAGAGGAGACAACATTTTAGAAAACTATTTGAAGCCTGGAGAGGTAGCTTCTGTTTAAGCACAAACATTTCTCTCTTTTGACTAGGACACTTTAACTATAAGAAACAAATTGATATATAAATAACCTCTGAGCCTAACTCATTCTGCACCTCCATACCCACACACTTACTAAATAATCCCTTCAAGGATTTTATGAAAGTTTGTCTTATTTTCCTTTCCAGCTAAACTATTACTATCTTCCTACACAACTGTCTCTGTCTCTCTCTCCTATTCTTCTTCTTTTTTCCTTCTATGGAACCCTAGATAGCATGGCAGTAGCAAGAGCATTGATTATGTGAATCTCCATTGCCTAAAACACAGGCAATAAATGATAAATAAACATTAGGTGCTTAAGAAATGATTGATCTGTTGATCTCTGCAATGTTTATTCCTTCTGTGACCTTGGGAAACTAACTCAATTAGGATCTAATTTTTATTGTAGTTATCTGTGTATCCATCTTAATCCCTCTAATAGAATATTTGCTCCTTGAGGACAAGAATTATTTACTATTGACTTCAGACCACCTTAGCATATAGTTGGTACTTAAAGAATCCAAATGTTAGACCTTAACATCCCTTTCATTCTTGGAAGCCTTTTAAGTAATAATCTCTGTGATTTATTTTGTCCCAAACTGAGATTTCTCCAGGGAATATCAGAATCTGGTTGATGTCTCTGAAAGACTCCTGGTCCATCCACGAAGATTAAGGTTAACAGGAATGTTAACAATAATAGAAGCATCAACATCAGCAAGCTCAGTTTCCCTGTAGCCCCCTGTAACTTGGACCACAGATGCTTTAATATACCTATTTCAGAGAATGGTGCAGCTTTAACTATTATTTTCAAAGATTATTAAGCTCCTAAGGAAAAAGGTATTCAGTGATAATAAGGTAGAATTTGTTGGTGAGTCATTTTCAATTGTGACCAATTCAATTGTGATCCCATCTGGCGTTTTCTTGGCAAAGATACTGAAATGGTTTACCATTTTCTTCTCTAGTTCATTTTATAGTTTTTTTAGGTTTTTTTGCAAGGCAAATGGGGTTAAGTGGCTTGCCCAAGGCCACACAGCTAGGTAATTAAGTGTCTGAGACTGAATTTGAACCTAGGTACTCCTGACTCCAGGGCCGGTGCTTTATCCAATGCGTCACCTAGCCGCCCCTACTTCATTTTATAAATGAAGAAATTGAGGCAAATGGGACTTGCCCAGAGTCTCACAGCCAGTAAGTGTTCTAAGGTCAGATTTCCACTCAGAAAGATAGTCTTCCTGACTCCAGACCCTGAACACTGCCACCTAGATGCCCCATAACAACAGGGTTATAATGTTATAAAAACTATGGTTTTGCCAACAATATAAGACATTATAACTCAAAATAAAAACTGTTACATAAATATTCATAATCATAGAATTTACAGTCTTCAGAATTTTAATCCTTTTATTTATGATCAAATATTTGGCAAATGTTTTCTTTTAGCAGTTACATGTCATTTGACCTTTTTTCCTTCAAACAATACCCAACATAATATTTACTAAATTATGTATGACTTACCTAATTAAGTCACCTTCCCACCCCACAATAATCCTAGGAATAAAGTCATGGCATTTCCCAGTGTGTAATTATCAATTCATTATAATAGATTTCACAATAAAGTAAACGTCACGACAAAGCTAGAGGTCCATCCTACTTTAACAAATTATTTCTTTCTAGTAGTTGTTTTTCATTTCTAAGTCAAGTGGGAAAATGAGATCATTTTTAAAACTATCTGCTACGTATTTTGTCATTTGAAATATGACATATAAGTGAAGTTTCTGGGCCCAAAGCCCATTGGAATGGAAATCTCCTTATTGGTGGATATGAAGATCCTGCCCTGTGGGGTGTGGTATGGAGCTGACCAGAGATAATTTCAATTCTCAGTGGTCTCTTCTTTGGGATTGAGCAAGCTTCAAGCATTCTTTGAATATTGAGTCATCTTCCATCTTCCAAAAAAAGATGGAAGTTTGCTGACTCGTCTTCAGGTTGTTGTGAAGGTAAGAGGAATTGACAGTTTCCATCATTTTCTTATCCCAGTTTGCTACCCTAGAAAATTTAGGGAATTTTTCTTTGGGTGGGATCTAGGACATTCTCTTTTGATTGAGTTGTGATATCTCACTACCAGTGGAAGTGATCCCTCATACTTTTGTCTGATACATTCTCCTATACATTATTGTTCAGTTGTGGTAGTCCTTTCCAACTCCTCATGACCCTATTTGGGGTTTTCTTGGCAAAGACATTGGAGCAGTTTGCCATTTCCTTCTCCAGCTCATTTTATAGATGAGGAAACTGAAGATTAAGTGACTTGCCTAAAGTTTCACTGCTAGTAAATGGCCAATATTATATTTACACTTGGGAAGAGGAGTCTTCCTGATTTAAATCCTGGTATTCTATTCATGATGCCCATTAGATGCCCTCTCTCCTATGTAAATCTATTCTGATTTTTATTTTGTCATGATTTGGACAAATAAATTTCTTACTATTTGCTATGTGTGTGCATTGTGGAATTGGTATTAGATGCCTTGGACATAGAACTTGATGTTACCCTTAATCCCAAAATGACAAAAAGATCAAACTAAACTAATAATTCTTAGAGAGAAAATAGATATATTGGTAGACTAATATCCTCATTCTCCAATTATCTGCTTCATTTTCCTGGCAACATATGGAAACTCTTCACACATGTGGGCCCCTCTCTTTGCTACATAAGAAAAATCTAAGCTAAATCCAGAAGTTAAAGATTTTAAGACAGAGTGTCAGGACCTCATTCTGAGCTGTGTCAAGGTAGCATGAGATGTAGATAGAAAACACAAGAGATACATTGCCCCTCTTGACCCCTACTATGGGACTCTGAATCCTTCTGCCACTAATTCTGTTTTTGTCATTTTGTCCTTTCTCACTGAATGGAAGAAAGCACTGGGACTGGACTGTTCTGGCAAGTGGCTGGATCATAAGAAAAATGTCTGTGGAACATTCAATTGAATATTATGATTCTGGAACCAAGGGAGGCAGAGACAAGAGAGTGGGAGCAAATAACTTTCATGATGTTATTGCAAAAGATAGATAAGAGGGATAGAACTTGAAAAATTATATGACCAAGAATTTTTTCCATGGTACTGGTAGGGTTGCAGTCTTCAATGATCAGGTTTCTGGAATCATGGTTCATCATTGAAATGATCAAAGTATTTAAGACTTTCAAAACTGTTTTTATAAAATTTATTTTGTAGTATAAACTGTTGCTCTGATTATACTCACATCACTTCATTCCAGTTAACATAAGTCTTCCCAGATTTCTCTGAAACTATCCCTGTAGTATATGAATGAAATGGAATACTATGGTACCACCATGGTCATTGCATTCCAGTAGTTTCTGGACCTTCATCTGGCTAATTAATGAGTGTTACTGTTCTGTTTTTCTATTAGCACTTCTTACATATGTACCGTTCCCACATATTGTAAATTGATTTCATAAAATGCACAAAATTGGTTCTTAGAGTTGTTGAACACTTCTGGACTAGTTAGTCTTCTACATATCCCTAGCAACCTCTACTACTACAGACTAAGACCATAATAGAAAACCATGATGTCAAACTCAAAATTTCCTGTCCTGCTCACTGATTGGAACAGTAAAAAAAAATGCTGCATGCCTATCCTTTATAATTAAAACAAAATCAAGTCTAGCCATACTTTTCTAAGGCATTGGTTCTTTATTATTTTTTATTGTTTTTTGAATTTTACAATTTTTCCCCCAATCCTGCTTTCCTCCCCCCACCCCCCCCCACAGAAGGCAGTCTTTACATTGTTTCCATGCTATACAATTGATCAAAATTGAATGTGTTGAGAGAGAAATCATATCCTTAAGGAAAAAATAAAAGATAGCAAAATTACATAATAAATTTGTTAAAAAAAATTTAAACATAATAGTCTTTGGTCTTTGCTTAAACTCCACAATTCTTTCTTTGGATACAGATGGTATTCTCCATCGCAGATACCCTAAAATAATCCCTGATTGTTGCACTGATCAAATGAGCAAGTCCAATAAGATTGATCATCAATGAGGCAGCTGGGTGGTGCAGCGGTCCTGAAGTCAGGAGGACCTGAGTTCAAATCCAGTCTCAGACATTTAATAATTACCTAGTTGTGTGACCTTGGACAAGTCACTTAACCCCATTGTCTTGCAAAAAAAAAGATTGATCATCAGCCCCATGTTGCTTTTAGGGTATATAATGTTCTTCTGGTTCTTCTCATCTTGCTCAGCATCAGTTCATGCAAATCCTTCCAGGCTTCTCTGAATTCCCGTCCCTCCTGGTTTCTAATAGAACAATAGTATTCCATAACATACATATACCACAATTTGTTCGGCCATTCCCCAAGAGATGGACATTCACTCAATTTCCAATTCTTTGACACCACAAACAGGATTACTAAGAATACTTTTGTACAAGTGATGTTTTTACCCTTTTCCATAATCTCTTCAGTGTATATACTACCCAGTACTGGTATTGTTGGATCAAAGGGTGTGCACATTTTTATTGCTCTTTGCGGCAGAGATGTTAAAGCATTGGTTCTTAACTTCAATAGCAGACCCCTTAAGGCTATCTGGTGAAACATATAGACCCCTTTTCAAACTAATATTATAAATGTATAAAATTCTTAGGATTACATAAGAAATACAGATACATATATATGCATATATACTCATATATTTATATATAATATTAAAATTCAGGATTCTCACATTAACTACCTTCTGAATACCTAAATTATTGAGAGTTACTTCAATATAAATGCAAATCACCCTTTTTCTTTTCAATCTGTCTAAATCCTACCTGTCCTTTAATATTCCTTTCATGATGAAACCTTCCCTGATTTCTAATGAAACAAAATATTCTCTCTCCTGAATAGCTGTTTTCCTCCTGTAACTCTGTTATGCACTTCTCATTTCTAGTTTTTGTCCATGTTCTTTAATACCCCTCTTGAATTGTGAACTCTTTGAGTCACCTTTGGTAGCATTAGTTAATGCTTGTTTAATTGAATCGAATTGGGGTTGCATAGCATGTAAAATTAGTGTTGACAGTTTATAAAACATCTTCCCAGTTCATAATAGGATTGGATTTAAGCAATGAATTGTCATTATAAACCATAGTTTTATTTTCTCTAATACCTATAATACACAATGAGATGTTGAAGTCCCTTAGTTGAGTGAGAAAAGGATAGAACAGAATGCTGTCAGATGGACCCATTCTTTAATACTTTGGTGAATCTGTGATTACGAAGAGATGAATAGTCCTTCTGTCACAACAGGACATATTCTCTCCCATTCTCTCCAATTCATCTTCATATCCCTCAGGGGATTGTTGTCCAGCATTTCTATAAATGCACTACTCCAAAATCGTCTTGCCTTTTTAATATCTCAGAGGTTTCAGTGGTAGCTCTCAGATTCTTCATTTGTTGTCTTTCATGCTTAGATTTCTAACTACTTGACCAGTCCTCAGGTAGTGATTTAAGGTATGCCAAGCACTTTCAATATCTTTTATTATGTTTTCTCAACCATTTCTCACATGCAAGTTGTCATCACAGGCATTCTTCCCCCTAAAGACTTTCATAACCTAACTCCATTCCATCTTCCTAGTCTTCTTACACTTTATTCCCCCCATGTACTCTCTGACTCCTTACCATTCACTGCACAAGAGACACCATCTTTCAACTGTAGATTGCATTGTCTATCTTCCTTGCTTGGAATGTTTTACTTCCTTATTTCTACCTTTTTGCTTTCTTTAAGTCATAAATAAAACCAACCCTCTCCCAACCTATCTCTTTAATTTATACAGCTTATATCTTGCTTGTATATAGTTATTTGATTATTCCCTCATCCATTAAAACTCCTTGAGAGTAGTGAGTGTTTTTGCCTTTCATTTCCTGTACTTATAAATGACTGCTTCTTGTTATCATATTCATCCTTCATAGATTTAGATCTGAAAAAGATCTTAGAGGTCATCAAATTCAATCTTTTCATTTTACAGATAAGAGGTTAAGACCCAGAAGGATTAAATAGCTGCTGGTATGTTTGTGACTGGCATGTTAACAACCAATGATTTTGCCCAAAAAAAGAGTAAGGGGTAGGTGGTGCAGGGGTAGAGTACAAGTCCTGGAAGCAGAAAGACTCTTCTTTCTGACTGCAAATATGACCTCTGACACTTACTGTGTGACCCTGGACAAGTCACTCAGTCCTGTTTGCTTCAGTTTCCTCATCTGTAAAAAAAAAAATGACAAAACATTCCATTACCTTTTCCAAGAAATCTCCCAATAAGGTAAAAAAGATCAGTAAGTAGAAGAACTGGGATTTGAACCCACATAAATCCTATGCCCTTTCTTCTGCATCCTTTCCATTGCCTTTTGGATAATTTATAATACTGAGTAATAATTTTTAAGTAATAATTTTTTAAGCTTGTTACCTCAAAAATCCCTCTTTTTAACTTTCAGTCTCTTGCCAATGCCATATAGCTATGAATCATGGTATTTCACCATCTCAAAGTAATTGAAATTGAAAACCACAAATAATCCTAAAGATAGCAATTTCTTATCTTAAAAAAATCTACTAGGGGTGGCTAGGTGGTGCAGTGGATAGAGCACCAACCCTGGAGTCAGGAGGACCTGAGTTCAAATCCGTCATCAGACACTTAATATTATCCAGCCTTGGGTAAGCCACCTAATCCTATGGCCTTGCAAAAACCTAAAACAAAAAAACCTACTAAATTGGAAATGTAAGATAAATGTTTAAAATAAAAAGAATGAACTGTCAGCTATTATTGAAATTATCTTCATATGTACAAGATAGCTTTAGAATTGAGATGAATCTGGAAAATAGCAATCTTTCATAATAATGTTAAAGCATGTGATTATAGTCATAGCTAACATAATTTTCCCAGTGAACATGAAAAAGAATACTTGCATTAAAATCAGAGGACATGAGTTCAAATTCCCCCCCTGAGGTTTACAACTGATACAACTATAGGCCTCATTTTTTCATTTATATAATAAAGGCATTAATAGAACTAGATGGCTTTTAAGGTCCTTCCAATTCTAGTTTTGTTATCCTAAGTAGGTCTCCTATTAAGAGACAGGATGGGAAAGGATGTCAAATGAGAGATTAAAGATGGAGAAGGAAGTGGATGATGAGGAAAAAACCACTTGAGATCACTTCAGCCTCAAGTCCTTAAAGTCTAACAGATGCATTGTAGAACACTTCGAAAACCAACATGCCTGCAAGTTTATGATTATGATAACAGGAAAGCACCACAAAAAGAAAGAAAACCTGAGACTTTCCTTACTCTAAGCCTCAGTCTCCACAGAAATAGAATATTACCCTTCTCGAAAAGAAATATTGACAGTCTTGTAGAAAATTTTTTAGTAAGGGAAGCATGAAGTCCAGGGGGAGGATGCTAGACAACTAAGTATTTCTTTATTATTATTATTTAGGGGTAGATTATTCACAGGGACTATAATATGAATTTTACAGCCACAAATACAGAAAATTTTTTCCCTTAAAACTTTGACTAAAAACAAAAGTATAAATTAGAAAATGACCTGAAGTAAATACACTTATTACTCCTCAGAAATTGAAATGTGATTTTATGGAGATCCAATAGGTCAAACTGTAAATATGTAATCCAAAATATTTCAATTTCCTTTCTTTGTTGTGCCTGTTTTTTAGACTCTGTCAGCCTCCAGATACAAGTATAGGCATGGCCAGTCCCTACCTCCAAAGGTCTTATCATCTCATTTTAACAATACAGATACCAGTAAATAGAGAAGGAAAATGCAAAGGGGGCCAATATGAAATTTTGGGCAATTACTTTTGTTCTGCCTTGTTTTTTTACCTTGAATTCTGTTATAAAAGTTTATTTCAAAAATTATTGTCTGTGAGCACGTTGCTAATAAATTTGGACAACTATCTATCTATGTTTGACAAAAGGACTATGGAGGGCACATAGTTTGTTTTGTCATTAATCAAAAATCCCTTATTATTACTACCATGTTCCAGCTGTTATACTAGGTATTGGCAATAATAATAATAATAATAGTAATAATAGTGATGATGATAATTATTTATAGTTAGTATTTATAAAGTGCCTGCTATTTGTCAATCACTGTGCTAAATGTGGGGTATACAAAGAAAGATAGAGTCCTTGCTGTCATGGACCTAACAACCTAGTGAAAACAACCATAGACAAAACAAGATCTGTACAGTGTAAATGAAGGATAGTCTCATAAGGAAGGCTTTAATAAGAAGAACTGGGAAAGGCTTCTTGAAGAAGGTGATATTTTAGTCAAGATTTGAAGGAAATCAGGGAAACTAGGTGGTAGAAATGAGGTATGAGAGAGCAAGTGAAAATGTTTAGTCTGGAAATGGATTATCAAGTGCCAGAAATTATCAGGAGGCAGTTTTGCAAAGTATTTTCATTATGTTTCTTCATTTTATCCTTGTGAAATAGATGAGAATATCTCCATTTTACAAATAAGGAAACTGAGACTGAGCAAAACTAAGTTTGCTGTAGGACAATCAACTAATAAATTTCTGGAACAGGATATGTATTCAGGTCTACCTGATTTTAACTTCAACCCTCTCTTTACTCTCAGGGGGATGTAAAGGCAAAAGTAAAACAATTCCTTCCCTCAAGGTACTCACATTCTAGAAGGAGAAACAACATGTATACTTGTTAAGTATATGAAAAATATGTATCAAAAACATTGTATAGTTTGAGTGGGGAGATTACTAGCAAAAATGGAGGTCAAGACGGGTCTTATAAAGGAAGTAGCATTTGAGCTGAGCTTTGAAGGAAACTCAAGATTCTATGAGATAAAGGGGCAATGAGGAAGGTGGGGATACAGGGAACATGTGCTGTGTAATATGGAATTGGTTGGTTGGTTGGTTGGATATTGTTCCTCATACTCAAAGAGAACCAAACTGACATCACCATGCCAGGGAGGATGTACCGTATGTTTAGCTATCAAACTAACAAAAGCTCAGAAGACTCCACCACAGGTCAGTTAGAAATAGCCTGCATGAACATTTTGGGATGAAGGAGGAAGAAATGATTATAACTGGCTATGATTATAATTGTACATAGTCATGGAGAGGGAGAGGAGAAGGCAGTATCTTAGAGACTTTATTCTCTCCTTAAAACAACCCCTATGAGATAGGTGTTGTTATTATATTCAATTTGTAGTTGAGGAAACTGAGGCAGACAGAGGTTAAGTGACTTGCCAAGGGTCACAAATATAGTGTCTGAAGTTGCATTTGAATCCAGGCTTTCAGACTCCAGGTACAGTATTCTATCTACTATGCCATCTAGCTTCCTCTAAGAAAGAAATTCAGAATAAAACATTTGGTAATAGAGAGTAGGGTGCTGACATTCTCTGTCAACTTCTACCAACAGCCAATTTCCACTGATGATAATTGTTGTCCTTCATAATCGAAGAAAACCATGACATCAACTGAATTATGGCATGACATATACATTTTGTTGATTAAAATGAGTGAAAGAACATCCTTCTCCCTGCCTCCTCCAGATTTTATCAGTGATATACTCTACCAGTTAACAATCTCTCTGGGAAGAATATATACCCAACATACTCTCAAACTTAATCTATATTATTAACGTTTTCTGCATTGCTTTCTTAAGTCTAGTCAATCAACAAAACAACAGATTTTAGTGTTTGCCAATTTCCAAGGTGTAAATTTTCATATTGAAAAATTCACAATTGACTTTCATGAGATAGTATGAGCTGCTCCAGCACACCATTAGACTGATTTTCTCATTTGGGGTTCTTCTACTCTCTCAAATGTATACCGTCGGTGGAGGAGGGGGAAAATGGAAGAAAAGCACAAGTCCTTCTTGTATGTAACCTAAGTCTCAAAGTATGGCATAGAATTCATTGTTATTGATGAATATCCTACACCTGCTTGAGAGTTAGGGGCAGATCCAGTGAGAGAGATGGAAGAAAATTCCAGTCTCTTCAGTTTCTTTGGACTCTTCTAGCTTCTGGACCTCAAATTTCAGACTACAGAAAAGTGTTCCTTTCCTCTACAAAAATATGCTAAAGCCCTCATTTCTTCTTGGGAGGCAATCTGTTACAAGAGTAATAAAGTACTCTCAAGTGGACGAGCTAGATTTCTGAAAGAAAAAAGAACCTGAAAACAAATACAAAAGAAAATTTACTAAGCCCTTTAGAATCCTGCTTTTTTTGTTGCTTTTCAACGATGTCCAACTCTTCATGATTTTTTGGCCAAGATACTGGAATGGTTTGCCATTTCCTTCTCCAACTTATTTTACAGATGAGAAAACTGAAAAATTAAACATATAAAAACAGAGTTAAATGATTTGTTCATTGCCACACAGATACTAAGTTTCTGAGACAGGATTTGAACTGAGGAAGATGAGTCTTCCTGATTCCAGGTCACTATGGTCCAAATGCTTACTGCATCCCTGGCAAATCACTTCCTTGTTCCCCAGAGGCAGCTAGGTGATACAGTGGATAGAGCACCGGCCCTGGAGTTAGAAGGACCTGAGTTCCAATGTGACCTCAGACACTTCATAGCCTAGCTGTGTGACCTTGGGCAAGTCACTTAACCATAAATAGAAAAAAACTAATGTAGGATAAACATTATTATAACCTTGCTCCCCACTTTGGTGAGCTATCAGGTTACTGGGAACAATCTCTCTCTACTTTTCTCCTCAACTCTTCTAAATGTCTTCATGTCTTCACCCACTCCTGTTATAATCCTTCCTGTTTCACAGGTGGTACTCCTCCTTGCCAAGGGTCACCTTTTCGCCTGTGCTTTTAATTAGTCTTCCTTGACCTTAATTTTATTAATTACTCTTTTCCTTCTCATGAATTTTCAATCTCTTCCTCTCTATTGATTTTTTCTCTTGTTCCACAAACTTGCCAAATTCTACCTCAGTGTTATTAAAATAAAGCAAAATGTTTCTCTGATCTCACATCTCCCTCACTACTCAAGTTCAATAGAGTGGTCAATATATCATGTTTCTACTACTTCTCTCATTCACTCTTCAACCCTTTATAATCTGATTCTAATTTCCACCACTCTACCAAAAGTATTCTCTCAATAATGACTAATAATTATCTCCTGTATCATTTTGGCTTTGTAACTCAATGAACAGAAATAATAGAATAATATCAGGCAACTAAGTGTGAGTAGAGTTACTGACCTGACATTGGGAAGATTCATCTTCCTGAGTTCAAATCTAATCTCATACATTTACCAACTATATGACCCTGGGCAAGTCATTTAACCTGTTTGCTTCTGTTTCTTCATCTGTAAAATAAGCTGGAGAAGGAAATGGCAAACTACTCCAGTCTCCTTGCCAAGAAAACCTCAAATTGGGTCATGAACAATTGGAATTGAGTAAGATGACTGAGCAACAAAGCAGGACTTATTAATCACAGAAGTAGCCCCACTGATACATTCATTCACAAAAAAAATGATTTAAAGATACATATTGCACCTACCTTACCACTCTTCTTAAATTCATGTCTTCTTTTACTTCTAATAAATGAAGCCACCCACAAACAGCACTAAACAAATCAGTTTTATTGAGAATTGTAGGACTATTTGGAATGACCTAAGGTTATGAGCTACAGTTAAGGGCTATCCTGTTTCCACCCAAGTCTGGGGCAGTTTATAAAGTTTTAATGCTATGCTATCTTTTGCAAAGAGAAACATAACTTCTTGCTAGCCTTAAAGGATGCTTAGGAAGATATCATGTTCCTTCCTAAAGAAATGGTTTAGTTTGTTGAAGAGTCTTTGAAGAAATGTGGTGAAAAATATTCAAAGGAGGCTGTAAAGAAAGAAAAATTTAAATACCAACTTGGAGCTCTTAGGATCATGCATCCATTTGGGAGTTGATACCAAATTTTGAAATACTAGAGATTCATTAGTCTCCCCTTCCCCCATCCATCCCACCATGAAATTACTCTCTCTCTCTCTCTCTCTCTCTCTCTCTCTCTCTCTCTCTCTCTCTCTCTCTCTCTCCGTGTTTGAGCTAAGATCTTGCCTCTTACCTACCTAAGAGCTTTACTCTTGGGCATTATTTAGTGTATTCAAATCTACAGAATTATCCAATTTCTGTTTGCTATTTTGTTTGGATAAATGGATTTACTCACTATTATGATTCAAATAGTCATTTATATAACTCACAATTTGGTAGCAACGGATTAAGCTGGTAAGTATAAGCTAAAGACTACTTTCAAGCCTTAAAAGAAATAGGGAAAGCAGTTTTTGTTGATTAACATACTCTTAGACCAAAGAGATTTGAGAGGTACAGATAGAATTCTAGTAAAATGCCTTTTTTGGAGATAGTAAAGATCCCAGATTTGGTGGTCCTGAACCTTGATTGTCCCTTCTCCCATCTAAATTGATGGAAATGTTAGTATGGCCCTTCTCCTCCAACCCACAAAGAAGGAAAGATAGGCTCCTTGGAGAAAGCATAGGCCAGATCAGGTCCTGATCACATTTGTAAATGCCACCCACCAGCCAAGTTTAGATAAACGCAAACACATTCTTATATTCCATGATTTTATTCTAAGGTAAACAAACAAAAAAAAAAATGGAACTTTGTATATATGTACCAATATAAGTTAAGCAAACCCCAGGCACATAGGGATTAGGAGAATTACCTGGATTTCAGGGGGGGCTACATTTGTGGAATTTTTAGTCGTTCTAGCCATTTTGTTTACTTTTGCACCCTCTTTTCTCTGAGAGAAGAACCCAGTCTTACCAGCCTATATCACTTTTTAATTCCCTTTTATGTGTATTCTTCTCACATTAGAATGGGAGTTCCTGGAGAATGGTGTCTTTATTTTTGCTTGTATTTGTGTTTCCATCACTTAGCATGGAAAATAGTGAGTAATCAAAAATTTGTTGACTGTTTTAGACCATAAACTTTTAGGAGTCAGAAGTTATTACAATTTTCATGGCTGTGTAAGTAATGAGTTTGAATCCTCAATTTCTCCCAGCTACCAACTAGCCATAATTAACATCTCTTACTTGAGTCTTTCAGAAGCAAAGTTTTGTGCCTCTATGGGCTTCAATTTCCTTATCTGTTAAATGAAGTAGCTAGTCTAGGAGACTTCTAGGGTAATTCCAGCTCCTCATCTGTAAAATGGAATAAGCGTAGTACCTTCCTCTCTGGGTTGTTGTGAGATTAAAAGGAAAATATTTGAAAAGTACTTTGCCCTCTCTAAAGGGCTATATAAATTCTATCAATTACTATTAAGTACCTACTAAGTGTCAGGCACTGTTACTAAGAATTAAGGATACAAAAGATAAAAACCAAATAGTTCCTACCTCAAGGAGCTTGCATTATGGTAAGTATCATGGCCAGGGATAGAGTTGGAAAACATTTCATATAAATAGACAGAATATATTTCGATTTACAAAGTAACTACAAAGGTGCAATTTGAGTTTTTTAAAAAAATACTACCACCCTTGATGCCCCCTTCACTTCCTCCTCCAACCCAAACAAGTCATCTTTCCCCCCTAGGATTGATTGTCCAAAGAGACACAGCTATGTTTGAATGACACTTTAAAACATTTGTTAGTACAGGGAATGTCCTACAAATATTACATTTGCACCTTCACTGAGCAGCTCTATGACCTACGAAGCACCTTATTTTAGTTGCCCCAGCCCTCATGATTTCTGTAATTGAAGGTTCCCTTACAGCATGGATGAGTTCTGTGAAGGAACATAAGGACATTTTGGTTGGGAAAGGACTGGTTTAGAAGGCAAGCATAAATCTTAACTGATCTGTGGCTTCACCATTTCATGCATCATTTAAAGGACATATAGTAAAGGGGGGGGGGAGTAGCATCAGATTTCATTTCATTTTAATTGCTAGGAAAGACAACTAGGATGAAAATCCCTCCTAAAGCCATTAGCCGATCTCTGCTGACCAACGCCTTTGCATCTCAGTCTTTAGGTGATTCCAGTTCACTGAGTTATTTGCAGCTCCTGCTGAAAGGCCTCTGCTTTGGGAAGATCTCAGTGACACTTCACAGCTTGCATCTTGAGTTGCTATTTCCCCCCCATAACTGAGATAATCAGGCACAATGACTGCTCTTTTGTGAGAAATGATTTCCTGAGGAGCCTCAAATTTGTCCTTCAAACTGTAAAATCAGTCTCCTTTAACTGGCCTACTAGATTCCAGATCATTCCATAATATTGCCAGCCTGGTGACTGGCAGCACTCAGCTTTCTGCCACAAGATGGAAATAGTTAGAAAGGTACAATAAATTTAAATACACCAGGGAAGCTGAACCTCATTGAATAATGCTTATCATAACCACCTTCAAAGCCACTAGGAAATTTTTTTCTGTCCCAGGAGCCATAAATATAATGCTTTCAAAGAGAGTTTTGACAACTCATGAACTTTCTTTCCTATGTAATATGAAAAACTAGGAACTTAATCTTTTAGGGCACAAGAGGGAAAAATTTTTGAAGCACCCCATCTCATATTTCTTTTTTTTTTTAATTTAAGGCAATAGGGTTAAGTGGCTTGCCCAAGGTCACACAGCTAAGCAATTATTAAGTGTCTGAGGCCAGATTTGAACTCAGGTCCTCCTGACTCCAGGGCCAGTACTCTATCCACTGCACCACTTAACTGCCCCTAATTCTTTTGACAAAATAGAGAACATTCACTAGCTCCTCCTTGAAATCATCTCTCCATCTCTCCTTTATTTCACAGTCTCTGATGCAGAGGAGAGACTTCTTGCCAATGTTAGTCCTTCTGCATTTACCACAATCTCATCCCCTCCTGTGTTCTCCAAATGATTGCTCTTGTAAACATCTCAAGATCTCTTTCAAATTCTCCCTTTATAACAGTTTCTTCATTACTGTCAACAAACATGACCAATCTCTCCTCCTGAATTCTTTTTAAAAAGCCTCACTAGATCCTACCATCTCCTTAAGCTATTATCTTGCCTCTCCTCTTTTTCATAGTCCATCTCCCAGAAAATACTGGCTACATTTATTGTCTCAACTTCCTCTCCTCTTATTATTTTTCATGGCAACCTCTGATCTTATGGTCTCCATAGTTTACATTGATATCATAATTTACAAATCTGATGGCTTCTCCTTAGCCCTCTTCATTCTTCACCTCTCTACAGAACTCAGTTGACCACCCTCTCCTCTTAGATGCCTTGTCCTCTATGGATTGTTATGACACTTATTCTTGAATCTCCCAGCTTTCTGGGAGCTCCTTCTCAACATGATTCGCCATCTATATTACACACAATATTTGTACCTTTTTACTGGTCATATCTTACTCATGGAGACTTCTTGCTCCACATCTTCATCACCCCTCTTGGAGATAATCTCACCCCCCCCAGAATCAAGTTTCTTTCAAAACTCAATTCAAATGACATTTTTATGGATGAAGTCTTTGCTGATCCTTCCAGCTGCTTATAAGTTCTCTCCCCTCAAATTTCACTTGCATTAATTTTCTATATGATTATTTTTACAAATGTAATCTCTTCTGATAATATAGATCCTTGGGGAAAAAAAGCATATTTTCATCTTTTTGTCCCTATATTCCCAGGATCTGTCGTTCTATAGATAACTGATTGATTTTAGGATGTTCTATCCATATAGTGAGGATGTGTGGTTCTTTGTTAGATGAAATTTTTAAAAGAATCTCATTTATGCTTGACTTATGAGTTGGAAAGGTCAATAAATCCATCATCTAGCATCTAACCTAAGTACTTAGGTATTGTGACCTTTTGGAAACACAGAATGCTATCATTTGTACCTGACTCAAAGTCTTTCTAGTTTAGTAGATCTGCCTCATCTTTTGTTTTGCTGGTACCTTATTATTTATATTTTTCATATTTTAGCTTGCAATTGTATGGCAATCCACTAGAATATTTGGAATAATGATAATTGAGAGAAATGATTCATTTGGACCCCCCTACTCTATTCCAATCAGTTTTATATCTTGCATAAATCATATAGAGATAATAAGATATGATGTTATAGTAGGCCTTTATAATAGGCTTCAGACCTTAATGTGATATACACTACTTGTATGCCAATTATGAAGCCCACTTACAAAACCATAGAATGGTGACAAAAATATCTCTGTCCTCTTTTTACTCAAATTCCATTAGCATAGGTGGGATGCTTTGATTCTTTGGAAAATCCTTCAGCTGATTTTTGTATCCCTGGACCATTTTCTCTTGTCCAACATGACCAGATTATCATCTTTTGAACACTTAGTAAGTGGAGATGGCCTGCATTTCACCTAAACTCTGATTTCCCCCATCCTGGGTCATTTTTGACCTTGGTTCCTAAAGACTAAGGGCCTCTCATATCATGAGGAAGATATGAGACATACTTCATTAGAGGGCACCCTTTAATAAGTGACATTGGTTCAGAGCTCTGTCACATAATAGATAATATTATAATATAATTATATAAAATACATAATATGATCCAGGCATTTTGCTATGTTCTACAATGATTATCTCAACAATTTATTCTCACAACAACCCTTGGGAGTAGGTGCTATTATCATCCTCATTTTATAGATGAGGAAACTGAGACGGGTAGAAGTTAAAGTGATTTGCTATTAAGTGTCAGAGATGAGATTTGAATTCAGGTCTTCCTGATTCCAGGCCCAGTGTTTTATCTATTTTGTCACCTAATTGTAATCACAACCAATCCACAATTCAGCTCATTGATCATGTAGGGCTCCAAATCATAAAATGCCATTTTCTTAAAAGAATCACATCACCACCATGGACACAAAGGAAAATTTAAAAGAAAGAGAAAAAAGCATGATAATTATAAGCAGGCTGTATCTGATTACCAATAATAATTTACATATGAAAAATATATAAGAACTTCAAGAGCATGTGTGACATAAAGAAATCTGACCACTCAGGTGTTACATATGTGAAGGTAGAAAATTTGGAACATGGGACAAAAAAATTGTGAAAGACCTTGGGATGCTAGAAGCATATTGTTGGTGGGACCATGCCTGGCAGAGGGGGCAAGATGAGGGTAGCTTTCTATTTCAGCTAATTATACTTGTTCATGCATTCTCAAGGAGTGTAGCTAGCAGTGCCCTCTAAATTGAAGCACCCAAGGTAAAAGTATTGCCCCCAACCTAGTTACAGCTCTAACTAGGTAGAATAATTAGCCTTAGAAATGAGTAAGGACACCACTTCCTCAAATAATAAAGTCTCATTATCTCACACTTTACATCAGATTCCTTTCTTTAGAATCCTTTGAACAACTGCTTTATAATAACAGTAGAGATTCCCCCCGTTTTGTATTAAATGATTTGTAGCAAGCTGGGAAATTTTGAATTGATTTATTTCCTACCAGAACTGATGTGGGACCTAACACCCTAGTAAAGGTAATTGGGAGATTTGATTGTCAACTAGAATTAACTTCTTTAACTCAGAACCTATTTCTGTTCTCACACTGTCTGTAGCAACTATTTATTCTTCACTACAGCTTGTCAATTTGAGGTCACAATGACATAATAATGGCTGGAATATTAACTGGCATGTTCAGACAGGATTGCAGAACCATTCAAGGACAAACCAATGTAAATTAAAAGAACAGCAAGATTGTGCTTAACAGTACTGGCACATTAAAGCAAAAGGTATGGTGGTGGGGGAGGACCAGAAGGTGGACATTTTAGCTTCATTTTTCTAACTTTCTGACTCTTTAGAGTTCACCCCACCTGAAAGAAAACCTTCAGATCACTTTCTAGGTTGTTCTTTTTCTTGGTTGATCATTCAACCTGACAGATCAAGAGGAAAGGGAACAAGGTTATGGGGGCGGGGGGGGGGAGGACCTAAGCCTGAAAACATGGGGGGGGGGAGGAAGGAGAAATTTCTTTGCTATTAAAAATATTTGATATTATTCAAAATAAAGTTGAATTCATGTTTTTTTCTGAATTGTTCTTAACTAATTTCTTCTTACTGCTAATGTAATGTTTATATGCAAAGTTTATGTACAACACTGCTCTTAGAAAATGTCCGTATCTTAATATTTCATGGATCCATGATCTCAATGATCTGGGCATTGTCTGAAATTATGGCAATCACAACCAAACCACACATTCTAATTCTCCTGTCTTCCCACAAATCTATCATAGAGGATCTTCCTTGCATGCTGGAGGATTTCCTTTAGGTCTTTTAACCATCTATAGGTACTGGGACAAGATTCAGGCTGCTTATGTTATCCTGCCCTCTTTGCAAACAATAAGATCTCTTCCCCAATTTTATACCTTTGATTATTAAAGCTGAAAACTGCACTAAGATCTATGAGATAGACTTCATGTAATTTATTATAAACTAGTCACCACTGATCATATAAAACAGCCTAAATAAATTCATTGGAATAGCTACATGGCATAATGGATAGCACGCTGGGACTGAAGTTGGGAAGACTCATCTTCCTAAGTATGGTTTCATGCTAGCTATGTGACCCTGGACATGTCCTTTAACCCTGTTTGCCTCAGTTTCTGCATCTGTAAAATGAGCTGGAGAAGGAAATGACAAACAATTCCAGTATTTTTGCCAATAAATCCCTAAATGGGACCACAAAAAAAAAAAGACAAACATGACTGAAAACAATTGAATAGACAATAAAACATAAACTCACTGAGAGTCTCCTCATTGCACTTTAGTAACTTAAATTCTGGTTTATCAGACTTTGATATTTCATGATTTTTCAACCGTGTATTATCACTAGATATATATTTTTTTGCTCTAAAAACAGGGAACAGCTTAGGATTCTTGAAAGCACTGTTTATTTTGTGCTCCCTTCACATATCTGCTTGCATACCATGTCCCCAATTTCCTAAATGCATTCCATCCTGTTATCTCCCTTCTGATCAATTCAAGAAACCTACTCATTACCCAAAATGCTGATAGACTAACTACTTGTCCTAATCTAGTAGCAACTATTATTCATTCATTTGCTTTTAGTTTTATATTAGGTAAATTATCAAACCAATCTCTTGAATAGTCATGAATCTCATCTAGGGGCCAAGGGGCTAAAGCAACCAGCACTATATCAGTTGCAATCAAGAACACCCAAAGAACTTTGTCATCTATAGAAATGTCCCTTCTAACTGAACTCTGCATAGCACATCCTTCATGACCTTTATGACCATGGCCAACACTTTCAACAAGAGCAAATCTTCCCATCTTACAGCTTGATGGAAATAAGAATTATTGAACAACTTGTCCCTATGGTAGCAGGTATCAAGGACACATATTATTTTAACAAGCACATAAGAGACATTGCATTTTGATCTAGTCTGATGCTGAAGGGATTATCTATAGCAGTGAGATCATGGGTCCATTGAAGTGTTTAAATATTAGCATCAATAACTTGTTTGAATAGGTCAGTTTGAAGGTCTCATAATTTGTATGCAGTTTCTTCTCATCTTCATCTTTTCTTCTGTTTTGACGTTGATTTTGACCTTTGCTCTAACTAATCAATAATCTGATAGCACAGGAACAAATTATTCTGACATGACTCCCACATCAGTAACAAATCATTTTCTAGCCATTAAGATATTGTCAATCCCATTTCTTGAGAGATGGTTCTGTGCCTGCCATGTTCGGTGGCTGACCATTCATAATGACAGAATTCTGAGCAATCAAAAAGCCTTGACTTCTTTTATTTATTAATTCTGAATTATATTTTGAAACATACTTTTCACCACATCTCCTATGCCTTGCTTTATACTGAAGTTTCCCAGTTAACAGTCATGTTCACTGTAGAAAGAATCTTTATCTTTATCTCCTGGGATATCAAATGACACACAAATTGTGATGATTTTCACATATTCTTTTAGCTCAATCATGAAACTTGGGTGCTATCAGTTTTAGAGATATGATCATTCTGCAATGGATTCCTTTAAATAAAGTTTTATAATTCCTTAAGAAAATGAGTTTAACATTTGGTTTCATAGGAAATTGAGGAACAATAATAGACAGTAGACAGCTCAGGATTTGGTTGGTTAAATCTAAATATTATGTATTAGAATAACAGGAAACAAAGATTCAGCAAGCTCTTGTCATATATATATATATATATATATATATATGTATATATATATAATTTTCAGCCTCTAAATATTCTTCAGTTAAAGATTGAGGTAGAATTTTCCAAGATATGGAGTAGGGGAGAGGGGACATAATACCTTCTCATTTTGCCCAAAACAATGACCAAAACTAGTAGATCTTTTTATGAAAATTCTTGCATAATCTCATTCAATTTTTTTCCTTGAAAACAAAGATCACACCAAATGGATTGGAGTGACAGAAAGAAGTCCACATTCCTCAGACTGTGAAAGTTGGTCCAAAAAGCCTTATCAAAAAGTAGCTGCTTATCCCAGTGACTTACTGAGCCCCTGGTTAGAAAGAAAAAATTATCCAGGATTCCTTGCAGGAGGGAAGTCACCCCACTGTCGGCTAAGAAGCTAATTCTATTACCCCCTTGGGCCAGCACCTATAGAAAGAGAAGTCAAAAGAAACTTCCAGGTACTGGTCAACCATTCCCCAGGCTTTATTCCCCCATTCCCTCAATGGGAAGGAGCTCCTAGGGTCTAGACAGGGCTTACCTAGGGAAAAGGTGAAGTATGCTGAAAGTTCAATTGGAGCTTATCACTCAAAGGACAAGACAACATCTAATCCAGATCTTTTGCCTACTCCTGGTACCAGGCACAAATTTAAAAGACTGTGTGGGCTGCTTGCTGAGACTGTATTTTGTCTTTGGGAGGCAGCATGATACAGTGGAAATCATGTTGGATTTGACATCAGAGGACCTGAATTCAAATCCTGACTTTGTCATTTATTTTCTGTGTGCTCCAGCAAATTTTTAGGGTCATTCTCAACTTCTCAGTCTGACTGCCCCCACATTTCTAGTCTGTTGCCAAGCCTGGTCATTTCTACTTCATGACATCTTTTGGTTCTGTCCCCTTCTTTCCACTTACACAATAGCCACCCTGATGCAAGCCCTTGCTAACCTCACTCCTATTTATAATAACAGCTTATTGGTCTGCCTGTCTCCATTCTCTCTTCAAATGTCACTCAGAGGTCAAAGTAATTTTCCTAAAGCATAGGTTTGATGATGTCGACCTACTTACTAAACTCTATTGATTCCCAATTACTCTCAAGTTAAATAATATAAAATTCTCTATTAAAAACCTTCACACATGACCACTTTCTATCTCTTACACATGAGTTCCCTCTTTGTAATTTATTACATGTCCCCACTCCCACCAGTAATGTCTTTTTTCTGAGATTATCTTCTAAATCCCTACATGCATGTAATAAGGATATAATTTTATTTGTTTTTTGTTTTTTGTCTCCCCCATTAGAATTGAAGCTATGGATTTGCCTTTTGTTGTATCCTTAGTATCGAGCCACAAAATATCTTAGGGTTTACCAGTTAAATTTTTTCATAAGGAACATGCCTTAAATCCAGATCACTCTGCCTAGTTTAGTCATTGTTTGACCCTGGTAGCTCAGAATAAGCTTAAATAGCAATTATTTCTGTGGAAGCCTGAGGATCTTCCTCTCCCAGACTGATTTTTTTAAAAATAGGCAAAAGAAGTCATTCTTTGCCTCATTTCTTACCCAGCATTAATCACGGAATAGGCATTTCCTCAATCAAACTGAGATCTGGGGAAAAATCTTAGCTTAAAAAGGTCAAGGTTAGGAACACTTAGGAACAGGGAATGAATCAAGGCTCCTGATTAGATCGACTTCTTCCTGTGGTCTTCCTTTCTTCCAGGGACCCCAATCCATAAGTATTCACCAGGATCATCTCTAGTTGTCTTTATCTTTATCTTGCCACTGGACCCAATTTGTTCTAGAGAAACTAATGAAGCTGCTGACTATACCTAGTTCTCCCTCACTTAAATCCAATTCATTTGCAAGTCATGGCATCATCTTCATGAATTCATGGTCCTCTTTGAAAACAAAAGACAAACAACAAAAGTGCTTATTAGTCAAGTTGCTGACATGTAATAAGCTTTTAATAAATGCTCTCATTAACTGCTGCCTGATGGTGGACAAGTCACTATGCCTTTGGTTTTCAGTTTTCTTAATAGGGAGATAAAGGGATTAGAGTGGATGATCTTTTTTTTAGTTTTTAGTTTTAGTTTTTTTTTTTTTGCAAGGCAATGGAGTTAAGTGGCTTGTCCAAGGCCACACAGCTAGGTAATTATTAAGTGTCTCAGGCCAGATTTGAACTCAGGTACTCCTGACTCCACGGCCGGTGCTCTATCCACTGCACCACCTAGCCGCCCCGAGAGCAGATGATCTTACAAGTTCCTTCTGTTTCTAAGGCTATGACTTGGTGATAGTCACTGCTATGAAGCAATTAGTTATTTGTATATTTTAGATTTCTTGATGAGTTCTCAAAAATTATAATAAATTATTTTATTTGAATCAAATATAAGCCAAGACAATTATTTCTGTTATTCAGAGCTCAAGTCCATTTGCATAAAACTCAAGATTACTTAATGCTCAGTGGTTGTATGAGAGGTAGAATTAGAGAGAACTTGGTTCTTCTGTATTCATGCTCTGATAGAGAATAATATGGATTCAGGTTCCTTTCAGAAAGGGGTCCCTTGAGGAAAAGAAAGAAACCAGTGCTTTGATCATTCCCTATTCCTAATTTATACCATACTAGAAACTTCAGGAAATTTCCCCTTGAATGAAATTGCAATCTCTCTCTCTCTCTCTCTCTCTCTCTCTCTCTCTCTCTCTCTCTCTCTCACTCTCACTCTCACTCTCTCTCTCTCTCTCCTTCCCTCCCTCCCTTTTCTCTCTTTTCTTTCTAGAACTGGAATTTGGTGAAAACAATGGTTAGCAATCAAAAGTGTAGTTTAAACCTAAAAAACAATTTCCCCTTGACTAACAATATTTGGGGAGGAGGGAGGAAAAAATACAATTCTTATTCAATATATTATTTTTGAGGAGAACAGCTAGTTTCATGGATAGGTGGAAGAGATTTTAGAGCTCTCTATTCAAGCCTTATCCTCTACTCTCAAGAGCCATGAAGTTTTTCTCAGTTCTGTGGCAACTACATGTAGCCTCAAGTCATATCTGGTTTAAGATGAAAGCTAATAGTTTCATGCAGTGGTTTTCAGACTTTACATAGAAATGACTCCCTTAATTTTTTACACATGAGTGTACAATTGTATCCTATTCAAAAAATTTAAACAAATGTAGAGGGTATATACATGTTCTTACCCAGGTTGTTTATGTGTGTCCACATAGGACTGTCTAGACATACCTTATGCAGAGGCTTTAGCATCTCTTCCATCTGACCTTCTCCAAAGGAGCCTTTCCTTCCTGCTGGGAGGGGAGTAACAGAACTAGGGAAAACTTCATGACTGAGAGTAGAGGTTGATCCAGAGAATTTCAAATTCATTGTTGTTTGAAAAACTGCAATTAATTATTGAATTGTGTTGTTATGTTTGTTCTCAAACACCACATTAGTAACTGTCATTGACTTTAACCATATTAATGGACAGTCAGGCACTACCAGCTCAACATAACCATTAATTACTTTGAACACTAAAAATAAAAGCAAACTAAGAAGAAATCAGTGGCAGAGTATAGGCATTTATTTGCAATTTGTGCCCACTAATAACTCTTATGAGAAGCTAATATTCCAACATTGCATAATTAAAAGTGAGGCAGCAATTTTGAAGTCCAATAATAATTTCTCCAGAGCCCACTCCTGTGAAACCTACACAAACAAATTCTTCTCCTTCTTTCCTCCTGTCAGTCAGTCATTTGAGAGGGTTGGTTTATAGACATATAAGAGAATAAGACTCATGGGGTTCTTCTTATATTAAGTCATTCTTTCATCTTAGTTTAAAAAATTCCAAGATTTTACAAGATTTCTCATTTACTCAATAGCAAACCCTTGGCTCATTTTTCCTCTAGTTGTTAGTCCAATACTATCTATGGGATCCTCAATTAAAATCTTCTACAAATGTCTGTAGCCTGTCTCTTTGGTGTGACTATAGGAGAATAAGAAATTTGGAGCTGGAACAAAACTTACACAGGCCAAAAAATTGTGGTACATTGAGCCTATAAGTTGACAATACTATAGGGGTTGGGGAGAGGAAAGGGGGATAAATACATATAGAAACCACTATGTGTTACCTCATTTGATCTTCACAGTAACTCTTGGAGAGAGGTATTGGTATTATCCCCATTTTTCAGTTGAGAAAATAGATAGGCAGAGGATCTGATATGTTTTGAGGTTAGTTTACATGTGTAAATAAGCAATTTTTTATTTCGTGAATAGTATATTAACTCTATTACATAATGTAAGTAAAGTTGATATTAAATGAAATTATAAATATTCTTTTATCTAACATAAATCTAAAATTTCCATGGTAAACCTGGGAAACTTGTGGCACACCCTTTGAGAACCACCACCATAACTTGTGATATGTTTACTAGTGTAAGGCTACATGTCTAACTTTTTTAAACTTTCAGCTCCAGAAGGACAGAAACTATCTTTGTATTCCCAGCATCTAAAGTAGTACAGTACTTTGTACATTGTAGACACTTAATAAATGCTTTGAATTGAAAATGAAAATGAGTTGTTATAAAAAGGAAAAGTCTGACTGATGGGTCCAAGTCAGTAACAATATACACCCCCCCCCAGAAGTATGAAGGCAGTTTCCTTCTTCTTTTCGTTTTTCTCCAGGATCTTTCACAGGTGTGTTCTCAGATTAGTGTTCAATCTTTGGATGTGGGGCAAGGAAGTTTGATCCCAAATAGAGTAATTGAACCATGATAAAGATCCGTGTGCACAGTAAAAATCAATCCTGAGTAACTCTGAAGCCTATTTTGCACTAGTAAAGTCATGAAAGCCTCAGGATTCCAGATGTATTGTCATCTCACCGCTTGCACATTTAAAGTTCCTTGATTTCCCCTAGTGAGCCCTCAGAGCCTGTTAAGGAAATAAGTGCCTTATTCTTGATCCTCAAGTAAAAATATCAGTTGGTCAACTATCAATGATAAAGTAATGGGACTCAAATCACATGTGAAAATCCATCAAGTTACTTTTTAGAATATGCTATAGAACTTTTATTTCTGGGTTATTGTCTTTGGTCAAGAAGGGAATTGGTATTTAACTCTATCTCACTAAGAATTTATAAAGGATTTGAGTACTAAGTTCACAGATAAAATGCTCACATATTATACAATATCAGGAAAAAATGAAATTTTCCTGAATATCAGGGAAAAGGATCATAGAACATTCAGGATTACAAAGGAAGCTGATGTTACAATTCAAAGACTTGAATTCAAATCCTTACCTAGACACCAACTAACTCTGTGATCCAAAGTTGTCAACTCAGTGTCCTCAACTATAAAATGGGAATAACAGCACTTACTTCAAAGGGTTATTGTGTGGATCAAATTCATAAAAGCACTTAGCACAATGACTGAAACATAATAAGCCCTCTCCTTCCCCTACACATGCATAGGGAACCTATAAAAGAGAACTTAATTATTTAATATCCAAAAATATCAAGAATTGATTTAAATTTATAAGACTGAGTCATTCCTCAACAGCTAAATGATCAAAGGATATAAACAGTCAAGTTTCAAATGAAGAAATATGAGCTTGGAGGAGTCACATAAAAATGTTCCAAATCAGGAATAATTAGAGAAATGGAAATTAAAATAATTCTCACACTCAATTTTATACTCATCAGATTGACAAAGATGACAAAAGCAGAAAATGGTAAATATTTAAGGGACTGAGTTGTGAATTAGACCAACTATACTGAAAAAGAAATTAAGAATTATTCTTGAAAACTTCATATCCTTTGATCTAATGACAATACTTCTAGAGACATACACCCAAAAATATAAAAAAAAGACTCACATGTACAAAAATATTTGTAGTGATTCTCATTGTCATGGTAACAAGTTGAAAACTAAAGATACTCAGGATATGGTTAAACAATTGTGATAAAATAACTTAAAAGAATATCATTATGTTAAAAATTACAAAATGTATAATTTCAGAGAAAGTTAGGAAGACCTTTATAAACTGAAGAAGCAAAATTTGAGAGGAATTGGGAAAGCAATTCTTTCAACATTATTAAAAAAAACTTTGAAAGACTTTAGAACTCTAATTAATGTAATAAAAAACCACTGTTCCAGAAAATCAAAGTATGCTATCACTTTGCTACCCACCTCCTGCCAGAAAAGTGATGGGTTTAAAATGTAGAATGAAGTATGCATTTTTAGACATGGATAATATGGGAATTTGTTTTAACTATATATATATATATATATATATATATATATTTTATATGAGTTTTCTTTTTATTGTTCAGTTGAGAGAGGGAGAAAAAATAAATGCTTATTAATCAGAAAAAATAAAGATATAAGAAGGGTTTTAAAGGATCCTAAAAGTCATTGACTAGAAAGATGGAGAAACAAAGTCGCAGAGAAGTTAACTGTCATGGCAAAGATCACATAGTGGCAGAGTCAGAATTCCAACTGAAGTCTCAATTCCAAATTCAGAATTCTTTCCACAGCACTACAAGGAGTCTAAGCAGAATTATATTCCCATATAAGAAATGATGTAAAAATGAGATCAAATGAAACAAAAGTAAAAAAGTGCCAATCAATAGAACAGTTAATAAATCTAGATCATTCTTTATTTTTCCTTACCTTTTGGCAACATTTAACACTGTTGATCATCCTCTCTTTCTGGATACTGTCATTTCTCTTGGTTTTCATGACTTATCTCTCCACCAGCTTTCTGTCCACTTGTGTAATCATTTCTCCTCTCTCTCTTTTGCTATATAAGCATTCATAAGATACCTAACTGTGGATTTGTCCCTAAATTTCTCTCTTGAGCTCTCTTCTGTCCTTTTTCTACCTTCTCTCACTTGATCATCTCATCTCTCATTCTATGTAGCTAATTCCCAAATACACATATATATGGATATAAATGTAGATGTAAATGTAAAGATAGTATAGATGGGAAGAGAGAGCGAGAGAGAGCGAGAGCGAGAGAGAGAGCGAGAGAGGGAGGGAGAGAGAGAGAGAGAGAGAGAGAGAGAGAGAGAGAGAGCTAGTTAATCTAGAAATAAAGATGAAGGTGGAGATGGAGATAAAGATGGAACCAACCCTAGGCACTAACTGCCTTTTAACATTTTCATCTGTATCCTTTTAGACACCTGAAACTCAATGCATTTAAAATGGAAAGGATTAGAATTCTCCCAAAATCCATCCCCCTTCCAGACTTCCCTCTTTATATCAAGGACAGCCCCATACTACTAGGAACCTAGATTTGTAATCTCAGAATCATCCTCAATTCCTCCTTTTACTTTCCCTATTTACCTAATCAATTGCCAGATTTTTGTCAATACTACCTTCACATAGCTCACATATTCTCTCTTCTTTCCACCCACATAACCACTGTGCTAGTCCAAAACTTCCTTACCTCTTGCTTAAATTATTGGAATTTCTTCCTAACTGACCTCAGTGCCTCGAATTATTACCCTCTGCAATTGAGTCTCCATAAATGATTTTCTTGGCAAAGTGATTTTCATGAAGTACAGATCTGACCAAATCATTTATCTCAATAAAGTCCAGTGGTTCCCCATTACCTCATATCAAATATAAATTCTTTTGTTTAGTGTTTAAAATTCTTTGCAACCTGATTCAATATGCCTTTATAACATTATTATACTTTATGATTACTATACTTGATTCCCTCTAACATATTATTAGAGTCAGCCAGGTTGACCTTCCTGTTTCTTATAGATAAATCTCTCTCTCTCTCTCTCTCTCTCGCTCTCGCTCTTACCTCCATGACTTTGTATTCTCTATCCTCTATTTCTGAAATATTCTCCTTCCTCCAATACCTATTTGATCCTGGACCATTGACCTCAATTTCCTCATCTGAGAAAATGGGGATAATTATTGTACTTACTTTTCAAGGTTTTTTGAGGATCAATTAAAATAGTTGGAAAGCACTTAGCACAGTGTGGCATATACTAAGTCCTATATAAATGCTTGTCTTTATTATTATTATTATTATTAATTATTATTTACACAGCCCTTTAATTGCTTCAAATGCTAAAACACTTTCTCAGTAAAATCATTTTTATTTATTTTGTATGTATATATATTTCATATGCCTATGTATATTATATATCTTATATACTATATATCAGATCATATCTGTTAAAAGATATTATATTAGTATATGATATTTATTATGCTATAATATTTTATTCTGTTCTACTATATTATTTTGTTATAGTATTTTGTTGTGTTGACCAATAAAGGGTGGCAAAGATTTTCATTATTAATCATTGGGTTACAGATATTTATCTTTACCTCCTACCCTCCAATTCTTCTACATTCCACTGAGTTCCACTTTCCCTACTATTTCCTTTCCCTCCCATTTCCTTTCTCCCATCATGCTTTAGTATCTATTTCCAATTTAGGAAAACTACCCCCTTAATGATAAGGGACTATGGTTGTCTAGTGAAATGGTCGTATTTAAGTTCACAACAAAAACACAACTATTAAAAAAGAACAAATAATATTTTGCATTAAAGTATTTTGCTCTTGTCACTGTCCTTTATTCCAAAATAATTTAGACCTAAAGAGGTAGGAGTGCTATGGTTAAAGAAAGGGGATTTCTCAAGGTTTAAGGATAAAGAATTATGAACAGTAATTCTCACCTTATTAGCATTTTGAGAGCCCTAGCACAATAAGAGATGATACCCTAAAAATTAACAATCAATATAAGTTTAAATTTGACTTGAATTCAATGAGTTTCTTTATTTCTCTCAATTTTACTTCTCTTCTTTGTCCTCTCTACAGGTTTGTAGTTAAGAAGATCTAGATTTATATCTGGTCTTAGATATTTGCTATCTGTGAGATCCTAAGAAATTCACTGTCTCAATATCAGTTTCTTTAACTGTAAAATGGAGATAATAACACTTCTCTCATTAGATTGTTTTAAGGAGTAAATGAGATAACATATGTCAAATGATGTGCAAAATTTAAAATTCTAGAAAAATACAGTCTATAATTATCATCATCATCCTCATCATCATTATCATCATCATCATCATCGCCATCATTGCCTTTTTGAGTACCTTTCATATGTCATTTAGTCTCTTTCCTCTCTTTCCATTCAATCATCTTTCTCCCTTTTAGTGGTATTCCTTCCCCCACACACACATTCTTTCTCAGAGTATACTTTAAAGATATATTAGGCATGTTAAGGAGCTACACAGTCTCTCTTTTGTACCTTTAGACCACAAGAATCAGATACTTTATCAGATACTAAATCAGTACTTGGGAAACCAAGGTTGAAGTACCTCCAAGACACCAACCTAGAAATCATATTAGGCAGACCCTAACCTATTAATTCAGATTTCATTTAAGAATATTCAACAAAATATGTGTATAACAGCAAAATTATGTGATCAACTATAATAGACTTAGCACTTCTCAGAAATACTGTGATAAAAAACAATTCCAAAACACTTGTGATGGAAAATGCCATCCACCTCCAGAGAAAGATCTATGGAATCTAAATGCACACCAAATCTTAGCATTTTCACTTTTTTTAAAATTTGTTTTTAGTTTTTTCTTTCTCATTTTTCTCCTTTTGTTGTGATTCTTCTTTCACAACAGAACTAAAATGTAAATATGTTTAACATTTTTGTACATTCTATATTGGATTGCTTGCTGTCTTAGGGAGGGAGAAGGGAAGAAGGTAGGGAGAAAAATTTGGAACTCAAAAATCTTATAAAAATAAATGTTGAAAACTATCTTTACACGTAATTAGAAAAAATAAAATATATTAACTGAAAAAATATATGCATATAGAGTGTCACCAGAAGTCCTAAAGCTTAAAAAGAAATTTTTCAAGCAATATCCATTTCAGCTAAACTCTTTAAATTATAGAAAATATCCATCTAAACAGCAGATCTTGGGCTTACTGTGAACATTTACTTTCAGGACTCCTGTCTGTTTATTCCTTCTTTTCTTCTTTCTGTAACTGGAAATATCAACTTAATGACCTCTAGTTAAAAGTGGGGAGATGCTCAGGTTCTGTTTATTTGACAATAATGCAAATAAAAGGCTGAATTATTTAGAGACTCATACCATCATTTAAAAACTAGAATGCCTCTACCCTCTCTCAAAAGCATGGAGAGCAAAGGGCTGATGTCCTCAATAACCCCTTTAAAGTGATTCATCATCTGAGAATCTCAGAGAGTCACTGTTTTGGTGACATTCTCTGGGAGTTCTAGGGAATAAATGATTATCATTGATCTATTAATATGATCCTTCTGTCTGTGAAATAATGGGGTCACCTTTATCTCATAGTCTACATTTCTCATAGCTTTGTGGAAACTGCATTAACCAATACACTGTAATAGAAATTCTTTTCAAAATGTTTATAATAAATAGAGAACCATATGAATATAAAGTAATAGAATCTTAGAATTTGAAGGTCCCTAGAGCTCATCTATTCCAACTGCCATGCTCCAGCCTCTTGAATAGATAGTTATTCAGATTCTGCCTGAACTACCACCATACATTTAATTATTTGATATTTATTGAGCTTCAATATATTTTAAAACAGCAATTTATTCATAACCATAATTAATTATGTCTTACTGTGATCTAAATCTCTCTCAATCTAGCCTAGTCTCCTGACAATTTTAAATGCTATAGTTCTATGGGGTGGGGAATTGTGAAGTGGGAGCATCAAGATTTCTTCTCTGTTGTTTGAATGCCTAAATCCAAGAAGTAAAAGGGATGTACTCTAGGCAGCATTATGAAAGGAATTGTATTCTAACTAAACTTTACATCTCTTCTAGCTGAAGAAACATAAGAACTGGACATAGAGAAGAAAGATCTGAGTTCAAATCCAGACTCAGTCAATTACTGTGTGAACCTCTGTATCTGAGTCTCCTCAACTGTAAAATGGGGTGAAGAATAGCACCTCACAGGGTTGTTGTGAGACTAAATAAGACAATATTTGTAAAGTATTTATCATAGAGCCTGACACTTTTTTCTATACTCAATAAATGTTTGCTTTTTTTCCTTCATTCCTATAGTATATATTTTAGCATTGTATTTGAGTGAAATTGGTTGCATTGTCTCAGATTACATTGTTTTGTGTTTTTATGGGGGGGAGGTTTAGGAGAGAGTAGGAGAGCAAAAAGGCTGCTTCCTCTTATCTATATTGTGCTAATGCTAGATCATCAGCCTTTAGGGAATGGAGCATGCCTATTTCTAAATTCACCTTCAGTGCTCAAGAAATAAGAAATAATGGATGACTGTCTAAAGTAGTGTATTAATACAGTAAAGGGAATTCTTTCCAGTCACTAAGGTATTATAAATTGTATATACAATACTGCTTTAAGAAAACAGAAATATGGCCCTCCAATGTATTTATTGAGTGTGATAACAGATTTTGAGAGGATTCTAAAAATTCAGCTCCCAAAAAATCACCAGTTTCTTTTCACTCAAACTACTCTACTCATCCATTTAAATGTATATCAATGTGCAAACACTCTGTTTACATAGGCACACACATACACATAGTTTTTCAGGAACAAGTAGTGCGGTAGACAAGATTCACACAAACATTAATCATATGTTTCTGGACAGTTCCCAGTGAGCCTAGAGAAAAAATGATGTTGCCCATCCATGAAGGCTATGGCTTAGTAAATCTCAGAAACCACATAGAGAACGATGAATTCATTAACCAATGTCCTGACACAGAAAAGAATGACTTATGGAATGAAGACCTATCTTCTGGAGCTCTCCACTCCAGAGACATGACCAAAATATTTCTGACCATTTATCACACCCCACCCTGATGGGGAAAAGGAAATTGATGAAAAGAAAACTCAAACGGTAGCTCTATGAGCTTAATCACCTATAAAAAAGAAGAAGAAAATGAAGCTGAAAAATCAAGACTACTTGAACCTAAAAACAATAAGATGAAGAGCTAGACATTTCCACCAATGCCCACCAACTTGAAAAAAATAGGAACTGTGTCCCACAGAGCAAGAAATTATAATTGTTTCTAAAGGACAAGAAAGCAAGCAACCCAACAAGTTTTATGAATTAATAGGGGAGAATGCCAATCTTTAAGGTCTACAGTAAGTACCCTTCCCTCACCAGCCTCCATGCTGCACTCTGGCAAAGACTTGTACTTTGGGACCCCCCCCAGTCTCTAGTTGCACATGCCACCCCTGTCCTTCCTCCCCTCCCAGCATGTTGTTGCAGGCTTCATTAATGAAAGAGAAGAAGATGGAAGAGATCTAGGCCACAATTGCCTTCTACCTGGGGCAACCCCCCAAGTTAGAAAACCCCAGGATGATAGAAATGGCAAGCACTCTGTCCTTCCCTAAGGCTCCAAAAGACATCAGACACTGACTCAGACCAGAACTATAAAAACAGAGAGACCTAGGTCACTAAGGGGAGAGAAGGCAGTAAAGGATGCATTGTCTTCAGAGGAAACCTAAGTTTCTATGAGAATAAAGAAAGGTTAAAGAGCACAAAAGGGAGAAAACTTGGATAAAGGAAAATTTATTTGCAATGCAATAGAGGTTCCAGAGAGAGCATATAGGAAAAGAAGGCAAAGAAATTTGTAGACTAGGGAGTTGTGCCAGATAGGGATGAGACTATAGGGAGAAGTAGCAGAGTAAGGGGACTTAAGCCTAGACTGAATTCAGTCCTTGATCACAGGACTTAAAAAAAAGTAAGAATTAGGTAACCAAGAGATATGGGTAGTGGGGCTTTTGATTAGTGAGAAACTTGAAAAACAAAAGGTTTGAAAGTTATACAATAATTATAGTTTGCAGTAAACATAATAAGTAGAAATTAAAAATTATACAGCAATTAGAATTAAAATTATGAGTTTGAAAAGTTGAGAAAGTGAGCCTCTGGGCTTATGGGATTTAAAATCCATGCTTACCCTTGCTCATCACCAATGCCTCATGGAGCAAGTAGTGATTTTCAGGGGTAATCTTCAGGACCTAGTCCATAGGTAAGAGAGAAGGACTTATCTTACAGGTGAGATTTATCTGTATGTGAACTTGGTGGGATCAATGCTATGCAAAAACTGTGCTGGTAGTGAGCCTATTCTACCAAGAAACCCAGATAGGATAAAGGATTGTGTACCCACATTGTATTCAGGAGGGGTGGAAGGGAATGTTTTTCCTTTTTTATTACCATCCCTTTGAAGTAAATAATATTTTCTAAAAGCTGATAGAAGTTAAGTAATTAAATGGAGCTAGTCTTTGAAAGTACTTGATAGTGATGAGACTATAATGGGGGATGGGGGGAAGGGTGTTGAACTAATGGCATTAGAAAAAAAACGCCCTCTCAATGAGCCAAGAAAAGCACACTAGACCTATATAATTATATATGTAAACCACCTATAACTTAATCCTCCTACGAAAAGTACTTCTATATGCTCAGAATGGTAAAGGAGGAGCCTTCCTCTTCCATAAACATTTATTCAATATGTGTGTCTGTGTATATATGCTATCTATTGTGTGTATGTGTAGGGGTATGCATGGGGGTATGTCTATGTGGATGTGTATTTCAGTTCAATTGAATAATCACATAGGAAAAAAAGTAAAGAGGAAAGACAAGAAATATTATGTATGGAATCACAGAGGCAGCAAGGAAATTCCCAAATACTTATAGCTAAGAGTCTGACAGAATCAAAAGAGATCAAGTATTGAGCTTGTTATTGTCCTTGTTTCCAACACTGCATTTTGATCAGCTCTCCCAATAAACATATCCCCTTCACATGCAGTCCCACTACTGTGCCTAACTGGACATATAAAAGGCTCAGCTAGTATAAATTTGACAGGAATCCATGAGCTAAATTTTGGGAGTTCCTCCAGCAGCTACTTATGGTGCAGAGACCCCCCCCCACTAGTGAGATATATTGGCCAAATTGATGAATAGAGAAGGAGGAGTGGCCATCATTATGATGATTCAAGAAGGAATTCTAGATTATTAATGAAATTACTAAGAAAAGACCTAAAAATAATCAGTCCAGGATCCAAATTATCATTTTTCTCTCAAAAGATAGTTGTACAGTTACCCTTATCATTTCCTGACACTGTCATCCTTCATGTATTTCTTTATTTCACATGATTCTCATGACCTAGAAAATCTCTATCAATATGCTGAACAAAAGCATGAGATTTCAAATCAAAGTACGCTGCATCTGCCATAATCTCTTGCTTGACAAATTTCATGATTCTAAGGTTAAGGATAAAGATCAAGTACTTCATTTTTTTGCCTCATTAAAAAAATACACTATGTAGAGTGATCAAAAAAAGAGACTCAGCTTTGATATGACAACAGCCTTTCATAATTCTATAGTCATCATAGCTATGGTTATTCTATAAAGAAGATAGGGACTTCTGGGATAATGTTAAAGCAGCTTCTTTACCACAGGGTCTCTCAATATGTTTTCTGTTTGATAAAGAAAATCCCTGGAGAGCTAGACAACAGACAGAATAGGACAAAAAAAAACTGAACTAAGACAGACAGTTCAAGATTTGAACTGAGAGACAATTGAAAACAGTTCAATAAAAAGTTCAATTAAGATATCAAATAATAAGATATCAAAGGGCAGATCTAATTTAAATTGACTAAGGCAAAGTCTAACTGAGTGAAAGAGCTTCTTAATCTTTGGATGAGAGAAATCTTAGAAAGTTATAAAGAATTTCATAACTTTTAGTAAGAGCATCAACACAACCTCCAAAAGAGAATGCTGATTAATCGTCTTCACTACAAGGGAATGTCTTACTAATCATAGCACCTCTAGTAGATGGAGGACTGTGTTACTGGTGGTTCTGAAGTTATCAAATCAGTTAAGGAATATTAGTGAGACATAGAAAGGAGCTAAAGGAGCAGGCTAATAGAACAAGTTGAACAGTTTATAATTCATTATACTATACTGTGGACATGGCTAAAAAAACAACAAAGTTCCTGGTGGATGTTGTGTCAGAGGATTAGGTGAACCTAAAAAATAGTAAACGTTGATAACTCGGTGGAATAGAAAACTTTGACTGATGGGGAGCTTCAAAGAGCAGTTGCAAGACTGACTGATGGAAAGAATGGAAAACCAGACCTGGAAGGAATCAAATCTAGCTGAGAAAAGCAAAATAGCATCAGCATAAGACAGAAATTTTGGATCTTTTAAGAAAAAAGTTAATGTTCCACATATGTATCTCCATTATATCTATTCTTTGCATATACATGTTCCCCATGCAAAATTCCTATGAGAATGTACTCTTACCACTAAGTACTCAATAATCCATAGAAGAGTGAGCTCAAAATATATGGTGTGACTAGAGACTTTGCTCGTATTATTTTTTTATTAAAAATCTATTTTTATGAATGAAGTTTGTCATCTGATTGACTAGCAGAAAAGTCAAATATAGTGATGGACCTTGGTGAGCTCTATTTTAAAATGAACTCTGAGCCTCAGAGTACTTGAAATCAGGGATAGTTCAACAGAGTCCCATAGTGAAAGGATGTCTGTGGGTCATATTTATGATCTAGCTGTGGAAGATACTCTAAATGTTGAATACTCTCTTCCTTTTAGGGTTTGTCCTCATAAGTATATATATATATATATATATACTACAAGGTTATGCATCTTCAGAATTGTTTTGGTTTTGTTTCAGTTATTTACTTACTGTTCCTCATTGTTCTAAAATTGCCTAGTTATCAAGGCTATGGCTATTTTAAAGTTATTTTGTCACTTGTACATGAAGTGATTGTTTTGTTCATTCAGCATCCTAGGACTTATGTCACACTGCTGTAATTATGCATTCAAATTTTCCAAGTGAATTCTTTTGTACTCTTTATCAATAGCTGTTTTATTAGTCATCATTTCTTCCTACCTCAGGCTCTATAATTTTTCAAGCTATCTAAATATCTTAGTCTCTCTGGTCATCATCTGTTTCCTTATCCAGCACCTCATTGAATAATAGAACCTTTTCTCTAGTTTCTACCTTTGGAATCTTTGCAAACATAAATTCCCTTCTTACTGTCCCTTCCTTCTTTGACTAGCACTGAGGCATTTTCCCTTTCTGTTCTTCCCCTTATCTTCTCTCTGCAAACCATAAACCTGTGATCTGTCTGGCATTGTTCATTTTCTTTTTTCTGAATGTCCTCTAGGCAGTATTGTTGCCCTCAGTATTTTGAGAATGCTGCCCCTCACTGAGTCACAGGAGATGTTATGTCTTATCAATTGTATTCTTCTTTTGCCTGACAAATGTGAGCAATTTGTTTTCAACAAAATATGTATTCAATTCCCTCCATTCCCTCCATTCCTTCTCATAGTTTTTTCTTTTCCTTCATTTGATTCATTGAATATCTTAATGCTCCCATTTGTAATTTTGGTCATCTTATACTTTTGTCTAGCTGTCTATTTTTTTAGTATTTCCCATTACCTGAATGGCATACAAAATCAAAAACAAAGCATACAAGAGAAGGAAAATGCCACTGAGACTCTGCCTTCAGAGCTGTTTCTGTCCATTTGGCAGCTATAGAAAGTCTCTCATGAGTCCTATCTTTCAGTGTCCCTGAGCCAAGTGAGGAAAGGACTGGACAAAGAGATAAGTTCACTTCCTAAAGAGACAGTAGGCATCCAGCCAGGGGAAAGGAGTGCCATCATCTTCAATAGCTTAACCCTGGGAAGAGCTGCTATATGCTGGGTGGAAGCCAGCTCCTTCCCCTAAATTCAGCCTTGAGCTAACCATGCTGAAAACAAAGCAAGATCCCAAGAGCCCAAAGTCAGAAAGAGAAGAAGTAACCAGTGACTGTCACACTCCATTTTTGTTAACCTCTGTTAACCCTGGACTCTAATGATAAAGTAGTTCAAATTTCTCCATCCCATAGGGTCTCAACAATATTTTACTCCAGTGAGACTGAGTTGAAGGAGAGAAAAGGAGATTCTCACAACTTCTATCTTGCAGCCCTTCTCCTTCAAAATTTTAATAGTGCTTTATTTGCATCACTTTGAGGCAATTGTCTCACTTTATTGTTTATTGTTGCTATTTATACACATGCCTTTCCCCCCAACAAATATCCTAAGAGCAAAAACCATACTTTGCTCATCTTTTTTATCATGCTAAATACATATATATATATATATATATATATATATATATACACACACATATATATGTAGACTCTCTAACCCATAAGTATTCTTCTCCCAATTCCCAATCTCACTGATGAATTGGTCACTGAGAAAGACTTCTACCCCTTGGTTCTAGGAGTACCTCTAGAGGACATAGTGATTATTCTCTAATACTATTTGCTCAAGCCATATCTAATGTAATCTTCCTAAACTTCACTTATTAGGATCATAGTTTCATTTAACCAATTAATATTATAATTATCATAGCATTTGCAAAGGTATAGTTATTGAAAATATAAAGCAAAAACAGAAGTACAAACACTTTGTCTCCAACATATGAGACAAACTAGCCCCTAAACCATCTTAGTTTCTGCAAAGAATTGGATCAAATGAAAAGCAGTTTCTACAAAGCATTTATCTCACTAAGTTGCCCTCCAAATTTGACATAACCACTAAAAAGATCTCTTCTACTGCCAGACTTTGGTGTTGCTCCCCAGAGCTGTTCCTGTGCTTTGACCAAATTCTGGCCTAAATTCCAGCCACTGGACTTCTGGTGGCTCTCATTTCCAGCATTTCAGAGTTCACAAAGTCTTAGCCATCTCTAATACTCTTTCACCTAAAAATTGGAAAAAACAAAAAAGATAAAGTAACAAACCTAAATTCATAGGACATATGTTATTCTTAGGTGAAGAGGATTGAAGGAACTTTCCTATCCAGAGATTTAGTGTGTCTCTTACTCAAGCACAATGCCTTGGCTGAACTGTCTCTTGAAAGCATTCTCAATCCTAGTTCAGCAGTCAATAGAAAGATTTCTCTTCTTCATGTGGCATGAAGAACAGAAACAATACCACTGCTTTCTCTAAATTAGGGAGCAGAGCCCTTCTATTGTATTTTATCATTCCTTTCTAGAAGTAGGCACCCGGGGTGGAGCCAAGATGGTGACAAGAAGGGATCAAGTCTTAGAAGCTCTCTGATAAAATTCATCAGCTAAGGACTCTAACTAAACTTTCAGAGAGACAGAACCCACAAAGGGACCCAGTGAGGCAGTTCTCCTACTCAAGGTAACCTAGAAAAGAGCAGAAAGGCTCTGCTCCCCAGGATCGGAGAGGCGGCCAGCCAGAGGGGTGGCCCGCCAGAGCCAAAGAACTTCAGCCTCCCGGAGGCAGCCCCAGGACGCTGGGAGTCTCAGCTCACAGCAGGGGGGGGAGTTTCCTGAGCTACACCCTGGGGAGCACCGGCACAAAGTGGGGGAACAACAGGGGACCTCTGCCGGAGTGAGCACGTGGAGCCCAGCCCTCAGGGCACACAGCAAGCAGCATGGTCTTTCCCCAGCCCTGATCCAGGAAACAGAAGCAGGCAGAGCCAGTAAGCAGGAGCCCCCAGGGCATGAGCCCATTGAACCTAGGGAGGGGAGTGAAGAGAGACTGCAGAGCTCTGTCCTCTGCCCCTGGAACAGGACTCTCTGGGGCTCAGACCACATTCAGATCCTGATTGCAGTCTAGGGCCCCCCCATAGAACAGCAACCCCCCCCACCTCAGCCCCGTGGCAGAGGGAGGTGCTTATGGTCATTCACAGACCAGGAGGGAGGACAGAGCCTCACACACTGAGACCCTTGTGGGAGTGTCCCAAAAGCTCAGGAAGCAGCCCAGACAGGCCCAGGCTGGGAAAATGAGCAAGCAAAGAAACAAAAGGAAGACTGTTGAGAAATATTTTGCAAATGAGCCCAAGAAGGATCAAAATACTCAGTCTGAAGATGAGGAAGCACAAGCTCCTGCATCTAAAGACTTCAAGAAAAACAAATTGGGCTCAGGCTACGACAGAGCTCAAAAAAGACTTTGAAAATCAAATGAGAGAGTTGGAAGAAAAACTGGGAAAAGAAAGGAGAGAGATGCAGGAAAAACATGAAAATGAAGTCAGCAGCTTAGTCAAGGAAATCCAAAAAAAATGTTGAAGAAAATAGCATGCTAAAAACCAGCTTAGTTCAAATGGATAAAACAGTTCAAAAAGTTATGGAGGAGAAGAATGCTTTAAAAAGCAAAATTGGCCAGATGGAAAAAGAGATAAGAAAACTCTCTGAGGAGAACAAATCCTTCAGACAAAGAATAGAATTCAGGGAGATTGATGAATTTAACAGAAATCAGGAATCAATACTTCAAAACCATAAAAATGAAAAATTAGAAGAAAATGTGAAATATCTCATTGAAAAAACAACTGATATGGAAAACAGACTTAGGAAAGATAATTTAAAAATCATTGGAATACCTGAAAGTCATGATCAGAAAAAGAGCCTTGATATCATTTTCAAAGAATTACTACAGGAAAATTGCCCTGATATTCTAGAAGCAGAGGGCAAAATAGAAATGGAGAGAATCCACTGATCCCCCAGAGAAAGAGATCCCAAAAAACCAACCCCTAGCAATATTATAGCCAAGTTCCAGAACTCCCAAGTCAAAGAGAAAATATTACAAGCAGCCAGAAGGACACAGTTCAAATATCATGGAGCTGTAGTCAGGATCATACAGGACTTAGCGGCAGCTACATTGGAAGCTCTCATAGGGCTTGGAATACAATATACCGGAAGGCAAGAGAGCTTAGAATGCAGCCAAGAATGAACTACCCAGCAAGGCTGAATGTCCTCTTCCAGGGAAAAAGATGGACTTTCAATGAACCAGGGGAATTTCAAATGTTCCTTTTGAAAAGGCCAGAGCTGAACAGAAGGTTTGATCTTCAGATACAGGACTCAGGTGAAGCATGTAGATTGGAGGAGAGGGGGGAATATGAGGGACTTAATGAGGCTGAACTGCATGTATTCCTGCATAGAAAAATGACACTGATAATACTCATATGAACCTTCTCAGTTAATAGAGCAGGTTAGAGAGAGCTTTTATAGTTGAAGCACAGGAGAAAGCTGAATTCGAAGATAAAATGTGGTATAAAAATGGAGTCAATAGAAAAAAAGGGAAATGGAATGGGAGAAAGAAAAAGTGGGGGGGGGGTATTCCAAGATATTTCACATAAGATTTTTTTTATTACAATGAGTTATTGCAATGATATGGAAGGGGGGAGGCAAGGGGGAATGAGGGAACCTTTGCTCTCATCAGAGATGGCTAGGAGAGGAAACAGCATATATACTCAATGGGGTATAGACATCTGGAGTAAGAAGGAGTGGGGATCAGGGGGAAGGGGTGGGGATGTGAATAAAGGAGGAGAGGATGGACCATGGGGGGAGAGTGGCCAGATATAACACATTTTCTTTCTTACTTCTTGCAAGGGGCTAGGATTGGAAGGCCTGTCCAGGACCACAGGGCCAGGTAGATTCTGGGCCTAAGGGGTGGTATGGGGGCTCAGGGCCTCTTGGCCCCAGGACCAGGGATCTGTCTGCTGTGCTACTCAGCGACCCTACAGCAGAGTCATAGTGAAAGGAGAGAGAAAATAGAGTACATGGTAGTGGAGAAATAAGAAAGGAGGGAGTTGTGATCAGCAATGGCAACGGTGGAAAAATATGGAAATAACTTTTGTGATGGACTTATCATAAAGAATGAGATCCACCCATGACAGAGTTGTTGGTGTTGGAACAAAGACTCAAGCACATTTTTTGTTATGATTATTTGGGGGAGGGTGCAGGGCAAGTGGGGCTGGGTGGCCTGCCTGGGGCCACATAGCAGAGTGATCTTTGGGTGTCTGGGGCTGGATTTGGACCCAGGTGCTCCTGGCTCAAGGGCCAATGCTCTGTCTGCCACCCAGCCACCCCTACTATTATTACTATTTTATTTTATTTTGGGTCTTTTTTTTCTTTTTTTTTGGTTTTTGCAGGGCAGTGGGGATCCAGTGGCTTACATGTCACACGGCTGGGTGATTGTTGGGTTTACGAGGCTGGATATGGATTCGGGTGCTCATGGCTCCAGGGCTGGTGCCTCGTCCATTGTGCCACCTGGCCATACCTACAATTATTACTATTATTTTTTTTATTTTAATTTTTTTCTCTCCCCTTTACTTTTTTCACCCAAGCAAGTCTATCTATATTCATGGGGGAGGAGGGGTATTTTGTTTACTTGCAAACAAGAATATTTTATTAATGTAAAAAAACATTTGTACAAAATTAGAATTAAAAATAAATTAAAAAAAAAAGAAGTAGGCACCCTAGCCTCTTCCCCATGAGGACTGCATCACTCAACCTCTCCAGACTTGCTCATAAAGACTGGTCTTGTCCAGTTCCCTACTCCACATAATAGAATGTCTGTCACATCATAGGGACTTTAAAAATGTTTGTTGGATGATGTTTCTTAAACAGTTTAGAGGTAGTCATGGCTATAACTAAAAGTAGGAAATGAGATCCCAAAATGGATTATTTGTTTATCCTAAAGCCTTAATGAAATCTGACTCCTCCTTTTATCCATTTATTAGAGAATGATTTCCCTCACAGGGTCATTTTAGGGAAAGAGTGTAGTAAACTTGACAATATCTTACCAATTGTTTTTGTTACAGCTGTGAGATTTGACAACAAAGTATTTCAGAAGATGAAGTTTTTGAATATGGTGAAGGGGTTAAGTGGATTCCCCAAGAAAACAGAAAATTTAAGGGGAATTATATGAAACTGATTAATGTTACTCTTTTCTAACATCTCCATCAAACAGGGAATTTCTCTCTTCAATTTGAAGGTATTGAGATGTTTTCTTAATGCCTGTATATTAATTGTCTCTGAATATTTCTCTCCTCTCTCTCTCTCTCTCTCTCTCTCTCTCTCTCCTTTGTCTCTCTGTGCTCTGTCTCTCCCTCTGTTTGTTTCTGTCTTTGTTTCTCTGTCTCTCTTTGTGTCTGTATCTCATTGTCTCTCTTTCTCTCTGTCTCTGTGTGTGTTCTCTGTCTCTGTCTGTCTCTCTGTTTCTCTGCTCTCTCTGTTTCTCTCTCTCTCTCTCTCTCTCTCTCTCCCTCCCTCCCTCCCTCCCTCCCTATCTCTTCTTTTGTCCTTTGTCCTAAAATCTGATGTTGTCTTCCCACTTCCCTAGAGCATCACTACCTGACACACAGAGATATTCCTTTATAATCAGTCCCTGGATTTTTATAATCCAAAATTATAGTCATATCTGTCTCTTCATGACCCCATCATCCATAGCCTTTCTGTCCACCACTATCTTCCAAGGTCTGTCCAAGCATATGCTCATTGTTTCTGTGACATTATCTATCCATCTCATCCTCAGTTGTCCCTTTCTCCTTTTTCTTCCAATCTTTCCCAACATGAAAGCCTTTTTTGAATGAGCTCTGTCTTTTCATTATGTGGCCAAAGTATTTAATTTTCAGCTTCAGTATTTTTTTTCAATTAATAGTCAGGATGAATTGCTTTGAGTATTGACTAATTTGATGTCCTTCCTGTCCAAGTGACTCAAAAGTCTTCTACAGTATGACAATTCTAAGTTCAAATTCAGCATCCAGTACTTATTAACTGTGTGACCTGAGGCAAGTTCCTTCATCTCTGTTTGCCTCAGCTTCTTCAACTTTAAAAAGGGAATGATAATAATAAGAGCACCTACTTCACAGGGTTGTTTTAAAAGACTGAATGATTTAATATCGGTAAAGCACTTGACATAGTGCCTGACCACTTAGTGGTATTGTTGTTCAGGCAAACATCTCTTTCTGACCCCATTTTGGATTTTCTTGGTAAAGATACTGGAATAGTTTGCCAATTCTTTGTCCAACTCGCTTTATAGATGAGAAAACGAGACAAAGAGGATTAAAGGACTTGCCCAGAGTCACATAGCTAGTAAGTTTCTGAGGCAGGTTTGATGTCAGGTCTTCTTGACTCCAGGCCCAATGCTCTATCCATTGCTTAACCTAGCTGCCCTCCAATACAAAGTGAGTTCAAAATAAATGTTTATTCCCTTCCCTTTCCATTAAATCATTTTAAATCATCAGACTCTATGTCTTTGCCTCTCTGTCTCTCTCTATGTCTCTCTATCTCTCATTGTCTCTGTCTCTCTGTCTCTGTGTCTCTCTGTCTCTCAAGTTGGGACAAGCCCCTAAAGTGACTTAAAGAAACCCAGAACTAGACCAACATATAAAAAAGTTAAAGTCTTTACATAAACTTAGAACAATGAAGTGACTGTACTCAGGGGTAAAGAATTAGGTATAAGTAAAAATGTCATGCATTCAGATCAAATGAGATAAAACAGAAACAAAAACAATTCTAGTAAAATAAAAAAAGTCATCATGTTTGTTACTGTAGATAATGGGTTAATTTCAAAGACTGTCTGAATAACGGCAATTCTGAGTGGCTTGACATAGAATGAGTTAAAGCTACCAACATAGTGACCTTGAGTATCTTAATTCTTAGTGTTCTTCAGCTTTCTCTACTTGTCACTACAAAGTGATCATCTGTCTCTCTAATCTAAAAGGGACCGATTGTGCATCTTCATATGCAAGACCTTTCCCTGATGTGATCATATTTGTACATAGCTGTTTATATGTTGTATCCCTCTTTATACTGTGAGCTCCTTGACAGTAGAGACAGTATTTTTTAAATTTGGGGGGTTTTTTGAGCTTTTTTGAATTCTCAGTTCTTAGCATAGTGCCTGTCATACAGTTGGTGACTAATAAAGATGTATTGACTTGATTGGAACTTCACCTAGAAGATGACTGTAGAGATTTCCTTCTATGTAGAAAGTCTTTTGTGTAACTGACCACCAGTCCATATCTGCTAAAAAACAGATTCCTGAAACATTGAAGAAAGAGTTACATGAAGGCTTCATCATATGAAAATTCTATCTAAAACTTGGGGAATCATTATTCTGCAAGCATCTGCCTGGTTGGCACTCTCCAAGCCCATAAATTTCAGCTATTTCTTCTTTAATTCCTGTCATTTATAGTCACTTGCTTCCTTAATGAAAATCCAAATCACTCCCCCACATCCAACACAATTAGAATCACAGAATTCAAGTCAAAGGAGACTTCAGGAGGCATCTAATCCCTAATCCAAACTCAAAAAAAAAAAAAAAAGAATCCCCAAAAGAATGCACTATACAAGTGGTCCTCCAGTCTTTGTCTAATGACCTCTCGGGAGGAAGAACCTGAATATAAGGAAATTTTAATTTCCCTCACTTTAAAACGGAAATAATATTAACACATACCTCATGGGGTTATGAGGATCAAATAACAACATACGTTAAGTACTTCAAAAACTTTAAAGCACTATATAAATTCTATCTAAATAAATGTGAATTATTATTATTATTGTTGTTGTTGTGATTGTTATTATGATCACTCTCTACTCAGGGGGTGAACAGAAGTCAAGATGCTTCTTACTGCTCATTGATATTTCAGACTCTTCCTCTGCCTTCTTCATTGAAATAATAACAGCTCGTCCTTTCAGAAATGCAAGCCAACAGACTATATAACACTATTTTCATCCTTTTTACTGTCATATACTGACCTAACAAACATTCTCAACTTTTTCAGTGACGTCAGTATATGATTCATAATCTTCCCATACATCCTACAACCTGTCATCATCCCCAGTGACTTCATTATTTATGCTGATGACCTTTATGGTATCCTGGTATATCAGGTCATCAACCTAGTGCACTCTTTGTCTTGTTTTGGTTTTTAGGCTTTTTGCAAGGCAATGGGGTTAAATGGCTTGCCCAAGGCCACAGAGTGAGGTAATTATTAAGTGTCTGAGGCTGGATAATATAGCTCAGGTCCTCCTGACTCCAGGGCCAGTGCTCTATTCACTGTGCCACCTAGCAGTCCCAGCCTAGTGCATTCTGAAGACTCCACCTCCATAATATACCAGCGATGCATAGCAATAGTCACATAATAAAGCATCAAAACTTCCCAAAACTTTCCTTTCTAAGACCCTGGGCTCTGAAATTACCCTCCCTAATCATAAGTTTCTCTCATCTGCTGCCTCAGAAGGCATATGTTAAATGTGGAGCCAGAGATATGAGTTCAAATCCTAACTCTGTCACTCTCATTCTCAGTGTGACTTTGAGCTATTCAGGTAGCATTTAGGGATCTCATATTCCTCATCTCTAAAGTAAGAGGTTGAACTACATGACCACTAGTCTTCCCTAATCAAAAAACAAAATAAAGACAAAAACCTTGTCCTTTAACTTGGTTATTACCTCAAACCTTATATAGTTACTTATATAGTTACTCCACACTAATGACAAATTTCCAGAAAGAGTAATTTATGTTCCCTTATACCTCTTCCTTATTACTCACTTCCTCATCTGTCAGTTCCCTACTCTAGTTTCCACCCTTCTCCTCCCTTCTATTATTCTCCTCAAATTGTTTTCTCCTATATGTTCAGTGACTTCCTAATGACCACATTCAATTAACTTCTAGGATATCTTCTAATCTTTTTTTCCACTCTCTCGAATCTCCCCCTTGGCAGTTCTATGCATTGTCACTAATTATAACCTCTCTGCCTAGCAAAGGCCTTGGCTAAAACAAATACTTAATGGATGCTCATTGTTGTATTCATTGAAAGTGGGCCAAGAACTTTAACCTACTCTAGAGGGAAGGGGTAACCCTTCTGAGTCCTGCTACATTTTTGAAATGTCAGATATATCAAAGTCCTTTTTCTGACTTGTAATATACAAATTCTGCATGGATTTTTCTTAAGGGATGACTCAGATATGAGGATTGGATGATCAAGATGATTAAGAAGGTTGATCCCAAAACATTGTGAACTCTACAATACCTACCAATCCATCTTAAGATCACGATTCTGAAGGAAACATGAGAAACAGACATGGAGAAAGAAACAGAGACAGAAAGAGAAGACAGAGAAACACACAGACAGACTTACAGACAGTGACAGAGACAAAGAGAAAGACAGGCACAGAAACAGAGACAGAGAGAATGAAAACACTCTTATTCTACAGATTCTCAGAATGAATGAGTCTATTCATTGTCCAAGCAGGATTATCACTGACCATATGGGAGCAGCAACCACAGCAACCATATGGGAATTATAACAGTCTGGACAGTGTCAGCTAGGGGACTTTCAAGAATCTTCTGCAATACAACAGTTGAAGTGGCCACAAATGCAACAGGATTTCAGCTTTCAAAGGTACTTTGTCCATGAAGGAAACTGACATGAATAAAAAGTTTTCACAATTGCTCCTATACTGGTCTGTTTATCCAGAAGCCAATGTAAGTTATATCTTTAAGTGGTAGTCATAACTTATTTTAATTCCAATGGAAGTTTTCTTAGAGAGTCCACTCTGTTGATACAGTGACTATCTTGAAACCCCAATAAAGTCAGTGTTCTCTATACTCAAAACCAACAAAGAGCCTAATAAATGAGGGCTAACATTTATATAATGTTATATAATGTTGTAAAGTTTGCAAAGTACTTTCTATATGGTTCCTCAGTTGATGCTTACAACAACTTTGTGTTATAGATGCTATTATTTATCTTCCTTTTGTTGCCTAAGAAGATTAAGTGACTGAAGTCTAGGGTTCAAAGATAGAGTCAAAGGAAGGATTTTTGCACCTAGGTTTTCCCAAATCAAAATCCAACACTATCCACTGAACCAGCTAGCCAATCAAATCCTTTTTAACTGCCACATAACCCCATGCCCTGACCAAGTTCTGATAAATTGGGTATTTGCTTCTTCATTTTACATTCATTTCTTTCTTATATTTTTCTTAGTTCAGAGGTACAATTCTGCCTTCCTTAATTCCAGGAAATACCTTAACATTACTAGATGGAAGTGGTTACACAAGTGTCAACTGCATTTATTCCTGCTATCTTTCCAAACTTTGCTTGAGGAAACAACCATATATGTAAAGACCTTTCACACCACCAGAAGCTGCATAATGGTGTATGTCTATTTTCTAAATTAATTTGCCAACACACTTAAAATACAGAAAGAAAAATAGTTTTTGTACTAGCTAATGCACTATTTAAATTCTAATAATGACCACTGTCCAGCTTGATCAAAAGATGATCTCCTGCCATTGAAGTTTCACTTGTTAACCACCTTTTGCAACCTTAATGGATTAATCTCAGAGAAAATTAAACACACAGCATGAAAATTAAAAGGCAGACAGACTTTGACATCTTGGCAGCTATTAGGCAAAATGTGAACCATTACAAAGTACATACCAATTATTTTTGTTTTCAGCAACAATTGATTCTTTATTGTGTTAGATTTAGTTAATTATAGTATAGTTCCTCAAACAAAGAATCACATATTGGTACACAGGCATGTTTCTGTTAATCATCAGCTCATGAGGACTCCTTCTAAGACCTGTTTATGTAATTTTCTTTATCACCTAATAGAGGAAAAAATAATTTCAATTCTAGCCATGTTAGCATGGCTAAGGGATTCATCACCTAGCTGAGTTGGTTTTCCAACAACAGTTACTGTATTATTACAATAGGACTTCCCCTCCCTTTTCATGATGTGATGAGTCATCAAAAGTGGGAATAAGAGTATATTTCAGTTATTCAAAATGAAATGCTTATTGGATATAATCTTTGGTAAATTATAGCCTCTTTCTGACTCGGTTTCTTCAACTATAAAGTAAGAATAATTATAGCACCTATCCCCTGGGATTGCTGTAAGTATCAAACAATATATTTTTAATTAATATTTTATTTTTCCAAATACATGTTATGAAAATTTTTTCAACATTCATCCATATGTATATGTATATCTTTATGTTACAAACTTTCCTTCCACCCTTCCTTCCCACCCTCCTCCCCTCAGAGGTAAACAGTCAGGTTAACACTGTTAACAGGTTAACATTTTTGATAAATATGTTTACAGGTTAGTCATTTTCAGTATGAAGGATTAGGATTAAGGGAAAGAGATACATAAGAGATAATTTTTATGAAGTGTTCATCAGATTCTGAAGTAGTTTTTGTTTTGTTTTGTTTTATTTTGTTTTTCTTCCTCTGAATGGGGATAGCATTGTCTAATATGGTTGTCCTAGCTCTCTCAGCTGCTGAGGGGAGTTGCTTCCACCAAGGTTAGCATCTCACAATGTTGTTAAATGTGTACATTGTTCTCTTGGTTCTGCCCCCTTCCCTCAGCATCAGATGCTGTAACTCATTCCATGTTTAACTAAAGTGACCATTTTGGTTTCCTATGGAACAATGATATTCCAGAATATTCATATACTTGTTTAACCATTCCCTAATCGATGGGCATACCCTCAATTTCCAATTCTTTGCCACTAAAAAAGAGCTACTATGAAATTTTAGAACATGTGGAACTTTTAGCATTTTTCATGATTTCTTCTGGATATAAGCCTAGAATTAGAATTAGAATTGCTGGTCAAAGGGTATGAACAATTTTATTGCTCTTTGGGCATAATTCCATCATGTTCTCCAGAATGGTTGAATCTGTTCACAACTCCACCATCAATATCCCAATCTTTCCACAACTTCTCCAACACTGATCATTTTCCCCTTTTCTCATCTTAGTCAATCTGATAGGTGTAAGATGATATTTCACAGTTGTTTTAGTTTTAATTTCTCTAATCAATAATGATTTGGAGCATTTTTCATATGATTTTTCTATGTAGCTTTAATTTCTTCATTTGAAAACTGTCTATTGATATCTTTTGACCTTTTATCAATTGGGAAATGACTTATAACCTTATAAATTTGATGCAATTCTCTATGTATTTTAGAAATAAGACCTTTATCAGAACACCTAGTTGTGAAGACTGTTTCCCAGCTCTCTGTTTTCCTTCTAATTTTGGCAGCATTGATTTTATTAGTATAAAAACTTTTTAACTCAATGTAGTCAAAATCATTCATTTTGCAGTTAATAATGTACTCTAATTCTTACTTTGTCATAAATTTGTCCCCTTTCCATAATCTGATAGAGTATTTCCTGGTCTACTAATTAGGATTAAATAATATTGGAAAGGACTTAGCACAGTGACTTATATATTGTTCTTTTTTTGCAGTTGTTTAATCAAGTCCAACTCTTCATGACCTTGTGAACCATGTCCTATAATTCCCTTGATCTGAAATACTCATTTTCCAATGTTTTGCTTCTTAGGCAAAGTACTTTGCCATTCCTTTCTCTAGTGGATCACCTTTGTCAGAACTCTCCACTATGACCTGTCATTCACAGATAACCCCTGTATGACATAAACAATGACATAAACAATGAAAGCCCCTCTGCCACAAGACAGTGAGCCAGGAAGAGGACTGGCATATAATACACACTTAATGAATTCTTCGTTTCCCTCCTTATTACTCTTACTCTTTGATTCAAATTCTGTTAGCACAAGAATAATTGGGTATTTAGATACAAATTTATTTTAGAGTTTCTTAATTTCACACTAAGGTAGGACCCTCAGTCACACAGAGACACATGTAGCATAAAATGCCCCCACACAATAATGAACATTGATTCCATGAGGGGCTAATGATGTCAGTCCAATGAATACATGAATAAAGGCAGCAAAAAAATACATGTATTTATAAAGCTAAATTGAAGGATGGAATTTTAAAATGAAAAATCTCACAAATGAGAATGGTGATGGTATTTTTTTCTTTCTTGGTTTCTTTTACTTAAATAAGAAGGGGAATCTCAAAACCACATATTCAGACAGGAGTATCATTGGTCTATTCCAGGGAAATTTTTATTAACAATGATTATCTCTAGCATCTAAATAACTCAAACTAGGTACCAAGTGCTTTCTTAGCATTCATAAATAAATAGATTATCAGAGTCTCTTACCAAGGAACTAGGCACACATCACTAAGCCAATAACAATGAACAAATCCCTCTAAAGGAAATAAAATGCTCATTATTCTCAATTTTTTTCAGCTAACTAGAGGAAAGCTACAAAATATATCAAATCAATCCAAATATTATATAGACCCCATTCACATGTTTTTCACTACAAAAACCAGAACTATATAAACGTATATAAAATCTATGAGGTTATCATCCCACCTTAGAAAATTTTAACTGAGATCAAAAAGTCACAGCGAGAAAGGCAAAGAAGTCAAGAAACCACTTCAGTCAATAAGTACTTAATCTCCTTAACAAATAGAAAGATATGGGACAGCTTGGTGGCACAGTGGATAAAGCACCAGCCCTGGAGTCAGGAGGACCTGAGTTCGAATGTGACCTCAGACACATAATACTTATCTAGCTGTGTGACCTTGAGCTAGTCACTTGAACCCCACTGCTTTGCAAAAACCAAAAAAAAAAAAATAGAAAGATAGAACACCTAAAGGCTGAATAAGTTTAGAATGCAAATTTATTTGTGAAACATAACACAGGAGGATAATGGAAGATATAAAAAGAGCAAAAAATTAAAATAAAACTGTGGAAGGGAAAACAAAATAGCAGAAAACTTATCCTAATACCCAAATAAACCATATTAGCCAGAGATAGTTTAAAGATGAAATTGGAAAGAATATGGCATGAGCTTTCAGGAAATTTGTAAATATTTCTAAAGTGTTCTATTAGACTATAGCACAATATTTTGTTCATCATAGGCACTTAATAAATGTTTATTATCTGAATTGAATACTCTAGGCTTATCATTAATAAAAATGTAAAAATTGAAGAAATTAGAATAGGCTATGAGGAAATAAAACTCTCATTCTTTGCAATTGATAGGATGGTATACTTAGAAAACCCTAGAAAATCAACTTAAAACTACTTGAAACAATTAACAACTTTAGAAAAGTAGCAGGATATAAAGGAAACCCACGTAAATCATTTCTAAATATTATCAACAAAGCCCAATAGCAAAAGATAGAAAGATAAATTCCATTTAAAGTAACTGTAGATAACATAAAATGCTTGATAATCTACCTCCCAAAGCAAACCCAGAAACTATATGAATACAATTACAAAATACTTTTCACACAAGTAAAATCAGATGTAAACAACTGGGAAAATGTCAATTGTTCATAGGTAGATCAAGTAATATAATAAAAATGACAATTCTACCTAAATTAAATTACTTATTCAGTGCTGTACCATTCAAGCTACAAAAAAAAAATTTTTACAGAGTTAGAAAAAATTGCAAAAAAAAAATTCATCTGAAGAGAAAAAGATAAAAAATACCAAGGGTATTAATGGGAAAAATGCTAAGAAAGGTGGCCTAACTATACCAGATCTAAAACTATATTAAAAAGCAGCAGTCATCAAACAGTTTAGTACTGACTAAGAAATAGAGAAGTGGATCAGTGGAATAAATTAGCTAAAAATGAAACAGCAATAAATAACTATAGTAATCTACTGTTTGCTAAACTCAAAGACTCAAGCATCTGAATTAAAAACCTCACTATTTGACAAAAACTATAGGGAAAACTGGAAAATAACATGACAAACACTAGGCATAGGACAATATCTCATAACTTATCAAAATAGGTACAAGATTTAGACATAAAGAGTGATAACCATAAGCCATTTGGAACAATTATAATAGTCTGTCAGGTCTATGGATAGGGGAGGAGTTTATGACTAAGCAAGAGATAGAGAACATTATAAGCTACAAAATGGATAATTTCAACATTAAATTAAAAGGTTTTGCACAAACAACACTAATACAACCAGGATTAGAAGGAATATAAAAAGTTGGGAAACAATTTTTACATCAAATTTTTATGATAAAGATACATTTCTAAAATATATAGGGAACTGAGTCAAATGTAAAGAATATAAGTCATTCTCCAATTGTTAAATGGTCAAAAAATATGAACAAGCCATTTTCAGATGAAAAAATTAAAGCCATTTTGAGCCATATGAAAAAAATCCTTCAAATTATTATTGATTAGAGAAACATAAATTAAAAGAACTCTGAGCTACCACCTCATACCTATCAAATTGTCTAAAATGAAAAAAAAATAAAAATGATCAATGTTGGAGAGGATATGGAAAAACTGAGAGACTGATGCACTGTTGGTGGAGTTGTGAACTGATCTAACCATATTATAGAGCAATTTGGAACTATGCTCAAAGGGCAATAATATTGTGTGTATACCCTTTGATCCAGTAATACCCCTACTAGGTCCATATCCCATATAGATCATAAAAAGAGGAAAGGTCTCATGTTTACAAAAATAACTAAAGCAATTCTTTTTGTACTAGCAAGGAATTAGAAGCTGATGGGATGTCCATCAACTAGTAATGACTGAACAAGTTATGGTGTATGAATATGTATTATTCCTCTGTGAGAAATTATGTGCAGCCAAACTTCAGAAAAGCCTGAAAATATTTGTATGAACTGATGCTAAGGGAAATGAGTAAAACCAAGAGAACATTGTACAAATTAAGAGCAATATTGTGAGATGATTGACTATGATGGATGCAGATCATCTCAGCAGTTCAGTGATCAAGGACAATACTGAGAGATCTAGCATGGAGAATGCCCAACCACATCCAGAGGAAAAGCTATGAGGTCTGAATGCAGAACAAAGCATGCTATGTTTACTTTTTAAAACTTCTTTTATGTTTTTCTTTCTTTCTCATGGGTTTTTCACTTAATTCTAATTTGTCTTTCACAACATGACTTATGGAAATAAGTTAAATAACATGACTATTATGGAAATATGTTAAACACAATTGCACTTGTACAGTCATATCAGATTGCTGCCATGGGGAGGTAGAAAAGAAGGGAAGATGGTAGAAAAGTGTGGAATTGAAAAACTTGCCAAGTGATAAAATTTGAAAAACTATCTTTGTAAGTAATTGGGAAGAAATTTAAAAGGATGAAAGAAAAACAAAAGTAAAAAATAAGAATGCAATGATAAAGAATACCTTGAGGGCAAGGACCACTTTTGCTTTTCTTTGTATCCTGAGTCTTTAGCAGTGCCTAGCAGTGCATAGCACATAGCAAGCATTCAATAAATTTTTGTTCATTGCCTGAGTGGATAAATCTCAAGTATTTTTCATTCCTAGGGAAGTAATCTTTCCACAATACTATGTGGCTTCTTGTTGGAGTTGACTAACAAAGGATCCTGAAAAGTCAACTTCAAAGTCTCTCTAATAGGAACAATAGAAGTACTAAGAGTTCAAATACAAAACTCTGCTTAGATGTCTGGGTTTGTTTTAGTTCTCTGTGTCTCTCTCTCTCACACCCCGCCTTCTCTCCGTGTTTCTGTCTCTGTCTCTCTCTCTCTGTCTCCCTCTCCCCCCTCTCTCTCTTTCCCCCCCCTCTCCCCTCTCTCTCTTCCCCCCCTCTTCTTTTCTCCTTTCATCAATTATAAATCAAAGGATTCTATTTCCATCTAAGATCTCTATTCATTAAATCATCTCTCCGCTATGGGATTGCTAATCCTTTACCAAAAAAATCCTTTCTTTTCAAACCATCCCCACATGAATTCACAGAAGCAAAAATGGAAATTTAATGACACAGTTGCTCAGCTATCTTAAAGAAATTCTAGCATTCAAAAGCAAAACCAGAAAGAAGATGAACCAATCAAAGTTAATATTTTGAACTGGGAATTGTCATGTAGAAAATACTCATATTCTTCAAAGGGAGAAGAAATAACATCCAATAACAATTTTCTAGTCCAAAAGTTTAACTATTACAATTCAATATCATTAATATCATCTAGGGAGTGGCTACTTGGCACAGTGAATGGAGCACTGGCCTTGGAGTCAGGAGTACCTGGGTTCAAATCCGACCTGACACTTAATAATTACCTAGCCATGTGGCCTTGGGCAAGCCACTTAACCCCATTGCCTTGAAAAATCTAAAACTAAAAATAAAAAATAAAAAAAATAAAATCACCTAACATTCAGGTAAATTTTAATAACAGTTTCTGTTTCATCCTTTGAAATATTCTTTAGTCTCCCATTTCTTCTGTCTCCATTTCCTCTTCCATTTCCCAAACTTGAATAAAAAAAGACATGCTCTTCTTGCCTTTTGTTCCCCAAAACCTAAGACATGTTCTCACTTTTAAAAATTTGTAATAATGTTCATTCCAATTTTTTTGTATTTACAATAAATTTTATTTTATTTACAAAAATATTCCAAAAATAAAATATTATTTTACTTTCAAATAAAATTTACAAGAAAAGAAATGAAAGGTTTCATGTTAAGGTGCATATTTAACAGAAAATTATTGTTTGACATCCATAACTCTCTCCCTGTTACAGGTACTCATACTAGAATACAATAATGCTACTTTTACTGCTTCAATTCATGCAGCTACTGTGTTGAGGTCACAAAGAAAACAAATTGAACATCCCTTTCCTTCAAGGAAGTTCCAGTCTAATGTAGGGGAGGGCAGAGATACAATATTACACTGGCAAGTATACACAAAATTATATGCAGTGGGAGATAGAAAGGGGAGGGGAGAGAGAGAGAGAGAGAGAGAGAGAGAGAGAGAGAGAGAGAGAGAGAGAGAGAGAGAGCACAGAGCCAAGATGTCAGAGAGAAACCAGGAATTTCTCTGAACTCATCCCAGATTCCCTCAGAAACAACATTAAATCAAACCTCTAAATGAATTCTGGAGGGACAGAACTGACAAAAATGCAGTGGAGCATATTCCAGTTTAAGATATCTTAGAAAGATTTCAGGAAAAGTCTGCATCACTCCAGTGAGGGGATGCTGAGGGGGATGTCAGAGGGAGGCTCTGAACTGCAGCAAAGATAAGTTCAAGGCCTCTGGGTCCCAGCTCAAATGGCCAAGAACACAGTAGGCAAACCGTGAGAACTTCAATACCAATGAAGACAGCAAATTGCAAGCCCCAGAACCACCACTAGCACCTGAGACCCAAGCATGCAAGGATTATGCTGTCTCCTGGCTCCTAGAACAAGAAATCAAGACAGTGCCTCCTGTGGTCCAGGAGCAGAGTTCAACTTTAAAAACTATGAACTAGTAAGAAAGAGGAAGAAAGAGGAAAAAAAAAAAAGACCTGACAATAGAAAGTTGCTATGGAGACAAGGAAGATCACAAAATCATCTCAGAAGAGAATGGGGTTTGGAAAAGGCCCATCTGTGAAGTCCCAGAAGGGAATATAAATTCATCTCAAGCCCAGAAAGTTCTCTAAGAAGAACTCAAAAAGAATTTTAAAAATCAAGTAGAAATTTGGTAAAAGAAATGGGAGGTATGCAAGAGAGAGTCAACAGCTTGGAAAAACAAGCACAAAAATTAACTAAAGGAAATAACTATTTGAAAATAGATTTGAGGGGAGTCAGGAGTACCCAGGTTCAAATCCGGTCTCAGACACTTAATAATTACCTAGCTGTGTGGCCTTGGGCAAGCCACTTAACTCCATTTGCCTTGCAAAAAGCTAAAAAAAATAGATTTGACCAAATGGTAAAAAAAAAAATCTGTTGAAGAAAACAATTTTTTAAATAAAATTGGACAAATGGAAAAGGGGATACAAAAATAATTAAAGAAAATAATTCCTTACAAATTAGATTTGGGCAAATGACTCTGTGAGTCATCAAGAATAAGTCAAGTAAAATAAAAAATATATATATTAAAAAATAGAAGAAAAGTGGAAAAAGTTGGGAAAAAGTTGACCAAGAAAATAGATTCAAGAAAGATAATTGATGGGGCGGCTAGGTGGCGTAGTGGATAAAGCACCGGCCTTGGAGTCAGGAGTACCTGGGTTCAAATCCGGTCTCAGACACTTAATAATTACCTAGCTGTGTGGCCTTGGGTAAGCCACTTAACCCCGTTTGCCTTGCAAAAAAAAAAAACCTAAAAAAAAAAGAAAGATAAATGAAAAAATATTGTTGGATTATCTGAAAGTTATGATTTAAAAAAAAGTCTGGACAGCTTCTTTCAAGAAATTGCCAAGGAAAACTACCCTAATATCCTAGAAACAGAGGGTAAAATAGTCATTGAAAGAATTCACTGCTCACCTCCTGAAAGGGATTCCAAAAAGAAAACAAGAATATTTGAATTTGAAAATAATATGAAAAAAAGGAATATTGGAATCAAATTCAAGAATTATTAGGACAAGGAAAAAATACTGTAGGAAGCCAGAAACAATTCAAGTTCAAGGAGTCAATCAGGATTATGCAGAACTTGATTGTTGCAACAGTAAAGGATCAAAGGACCTGGAAAATGATATTCCAGAGGGTAAAGAAGCTTGGATTACATAAAAAAAATCACCTACTAGGACGATATAAATAGAAAAACTATACTGGTGGGGGACCTCAACCGTCTCTAAGAATTGAAGAATCTGACCACAGAATAAACAAAGAAGATGAATAAAATTTTAGAAAAGAGAATAGAGAATATTGAATGGGAATAGAAAGGAATATTCATTTTTCTCAGTGGTACATGGCACCTACACAAAAAAAACAAAGATGTATTAGGGCATAAAAACCTCACAATCAAATGTAGAAAAACAGAAATACAAAATTCATTCCTTTTCAGATCATGATATAATAAAAATCATGTATAATAAAGGGCCATGGAAAGATAAACGATAAATTATTTGGAAACTAAATAATCTAATTTTAAAGAATGAGTGGATCGAATAACAAATCATAGAAATAATGAACAATTTCATCCAAAACAATGACAATAATAACACAACACAAGCAATTATTAGGGGAAATTTTATAGCTCTCTAAATGTTTACATGACTAAAATAGAGAAAAAGAAAATCAATAAATTGAGCATGTAACTTAAATAGCTAAAAAAAAAGAACAAATCAAAAATCCCTAATTAAGCACCAAATTAGAAATTCTGAAAATCAGAGAGAATAAAATTGAAAGAAAACTATTGAAATAAAACTTAGTTGTTTTTATGAAAAAATCATAAAATAGATAAATCTTTGTTTAATTTATTTTAATTTATTAAAAAAAAAGAAAGAAAAAACAAATTACCAGTATCAAAAATGAAAAAAGGTGAATTCACCATTAAGGAAGAGGAAATAAAATTAAGAATTCAGAGCTATTTTGCCCAACTGTATGCTAATAAATCTGACAATCTAAGTAAAATGGATGAATATTTGTAAAAATGTAAATTTTCCAAGTAAATAAAAGAAGAAAGAAAATAATTAAATAACCCCATTTTAGAAAAAGAAATTGAACAAGACATCAATAAACACCCTAAGAAAAAAATCTCCAGGGACAAATATATTTACAAATGAATTCAACCAAATTATTAAAGAAAAATTAATTCCAATACTACCTAAACTATTTGAAAAAAATGATGATGATGATGATGATGATTTTTGTCCTTTGTTCTCAATGAAGACCATGGCTTGAGGGAGTTGATGCCTTGACAAGCATGTGAATTGAATTTGAATGAAGGAGTACTATGCTAAATTACTGACCTCTTTTTTTCCTCCAGAATTATCTAGATCCAGTGACCAGATATGAATCAGGTAATCTGGAGATGGTCCTAGCTAAAAACAATCAGGGTTAAGTGACTTGCCTTAAGTGTCAAGTGTCTGAGGTCAGATTCAAACTTAGGTCCTCTGACTGACTCCAAGACCTGCACCACTAAGTTGCCCACTTGAAAAATTTTTTAAATAGGCAAAGGAGTCCTACCAAATTCCTTTTATGACATCAATATGGTACTGATACCAAAACCAGTAAGAACCAAAACAAAGAAATTTATAGAGCAATTTCTCTAAAGGATATTGATGCAAAAAAATTAAATATTTTAGCAAAGAGATTACAGCAAGTTATCACCAGGATCATATATTATAATCAGGTGGGATTTATACCAGTATTCAGGAATAGTTCAATATTGGGAAAACAATTAGTAAAACTGACCCTATCAAAAGTAAAATTAATAGAAATCAATGATGATTGCAATAGATGTCAAAAAATTCTTTGACAAAATACATCATCATTCCTATTAAGAGCATAGGAATAAATGGAATTTTCTTAAAATTTTCTTTAAAATGATACTCTAAAAACCATCAGCAAGCATAATATGTAATGGGGATAAACTAGAAACATTCTCATAAGATCATGGGTATAACAAGGATACCTGTCATCACCACTATTATTTAATATTGTACTAGAAATTTTAGCTTTAGCGATTAGAAGAAAAAGAAATTGAAGGAATTAGAATAGGCAAAGAGGAAACAAAACTCTCTTTGCAGAGGATATTATAGTATCCTTAAAGAATACTAGAAAATCGACTAAAAAGTTACATGAAACAATTAACAACTTTAGCAGAGTTGCAAGACATAAAATCCAAATAAGTCATCAGCATTTCTATATATTACCAACAAAGTCCAGGCACAAGAGATAGAAAGAGAAATTCTGTGTAAAGTAATTGTAGACATTAATACTTGAGAGTCTACTTGCCAAGACAAACCCAAGAACTTTATGAACACAATTACAAAATACTTTTCATATAAATAAAGTCAAAGCTAAGCAATGGGAAAAATATCAATTGCTCATGGATAGGCCAAGCTCATATAATAAAAGTGATAATTCTACTTAATTTGCTTAGTGCCATAGCAATAAAACTACCAAAAACTTATTTTATAGAGTTAGAAATAATAGTTTAAAAAATTCATCTGAAAGAAAAAAATCAAGGGAATTAATGAAAAAAATTGCAGTGGAAGGTGACTTTGCATACCAAATCTAAAACTATCCTAAGACAGCATTATCAAAACTAATTAGTACTAAGAAACAGAGTACTGGATCATTGGAATAGATTATAGATTAGGTATAAAAGAAACAGTGTATGACTACATTAATCTATTGTTTGATAAACTCAACATCTCTATTTTCTGGAATAAGAATTCCTATTGACAAAAAAAGCTACAAGGAAAACTGGAAAATAGTATGGCAAAAACTATATATAGACCAACATCTCACATCCTTTGACAAGTTAAGTTCAAAATAGGTCCATGATTTAGATATAAAGGATGATACTAAAAGCTATTTAGGAGAACAAGGAATTGTTTATTTGTCAGATCTATAGAGAGGGGAAAAGTTTATGGACAAATGAGATAGAGAACATTATAAGATGAAAAATGAATATATCTATTAGATTAAATTTAAGAGTTTTTGCACAAACAAAACCACTTCAACCAGGATTAGAAGGAATGCAGAAAAACTGGGAAACAACTTTTACAGCCAGTGTTTCTGATAAAGAACTTATTTCTAAAATATATAGAGAACTGAGATGAAATTAGAATACAGGTTATTCTCCAATTCGTAAATAATCAAAGGATATGCACAGGTGGTTTTCAGATTAAGAAATTAAAACTCTCTGTAGTTATATTAAAAAATGCTCTATATCATTATTGATTAGATAAATGTAAATTAAAACAACTCAGAGGTATCACCATATACCTATCCTATTAACTAGTATGACAGAAAAGGAAAATGATAAATGTTAAAGAGGTTGTGGAAAAATTGGGATACTAATGTTGGTAGAGTTGAGAACTGATTCAACCATTCTTGAGATCAATTTGGAACTATGCCCAAAAGGCAATAAAACCGAGGATACGCTTTGATCCAACAATACCATTGCTAGGTCTGTATCCCCAAAATATTATTTAAAAAAAGGGAAAAGGACACACACTTACCAAATATTTATAGCAGTTCTTTTTGTGTTAGAAAAGAACTGGCAATTGAGAGAGTACGCATCAATTGGGAAATGGCTGAAGAAGTTGTGCTATAGGAATGTGATGGAATACTATTGTTCTATAAGAAATTGTGAACAGGAGGATTTCAGAAAAGCCTGGAAAGATGCACATGAACTAATGTTGAATGGATTTAGCAGAATGGGGACATTATATACAGTAACAGCAATAGGGTATGATGATTAACTATGATGGACTTAGTTATTCTGAATCATACAGTGCTCAAAGACAATTCCAAAAAACTCGTGATGGAATATGCCAGCCTATCTTCACTCTTTACAATATTTTTTGTTTTTTCATGTTTCTCCCTTTTGCTTGATTATGATATTTAAAAAGAGGCCAAAAAATGCAGTGTCTGTCCTCAAGGAGCTTAAAATTTAATGGAGAAGACAAAATGCAAAAACACACAAAAAATCTTTATAAAGCATAAAAGTGAAATAATTTCCAGCTGTCAGTAATATCGAGAGTAGTTGGAAAAGGTTTCAAGTAAATTATGAGATTTTAGTTTAGACTTTAAAAAAAAAGTCAGGGAATCCAGTAGAAAGAAATAAGGAGAAGAGCATTCCAGGTTTGGGGGACATACCAGGAGTGGAATAGCCAAGTAGTCAGTGTCACCAAACCAAATAATACTGTTCAAGGACTAATATATAAGAAGACTAGAAAGCTATAAAAGATGTTGAGCATTTTTGGATTTGATCCTGAGCAATAAAGAACCATAGGATTTTATTGGGTGGGGCAGTGATATGATTGAATCTTCATTTTAGGAAGTCCATCACATTGGTTGTTGAATGCAGAATAAATGGAGTGGGGAGAGAATTGAGGAAGGCAGATTCACCAGCAGGCTATTGCAACAATACTGATGTGAGACAATGAAGGCTTGCATTAGAGTGAGGAGGGAAAGCATTCAGGAAATATTACAAATGTAAAAGCTTGGATATTTATGGGAGGAGGAAGAAGATAGCAAAAGTCACAAATAACAATCCTGAGGAGGTTAAAAAATAGTGTTGCCCTCTCTAGTAATAATAGGAAAGGGAGGAGGAGAGGAAAGTTTAGGGGAAAAGATAATGAGTGCCATTTTGGATGTGCTTAGTTGAAGATATCACCTGGATATCTAGTTTGAGATGTTTTAAAGTCAATTTGAGATGCTAGATTGGCAGTTATCAGTATTTAAAGCATGATAGGTAGATTTGAGAATCATCAACATAGGTAATTGAATATATGGGAATTGATGAGATCACCAAGGAGAAAAAGAAAAAAGGACTTAGATACAGAACTCTAAAGGATAATTATGGTTGGAAGTTATGATCCAGGTGAGAAACTACCAAAGGAGTTTAAGAAGGAGCTGTCATATACATAGAAAGAGAATCAGAAGAGAGTAATGTCCCAAAAATCTAGAGAGAAGAATATATCAAGAGGAAAGGGTGATCAACAGTATCAAAGGCTGAAAAAGGGGTCAATAGGAATGAGGATCAAAAAAGCCATTGGATTTGGCAATTAAGACAACATTGGGGCAGCTAGGTGGCACAGTGGATAGAGCACCAGCCCTAGAGTCAGGAGTACCTGAGTTCAAATCCAGCCTCAGACACTTAATAATTACCTAGCTGTGTGGCCCTGAGCAAGCCACTTAACCCCATTGCCTTGCGCAAAAATAAATAAATAAAAATTAAAAAAAAGACAACATTGCTACTTTTGAGAAAGCCATATCAGTGGAATGATGAGGTGGGAAAACTAGATTTAAGGGGTTAAGAAAAGAAAGTGGAGTCACCAATCAAAGATGATGGTGGAGGATAGAAAATCAGCCTCAAAGTCAGTAGAACCCTGGTAGATATAATAAATATAATCTAGATATAATTTAGATATAATCATCTAAAATATATCATTTCACTTCTCAGTATCTAGGCAGTTCTGAAGCTATGTTACAAAGAAGGAATAACCCTCCACTGGAATAAGAGCTTTCTTTTCCTAGAAGTTCACAAGTCTAGTTTCTCCCCTTACATTTATTAATGTGATATTCTGTTTTGTACATATATAGAAATAGGCATTTAAAAACATAATATTTCTAAAAGAAATTTTATTTATTAACAGTTATAAAATTATCTCAAAGAAATGTATTATTAATATTACATTACATTGTCATGTGGAACATGCTCATAATATTTTAGTAAAAGCAACCTGATTACATGCTTCTTTTTTTGTCCAACACTTTGCAATGCATCTACTTGAAGGTTCAATTCTATATGTAATTGATTTCTAGATTTTGAATGTCTGATATAACTAAAAAAGATATCTCACAGAGATACATAGAGCCAAAGGGAAGAAGTCTAGCATTATCTGTGCTTACTAGAAGTGATGTTAACTTTCCTCTACCACAAATTTTGCAAAGGTTTTTCTTGGAATTCAGGTAGCAAATTTCCATCTTTCCTGATATTAGTTTTTTCTTGAAAACAACAAGTTAGGTGTTCCATTTTATATTTTTAAATAGGATCAAAACTCACTGAATCTCTTCACTTGAAGGATTTTTAAAGATTACAAAATTCTATTTCCAAGTATGCAAATATGAGATTTTTATAGGTATGTAAAAGGGGTGACTCATACTCCCCTACCAAGATAATTACAAAGAGCCCAAACTTCTCAATTGAATTAGTGATGATTTAGTTATGAACACAACCTAGACATCTCTATTGAAACAAGCAATTCAATCAAAGACTTTTTAACTGTCTTTTTTAAGTCCTTTAGAGATATGCATGGAATAAAGTTCATTTAGATGAAATTAAATGATTGCACATAAGAAACATATTTTTATTTGTGGGATACTTGCTTATATCCCATGGAGTTTATATAAACCTAACAAACTAGTTTGGAATTGGGAATTCAAGTGTCTATCATTGGAGTGGAAAGAGAGACATTCTAGTCAATTCTTTGATAGGGATTTATTAGGAAACAAGTGTACCTGTTTCCTCTCCATCCTAAAGGACAAAGAATTGGGACTAGTTGATCAATGTCTTAGTAATGTCCTTGGAATGAGTTTTTGGCAGTACTGTTTGATACATTCTAGGACAAACTAAAAACACTGAAGAAAAATAGCTTTGAAAATTCATAAGGACCCTAGCAAAAAAATTACACCATGCCTGGGAAATTTTCATTAGGGCTCAACTAAAGGTAAAAAATGATTTCTAGCACCTAGAAACTGTGAATTTGCCATGTATGTTCTCTAAGTTCAAGTTTAAGGATCATTCCCTTTGACTCTGTACATATATATACTTGAGAGAGACTATATTATAGATTTGAGGGGGATGTTTAGTATTGTTTTTCTATATCACCTTCATAAAAACTTTTCTTTAAAAAGCTAATTCGGTGGTTGACTAATTAATAACAACTGATAATCAGTAGGAGGAAGTACACTGGTGGGGGTCTCATGAGATATGGCAATAGAAAATCATGCTTCAGCCCCTCAGAATTATTCCCTTGCAGAAAATTTTGCAGTCACCCTAGAGAACCAAACTCCCAATATGAGTATTAAGTGAGTCCAAGGTATAGGCTACAGGTGATGCAAGCACTATTTTGGCATACATACTAAAAAAAAATTTATATTTTGAAACATATTTCTAGTCATTATGATTTCTTCCTGGCATACACTCAAGTCACAATATATTCTTTGGGTAATGTTCATCATAATATCTTAGGATGTACTCCTAATTCTTTGGACCAACTTTAATCATGCCACAGAAACCTTGTCACTCTATAAACACAATAACTTCTAGACTTCACATGTTGGTAGTATGTTTGACCTCTATGGCTACTCCTTCATTCATTTGTTCCTCCCAAATTCAACACTTTGAGGAAGAGATACAGGCCAACCTTGACTTAAGTTTTCTCAAGGTTATACTGACTTTCCCAGACTTTCTCAAGAGTATCAAGTATCGTAATCTCTTTCCTATTTCTGCTACCCTATCCTTTTCAGCTTCCTTTTATATATTATATACCCATTAAAACAGAAGCTCTTTGAGGGGAAGGACTGTATTTCTGATTATATTCGTCTCATCGGACAACTAAACTTATACAAAGTAAGCAATTAATAATTTCCCTTTGTCTTCTCTTGACTTGTAATATTAGTGGATATAAATTCATATTTTAAATAATCTTCATGATAATTTTGAACTTTTTGGTTGACCTTGTCAGATCTGACAATAGTGTAACTCTCTTTACCTTATAACATATATAGCAAAGAGCTTATATAAAGAGTAGAGGAAGTCTCCATTCTGTCATTTTCTATTTATTCTCTTATATTCACATTATTAATATTATCTTTAATCTGAAAAAATCTTTAAAGTCACTAGTTATTTTGTGAGATTTTTTAGTTTAAAACAGATAATATAATAAAAAATTTAAAACATAATATATCCAAAAATTCACTTAACAGGATATGTGTAAGCTACAGTATGCTGCAATATTTTGAAAGTTATTGAACTGTCATCCATCATTATTGTAGACCACCCTCTCTTCCCTCAGAATACATATCTCACAAGTGACCACTTGACCTATGAACCAAGAAAGAGCACCAGTGTCAATCTATTTATTAAATATTAGAAAAGTTTAATTTTTTACATTTAGCTAAATATAATTGGTAATAGTTCAAGTATTTTCTCCCTGTTCCCCAGTGCATGATCTTTTATATTCCCTGAGGATTACTCTGGAGATTATTCTTAAATGATATTATTTTGCATATAAAACCCTCAATTAGTTCTGTATTTACATTGTTGGGGGGTTTTTATACAATGAAGTGGTTAGTAATTTCCTCATCTATAAAATGAAGGGATTAGACTTTTGAGGTTCCTTTCTACTCTAATGAAAGAGTCTATTCCATTAAATAGAAATTGCTAATACTGACTGGTATAGCAATGTTAATTGTTACTAATTCTGTGACCCTCTATGAGATACTTAACTTTTCTGTATTAGATTTTTTCCATTTTTCAAATGGGAAAAATAGATGCTGCCCCATTCACCTGAAAATTAAGATCATTCAGCTAGGGGCAGCTAGGTGGCACAATGGATAAAGCACTGGTCTTGGAGTCAAGAGGACCTGAGTTCAAATTCAACATCAGATACTTGACACTTACTAGCTATATGATCTTGGGCAAGTCTCTTCATTCTGCCCAGTATCCAGGGCCATCTCTAATCCTCCTGATTCTAATTCTTATCTGACCACTGGACCCTAATGGCTCTGGAGGAGAAAGTGAGGGTGGTAGCAACAAAGCACCCCCACACACAGACACTCAAATCCTATTCATGTGCTTGTCATAACCCCACCTCCCTGATGTCATGGTCTTCTTTGAGAATGAAGAACAAATAACGACAACAAAACAAGATAATACAACTATGTTCAAAAAGTACAGTATAAAGTGAAATATTGGGAAAGTACTAGAAAAAAGGAAATAGTAGTATTCAGAGAATTTTTTTTAAATAGGGAGAATGCAAACATACACTAAAGCACCTAAGCAAACAGTCTTATGTGGCAAAAGCTTCAGGTCAAAGTAAGCTTTAAACACAGTAAAACCAGAAGGTGAGGGCCCCCATACAGAAATAATTTCTATGAACTTTGTAAGAGAGGATTAGTAAAAATATAGAAGTTACAATTCATCTTGATAGCAAAAGTTAAAGGACTAAGGAATAGTGAGATTATAAACATTTGAAAGTGATATAGACATGAGGAAGAAATTAATAAAATGGTGGAGCAGGGCCATTGAGGATACAAAGTTAAGAGAGAAGAGAATTCTCAAGTTAGCAAAATGGAAGAAAAGGCCAGCTGTAAAGAGACTCAAGAAAAGAACAACATAAGTGCAGAACTAAATGTAGGTATAATTGGTAATTAAGCCAGAAGTTTTTTTTTTCCCCTTCACATTAATTTCCTTTTGATAATTTTGGAAATATAAAGAAGAAAAAGAAAGAAAGTTAAACTATGCAGAGAATGTTGGACAATGAGCCTGCAGATGGTATCAAGACAGATGTTTAGGTTGTAAACATTTTAGTTTTACATATCTATAGAAATGCCCCCACAAAAACGGCTTTGTTCCTCAATCACAATCTGTTGAGGGGGAAAGGTTGCTAAACCATATATTTCTTGCAAGAGAAAACTTATGGGGAGATGAGGGCATTTGATTTGATAGCAAATCAGAAGAGCCTATACCTTGTATTTTAAGGCTCCTTTTACCCTTCTTAGTTACTCCTTGCTCTCTCGTTGGGATAATAAAGATAGAAGTTGAGGGTTACTGAAAGAGGAAAGAATTCACAAGCTCCCTGGGATTTTAAAACTGCTCAGGATTTATTGTAAACAGGTTAAAACTTCTGTCCTCCAGGAAAGTCAACAAGAACTTTAGGACACTGTGAATAACAAAAGGTTAGGCTGGGAGACAGAAACAGAGAAAGGGAGAGAAAGAGACAAAGAAAGACCAACAGGGAGAGCTAGAGATCAGACCAGCCCCAAGTGGAGGTTCAGCCTTGCCAATATCTGGGCACTGAGGGCAAAAGTGGAAATCCCTTCTCCCTTACAAGACCAAAACCAAGTAGAATATTGGAAGCTGAGAATTGGAAATGAGGGACAGGATACAAATTTTACATTTAACAATGAAGCAATAGAGGTCAATTTACATCTCAAAAGGAAAGAGCCTTCCACCCTTTAACAAGATTTAACAGCATTAAAGATTACTGAACTTGTTTCTGATTATAAATTTTCTCTAGTCATAATTATCTGCATCATAATAAGCCTAAGGTCCCTATTCTGTTCCCTGTTCTCCTTTTACCATTTTGTCGTTGGAATTCTCCATTCTATGGCAAAAAAAAAACTGTCTTTGATCTTCATTTCCATCTCTTTCCACCACATTCCTTTTATCTTTTGCATTTATGGAAACTGGTTTTTCTCCAGATAACAACAAACTCCTTCAGTTTCAAATGAACCTTCTCTCCTCCTCCCCATACTCCCCATGCTCATCCTAAGAAGAGAAGGTATACTCTTTGCTCCTCATTGCTACTTCCAGACCTTCCCTCTGCCACCTCTACCAAGAGAAGTTTTTTCCCCCCTTTTGGATCACTCCATCCTTCCATGTAACCTGACCCAGATCCTAGCTGCAGTCATCTGTCCACCCCTCCACCCTACAGTGTTTCTTTTTCCTTACAGATGAATGTCTCATATTCATATATCTCAGTGGACACAGTTATGCCCTATCAAGAATTTTGTTTTCCTAACTTGTCAATCTCCAGCAACTTGTACAATAGTCTACTCATAGGAATGGTCAACCTTAACTTTGTCATCATGTTCTGAAACTTTAGAGATGTGAATTTTTTCTCTCTGAGCTCAACCTCCTATTCTTTGAACTCTACTTCTGATTATTCCTAAACCTATCTTTCATCTTATCACTGATTTCCACTAATTTCATCTCACCTTTCTCACATTCTCCAAATCTAATCAGTCACCTTCTCATGCTGATACTATTCAATAAATCAGCAAGCACTTTGCCAGTTACTGTGGATCCTACCTTCACAGCATTGCTCACATTCTCACATGAGTTTGATGTAGTTTATGAAACACTAGATTTGGAGTCAGAAAAACATAGCAACTTCATACTCTTATTTTTTTCAGTTTATTGATATTTTATTTTTTCCAATTACATATTATGAAAGTTTTTCAACATTCATTCACTTGCATACCCATGTTACATTTTTTTCTACCACCCTCCCTTCCCACCCCTTTTCCTCAGTCTGGTAAAAGTTGTACATATACATTTGTGTTTAACATGTTTATATATTAGTTGGTGTATGAAGAATTAGGACTAAGGGGGGGAAAAGAAAAACATGAGATAGGAAGGAAAAAACACAAGATGTTTTTTAAAAGTGAACATCCATTCAGATTCTGCGGTGTTTTGTTTTGTGTTTTTTTTTTCTTCTGGATGTGGACAGCATTGTCCCTGAAAGGTCTCATAGATCTATGGACTACTGAGAGGAACTTCAGCCATCATAGTTGATCAACTCACAATGTTGTTGGTGGTGTATACAATGTTCTCTTGTTTCTTCTCCCTTCACTCAGCATCAGTTCCTGTAATTCTTTCTATGCCCTAGCATTCATTGCAACCTCATACTCTTAATAATTATGTGACTTTTAGATAATCTTCCTCAGTCATAGTTTCTTCACCTGAAAATTAGGAATATTAGCCTCTATCTCTCAGAGTTGTTGTGAGAATAAAATGAGCTCATATTTGTAAAACACTATATAAATGTTTGTTTATTTTTTATTATATTTTAACTATTTATTATTATTATTATTATTATTATTATTATTATTATTATTATTATTATTCAAATTCAGTCCCTGGTCACTTTTTTCAACACCATTACAACAGTTCTGTAATCAGGTTATTCATTTGTAATCCAACCTTACTCTGATTCAATCTACACACAATTGCTAAATTTATCCTCTAAATGCTCTATTCTAATCACAATATATTGCTCAGAACTGTTCAATGGTTCCTCCTTACTTAGTAAATAATGCTTAAAGCCTGCTATTTAAGAACCTTTCTCCACAAATTGGTTGCAACATACCTTTCCAGTTATGACATCATCCATAAAATATATTCCTATTCTTCTACAGTATTACATATAACTAGAATGCTTTCCATTTATTGCATCCTATAGAAATCCTACCTTCCCTTCAAAGTCCAGTTCAAATACTATGTTTTTCAACGAAACATCCTCTGGTATCTACTAACAGCAGCTAGTTCTCCTAGCCCTGAACTCTCATTATTCCTCCAGAGCTGTAACTAGGAAACATAGCACCGGGGTAAATTCAGTTGATCTAAGTCAGTAGGAAGCTGAATAACTATCTCTATACAATATCATTTTGCAAGCAATATGCATGGCTTAAGTAGCCTGGAGATAGTGATAGACTTGAGGAGACTGAGAAACAAATAAACAAAAATTAAGAAGGGACCAGGAATTGAGATAGGGAAAAAATACTGTGGGCAACAATTTGAATTTATTGAAGGGACAGGATGTGACTTGAAACTAGAGAGATAAAAAGAACAAGGAACTGGATAAGATAGAGTAAATTTGGAAGGAGAGACAGTACATTATGGCAACAGACAATGATTCTAGAGATTTCAGTGATGCTAGTGATGCAGAGAGTTATGACTGTAGAAAGTTTATAGTAAGAAACAAATTCTGCAACTTTTTGTACTGTTAAACTTTGTTAATTGTGGAAGGCTGTTTGCTCCTGAGATGAGATGATCCCTGTTGTTTGTATCTTGTTCTCCCCATTCCTCCTCCACCCAACTGCCAGTTACTTGACCTTGCCCACTTAGAGATCACTCACCTTGGGACAGGAAGGACCAGTATATCGCTTCCTATTGGAGAATGCCTGGCCCAGGTGCTAAACCACTCTCCAACCCCTTGTCTGGCCTACTAGAAAAGTGTATTTAAGAGGAAGTATTGCTCCTTCTTGTCTCTTCTTGACTATCTTCAACCATCCAGGATGTCTGAATCTCTCTTTCCTCCCTAGGCCCTGTACTCCCATGCTAGACTTTTGTGGGGTTCTCCATGGACTCCCATACCACGTGGCCGGGGCTCGCTCTCTCTCTCTCTCTCTCTCTCTCTCTCTCTCTCTCTCTCTCTCTCTCTCTCTCACAAACACACACACACACACAAACTCAGAAAGAAAACAATCATGGCATAATAAAAATAATACTAATAATGCTTTAAGATTTGAAAAGTACTTTATAAATATAACATTGTATCTTCACCACACCTATTGTTCCTGTTTTATAAATGAGGAAACTGAAGCATATAGGGTAAATTGACATGCCCAGTATCACCCAACTAATAAGTATCTGAGGCAGCATTTGAATTTAGGTCTTACTGACTCCAAATCTAACACTATCCACTGAACCACTTAGCAGCTTCTAAAACTTTGGATTTAGAGTTCTAGCTCTTAGGCTTGAATCCTAGAGCTTCCATCTATTATCTATGACCTTGAGTTAGTCACTTTCTAGACCTCAATTTCTTCTATAGAATAAGGGACCTGGACCCTATGATGTTTAAGATCTCTTCTAACTCTAAATCTATAAGCCCAAGTTCATATTTAAACTAAGTCTTTTTTCAAAATAAATGAGGCCATGTTATTTTATGTTATTATCTCTGATAACTGATAAATCAATAGGTTTTGTCTCATTATTTATTATGAATTTTTTAAATTAAACTATAATTTCATTGGTGTAAGAAATTCCTAGACACTTCTATTAGAATATATAGGCACCTGCTCTGAAAGGTAAAATCTTACTCATTTAGGGCACTTAGAGACTAAGTAATTTTTTCAAGATGACAGCCATAGGATAACCTTGAAAGCACGTCTTCCTGATTCCACAATCACCTTTAAATACATTATATCACAGAGCATATTGGAGTTATATTTATAGCTTAGATTTTTTTAGGTTATATTTTTAAGAGTTATGATTTCTTAATAACTGATTGTATTTTCTTATCCTCTAATTTTCTTCTGCAAAACCTCTATTTTAATCAAATGAATTTAATAACTATCCAGCAAAAATGTTTTGTATTTTCACATCTCACAGCTCTTCTTTACAATATTATCCCATCTGAAATGCTCTCCCAATTCCTCTCCATCTATTCAAATCCTCATTTACTTCAAATGCAATGCTTACCACAGTCTTTTTTCCTCTATAGTGACATGAGCCAATCATATTTCATAACTGTACTATGAGCCTTAGATTTTTAAATGTGCCTCAGCAGATTATGAGTCTAACTTGTTGCAAATCCCTAGTAATTGCATCTAAATCTGATATTAGTATTTTACTTTTCTGTCATTTCCTTACCATTATAAATATATACATCATTGTAAATATATATGTGCATATATATATATATATATCATTACATGGTATTATATATAATATATATACATATATATGTATATATATATATATATATATATCCTATTCAACAGGATCAGGATAGTGGCTCTTAATGTGACCTGGTTTTCTTAAATCTTCATTTTGTTCATCTACATATTGTTTTCCCCCGTGAATTCTAAGGACATATATATATACATATATATGTATATATATGTATATATATATATATAATATAAAATATACATATATATCTTTAACTAAATCATGCTTCCTAAAAGCATATCTATAAGCTTTAATAAACACAGTGTGTGTTTATATGTATATATATATACATATATGTATCTCTTTAATTATAAGTCCTAAAGTTAGAAATCAATTATTGTAGTTTTGATTGTCCCAAGATCCAGTGCATGAATTCTTAGACAAAATGTGTAGTCAGGTTTGATAACTTTCTGCTCATATAATAAGAAATCTTAAGAGTTTGTAAGACAATCTTATTAACCCTCCCAACTTTCCTGCAAGGCAAGTAATAACTTCATCCAGTCTTATACTTTCAGAAACTTAAACATTAAATTTGATATTTTTACAGCCTCAATTCTCACACCATCATCCATCTCTCCAAAGATTTGTACAGCTAATAAAAGAAACAAGAGTATAAAATGAAGTGTCAGATTTTTGAGTCTGACTTTGAGTCTTCAAATAGTCAAATGAAAATGTCATCTTCCTAAGCATCCACTCAGTCACTTGTGTCAGTTTTGTTTACAAGTAAACTTCTCTTCAGGGACTTGATTTCTGCTACCAACAGCTTTGAATTAAAAACTGATTATAATAACAAACTGCTAAAAATAAAACAAAACAAAACAAAATAGAAATAGAAATGAGCATGAAAAGGGAAAAGAACTCAACCATAAATAGCTACTTTGGTGTAAAAAAAGATCTGGGATCATATCCAGAGGAAGATATTGATGTTAAAAAAAAGTCACTCCTACTCTAAAGAGTAACATCAAATGGTCATGAGTCCAAAGTACCTTCTCTTGTATTGGTCTACATTTTTATATGATTTAAACCCTATCTCATTGAGAAGTTACATGACTGAATGAGAGAAAGCTTTCCTCAAATTCAAAAGGACCTGAATTAGAATGTGCTTCTGACATATACTGACTGCATTGGTAAATGTCCTTACCCAGCAGTTTCTTATTCCAAAGAAATCACAAAACATCTAAATCTTTTCACTCTTCAAAAGGATAACTATAACATAATATAATATGCATATAGCAACCATACTATATACTATTTAGTATATTTAAATGAACTAATTCAAATTTTCTTTTTAATTTTAAAATCAGAATTTTAGTTTTAAATATGGCAATTCATTCTGTGGGAACAATCTAAAGGGAGGGAACTACAAAAATAGCCAAGAATTAGTCATGTGATAATACATAATGGCAGCTTTCACTGATTTCAGACTGGGTAAGAATCAGAATTATTCATTTTAAGCAAAGATGTCCTGGTGAATATTTAATCTGCTTTGTTAACTTTTTTTTCATTACTTTATTAAATCTAGACAAATAATAAGACAGTAAATCAAACCCTGAACTTCAATTTACTGATTTCAGAAGTGTAAATGTATCAGCTCTTGTTAACCTAACTAAACTGGCTCTAACATCTCTACTCTGCTTTCCAACAGTCCTCCAGGATGTTAATCTGCAGGGCAGGTCTGTGTCTGGTTCTGACAATAATCTGTTTCTCCTCAGGCTGATTTTATGTTGTCCTTATGCAAATATTCTTTCTTTCTGCCTCTTTCAGGCACCAAACTGATCTTATGTAAACAGGACAGTATGTTATATCTCTGTTACTATGTTGATGATTTAATTTCTATTGATACTTTGGAAGAAAGTGATATTTACTTTTAGATAGAGAATTCATGGGGGGAAAACAATACGGAATAGATGAGCAAATGAAGATTTAACCAAACCAGATCGCATTAAGAGCCACTATCCTGATCCTGTTGAATAGGATCTTTCCCTAACTAGGTCTGTGACTGACTATGCCAACTCAACAAGTTAAAAGGTGTGGTTAAAGCTGATTTACCCAATCAGAATTAATTCTAAATCTGAAAGACTCTACTTCTTTCTTTATTATGGAACATTTCACTGACCATATTTCATGAGACCTGAGCTGCAATAAAGTCACCTCCCTACAAGAATAAAAGCTTACTTGATATTAAAGAATATCAATCGTTCATGACATCTTCACAGCACAAGACAGTTTCCAGATAAGCCACTCCAAACTCAAAAATTCTTGAAAATGTACAATTTCTTAGTCTCCACCATAACTATTTCTCCAAGGGTACAAAGAAATATAGACAATAAAATACAGCCTGTAACTGATCTTTAGCTCATGCATCAGTAAGACATGTCTGTAGATAAAGACTTAACATACTACGATTGATGGCTCCTCTCATCATAGGGCATGGAGTTGGAATGAAGTCTCAAATGAAAAAACCCCTGTAGATCAGTTTTTCTTTATTCAATGAATGATCACTAGTCAGGTCCTTCTACTGTTTCTCAAACTGGTTAGCTAGCTCATTGAGGAACAGAAGAAATAAATTCAGTAACTGATCCCTGAAAGAAGAACCTGTCATCATTCTACCCAAGAATTTCCCTTACCTTAAGATTTTTAGCCCATGACACATTCATCCTGCTGTCTTAAACTATTATTTTTTCTGTTATACCTGCCATTCTTTATTTCCTTTTGTAAGTCAAAACCTAAGAGTCCCTGTGCAGTAGGAGAGGAGGAAGGGGAATGCTGAAAGAATGATTAGATCACTACAAAGGAATTCACCTTTGAGAAAAGTCTCTAAGAATCTCATTTAAACAACTGCTTTAAACCTTATAAACAGAGAGAAATTCCTAAGAGTTGAATGTAAGTCTAATTAAGTGCAATACAATAGAACAGAATTGGAGCAGATGCAAGCATAAGCCAACTCTCAGGGGAAACTTCTTAGAGCTAAGATTCATTAGATTGTACCAAGACCTTCTAAAGAAAGCAGCACTTGACTCTTAATTCCCTAGTAGAAAAGGTTCTCATGAGTGCCCTTGAAGGAGCAATGTACAACCTGAACTTACATCATAGGTCTTTTCCTCCTCTCCCACTTATGACTCTATAGTAGCTTGCCACCCAACTCAGAACACAGAATTTAAAAGCACTTTTCAAAAACTGTTTCCCGCAGGTTGGCATCACTTTGCTTGTGCATTTGCATTTGCAAGCACTGGCACAAAATCAATTATTCATAAGTACTTTCCTAAGCAGGTCCCTGCCCCATGTGGTAAATCTCCCTTGAAGTTACACTACTGTGTAATTAAGTTTAATGTAGTTTGAAGCATAAATAAGGTCATTTCTATTGTAGAGATTTAATTATGGATTTTCTTTTTTTTTTCACCCCATATCTGAATATACTGCAAGTCTTCTGACTTTTCAGATTATATGGTTTCATTCTTCTGTCCTAGGGCATATGGAAAAATGAACTAGGTTCATTTTGTCAATTTTGTCAAAAGCAAGGCAGCAGGAAATTGGAGTGCATCAAAATGGTGAAAGAGCAGACCACTGAGATACTTAAGTAGAAGATTTTGTTCAGAGATGAAGATCCTTACAAATCAAGAGCCCCATCCAAGTCCTAGAAAGAAGAGAAGAGGCTTCCAAGTGACCCAAGGAATTGCTTAATAGGGCAAAAAAAAAAATAACCCATGAGATAAAACATGATTAGGATCTGATTTAAGTGTTGACTTGGGAAGACACTGAAAGATGAGCCGCAGTAAAGATGTCCCCATTATAGAGTAGCATTCTAGACTCCTTACCCCATCAGCAAAAGATAAAGTGTGATTTGGGTAAGAGATTTCTGGGGAAGAGCTTAAAGACATATGGAGAATATCATTAAATGCTAAATTACTGCTGAGAATACAGCAATTGGTATTTTTTAAAAAATTAGTTAACACTTTTTCCCATTGCAAGCAATACATATATTTCCAAGGTCACCTCCCTATATTTATGTGCACCCAAACACAAACACAAACACACGTATACAGACATGCATTATTACTCACAGACATTTTTGTCTCATACCTATATAGAGAGTCACTAAATATAAAAAGAATAATATAGCATTTCATAGGGAATCAAACCCGGGGCTAATAGAAGTAAAAAAAAACACATAACTTAGAAATCAGCTGCAAGAGACTTGGTAGTGGCCCTGTGGCATTTGCTATTACTCCATTTGTTTACATCTGCAAGGACAGTGCATAAATTTTAATTGAAATTTTATTTTTCCAATCACATACAATGACAATTTTTCAACATTTACCCATTTACAAATTTATGAGTTCCATATTTTTCTACCACTCTCCCTTCCCCCCCCCAGGTAGCAAATAGCCTAGTAAAAGTTGTTCATATACATTTATTTGTTTGATATATTTACATATTAGTCATGTTGTGAAAGAAGATATAGAACTAAGGGGAAAAAACAAAACACGAGAAAGAAAGGAAAAGCATAAAAGAAGTCTCCAAAAAGTGAACATAATATGCATTCATACTCCTTAGTGTTTTCCTCTGGATGAGGATGGCATTGTCCATAGAGGGTCTCTCAAGGTTATCCTTGATTTCTGAACTGCTGAAAGGAACTGTATCCATCAATAGTTAATCATTTCACAATGTTGTTGTTAATGTGTACAATGATCCCTTGGTTCTGCTCACATCACTCAGCATCAGTTCATATAATTCTTTCCATGCTTCTTTAAAGTACAACTGCTTATGATGTCTTGTAGAACAATAGTACTCCTTCATATTTATATACCATAACTTGCACAGCCATTCCCCAATTGATGGATATCCTTCAATTTCTAGTTCTCTGCCTGTACAAAAAGAGCTGCTAGAAAATATTTTTCAATTTGTGAGACTTTTCCTGTTTTTTATGATTTCTTTGGGATACATATCTAATATCGGTATTGCTGGGTGAAAGGGAATGATCAGTTTTGTTGCTCTTTGAGCATAGTTCCAGATTGCTCTGCAGAATGGCTGGATCAGTTCACAACTCCACCAACAGTACATTAATATCCCAATTTTCCCATATCCTCTTGAACATTTATCATTTTCCCTTTCTGTCATCTTAACCGATCATCTGATAGGCTTGATGTTGTACCTCATGGTTGATTTAATTTGCATTTCTCTAATCAATAATGATTTGGAGCTTATTTTCATAGGACTATCAATAGGTTTAAGTTCTTCATCTGAAAACTGCCAAGAACAATGAATATTTTTGGTAAGATTTGTGATTTCACTGGTGCAAGTAGCACCCACTAACAGACTCCTTCTACCAATGAACATTAGCACCTGCCCCAAAACTGATCATCTTACCTGAAGATTCTGAGAATTAGTTTGACTTGCCCAGCCCAGTTATTAAACTCTTCCTGAGTACTGAAGTAAATTATCTATCCTCTACCCCAGTAGAGTCCAACTCACATAGAAAAGGGGTCAATTAAATCTTACATAAGCAACCATTCAAGACATCTATTAACTTTTTTAAAAAACAAATATTAATATTATCTATATTTTGGAATATATTATTTACTTTAATAATTATTTTCTGATAGCATTTTAATCTCATTTAATCTGTGAGTGTTGTGGGTACAACCTTGGAGTGTTGTGGGCCTCATGTGGCCCACCGGTGACATCTCTGTTTTCCACAACAATTATACTCCCTAAACCATATTTAGCCAAATTGATATCAGCTGAATTTTTATACCAGAGCCCTAACCCCCTGGTGTGATAAGGTATATCATGGAGGAGTTTCAGATTATAGCATTATTCTACTTTAGAACCTCATTTTGTTTTCTATAATTTTAAATAGAGGAGAGACCTCAAAAATGTCATATTCATGCTTGAGCCTGGGAACTACTAACATACAGCCAATACCCCTATGTTCCTAAAATTGATCTATTCAAACACCACCTCCAGGTCCTCTCCAAAGAATCACTGACAAAGAGATACTTAAGGAAATTTCCTCCCTTTGAACAAACACAGCAAATAATGTTTTGCCCAAAGACTCTTATAAGTAACTATAAGAGTTTACTGAAAGGATAAACATTAACATATGGTTTGTAACTCTTAAACATTGGATTTTACATTTTTACAAACATAGTTCTTAGGATGTCACTCACCTCTCTAAAAACTTGTGTGCTCAATGAAAGAAACTAGAGTAAAATACAGTCTCTGACTTTCAATACTATCTGTACCCAATACTAAAACAGACAACTCTTAAAATTCCAATACTCTGAGACATTTTCCTAACGATCCTCTTGGCAGAGTTACAAGTCTAAAATAGGTCATCATTTATTTTTTTCTGTAATAATGAAACTATTAAGAAAATAAAGTATTTATGTTAACTGACTAAGTATTACTGCTAATTACTAATATTACCTAATTATCACTACTACTCTTAGTAAAGTATATTTAAAGTAATTCTACTTAGAGCAATATTTTTTAAAAATAGCAATGCCATACCCTTCTCATTTATGCTTACAATTAACAATCATTGTTTAACATAATTTTTTCTCCTAAGCTTAAGTAGAAAATAACCTTCAACGCTGCCTAAAATTTTTCTTTCCATGAATATTTCATTAGGTTCCTATGGAGTTGTGGATCTGCTTCTAGTATTTTGGATCTTTAGTACAGTTTCATGTTAAACATTCCTTTAAGTTAGCTTTCATTTGAACTTTGAATTGTTAAATAGTAAAACAAAATTTTAGGTGCTGACTTATAATTCTTCCAAAGAATTTTCACAATTGCAAATGCAGATTTCCACAACTTCTGCCTCAATACCTCATGAGAAAGAATATATTTGTTACATGTTTCACATAGACCAGTACAATTTCACTATTCAACAGACATATAAATAACAGATATTCTGGATTTCAATACACCTCTCAGAAAAAAATCAGATGATTAAACCAGACCTGAGAGAATCAAGAAAATGTTCTAATATGTAAACTTCTAGTAAGGATTTTTCTTTTATATCATTTGTTAGGGCAGCTAGGTAGCACAGTAAGTAGAAGGTCAGTCCTAGAGTCAGGAAGATTCATCTTACTGATTTTAAATCTGGCCTCAGACACTAGCTGTGTGACCTTGAGCAAGTCACTTAACCCTATTTGCCTCAGTTTCCTCATTTGTAAAAGAGCTGGAGAACAAATCATTCCTATATCTTTGCTAAGAAAACCACAAAGGAGATCACAGAGACAGATGTGACTGAAAAATGAAAGAACAATAACTATATTGTGTTAAACAAACAGCTACAATTCAGTGTCTACATTAAGTAAGGTACTTGTAGGTAGTTTTGTGTGAAAGACAACTCCTACCCTCAAACTAGGTAGGGTAATGACAAATCTACATAAATAGCTAAGTAATATTAATAATTCAACTTTCTATTGCTTTAACATTTGCAAAATACTTTTACTCATTAACAACTTTAAAGTAGGTTAATCAATGAACATTTATCAAGCACCTACTAGGTATCATGTCATGGCACTAGGAATAAAACAAGAGATAAAAATAAGTTTTATTATTCCCCTTTGCAGATGAAAGAACTGAGTCTCAGAGAGGCTTAACAACTAGATGGTAGGATAAAACTCAGGTCTTCTGACTCCAATGCTAGTACATTTTCCACTTGGCCAGTGCTACCTCTTAACAGTAATCATTCACCTAGAATATTACTCATGAATATGATATCTAAATTCAATTTTATGTTGCATATTTGTTAAATAATACATTTTAATGTACATTTCATTGGATGTCTGATGCACCTATTTCTCCATTTTTTTTGTCTAGTATTAGACAGTTTTAGCGACTACCAATTTACAATATATTTTATTTTCCATAAATGGGGAAATAATTTCATTTCATTCTCTTTAGTATATCCCTTAATTTTTTTTAATTTTACACATAAATTTTATTGTGATTTTGTCTAATCCTGAGGGGCAAGGTGAGAGAGTAGGAAACATGATAGTGAGTAAAAAATAGATGTGGAGTAGGGGTGAGCTCTGTTTCAAATATCACCTTTGACCCTTATTTATCAGTGTAACCCTGAGCAAGTCCCTTAAATTCTCTTCAAGTCAAAAAACTCAAATCTTATCTGCTAAGTTATAGAAACTCTCTGGTGAAAAAAATTCCAATATTTTCAAAATCAAGTACCTTTGATATGTACTTAGGACAAGAAAAATACAAATGACTATTTGGGGGGGGGATTAGTTTTTTGGGGGGGTTTTTTGCAAAGCAGTGGGGTTAAGTGGTTTGCCCCAGGCCACACAGCTAAATAATTATTAAGTGTCTGAGGCCAGAGCTGAACTCAGGTACTCCTGACTCCAGAGCCAGTGCTCTATCCACTGTGCCACCTAGCCACCCCCTAAATGATTATATTAAGAGAAAACATTTTGCATAAAAATATATAAAAACAAAAATAACTATATGAGTGATTACTTGGTATTTTAAAAGGAATTATTTTTAAATCATTAAATTAGTTCAAGGTTGTGACATATATTTGTTCAAAAGTATAAGAAAAAAATTTCAAAATCCTCTGATACGGTCTTTCTTTCAGATACTTTGAAAACTGATCCCCCAATTGCCTTAAAATTGTGTTGCCTTCATCCTGAACCTTTTCTAGGTTTGCCTGATCTCCTCCTGCTACTCTGTGTGTCTTTGTTTTCTTTTGTTCAATTAATCAATATCAACTAATAAACATTTATTGAACAGTAACTATATAACAGGCACTAAGTTTCTTTCATGCTACTTCACTGCTTCAACTTGATAATGAAGCAAACCAAAGACTGATATCAGAGTCTAAATGTGGAGTCTTCAATGTTGTTATAAATGAAATATTTTATATAGAAACCTTAACTCATTTTTTCACTTTTGTTCTAATTGTTTTCTTCCTTCCAATTTAACCTTTAAATGCCTCCACATGATTTTACTTAGTTGGTTACATGAAGGTTCTTGTGTATTTATCTTTCTTTCCACTGTTTCTCACTCTTCTGTGTTATCATATAGTTCATAATCTACAATTGTCCTCCCTAAGATTTTACAAACAACTTTCATGCTAAACTGATATTGCCCTCATCTGCCATCTCTCACCTTTTGGCATAGAGATCAAATATTAGCTCACTGAGACAGATTTTAGGCTCTTTTAACTTTCTGATTGCAAAGAATAAACTTTCTTAGAAATCTGCATTATTCTGAAATGATGCTTATTCTTTCATCTATTTCCCATTTTTCAGTCAATTGTTTGTTTAAATAGGTCAAGTCAGGATAGTCTCAGGTATTTACCATAGATGTTTCACATTTGTATTCTTTATTTAAATCTTTTTATTGTTTTTGGCCTTTGTTTTAAAAAGTTAGTGGTCTGTATATATAGGGACAGTTACTTTAGAAATATAATCAGCTTCATTTTTGTGATGGTTTAAGATATCTTAGTATCATTTCCTCTGCTCTGCTCAGTTCAAGTAGCAAGAGTTAGATGCTATTTTTAGCTTTTCTCTTCAGATTGCCTTCTCATTCTCTAGATTTCCCATTATATTATAATCTCCTTGAGAAATTACAATTTTTTCTTAATTGTAACCCCAGAATTTAACACAGTGCCTGTGTTTTGTAAACACACACACACACACACACACACACACACACACACACACACACACACAAACATTTCTCAATTATTTTCTCTTCCATGCCTCCAATCATGGCCTTCTCATGAATAGTGACTCAAAAATCTTCAAGGTTCAATTACATATAGCACAAACACTGCATAGGCATAGGAACTGGATCTATGATTTTTTTTGGTTTAAGGAACATCTAGGAGAGAATAAAATAATTTCAAAGTGCTTTAGAAGCCAGTAGATGATGTGTCTTGACTTTCTTAAAATTTGCAGGTGTAATTCTGGTACAGATAGATAAGGAAACTAGTGCACTGAGTAAAATTATGAGTCAAAGAGAAGTCTCAAATAAGTGAGAGTCACATTTTAATCAACTAAGCATAGTATATGCTTAAATTTTGGAAATTACAGAAGATTTTCATTTATTTTTACTCATCTTCATTGGAATAGCTACAAATCCATAAATAAGCCTAAAAGATTATAAGGATAAGTAATAATGAAAATAATATCTTCTACAAAATCCATACAATTTACTTCTTAGAAGAATGAAATCACTCATTCTTTCTAAAGCCTAGAATCTCTTTAATTTTATATGTAATACTAAGCTTTAATCAGACAAGGAAATGTCAAATATAAAAGACTAATCTAATTCTCTCCTGACTCCACACCCAGGATTTTATCCAATATAATATACATTTTAGTACAATTTTAGCTAGGCAATTGGGAGTCCCTGGCCATTAGGTAATCTCATTCTCTTAGTATCTTATCTACCCTTTGGTTTTTACTAGACATCATGAGAAACAACACTGGTTCTTTGGTTTACTTGCATGGTAAAAACCCTGATTTACTAAAATGAGCAAAAATGTGATAAATTTTCCTCACTTTCAACAAAGGTGTATCTGAGAAATAACACATTATTTTAATTCTCTGATTTACTAATTACTTAGAAACTCATCATCATATAATGGTACATAAATGAAGCCAGATTATCCGTATTAAGCCAGATTATCCCAAATTCATTTAAGAATGGACCTCAAGAAGAGGAACACAAACAAAAATGGAAAAAATCTGTCCAAACTTTTATAAAACTATTTTATCCACCAATGGCAATAGAGCCACCACATAGGAACTCTTACTTTGTAGTTTATTCATTCATTAAAAAGAAAAGATAGATAAAATAAAGATAATGGATCAGACCAAATATATACACAAAGAAAGTCCATATTAAAATTAAATTCTAAGAGTGTTGAAGGATTGGTTCTTAAGATGTGAATAATTTCACCAAAAAAAGCCACAATCAATAAGGTATCAATAACTGTCATTGGTACATGATTCTTATGAATCCTATGATGGTTGGTTCCTAGGAGTACAATCTTATGACTTGATCTCTTTACAGTCCCTCTTCACTATACAGAATAAAGTCATTCTTGAAAAGTCACCTATAAAGCAGATTTCTGTATAGCAATCTTATTTCTCACTGACTCGGAGGTGTAATCATGTGGTTTTTTTAAACCCTCAAGGAAGCAACAAACCTGTAAAATTTAGATTTTTATAGAAAAATAGAACATTTTCTGACAAGAATAATACTTATAAGAAACTCTAAGTTCTTTTTTAGTTTAGTACAAAAGCTTAAATGTCAAAAAGCATTGTGACAATTTAGCTAAATTCAATCCATTATTAAACTAAAAGTCACTTAGCCTTTAACATCTTTGCCAGTATCACACTGAAGAAATTTTTGTTTGTTTTTATACTTGTTATCTAGATGTTATAGAAACTATTAACTATTAGAAATGAATGGATCCATAGAAAGAGAATTGAACTAATGTTTTAGACCTAGTTTCACCAGTAACTAACTAGCTGCATAATTTAAGAAGTTAAGAGATTAGCATGTGATCACAGGCAAAACTCTCTCTACCTTAATTTGTTTCAAGACTGTCTACTTCTGATACTGAATGGACTAGCTATTCAAACTCTCTGAGTCACAATTTACTGGTCTATAAAAAGGAAATTAAAACAGCTCTCCTACCTACCTTACTAAGCAGTGGCATGACTAAAATGAGAAAATTCTATTACTTCTTTTTTTTTGCAAGGCAATGGGGTTAAGCGACTTGCCCAAGGTCACACAGTCAGGTAATTATGAAGTGTCTGAGATCAGAATTGAACTCAGGTCCTCCTGACTCCAGCGTCAGTGCTCTATCTACTGCACCACCTAGCCACTCTTAAAATAAGAAAATTCATGTCAAATCCCAGATCTTAGTAGTCACTAAGTTTCTTCACCTTGAATAGAGAAGTTATAGAAATACAGGGGAGAAAAAGAATGAGAACAAAGCACTAAAAAATAAATTGGAGCCATCATAAGAAATAGTAAGTAAGAGCACATTGCCTGAAACAGTCAAGAAATATGGAATGTGAGTTTTTAGGAAATATACAACTTAATGAATCAAATATGTAATTCCAAATACTGACATATCACATTTTGGTATAAAAAGCTATACTTTCTATGAAGATCCTTTATTTCTTCAAAAATAACTAACCATAGCATATTCTTGAATTTTAAATAGATTACAAGAATTTGAGTTCTATTTGGGATTTTAGGCCTTAATTTTATAATCCTGGAGCAAACAACTCTCAGATTAGAGAGGACCCTCTAGAGGGGCAACTATCAGATTAGAGAGGCACTAGCATATTACACAATAGCTCAGAATCTTGCCTAACACCAGAATCATGGAATCATACAGAATCATACAGCTACAGAGACAATCTAGTCCAAGTAGCACATGGATAAGAATGCTTTCTTATTTCTTGGACAAGTAACCATTCAACCTTGTTTGAAGCCCTCCAGTAAAAAGGCATCCACTAGCAAGCCAGACAGATCAATCTACTCAGGATTAGCTTTGTTGGGAAATTTTTTCTTATATTGAACCTAAGTTTCCTTTTCGACAACTTTGATACATTATTCTAGTTCTTTCCTTAAGGACCAAGGAGAACAAACATCTAATGCCTAATAAAAGAGGTAGCAGAACTCCAAATGCTGGACTTGAAGTTAGGAAAACCTGGGTTTCTTTCTGACTTTGACACTTACTAACTGTGTGACCATGGGCAAGTCACTTCATCTTTGTTATCTCAGTTTCCTTCCAGAAAATAAATGGGTTGGGGCCAATGACTTTAAGTCCCTCCCAGTTTTAAATATATGATCCTATCATGGTCTTTGAAATATTTTAAGGTAAATAGTATCTTCCTTCTAAGACTTCTCTTATTTAAATTTCATATTTCTAGTTCCTCCCATCAATCCTCATGTGACAGGATCTTGAAGTCTCTCACCATCTTTATTGCCCTCCTCCTCATGTGAGATGGCTCATTATAGTATGGAGATGATTCTGAAATCTTGGAGGCTATGCCAACAAAGCACAAGCTATAGGAAGTTTTACCAAGATGAAACAATATGTCTCTCAGAACTAGATAAATCTAATCACAAAATAAACAAGAAGGAAGTTAAGAAGATGAATGAAATCTTGGAAAACAAATTTGATGGACCTCTGGAGAAATCTTAATATGGATAGAAAAGAATATACCTTTTTCTTAGCAGTACATGGCACCTATACCAAAATTGACCTAGGACACAAAAAAAACTAGGGTACAAAAACTTTTTAATCAAATGCAGAAAGGCAGAAATAATAAATATACACTTCTCAGATCATGATACAATAAAAATTAAATGTAATAAAGGGCCATGGAAAGATAAACCAAAAACTAAATTGAAAATTAACTTCTTCTTAAGCAATTGGTGAATCAAACAGCAAATAATAGAAATAAACAATAATTATATCAAAGAAAATGATACTAATGAGACATCATACCAAAACTTATGGGATGCAGCCAAGGCAGTTTTGAGGGGAAATGTTATATTTCTAAATGCCTATATGAATAAATAGAGAAAGAGGAGGTCAATGAATTGAGTATACAGTTAAAAAGCTAGAAAAAGAACAAATTAAAGATGCCCAATTAAATACCAAATTAGAAATTCTGAAAAATCAAGAGAGAGATGAATAAAATTGAAAGCAAGTAAACCATTGATCTCACAAATAAAACTAAGAGTTGGTTTTATGAAAAAGTCAATAAAATAGATAAACCTTTAGCTAATCTGATTTTTTTTAAAAATGAAAGAAGATAACCAAATTACCAGGATCAAAAATGAAAAGGGTGAATGAACTAACCACCAAGGAGGAGGAAATTAAAGAGATAATTCAGAGCTACTTTGTTGAACTATATGCCAATAAATTAGATAACCTGAGTGAAATGGATGAATATTTACAAAATACAAACTGCCCAGACTAACAGAAGAGGAAATAAATTACTTAAATAATCCTATTTTAGGTGGTGAAAAAGATTGAATATCAATAGGCAGCCTTTGAATTCAGGTCTTCCTTCTTCCTAGTCCAAGTTGTATTCTTTAACTAGAGAAGCTTTTCCACTAGTATTTTTATAAACCCTATCAATCAGAATACCACCTAATACTTATAGATTGAGATAATAATAATAATAATAATAATAATAATAATAATAATAATAATAATACTTTTTAAGGTCTATAAAGTATTTTTAAAATATCTCACCTGACATTCCCAACAACCTTGGAAGGGAGGTGATATTATTATCCCCATTTTACAGATAAAGAAACTGAGGTTGAGAGTGACTTACAGTTTTCCTTCCTTCTCCCCATACATCTAGTCACTTGATCCTTACAATTATTTAATAAGGATACCAGAAAGTTACACATTATATAGAGGAAACTGAAATTTAAAGGATCCAAATAGATCAACCAAGATCACCCCTCTTCTGAGGCCTAATGCAATACTCTTTTTACCATAGCTCACTGCCTCCCTGAAGTAAGAGATAGACAGTGCATGTGAGGATATTTCTCTAGGTCCTTCCTAGGTCACTCTAAGTACTCTTCCCACACATTTAGTCAACATAACATCAGAATCTTGGACCTGGAAGGAAGCTTAGAAGTCATTTAGCTCAACCACTGCACAAAGTCATCAATACTGTCTACCATATCTTTGACAAGTAGCCCTGGACAAGTCATTTAACTTCCATGGGTTTCCATTTCTTCATCCATAAAATTAGGAGGTTGCACTAAGTGACCCCGAAGGTCCTTTCTGTCTCTAAATCTATGATCATTTGAGTCATGATCCACAGAAGTATTGGGTTTAATGCTAAAGTTTTTAATAACTTTTTAATTCTTTCATCACTCTGTCTGCCAAGGTAGATTGTGAGCAACCTAAGAGGACTGACCATATCTTTGGCTCCTGAATTTCCTGTTCCATTCTTCAGTGCAATGTGGAATCAAGAAGGGTATTGAATATAGAAGTAGAGAGGGACCTGGGTTAACCCAAAGTACTTGGACATCAGTTATGTTTTTGGACAATTGAGATTCTCCATAGTAGACAGTATAATGGAAGAAAGAAACTCACAGAAAAGGGTGGGGGGAAGAACATCAGTGAGACCTAGACTGGAGAAAACCCTAGGAAACTGGTACACTATAGAGGGCAGCTGAGGTGACAGCCAGACTAACTTCATTGCCCCTTCCTCTTAGGGCTGCCTGAGTGCTTATGGGGAGAAAATAGAACAATTACAGCTTAGAAGTCTTTGGAGAAGAGTAGACGTTACATTTCTGCAATTTGCCAAGAATTATAAGGAATTACTTGAAGACAAGACCCAGAGAAGTTGATTAGATGACCATGGTTGGGGTAGGGGTGCTGAGAGCTCTGAATAGTTCTCCACAATTCATTTGTGGACTCTGCCCATGCTCCTAGAAAGTGATGATATATGTTCTCTCTAGAGCACTAATTTCTTCTGTTTCTTTTCACCCTGAAATTGGTTTGTGGAGCAGAGTTCTAACCAGGGTCAGGAAAAGTTTATCCATAACAACAGTTCTGTGCCATTTCCTTGCCCTAAAGATTAGAACATTCTCTATACCACTCATTTTCCATAAGAAAATGTGTTTCTATAAGCCAAAAAATGCCATAAATCATATTCACTGAAGATCACATAACAAGATGCCTTTTATAGAATATTTTCATATAGATAACTACAGAGAGCTCAAGACTGTAGTCAAGAAGACTTGAACTCAAATCCAGTCTCAGATACTCATTAGTTGTGTGATTCAGAGATTCACAATCTCTGACTGCCCCAGTTTCCTTTCTTTAAATGAGAACAATAAAAGCATCTACTTTCCAGGATGGTAAGGACAGAAAATGAGTTTTGCAAACATTAGAGATATATAAAAGTTAAGTTATTGATGTGCTGTTATAGGATTACAAAGTTGAGAAGGCTATTAGAAATAATCTCATCCAAACTTTCATTTTACACATAAGAAATACATACAGATATATGTCTGTATGTATTTTTTGGCTTTAATTCTGAGCCTCCCTAATGCTCTCAGACTGGAAGAGCTCACAGGTCTGATCCTGTGATCAGCAAGGGAATTTTAACCTTCATTTTCAGAACCTGTGGTTCATCTCCCAGAAAACCCAGGTAGTTAGATGGCCTTCCATTCTCAGGGGTCACTCTATTGGTGGAAGACTTAATTTGGGCACCTGAATAACATAGCTGCAGCTCAGAACTCACTGCTTCAACCTGTCCATCAGTCTGAACAACCTTAGCAGTATGGACTACTGGCTAGGAGAGGAATAAATTTCAGAAAGTCACAAACTAAATGGTTAGGTGTGGCACTAGGATTCAATCTCAAAACCACTAACTCCAAATCCAGTGCTCTATTATGTCATATATTTTATTTTTGTTGGTTTAGGGCAGGGGGTTGGGATTTACTTTTATTTCCAGTGTGGTAATAGGTTATATGAGAGGATCCAAAGTTCAGAGATGAAAATAACTGATGACTTTCTATTTTATGGGTTCCCAGTAACTTGGCACTACTAGCTGGCACCTCTGGAACACAGTGGCAAAATCACTCAGCCTCTACCTATAACTCCTAGTTTCTGTCTGCAGGAGATAAATGCTGGATGCTTATGCCATATAGCCCTTGAGGCAAACACAGAAGAACCATGGTGCCAATTGAAGAAATTATTCCTTCAAGCTTCACTCTCATTTTTCCCCTGTGAAAGGTCTTTTCTATCTGTAGGAGGCAACTATGGTATTACTTGAAGAAACAGTACCATATCTGACTTGGATAATGTGGTTGAAGACAACATGTCACTACTGTACTCTCTCACCTTCCCCCTCAAATCCTAACTAGTTCAAAATGAGCACAAGCATGGGGGAAGAGTTGTCAGGGCTGTTAGAATTATCTGTTCTCAAAATTGTCACAGAAATATTGTACTTAGGATAATAGATTAGAACTAAAAAGAGCCTTTTAGACTTCACCTAATTCAACCCCAGGGGCAGCTAGGTAGCATAATGGGTAGGGCTCTCAATCCAGAGTCAGGAAGATTCAACTTTCTGAGTTCAAATCCAGCCTCCTCAGACCCTTACTAGCTCCTGGACAAGTCATTTAACCTATTTGCCTCATCTGTAAAAATGATATGGTGAAAGAAATGGAAAACCACTTCAATATCTTTGGCAAGAAACCCCAAATGGTGTCACATAGAGTTGAATGCAACTGAAAACAACTGAACAAGAAGTTTAAACTGAGACTCAGAGAAAAGAAGTATTAGCCAAAGTAACAAAGGTAGAAGGAGGTAGAACCAAGATTGGAAATTTTGTCATCTCTCTCCAAATTCACTATATCCCACATGAGAACTGAAAAAACTCCTCAACCAATCTCCTTTTTTTACAGATAAGGAAACCAATAGAGCAAATATGACTTTTCAAGGTCACACAATTTACTAGTGATAGAACCAGGAACCAGTCAAATATCCTGAACTCCAAGCTATAGGTAGTCCATTAACAAAGACCTATCCTCAGAATAACTCAATGCAAGTATGGAGAGCAACTCAAAGTTCAAGGCTATAAAAGATATTGGGTTTGCTTTTATCATATCATAAACTCTAGAAACTCTTTCCCCTGTCTCAAACACCCTATTTCACTGCCCTATCAAAGAAATGTCAGGAATATTTGCGTCTGTTTCAACTCTAGATATTGTTTTCTTTTATCCCCATTTCTCCCTATTCTGACTTAAACCTCCAAAGAACCTGACAATGTACACTTTAATAGCATAGCCCTACTTCCAAAACATGTGAAGATTTCTTAGTTTTAGAACTAAACCAACAATATCATGTACTTACCTGTGAAAAAGAATCAGTGGTTCTACCATGGTGTAGTTACAATGCTATGGATAAGGTATATTGATGAAGAAATTGAGGCAGAGTTGATGACTGATCCAAAGTCACACAGCTAGTAAGGATGTATGGGATGTTCAAGGATAGCTAGCACTTCTGGTATGAGGGATTGTTGAGCCCTTTTAGGACTGCTCAGTTATCTTTGGTGTTGACCTCTCACCAACTCTCACTGGTAGTTCCAAGAATTGTAGCATGAGCAGCAGTCACACCCTGGTAAAACCATCTTGACAGATAGTTAAATCAAATTGAAGGTAACTAAATCAGACTGAAGGTAACCAAGAGAACTCAGACCTATCAGTGAGCCAGGGGGGTGTCTAACCCAAGCATGTGAAGAATTCCCCCACTGGACTCAGTAAGTGAGAACAATTTGTTACAATAGCCATGAAGGAAACTGAAGCAGGTGCCTTAGAACATTTAGAATTTGGTTAGTGAAGACATCAAGGTCATGGATAGAATCCTGGGATATCACCAGTTATCTTGACTTTTGTCTTGTCACTAAACTTTGAAGACTTTGGAAGTGATGGTGAGGCTGAACACTTTGTACAACTCTGCCTCACTTAAATTTAATTCATATGCAAGTGAAGATATCACGTGTGTGTGTGTGTGTGTGTAATTGTGCTACACCCTTTACAAATATGCCTTATTTGATCCCCACAAAACCCCTGGGAGTAGGTGCTATCTATCTATCTATCTATCTATCTATCTATCTATAACAATCATCTATCTGTCAGTCTGTCTATATATATATATGTGTGTGTGTGTGTTATAATTGTTATTATTACTATAATTTAGATTATATATCTCTTTTTCACAAAAATAGCCTGAGATATTTCCCAAAAAAATGCTCTAATAAAATACAGGTTAACTATATTTAAAATATTCTTCTGCTCAGAGAACAGAATATAATAACTTGGAAAAAGAATAAATAAATAAAACAAGTTTAATCTTTAATAATCGGTTCTTCATGCTATCATCTTTATGATAATTCATTATTATTCCCTTTTCTAAAAGTTCACTAAATATCCCTCTAAGTATGTAAGGGTAAGAGTTGATTGAAACAATCACCTTCACCATACTTGACCCTGACTCTGATCTCATCTGAATTAATCAAAGGTAGGAACTCAATGGGAATAGGCCTTCACTACATGCAAAAGAAAGTCTGTCTAGATTGACTGTGAGATTTGGCCACACCCCATGAGACTTGTTTAAAATGAGATAGTTAGTTTGGATGGAAAATTCAAGAGTCTGGCAGAAGAGAGGAGAGAGAAATAGAGCCCCTGGAAGTAATTGCTTGGCAAAAGAGGATAAAAGTCTGACTCTGGCCCCAGACCCAGCCTTAATCTCAGTCTTTTTTGCACACACACACACACACACACACACACACACACACACACAGACACACCCCTTGACCAGTGGAACTTTGGAGGTTTAGAAAATTTGGAATTTTTTGATTGTCATCCTAGTAGTCTCCCTGAAATCAAAAGGGCTGAAAGCACTGGGAACCAAGGACAGATCCTATGAGGGAAGGCAAATTCAAAGCTCCATGAAGAACCCAAGAGAGAAGCTATTCCATACCTAAGGTCAAAATCTTGAGATATTCCTGCAAAAAGACCTCTAGAACTTATTATTTACCCCTTTGCCATGGGTTCTCTCTAAGATTGAGTCTATTTGCTATTGGACTACATATATATATATATATATATATTTATATTTATATATAATATATATACATTATATATAATATATGTATATGTGTTTGTATATATATATATATATATATATACATATATATATGTACTGGTGAGGGAAAGTGTTATAGATTTGGAAGATGGGCAGAGCATGTTTCATATCAATATATCCTTACTATACCACCTTAGTGAATACCCTTTATTAAAATATTATTAAATATGGCTAACTGATATCAATTAAATTAACTAATACGACAGGGTGGCGAAAAATAAAGGGAGAAAACCACACCAATCTGGGTTCATGAATTAAGGCACAAAAAAGAGAGACACTAAGCCCTCCAGGCTACCCTAGAACTCTGAGGGGACAAAAAAGTAGTTATACTCTCAGAACCCAGTCTACCAGTGCCAGTGGAATCGTGGAAAAATAGCTCCAAAGTATGTACTACAAAGATATTAAAGAAATTTACCAGGAATTCAAAATCATTTGGAGACTCCAACATTTGCCCTTCTACGACCTGGTAGTCCCTCATCAATGAACCACAGTTCTTGAAAGATCACAGAAAGAGGCTGAACAATCACAGCTGTCACTTCTCTCAGTACTCTAAGAGGTATTTCCTATGAATCAGGTGATGTGAACTCTTTCAGGGCATGATCCCTTTCAATTCTCAAATGCTAGCAAGTGATTTGATTTAGAGTTAAACAAGGAAGGCTTCAAAAATGAGGTGATTGAAGGTCAAATCTTAAAAGATGCAATCTTTTATTTGCCTGATTAAAAAAATAAGAGCAAGAAAAAAAAATGAAGAGATGAAATCTAGGGGAAAAAATCTCCTGGTCTCTCCTCTGGTGAGATCTTCATTGCCTCTTCCTTTACTGATATGATAACAAAAACAATTATTTCATGAACACCCTCTTCTTCTCTCCTCTTCATCTCAAAATCTCTGTGCCTATAAATGGTTTTCTTCTTCCTGACTCAGAAAGACTCAATAAATTTTTGTTGATTTGTTTCTATCATGACGTATATATTTTACTACAGTATCATTAAAGCAATAGAGCTTTGAAGACCATAAAAAAATGGTTCTGTCATGGTTGTAAAAGATATCAAACAACTTTGAACTCCATGAGCAAGTTGTTTTTCATTCTGAAATAAATATCGTGCCTGAAGGAAACTGATTTTGGCAAGAGGAAAGATTGTTCTTTAGAACTGAAGAAAAACATGTAAGTTGCAATAAGTATACTTTTGCCCAAAATATTGTAGAGTAAAAATAATTATTCAGGCAAAGTTTATTATACAGTTTGAGACTCACTACCTGGATTAGGAACAATTAGCACTAAAACACACTCCTTGAATTCCTTGCTCATTCACATATGAACAATTATAATATACCATCTCCTTTCTTTTCAGCTTCAGAGTCACTCCTAAAGCTTACTTGACCATGAAATAATTGAATTGTACATTATAGAAAGATTAGTTAAGCTTGATGTGAGGATTTAATCTTTTGGAAAGAATTTCTGAAGAAACTAAAATACTATGGATAGATTACCCTGAGAGAAAGTGTTGAACTTAAATCCACTAAAGAGAGATGTCAGCAATGTCTTATGAGGCATTTAATTATAGGGAGGTAGAATGAACTGGATTTTTTAAAGAAATTACCATGATCAAGACATGGTCAATGCCACTTTGCCATTTTTCCTGGTCTATTCAAATGTTGGGGAAAGTACTTTAATTAGATCTGTGATTTCAAAGTATAGTTCCTTCACCCCTTCTTCTCCATGTTTTCTCATAAATATTCTAAAGATAAGCCACTTAGAATCATACCTGTAGAAGATGAAAGGCCCTAGAGTAAGTACCCAGTCTCTTCAAATTTCAGAAAAGGAATTAAGATCCAGAGAAATTAAGGGACTCAAGGGCACTCAAATAGTAAGCAGAATATTCAGAATTTGAAGATTCTCTGACTCTGAATTCAACCCTCTTTCCTCTGAACAATGCCACCTTCTACCTGATTAATTAGTAGCTTTTCCTTTGTTCCTTTAGTAACCTGACAATACAAATATATAACACTACAGCTATCCATTTTTTGACTTTCATTCATGTCATGCAGTATGGGCTTGGGGAAAGATCAAGGAACTTGGAATCAGGAGAGACCTGGTTTTGAATCCTCTCCTCTAACACTGACTTGCCATGTGAAACTAGGTATGTAGTTTAATTTTATCTGCTAAACCTTAGCCATGGCACTAATTGTCTTACAGGTTGTACTGAGGACCAAATGAGAGAATAACACAAAGCACTTTGTAAATCTGAGTACATTTTATAAATATCAACTCATTCTTATATGCTAATGGCAACTTCTTTTCCTTCTTATATGTCCTCAATAGTGTGATGGTCAATGTGCTCCAATCTGGTTTTGTCCCACCCTTTTTTTCCCCACTGGCCCACTGTTAATTCTTCCACTATTACACTGGACTTCCATGACTGGAAAAGAGAGTGAGGCTGATGACTGTACAATTCTGCCTCACTTAAATCTAATTCACAAACAAGTCATCAGTCACACTGTGATGTTACCGATCCTCTTCAAAAACAAAAATGAACATTCCATGATCCATAATCACAAAACAGCAGTGGGAAAGTATTAATGCTAAAGAAATGAGTTTTTGCAAATTTGAAAAGATTGTCATCACTAAAACCTCTACAGTTTCACAAATAAGATCTCCTCTTCTTCAACTGTAGACACAAGCACAAGAATAAGTGCACAATGATAAATAGATTGATGGATTCCCCATCCAGCTTTTTGCCACCTGAGTAATAATGTCAACATTTTTTCCTTGCTAAAAAGAAAACCACCAACAACCAATGTTCAGGGCAGCCTCGGATACCCAGCTTTTCAGGAAAAGAAGAAAGGTCTAAGAATGTGTTCCAGGAATGCAGATGTGTGACCTTTTCCCAGAGTCATCATTCACACACCCTCAGTTGTTTTTCATACCCAAGACCTCCGGCAGGTGACATCATAAGACTTCCTCAGACATAAACACACTTCCTCAGAGATAGTTGAAGAACATAACATGCATAGAAAGCCACCTAGGATATGCAAAGGCAATTTCCAGATGAGGAGATCAAAGCAATCCATAGTCATACGAAAAATTGCTCTAAATCATTACTTATTAGAGAAATGCAAATTAAAGCTTCTCTGAGGTACCACTTCACATCTCTCAGACTGGCCAATACGGCTAGAAAAGATAATGATCATTGTTGAAATGGTTGTGGGAAATCTGGAACACTATTACACTGTTGGTGGAGCTGTGAACTCATCCAGCCTTTCTGGAGAGAAATTTGGAACTACGCCCAAAGGGCAACAAAAATATGCGTACCCCTTGATCCATCAATACCACTACTGGGTCTATAGCCTGAAGAGATGATAAAAAGGGGTAAAAATATCACTTGTACAAAAATATTCATAGCAGCCCTGTTTGTGGTGGCAAAGAAGTGGAAATTAAGTAAATGTCCTTCAATTGGGGAATGGCTTAGGAAACTGTGGTATATGTATGTCATGGAACAATATTCTATTAGAAACTAGGAGGGATGGGAATTCAGGGAAGCCTGGAAGGATTTGCAGGAACTAATGCTGAGTGAGATGAGCAGAACCAGAAAAACACTGTACACCCTAACAGCAACATGGGGGCAATGATCAACCTTGATGGACACACTCTTTCCATCAGTGCAACAATCAGGGACAATTTGGGTCTGTCTGCATTGGAGAATACCATCTGTATCCAGAGAAACAACTGTGGAGTTTGAACAAAGACCAAGGACTATTAACTTAAATTTAGGGGGAAAAAAAACTGATATCTTATTGTCTGGCCCTGCTATCTCTTATACTTTGTTTCTTCCTTAAGGATATGATTTCTCTCTCATCACACTCAATTTGGATCAATGTATACCATGGAAACAATGTAAAGACCGACAAATTGCCTTCTGTGGGGGAGGGGTGGGGGAGGGAAGTAAGATTAGGGGGAAAATTGTATAACTCAAAATAAATAAAATCTTTTTTTAAAAGCCACCTAGGAACACCAGCTCCACCAAGTTGCCATGAAGAGTATTCTTTTTGTTCTTCCTTCTGCCAAAATAATCCATTCTGAAGCCTCATTATGTAGTGTAGTATACTAGTGAGTGTAGAAAACATTGTGCCAAGGATCTGAAGCTTGAGGTAATTCCCCCAGAGTGGGAAGCATGAAGATGTCTTCATTAGGACTATGGATAGAAGTTACTGCTCTTTACTGTCCTATAACTCAATTGTCATATTTTCCTGAATGAATAGACAACATGGTACTCAAAATAAGTAGAATGATGATTCTATTGAAAGATCAAGTGACATTTATGTTCCTAACATACTTTCTTATCACTTTGCTATTTTCTTTTTTTTGTTTTGTTTGTTTTAGGGGTTTTTTGCAAGGCAAATAGGGTTAAGTGGCTTGCCCAAGGCCACACAGCTAGGTCATTATTAAGTGTCTGAGATGGGATTTGAACCCAGGTACTCCTGACTCCAGGGCTGGTGCTTTATCCACTGCGCCACCTAGCCGCCCCACTTTGCTATTTTCTTTGGCATGTTAGTGTCAAAGGATGTTCATAGAAGGTATTCAATAAATATTAATTGGTATTTTTTTCTTTCAGGAATAATAAAAGCCTAGGAACATTAGGGGATTCAGAGAAGAATAATATGTGGTTGTTCTCTTAAAATAGTTTCTAATTTAAGTGAAACAAAAAAACACAAGAAATGTTCAGACAGATACTGGGAAAGGAAAGAAGGGGGAACAAGTATTTAAATAGCACCTACCTTGTGGACAGACTGTGCTAGGCACTTTACATATATTATCTTATTTGATTTTCACAACCACCCTGCAAGGTCAATACTGTTATTGTCCCCATTTTACAATTGAGAAAACTGAGGCAAACAGAGGTTAAGTAACTCCCCGAAGTTCACACAATTAGTAAGTGGATGAGGCTGGATTTGAATTTATTAATACAAAGTCTTGTTGACACCATGCCCAGCATTCTGTCTGACTCACAAAGGAAGGAGAAGTTGCTTTGGACCAGGGAAGTCTTTGTTGAGAAGGAAAGAAATGAGTTTAGGATTAAGCAGAGAAGAATCTTGACAAATATTATCTCATTTGATAATATTATGAAAATATTTGGCACAAAGTAGGCTTTTAATAAATGTTTTGATTGATGAATATTGATTAATTGAAAAGCAGAAAGGTAGACAAGAAAGTAAGTTAGGGATCTTGATATAATTTCAAGGATCTGTGACTTTATCAGTGAAAAGAGTCCTTCCATTAATTTAGCTGGTGGTCTTCTCTGCCATAGTAGGCAATCTTCATGAGTTCCTGCAACTTAAGAATAGTTTGTGGTGGCCAGCTTCTGGTAAGGAGCCTCTATGAATTTAGCTAGGCTGACCTACTTTGATGGGCAAAGATTTTATCTGTAAATACTTGATAACTTACTGATGTGACAGGATCTGCCAAAATTTTTACTCCACTACCTTAGTCTTCAGGAACCCAAGGACAAGCACTGAACCTCCAGTAAAAGAGAACAACAAAGAATTGAGGCTCTAGCAAATATGAAAGGTAAGGTAACTTTGGAAGAGACTTGTGGATTTTGTGCCTCATCTTTATTTCCATGAGTGCCAAGTAATAGCAATACCTATTCAAATATTTCTTTCTCTAAGAGGAGAAGAAAAAGGGGTTGGAGGTATGTTTTTCTACTCAGGTTAAGTTAATTATTCCTGAAAAAATAGAATTGTGTCAAAACATGACATAATGAAGAGCAAAATGAACAAAAACAAGAGATCATGGATAAAGAAAAAGCAATATTGTTTTAAGAACTATTTTGAGTGAATAAATTATTTTTTCTACTACAAATACCCAGATTAACTATAATTATAAAATACAAAAAGTATGATTATAAAATAAAATAAAGTATATAAAGTATAATTTATATTATATGTCTAATTAATATAAATTATAACATATATAAATTAACTATAAATATATACATGTATGCATGTATACATGTATATATACATACATATAAATATAAACATATATATAATATATATTATAGCTAAATCTATTTGTGTCTAATTATAGTCCTCTGGGGTGGAAGGAGAAGGAAGGAAAGAAAAAAGAAATTTGCATGATAATATAGATTGTATATTTGCTGCATAATTGAGAGGAATAGCAAGTTGTACATGGAGAATTTACAGTTTCACGTACAATCATATTTTTTACTATACTATGTTACGGAAATACTTGTTTTATTCAATAAAATATTTTTTAAATAAGTAATCTGAAGATAGCAATGAGATTCTCAAGCTTTGACAGTCTGAGGACAGAAGAGAAACAATGGAAGAACTACATCTCAACCTTTGGAACCAAACTATATAAACAAGCTTGTTCACATGGATAGTAGGCTGGAATCTCTGAAGGTTAAAACAATTTCTTGGGCTCCAAGGAATGATTATCTGAATCCACAAAAGTGCCCAGGAGAGAAGCCATTCAGGAACTGTCAGAAGAAAAAAGAGACAGGTAATGGTGATTGGCAACTCAAGACTGAAGAGGATCAAAGCCAACATATGTTGAAATGAGAATAAAATGAACAAGAGGAAAGCATTATTCCACCCTGAGGCAAGGATCCAGGACATAATAGAGAGCCTCCTGAACTTTTGTAAAGTCTTATAATCATTTATTTCTGATATTTCACATGGGGACAAATAACACTGCCAGAAGAAAACTAGAAACCATCGCTAAGATTTATGAAGTCCTAGATAATTCATTTCAATTCAACAAACATTTATTCAAGGTACTTGAGAAAATGCTGGGAATTTGAAGGGAATTTGAATACCTTAAAGGGCAGGTGATTTTTAAATCACTGGGAGCTACCAATGGAATAATGGGAATAGTGTATCTGTGGAAAATAATGTATACTTAATAGTAAATGGCAAAAATATAATTACTTGTAAGGTTATGACTCTATTCAAAAGGCATTGAAATAGTAAAAGAAAGAAAAGGAAGGATATTTATGAGAAAACAATGAATATAATAAATATATAATAGCATTTATAAGAACAACATGTATACAAGAATCCAAAAGAGAAGATGATTGATGATAGCTGGCATTCTTATAGAACTTTAAGATTTACAAAATATTTTAACTCTATTATTTCAATTGGTCCTCACAATAACCCTATGGGACAGGTGCTCTTATTATCCCCATTTTAGAACAAAGAAATTGAGGTAGAGAGGGGTTAATGACTTGTTCAGAGTCATGATTCAAGGCAGGAAATTAACATTATTTCAAATGTGTAAGTGCAAAAAGCATCTAATAAACACAATAAATTAAAGATTATAGTAATTCAAGGAGGCAAATTTGGTCCAAATATAACTGAGACTGTGAAGGACTGCTAAGATTCATGATTAGACTCTAGCTATAGAAAGAAATAGCTTATTCAAGTAGAATGCAGTAGCTGAAAATGATGGAGAAAAATCATTGTATATTAAGATATGTTCATCTGAAAAAAAATCTATGAACTACAGAGGGGTAGTGAACATTTGACTGGGTCAATGAAAGAAGAAATAGCTATATTGTTTTGAGAGTATCATAAAGAGCACTTAGCCAGAAAAAAGAAATAGATTTAGATGAAGGCCTAGACAGCATGTTTATCAAATTTACACTTAACAAAGTTGGAAGATTGTTAAAATGTTGAAAGATAGTCAGGATCTAAAAAGATATTGACAGACTCAAATCATGTACCAAGACCATTAGGAAAAGAAATTTAAGGAATAAAATGTAAAGCCTGACACTTGATTTAAAATAAAGTTATACAAATATAACAGGAGAAGGAATGATTAGAACACAATTTATATGAAAAATATCTGGGGTTCTTAGTCAACAGTGTGCAATGGTAGCCAAAAGGCATGTAATTCAATCTCAATCTATATTATAAAAGTCACAGTGTCTAAAATTAGGAAGATGATAGTTCCTATGAACTCTATCCTTACCTAATTATATGTGAAGTATTTTGTTTATGATCATCATATTTCTAAAGAATAATGTATTAAGGGGCAGCTAGGTGGCATAGTGGATAAAGCAATGGCCTTGGAGTCAGGAGTACCTGGGTTCAGATCTGGTCTCAGACACTTAATAATTACCTAGCTGTGTGGCCTTGGGCAAGCCACTTAACCCCATTTGCCTTGCAAAAACCTAAAGAATAATGTATTAAGTGAAGGTCACTGGGTGTGGTAAAGACACTGAAGACCATGCCATATTAGACCTAAATTGTTGAGAATGCTAACAATTTAGAGAAGAAAGAATTTGGCAGTGGGGAGAAGGAATTAAAAGGATTAGAATTATTATCAAGCATTTGAAGATTTCTCATAAGAATGAAGTATCATTCTTGTTCTCCTTGGCCCAAGAGAGTTAAAAACAAGAGGGTAGAAATCAGAGACAACTTTAGGGCCAATATAAGGGAAAACAATGATCAAGGCATTCTAAAGATAGAATAAGATACCGTAGGAAATAGAGAATTCTACATCATGGGAAGTCTTCAAGTAGAAATTAGATTTAGTAGAGGGGAAGCCTGTTCAGATGTAGGTAGTAGTATAGAGGGACTGGAAGCTTTCTTACAATTCCAAAATTTTGTGCTTCCATAAAAGGAACAGATTACCATGAATGATGATGTAAGCCTGTAAGCTCTGCTACTGAGGAGGCTGGGAACTGTGGATTGCTTAAAAATCACAAATTCTGCTACTGAACTGAGCTAAGTCAATCAGGTGTCTACACAATCTGGCACCATTATGGTGAGTTCCAAGGAACTGGGGGAGAAGAGGAATGAGAACAGGCTTTCTTTTTTTTAATTATATAAATATTTTGTTTTCCAAATACATACAATGGTAATTTCTATCAATCATTCTCTGCAAGGTTTTGAATTTTGAATTTTTTCTCCCTCCTTCCAACGGAAGGCACTCTGATATATTCTTTACATTTGCTACCATGATATGCATAGATTCAAATTGAATGTGTTGAGAAAAGAAACAGATACAAAAGGAAGAAAGAAAACCTTAGAGATAGCAAAATTACCTAATACATATAACTTTTAAAAATTAAAATAATAATCTTTGGTCTTTGTTTAACTCCACAGCTCCTTTTCTTCATCACAGAGCCCCTAAAATTGTACCTAATCATCACCCCATGATGTTGCTAAGATGTATAATGTTCTAGTTCTGCTCATTGCACTCAGCATCAATTCATGCAAGTCTTTCCAGGCTTTTCTGAAGTCCCATCTCCCCTGATTGCTAATAGAACAATAGTATTCAGTCACATACATGTACCACAACTTCTTCAGCCATTCCGCAATTGATGGGCATCCTCTCAATTTCCAATTCTTTGTCACTAAAAACAGAGCTGCTATAAATATTTTTATACATGTGGGATTTTTACCCCTTTTCATAATCTCTTCAAGATACAGATCCAGTAGTGGTATTGATGGATCAAAGAGTATGCACATATTTATTATCCTTTGGGCAAAATTCCAAATTGCTCTCCAGAAAGTTTGGATCAGTTCACAGTTCCACCAACAATGCATTAGTATCCCAGATTTCCCAAATCCACTTCAATATTGATCATTATCCTTTCCGGTCATATTAATCAATCTGAGAGGTGTGAGGTAGTACCTTAGAGATGCTTAAATTTGCATTTCTCTAATCAACAATGATTTAATTTTTCAAATGACTGTAGGTAGCTTTGATTTTCTTATCCAAGAATTTCCTTTGCATATCCTTTGACCATTTGTCAATTGGGGAATGACTTTTTTTTTATAAATTTGACTCAGTTCTCAACATATTTTAAAAATGAATCCTTTTCAGAAACACTAGTTGTTTTTCAATTTAATACATCCCTTTTGATCTTGGTTACAATGGTTTTGTTTGTGCAAAAGTTTTTTTAATTTACTGTAATCAAAACTATCCACTTTATTTTTATAATGTTCTTGATCTCTTCTTTGGTCATAAACTGCTCCCCCTTCCATAGATCTAACAGGTAAACTATCCCATGTTCTCCTAATTTGCTTATATTGTCTTTTATGTCTAAATCCTGCACCCATTCTTTATCTTATTTTGGTATAGGTATGTTAGTCTAATACTAGTTTCTATAATTCTATCTTCCAGTTTTCCTAGCAGTTTTTATCAGAGTGAGTTCTTATCACAGAAGATGGAGTTTTGGGGATTGTCAACAGTAGATTACTATACTCATTTCCTGCTGTCTCTTTTGCAACTAATGTATTCCACTGATCCATCACTATATTTCTTAACCAATACCAGACACTTGATAACTGATGTTTTATAATGTAATTTTAGATCTTGTAAAATCTTGTCACCTTCTTTTGCATTTTTTTCATTAAATCCCTAAGATATTCTTGACTTTTTGTTCCTCCATTTGAATTTAGTTATAATTTTTTCTAGTTCACTAAAGTAATTTCTTGGAATTTTGATTGGTATTGTATTACTGATACTACTACTATAATACTACTACTACTACAACTACTACTACTACTACCACTAAATAAATAGTTTAATTTAGGTAGAATTATCATTTTTAATATATTAGCCTGACCTATCCATGAGCAGTTGATATTTTCCCAGTTATTTAGATCTGATTTTATTTGTGTGAAAAGTGTTTTATAGTTGTTTTCATAGAGTTTCTGAGTCTGCCTTGGCAGATAGATGCCCAAGTGTTTTATGTTGTCTGAAGTTATTTTAAATAGGATTTTTCTTTCTAGCTCTTGATGCTGTATCTTATTAGTAATATATATAGAAATGCTGATGATTTAGATGAATTTATTTCATGTCCTGAAACTTTGCTAAAGTTGCTAATTGTTTCCAGTAGGTTTTTAGATGATTTTTAGGGTTCTCTAGGTATACCATCATATCATGTATGAAGAGCAAGAGTTTTCTTTCTTCATTCCCATTCTAATTCCTTCAATTTTTTTTCTTCTCTTATTGCTGAAGCTAACATTTCTAATACAATATTGAATAATGTAGTGAGAACAGGCAACCTTGTTTCACCCTTGATCTTATTGGGAATGCATTTAGGTTATCCCCATTGCATAAAATACTTGTTGATGGTTTCAGATAGATACTGTTTATCATTTTAAGGAATACTCATTTATTCCTACACTCTAATGTTTTTGATAGGAATGGGTGCTGTATTTTTTCAAAGGCTTTTTCAGCATCTATTGAGATAATTATATGATCCCTGTTAGGTTTGTTCTTGATATGTCAATTATGGTGATAGTTTTCCTAATATTGAACCAAGCCTGCATTCTGGAATAAATTGAACTTGGTCAAAATTTATCCTAGAGATATATTGCTGTAATTGCTTTGCTATTATTTCATTTAAATTTTTTTTGTATTCATATTCATTAGGGAAATTGGTCTATAATTTTCTTTCTCTATTTTGCCTCTTCCTGGTTTAGGTTTCAGCATCATATTGGTGTCATAGAAGGAATTAGGCAGAGTTCTGTCTTCACCTATTTTTTCAGATCATTTATATAGAATTGGAAACAACTGTTCCTTGAAGGCTTGATAGGATTTAATTGTGAATCCATCTGACCCTGGAGATCTTTGCCTTAGGGACTTCATTAATGGCTTGTTGAATTTCTTTTTTGAGATAGGATTGTTTAAATAATTAATTTCCTCTTCTTTTAACTTGGACAATTTGTATTTTTGTAAAGATTCATCCATTTCACTTAGATTACCAAATTTATTGACATGTAGTTGGGCAAAATTCCAAATTATTACTTTAATTTTCTCCTCAATGGTGGTGAATTCAACTTTTTCTTTTTTATCCTAGTAATTTGGTTGTCTTCTTTCTTTTTTAATCAGATTAACCAAGGGTTCATCAATTTTATTGGAGTTTTTTCCATAATACTAACTCTTGATTTTATTTATTAGTTCAATAGTTTTCTTGCTTTTGATGTTATTAATTTCACCTTTAATTTTCAGAATTTCTAATTTGGTATTTAATTGGGGATTTTTAATTTGTTCTTTAACTTTTTTAGTTGCAAGCTCAATTCAATGATTTCCTCTTTCTCAATTTTATTCATATAAGCATTAAGAGATATAATATATATACTCAATAATCACTTTGGCTGCATCCCATAAGTTTTAGTATGCTGTCTCATTATTGTCATTGTTTTGGATGAAATAATTAATTCTTTCTTTGATTTGTGGTTTGAACCACTCATTCTTTAAAATTGGGTTATATGGTTTCCAATTATTTTTAGGTCCATCTCAGCATGGCCCTTTATTGCATATGATTTTTATTGCATCATTGTCAGAAAAGGATTTAATGTTTCTACCTTTCTGCATTTGATTATGAAACTTTTAAGCCCTACTACATGGTCAATTTTTGTGTAAGTGCCATGTACTGCGGAAAAAGAAGGTATATTCCTTTCTATCCCCTTCAATTTTTCTTCAAAGGTTTATCATGTCTAAGTTTTCTAACATTCTATTTACCTCCTTAACTTCCTTCTTGTTTATGTTATGGTTAGATTTATCTAATTCTGAGAGAGGGAGGTTGAATTCTCCCTCCAGTACAGTTTTATTGCCTATGTCTTCCTGTAACTCTCCTGTAACTTCTCTTCTAATAATTTGGATGCGCTACCACTTGGTGCATACATATTTAGTACTGAAATTACTTCATTATTTATGCTACCTTTTAAGAGAATATAGTTTCCTTCCTTATCTTTTTTAATGAGATCTATTTCTGCAATAATATATTCTGCTCCAGCCTTTTACCTTTACTCTGTATCTCTCTGCTTCAAATATGATTTTTGTAAGCAGCATATTGTAGGATTCTGCTTTTTAATCCACTCTGCTATCTGCTTCTGTTTTATAGGAGAGTTCATCCTCTTCATATTCAAAGGTATAATTACTAACTCTTTTATTGCCCTCCATGCTATCTTCCCTCCATTTGTATTTTCCCCCTTTTTTCACCTTATCCCTATTTCCCAGTGTTTTGCTTATGAATACCACCTCCTTCAATGTGTTTAACACCCTTCCATCCAATGTCCTCCCTTTTCTTTCCCTTTTCCATTTACACATTCTTCCTTCTCTTCCTTCTGTCAGTCCTTCCTTGCCTTCCCCACCCTTTCTCCTTTTAATACTTGAAAGGTAAGATAAGTTTCCAAACTCAACTGAGTATATGAATCCCTCTTTGAACCAAATCTGATGAAAGTAAGACTCAGACATTTCTTACCTCCTCCCTTCTTTTCCTCCATTGCAATAGGTCCTTTGAACTTCCTCATATGATGCAATTTACCCCCCAATCACCCCCCTTCCTTCCCATTTCTTTATTGTCCCCTCTCTTCCATGAGGTATTATATTTAAATCATTCCATCAGTCATAGACATGTCATGGGTGTCCATTCCTTCTAATATATTGCCTCTAATAGAGTTACAATTCTCAAGAGTTATGACAATCTTCCTCCCAGGTATGGATATAACTAGTTTAATCTTATTGAATTACAGTTTTTTCCTTTTCCCCTGTTTACCTTTTCATGTATTTCATGAATCTCCTGTTTGAAGACCAATTTTTTTTTGTTTACCTCTGATCTTTTCATCAGGAAAAGTTTATAGGCTCCTATTTCATTAAATCTCCATCTTTTCCCCTGAAAGAGAAGGCTCAGTTTTGCTGGATGAAGTATTCTTGGCTGTAATCCAAGCTCCCTTGCTCTCCAGAATATCATATTCCAAGTTCTTTTATCCTTTAATGTTGATGCAGCTAGGTTCTGTGTAATCCTGACTGTGGCTCCTTGATTTTTGAATTATTTCTTTGTGGCCTCTTGTAGGATTTTCTCCTTGATCTGATAGTTCTGGAGCTTGATCTCAATATTCCTTGGTGTTTTCATTTTGGGATCACTTTCAGGAGGGAATCAATGTATTTTTTTCATTGACTATTTTCCATCTGGTTCTAGGATATCAGGGCAACTCTCCCACACTATATCCTGAAGTATGGAGTCCAGACTTTTTTTCCTTCAGAGTCTTCAGGAAATCCTATGATTCTTAAATTATCTTTCCTGGTCAGTTGTTTTACCAATGAGGTATTTTACAATTTCTGCTATTTTTTTGTTTTTTTTTTATTTTGCTTAAAAGATTCTTAGTGTTTCATGAAGTCATAAGTTTCCATAGATTTTTAGGGAAGAGTTTTCTCCCTTTACCTTTTGCATCTCTTTTTCCAATTAGTCAATTCTATTTTTGAAGGAGTTTTTATCTTTTTCCATTTACCCAATTGTGTTTTCAAAAGACTTGTTTTCTTGTTGTAAGATGTTAATTTTCTCTCGCATTTCTTTTCCCAGTTTTTCCATTTGATATTTAAATTACTTTCTCATATCTTTTAAGAAGTCTTTCTGAGCTGGAGACAAATTGATATTTTCCTCTGAGGCTCCACCCCTATCTGAGACAGTATCCTTGACTTCAAGATAATATTCAATGGACACCACTTTGTTGGCCTTTCTTCATTTTGGGCCCTTTCCCTGGTGTCTTGTGTTTGGGGGGGGGAGCTTCTTTCAGACCTTCGGTGTTGAGATTCCTAGAGGTATTGCTCCCTTTGATTATGAACTCCAAGGGATTACTCAGTGGGTCAGCCAGTAGAGGATGCCAGAAACTTTTTCTGGATTGTCTGTGTTGTTGGTGTCTATTGCCCACTCTCTAAACCTGTCCTAGCACAATCTGTGCTGGGCCCTCAGGCTAGAAATTTAATCAAATTAACTGGCAATCAGCTAAGAGGAGATCTGCAGCCCACACCTGGAGCCTTAGGGAAAAGTGCAAGCACCTAGGACTATTTTTGTTTGCTCTGGAGAAAGTCAGGTCCCCCTGCAGAAATAAGGGGTGTGGGGTGTGGGCTCAGTTGGAAACACAGGGATTCCTCTACTGTAAACAGGGTGGGGTTGGGGGGTCACTCATGCTCCAGACCATCTTAGCTGGTCAAATAGATGTCTGGGCCACCACACTGGAGCTCTCCCTTCCACCTTCCAAGCATAGGGTAAACACTTCCACCACTGTTCTCAGTCAGTCCCCAGGTCTTACCTGCCACTCCTGCACTGGAACTCTGCCCTCTGCCCCTGACATGCCCACACTCCCCTGTGACAAACCTTGTTGCGAAATGTTCCCATCAGTTCTCTGAATTCTATAGATTCAAAATCTGTTAAGAGACTTGATTCATGTTAATTCTGAGGGGTAGCCAGTAAACCTCTCTGCCATCTTGGCCAAAAGTCAAGAACAGATTTTCTATGGAAGGATAACCCTCCTAGGCTCAGAAAAAGATCAAATCAAAGCTTTAGTGCACATCAGTAGTGGAATCTGTTCTGTGAGTGGCTTCCAACTTGGGAGAAACCTAGTTTCTAAAAAAGAGATTATAAAAAGGGAAGTGGAAAGAATATCATTTATTAAGTGCCCCTGTGCTAGGCATCATGCTAAGTGCTCTCTAGCTATTATTTCAGTTGTTCTTCAGATCAACCCTGTGAGGTAAGGTCTATTATTGTCCACTTTTTTGCAATCAAGAAAACTGAGGCAGACAGAGGTCAAGAAAGCTGCCCAATCATACAACTAGATAGTATCTTGAGGCTTGATTTTATCTCAGATCTTCCTTTTATTTATTTGTTTATTTATTATCAAATGGATTCAGATGTATATTTTTAAGTTACAAAATTTCCTTCTACCCTTCCTTCCCCCCACCCCCAGCAGCAAACAGTCAGGTGAGCATTGTACATACATATTTTTGACAAACATTTACATATTAGTTATTTTCAGTATGAGGAACTAGGATTAAGGTAAAGAGACACATAAGAGATAATTTTTAGAAAGGTGTTCATCAGATTCTGAAGGGTGTGTGTGTGTGTGTGTGTGTGTGTGTGTGTGTGTGTGTGTGTTTTGTTTTGTTTTGTTTTTCTTCCTCTGGATGGGGATAACATTGTCCATAACTGTCCTAACTCTCTGAACTGCTAAGAGAAGCTGCTTCCATCAAGATTATTCATCTCAAAATGTTGTTGTTAATAGATACATTGTTCTCTTGCTTCTCTTTACCCAACATTAGATCCTGTAATTCATTCTATGCTTCTCTAAGGTCCTACTATTTATGATTTCTTATAGAACAATAGTAATCCATAGTATTCATTTTCCATAACTTGTTTAGCCATTCCCCAATTGATGGGCATCCCCTCAATTTCCAATTCTTTGTCACTACAAAAAAAAGCTGCTATGAATATTTTGGAACATGTAGGACTTTGCTCTTTTTTTTTATAATTTCTTCTGAATATAGAGCTAGTTTTGGAATTGCTGGGTTAAAGAGTATGATAAGTTTTATTTCTCTTTGGGCATAGTTCCATATTGCTCTCCAGAAAGGTTGGATCCATTCACAACTCACCAACACTGCATCAATGTCCCAATCTTCCCACAACCTCTCCAACATTGACCATTTCCCCTTTTTTCTCATATTTGCCTATCTTATAGGTGTGAGGTAAAAACTCATAGTTGTTTTAATTTGCATTTCTCTAATCAATAATGATTTGGAGTATTTCATTTCATATATACATATATACATATATATATACATATATACATATATACATATATATATATAGCTTCAATTTCTTCTTTTGAAAACTGTATTTTCATATCCTTTGACCATTTATCAATTAGGGAATGACTTGTATAACCTTATAAATTTGATGCAATTCTCTATATATATATTAGAAATGAGACCTTTATCAGAACTCCTTGTTGTGAAAATTGTTTCCCAGCTCTCTGCTTTCCTTCTAATTTTGGCAGCATTGATTTTATTAGTGCAAAAACTTTTTTAATTTCATATCACAAAAATCATTCATTTTTCAGTGCTCTAATTCTTGTTTGCTCATAAATTTATCCCCTTTCCATAGATCTGATACATAGAGTATTTCTTGGTCTATTAATTTATCCATAGTCTCGTTCTTTATGTCTAAATCCAGTAACCCATTTTGACCTTATTTTTATATAGGGAGTGAGATATGAATCTATGCCTAGTTTTTGCCATACTATTTTCCAGTTTTCCCTACAATTTTTGTCAAATACTGAATTCTTATCCCAGAAGCTGATGTCCCAGCAGAGAGCTTGGAAACAATCTTCATAACCAGGAGTAATACATACATATATATATATATATATAGCTTTGTCAAATAGATTGTTGTATCATTTTCTGCAGTGTCTTTTGAAATCATCCTAATCCACTGATCTATTACTCTCTTTCTTAACCAGTACCCAGCAGTTTTGATGACTGCTGCTTTATAGTATAGTTTTAGATCTGGTAGAGCTAGGCCACCTTCCTTTACATTTTTTTTCATCAGTTCCCTTGCTGTTCTTGCCCTTTTGGTGTTTGGTAGTTTGATTGATGTGGTACTGAATAAGTAATTTAATTTGGGTAGAATTGTTATTTTTATTATATTAGCTTGACCTAACCATGAGCATTTAACATTTTTCCAATTTACTTGGATCTAACTTTATTTGGGTGAGAAGTGCTTTATAATTGTGTTCATACAGTTTCTAGGTTTGTCTTGGGAGGTAGATTCGCAAGTATTTAATTTTGTCTATGGTTATTTTAAATGGAATTTCTCTTTCTATCTCTTGTTCTTGGTCTTTTTTGTATCTCAGATCTTCCTGACTCCAGGTCTAGTGGCCTTTTAAAATTACAATAGCCTAGTGACTAGCCAAAGAGGTCTAATTATCTCATCTTTGGCTAACTCTCTGCTCCTTTATGAAGTAAGGGTTCAACACTAGAATCATTATAAATGTATTTCTACAGCCAGCTTACAGTCAACAGTATTTTGGGACTCTGGTTGAATCAATATCCTAGGATTCTCTGTGGAAGTTTTGAGTAGGAAAGGAGCTACGCCTAGATTCAGGTCTTTTGCCCTGTAACAATATACACATCCCCTATCCCCTTCACTGATTTTTATCCTTTCATCTTCCATTTCTGGGTCAGAAAGTCTTTGCACAACTGTCAGACAGTCTCTTTTCCTTAGCCTTTTCCTAGTTGAGGGACCATTAGTTCACTGACTAACTCCACTTGCTCTCCTAATTGCCTAGAAACCTAAGAGCACTATACATCAAAAAGATTGTCACTTGCACAGAAAATCACCAATTTGATGAGGCAAAAGTATTTGAGTAGGTTTCAAAGAAGAGAGTGGCAGAAATAATATGCTGAAAAAATAGGCAAGATGTTCTGACCATTGTTTCATGAAAAGTTAATGTAAGAAAAATGGGCAGTTCTAAAGACTAACTAAAACAACCTCAAACGGTTTTAAAAAAAGAAAGAAAAAGGAATCTGTCTAAGAATTCCAAATTGATTGTCCAGGGCATTAATTGGCCAAATAAGATAATTTTTTTAAAGAGAGGAAAATATAGATAATGGAAGCAAGGATGGGTAATTAAGGATACATATAAAGAGAAGCATGCTTCCATAAAAAAAAAATCACAAAAAGACTAAGTTTCAGAGGGAGCTGAATTTTTCAAAGAATGTCAAGGTTAACAAAGATATTTGAAGCTACATTTGGGGAAGCAAGAAAAAAAATTAAATCAGAAAGAATTGATGCTTAGGATTGAAGGAGTTTTTCAAAGGAAAAACAAGGGATGAATTATTTGACTTATGCTTCATTTTTCTCTATCTTCTTAATACCCTATTTTCTCAGTTTCTTATATTCACCAGTTACCATGATCTCTATCATTTCTCTACTTCAGGAACCCCATTGGGATAGGTTCACCTTAGACTTCAACACCACTCCAAACACACACATACACACACACACACACACACACACACACACACACACACACACACACAAACACACACACTTTATAGTTTATCTCTGGCTTATTTCTTATCATATCCCCCAGAGCAGCTGCCCAAACATTTCCCTGACACCCCCATTTTTATCCTCACCCCTGATTCTCTCAAGAAATACCTTACTTCCTACTCTCCTAGAAATATTTTGACCTTCATATATAAATTTATTTTCTCCATACCATAAGCCTCAACATTTTATCTTACCATTTCATCTAAATACTCCAATGAGATCTCTGATTTCATTGGAGATAAATGAGGTTTCACTGATTCAGATGCTATCTACAAAGACAATAATCATAATAATCCATACTTACCCATTCTAGTCAACCATTTATTGTTCATGCCTTCCCATAAAGTCAATGCAGGTGATCTCAGTGTGCTAAGGAACTACCAATGAGATTAGCCAACTTTCATCCAATGCCCTCTTCATGTAGATTATCTTCTTTTCCTATCTTTTCAAAGTGCTTCATTGATTGATTATATATCGCAAACTGCTCATAGCTACCATGTAACTCTCCATTGAATTCCATATTCATATAAAGTTCTTTAAAAATTACTAGGCTTTGATGTCCTTTGTCCTCGAAGAAGACCATGAAATTAGGAGAGATGTTGCTATGACTAACGCCCATGAATTGGATTTTAGTAAAGGGATACTGTGCTAAATTACCAGTCTCACTATCTCCTGGCCTTCAGGAACCAGGATGACCTTGGATATGAGGCATTTGCCCAAGATCACCCAGCTTGTAAGTGCCAAGTATCTGAGGCTGGATTTGAATTGCCATCCTCCTGACTCCAAGGCCAATTCTCTATCCCCTGTGCCACCTAGATTCTATATTATGCTAGATTTATGTCATATCTATATAAAGCAGCTATCTGATATAGTAGAGAAAGTTCAAGACATGGAGTAGCAAGACCTGAATTCAAATCCTGACTCAGACACTCACTAGAGGAATGATCCTAGGCAAGTCATTAACCCTCTTTCAAGTTCATTTTCCTCCTATATAAAACAAAAAATCATAACCTCCCAGGACTGTTTGAAAAATCAAGTGAGATCCTACAGGTAAAATATTTTGCAACTTTAAGTCATTATATAAATATTAAGTATCATTCAAATATGAACATTAAGAAAATGAGCCTTTGTCTCTGAGAAAAACTTGGGGTCACTAAAAGAGTTTTGCAATTTCCCAATGTAAATTCAGTCAAGGCAGGCAACAAGCATTTACTATATGCCAGTTGCTAAGATGTGGCAATACAAATACAAGCAAAAAGAAAGTCCTAGCCCTCAAGGAGTTTATATTTTAATGGGAGAAGAGAAAAAAGTAAAGGGGAAGGAGAAAGAGAATGTGCTGTGTGTGTGTGTGGACTTCCTGTGGCGGAACCCGGGCAGAAGGAGAAAGAAGCTTGGCCTGCCAGGGTCCATCCCCACTTTTTATAATTGTAGTGATCCAAAACACATTTCCATGAGGCTGTCATCAGTGTTTTTGGGAACTGTTTTTTTTTCACATAACTACTACCCAGGAAGGTCAGAACTTAGTTCAGCCTCCCATAGACCCCCTTAGTCTCAGTGACACTATTCCAGTCCCTTTCTCTACCTAAACCTCTAACCACCCAACCGCTTTCTTCCTTTCAAACAAAGTATGGGTGTCTTTGAGATCCTGCTCTCAGACCTGCTCTACTCTCTCCCTTCTACTTGCTAAACAAAGAACAATAATGAGAAAATCTATAGAAAGTCAAGAATGTAGTCTGATGAAATAGTAAGAATGTTGGACTTAGAGTCAGCAGTCTAATCTCTGAAACTAAGATGCAGCAAAGTATTGATCGATTCTCTGCTGCTTGTGCTAATTTTGGCCTAACAACTAACACCGAGAAAACACAGATGCTCCATCAGTCATCATTACAACATCCATATGTGGAACCATCAGTTACAGCAAATGGAGAAGTTTTGAATACTGCTGATAAGTTCACTTATCTTGGCAGTATACTTTCCAGGGACGTACACAGTGATGAGGATGACACACATATTGCCAGAGCTAGCTCAGTGTTTGGGAGGATCCAAGGGAAAATGTTAGAGAGAAAGGTGTTAGATTGACTAACTGAAAGTCTACAGAACTATTGTGTTGACCTGTGTTGACACCTGTGAAATGAAATAGTATATCAACACTATGCAAGGAAACTGAAACACTCCCATTTAAATTGTCTTTGAAGACTCTAAGATTACCTGGCAGAATAAGATACCAGAGGGGGCAGCTAGGTGGTACAGTGAATAGAGTATCCACCCTGGAGTCAGGAGGACCTGAGTTCAAATTTGACCTCAGACACTTAATAATTATCTAGCTGTGTGGCCTTGGGCCATTTAACCCTATTGCCTTGCAAAAAAAAAAAAAAGATACCAGACATTCTCAAGCTTATCTACTAAATATTCAAACTCTACTACAGAGGACTACTTCAATGGATTGGCCAAGCTGTTTGAATGTCAAACATATACATGCCAAAAAAAGACTATTTTATAAAGAGCTTACCTAGAACAAGCGCTCAGATGGTGATCAGAAAAGTGATATAAGTACACTCTCAAAGTCTCACAAGAACTTTGGAATTGATTGTGTGACATGGAGACACAGGCATAGAACCACCCAACATGGTGTGCCCTCATCAGAGAAGGCATTGTACTCTATGGAGCAAAGGAGAATTGAAGTAGCTCAAAAGAAACCTGAAATGCACAAATTTAGAGAAGTCACACCAAATGTTCACATGAACTATATGCAGGTTAGAGCATTCCAAGCTCATATCAGCAACAGTCAAACACATTGTAACTCGACTCTAATATAGTGATTACATTTTGGTCCTCTGAGAATTAAGGACAACAACCAACCAACCAATCTAAGCTATATTGTTGCTGTTTGTCTTTCATTTTTGAAGAAGGATAGTGTCTTGACTTTCATGTGAACTGGATTAAGTGAGTAATGGCTGCACAAAGTCTTCAGACTCTCTTCCAGTCACTAAAATTCAGTGGTAGTACAAAAGTCAAGACAAATGACACTAGCCCAGGAAGCCATGGATAATCTTGGCCTTTCAAAATCAAGATTGAGGTGGCTGGGTGGTGCAGTGGATAAAGCACCAGCCCTGGAGTCAGGAGTGCCTGAGTTCAAATCCAGTCTCAGACACTTAATAATTACCTAGCTGTATGGCCTTGGGCAAGCCACTTAACCCCATTGCCTTGCAAAAAAAAAAAAGTCAAGATCATTTCCCATATTTTCTCTATGCTGTCTGAACTTCTCAAATGTCAGAGTAAAGAGGCATCTAGGTGGCTCAGTGAATAGAGCACTGGCCCTGGAGTCTGGAGGACCCGAGTTCAAATTCGGCGTCAGACACTTAATAATTATCTAACTGTGTGGCCTTAGACCATTTAACCCTATTGCCTTGCAAAAACCTAAAAAAAAAAAATGTCAGAGTAAAACTGAGGGGGAAGAGATAAATCACTTAATATATAATAAAAAATTATTATTTTTAATTATCACATTAAGATAGACAAAAACTGACGCAGTCCAATTCTGTACTATACAAAGTTCACTTGGAGAATACTATTATCTTGTTATCTAAAAGAGAAATTTAAAGAAATTCACAAATTAAATAAGTACTAAATTAGGTTTTCAGACTTTGATGATAGACTCTCATAAAATCTACCTTTTCATTTTTTAAAATTTATTAAATGAAGTGAGACTCAATGAAATCTGAGATCCTTTCCATTTCTAACATTTTGACTTTGCCAATGTTGGAAGGGTTGAAGGGCAGAGCAAAAATTCCTCCCAAAGTTTCCACACAAAGAAATATCAGAAGCCCAGTCAAATCTTCGTTTCTCACAAGTTGCATTCCCTAAATTCCACCATCAACATGTTAGATACAAGGTCTCCTTTCCTTCCGTCTTCCTGTGCCTTTTAGCTTCATTTGGTGGATTGTCTTCCCCTATTAGACTGTAACCTCCCCGAGGCTGATTGTCTTTCCTTTTCTTAATTGTATTCCCAGTGCTTAGAAGTGCATGGTATGTAGATGATACTTAATAAATGTTTATTATACTATATGAGCACTTTTCGTTGATTTAAGATAATTTAGTTATTGTTGTGCTGTTGTTGAGTTATATCTGATTCTTCATGGCCCTATTTGGGTTTTTCTTGACAAAGATACTAGAGAGTTTTCGATTTACTTCTCCAATTCATTTTATAGATGAGGAAACTGAGATAAATTGGGTAAGTGACTTGCCCAGGATCACACAGCTAGTAAGTATCTGAGACCAGATTTGCACTCTGGAAGATGAGTATTTCTGATTCTAAGACCAATGCTCCATCCATTATGCCACTTAGCTGTCCCATGTAACTAATTCCAAATGTCAAATATGTGGTCTTTTGTTTCTGTTTAAAATAAAAACCCAAGTTATGGGAGAGACAGGGCTTGTTATGGCCAGTTAGCAATCACTTAACTTTCTTGAATTTATGATCATTGGAAACTGACTTAAGAGATTTTTTTCATGTAAATAATAGTCTAAATGCTCACCAGATTTCATTACTGAGCAAAAGCTATTTTCCCCCAGTGAAATCATTTTTTACAGTCTGACTTAATCCTGTAGGAAAAGACCACAAACCTTTCTTATCTTTACTTCTCTTGCATACAAGTCTCTTCTTTAGTCATATGAAGCTGAAAACAAATCTAACTTAAACAAAGCTCTGAGAAAGTCATCATTAGAATCCTTTTAAGTCTCAAAGTTCATCTTCGCTTCACTGCTCAATCTTCTAAGATCATAGTAAAAAGGTGGAAAGCCTATCAGTTCTGTTAGTAAAATGACCTTTCTGCTGGGACCAATGTGTTTCCCTCTGGAGCTCTGGCAACACTGAAAATTCTGGAGTTGCACATTTCAGACTTGGAAGGTGCCTCATTATATCAACTGGTTAAGACTCTTCATTTTCCTTATGAGGAAAAAGAAATCCAGGGAGATTGGGATTTACCCAAGAAAATGCAAGGGGATCATTGAACTCGTCTCCATCTTTAGCTAATAACCTGTATTTATCTTTGAACAAAGCTGGTTACAGTCACAAAATGGACAAAACATTGTCTAGTAGAGTAGAAAGAATTCATCCCCTCGCTTCTATCTATAATTGTCAATAATAATTGATATTTATGAGCTTTAACATTTGCAAATGTTTTGTATTCATTATCTTATCCATTTCACTTGTGTTCTGTACTTGTTTTAATAAGTTCAGTCATGTCTGACTCATCATGACTCCAATTGCAGTTTTCTTGGGAAAGATTCTAGAGTGGTTTATCATTACCTTCACCAGCTCATTTTTACAGTTGAGGAAACTGAGGCAAATTGGATTAAGTGACTTGCCCAGACTCACAAAGTAAATAAGTATCTGATGTCATATTTGAATTCAAGATGAGTTTTCCTGATTCCAAGTCCTGGCATGCCTATATCAGTGTCTTAGTTTTTGCAAGAAAGAGAGAGAGAGAGAGAGAGAGAGAGAGAGAGAGAGAGAGAGAGAGAGAGAGGAGATAAGAGGGAAGGAAGGAGGAAAGGAGGGAGGGAAGAAGGAAGGGAGGGAAGGAGGAGAGAAGGAAGGAGAGAAAGAAGGAGGGAGGCAAAGAAGGAAGGAGGGAAGGAAGAAAGGAAGGGAGTGAGGAAAGAAGGAAGGGAGAGGGAAGGAGAGAGGGGAGGAGGAAGGAGAGGGAGGAAGGGAGGGAGGGAGGAAAGAAGGGAGGGAGAAGGGGAGGAGGGAAGGAAGGATGGAAAGAAAATATTTCATTTAAGATATTTTCTTAGGGGCATTATTCTGCCCACACAGAGAAAAAAGGCAAATGAACCTTCATTTCAATTCATTTGGTGGGAAGCTTTTGAAAGGATTTGCAGGATGAAAAGATTCATTAAAAACAAAATCTTGAGTTCCTTTTTTAATTAATTATTAAAATTTTATAAAACCTAGAGGGGATTTAAAAAGTATTAATAAAGACCAAATATTTGAGGATCCATAGGATGGACTCTTAGGCCCCTGGTCTTCTTAGCCTGAGTAGGCTTAGTATAAAGAAGGAATAGAGAAAAAATTGAGCCACTCAAAGAATATTTTCCCTAAGGCCTGTCACCTTAAGTGAAAATCCATCAATCACTATCTTGGTATTGCTAAAAGTTTAAATTACTCAGTAGTTATTTTGTATATATCTTTCTCTGTTCTTTTTGCTTTTCCCTAGTAGAATATAAGATCCTAGCCCTATAGGCCCAAACACCAGCATAGTGCCTAGAAATCTGAGGATTCTCAATACATGTTTTTTTGAAGGAATGAATTCCTCTGGATTAAAAGGTGCTCTAGTAAAATGCAAATGACCACAAGAGAGGCTGTAAAATAGGCTGTTATCAATCAGCAAAACCTTAATGTGAATTAATTTATACAATTTGGCTAAACCTTAAAGGAAGAAATTCAAATGATGAGGAAGCAATTATTCTAGAGCATATAACCTTGGAAAGAGGTTTAAACACCCAAAGGGGTAGCATGGAAGAGGGGCACTGAACTAGAGTAAAAGTTGAGATAATAATTGAAGCTATCCTGCAGAGATTTAGTGGCATTCCCCTTTGGACAGTTGCTATCCTAGATGCATACAGATCAGTTGATGATTTCATATAAGAGCATGAGAACCAAAAGAAACCTTAGAGTGCTTATAGTTTAGCCCTTCTCCTGTTCTAGAAATTGAGACCCAAAGATACAATATGATTACTAAGGCCACAGAGCAAAACAGTCACAGGGCTGCAGTAAGTCAATGAACCTTTATTAGGTACCCACCATGTGCCTGAAACTGGGAACATATATAAATACACAACCAGACACACACACACACACAGAAAGAGAGAGAGAAAGAGAGAGAGAGAGAGAGAGAGAAACATATTCATGACAGTCCCTCCCCTCAAGGAGCTTACAATCTATTGGGAGAACAACACATAAAAGGAAGGGAAAGAGATATATATGTTAGAGAAGAGAAGTCTGAAAGAGTGGAGCCAGGCAGTAAATTAAGAGAGTTAGAACCAACTTGGACCTTCTAATTTTATTTATTTATTTATTTTTAATAGTATTTATGAAAGACTTAGCTCCTCTCAGCAATTCAATGATCCAAAACAATTCCAAAGGATCCATGATGGAAAATGCCATCCATATCCAGAGAAAGAACTGATAGGGTATGAATTCAGATTGAAACAAACTATTTTCACTTCATTTTCTCATGGGTTTTTTTCCCTAGTTTTTTTTCCACAACATGACTAATGTCAAGTTGCTTACTGTTTTAAGAAATGATAAACTTGTTTCAATATTCTTTTCCCACAGTTAGCACTGCTAGCTTATTTCCTTCCATCCCATTCTCCCTTCACTCCATTTATTCTATTCTCTCTCTCTCCTTTCACCCTATTCCTCCTCAACAGTGTATTGTATCTGACTGTCCCATCCCATGATTTTCCCTCTCATCCCTTTCCTCTTGGATAAGATAGATTTCTAAACTCAATTGAGTGTGTATATTATTCCTTCTCTGAGCCAATTCCCATGAGGGTAAGGCTCACTCACCCCCCCTCACCTTCCCCCCGCCCCATTCACTCCACTGCAAAATCTTTTTCTTGTTTTTTTATGTGAAATAACTTACCCCATTCTATCTCTCCTTTCTCTTTCTCCCAGTACATTCTTTTCTCCTCCATTAACTCCATCTTTTTAATATATCATGCCTTCAAATTCAGCTTCCACTTGTGCCTTGTTTATATATGCTTGGACCTTCTGATTTTCTGGCCATTATTCTTTCCATGCTATCATAATTTCCTGCTAAGAACACCCTGCATTGTAAGCTTGCACTTCCCAGAATTGGCATGAGAATGGCTGTCCGGTCAGTTAGTTCCCATTCTATTTTCCCATTCACTCCCCTCATTCCTGGACCAAGAGTGTACCCTTACTGCCTTCATATCTCATACATCTTTACTTCCATCTTCTAGTAAGCTAAAGAAATCTTGGTTCCCATGGAAAAGGGTATGTCCTATATGTTCCACTAAAGTAACTATAGGGTCCTACCCTTCTCTATCAGGGCATATTGATTTTCAGGAATAGTAGTCAATTCAAATCAAGTCAAAAAGAATTTAATGGGTGCCTAGTAGGTCCTAGACACTACAATAAGGGTTAGGGATATAAAGACTCGCAAAAGATAACCCCTGATTCAAGGAGTTGAAGACTAATAGGGGAGATTGCTTGCAAGCAACTATTTACAAACAAGATATATGCAGGATAAATCAGAGATAAGCATAGAGAAAGCCATGAGCACAACTTTTTTTATAGTGTTTCATGGTCACAAAAGTTTTCACTCATGTTAAATTCACAACACTGCATTAGTTAGTGCAGGATATCAGTAGCATCTTTATTTTATAAATGGAGAAAGAGAAATTCAGAGATGTAAAAATGTCTAGTCTGAGGTCTCACAGTGGAATCTGGGACTTGAATCCAGCTCTTTCAAGTTCAGATTTCTCACCACAATGTTTGGGTATCTCCCAAGATCAATGCCATTTGCCACAGAGTTTTAGTTTAGGTAGAGACCAAATAACTAATCTGTGCTCATTTTAATTCCCCCTCCCCAGGCTAACATAAGAACCTTGTCTTAACAAAATTTTGATTCTCTTCCAGTGGCAGAGTCCTACACATAGTAGTTAATATTTATTAACTTGAATTGAATTAATTAATACTAATGTTTACCTAATTACCTGAGTGAATTAAATGAAATATTCCATATGCAGCAATAGATCAAAAGATCTGACTAGTGGCAAAAGAGATACTTCAGGAAAGATATATTTTTCTAAAAGAAACTTAAAATGACCTTACTACATTTGACTTGAAAAGGAACTAAGAGGCATATGTAGAGATTTACTTCAAGACAGTGAATTATTTTCAAGGCAAATGGAAATCTGAGTTAAAGTAAAAAAAAACAAATGACTTCTAGGGAAACAAAGAAGGATATAGAGTTTGGCTTTTTTTTTAATTCTAAGATTGGGCTGAAGTAGGAAGAACTTTATAACTGGGGACATGAAATCTTGGTTCAGATCAGCTTTACCACCATTCCTTAGATGGTATCCATGAGTCAATAAATTTTGGTGTCAGTTTTTTTTTCATCACCTAGAAAATGATTCAAGTAATTAGATGAACATCAGTGTTAATTAATTCAATTCAAGTTAATAAATATTAAGTATTCACCATGATTGTCACTAGGGAAGAATTAAAATTCTTGGGAGAGAGAAAGAAAAAAATCTATGAATAAGCATTTGTGTTCAGAATCCTAAATTTGTCACTAGAAAAGAATCATAATCCTTGGGGGAGAAAGGAAGAAAGAAAACAAATATATAAATATTTACTATGCTAAGTACTTTACAAATATTCATTTGATCCTCACAACAATCCTGAGAGATAGTTTACAATTAAGTAAACTAGGTAGAAACAAGTTAAGCAACTTGTCCAGGGTCACAAAACTAGTACCTGTCAGATTTGAACTCGTTTTCTTTTTCTTCTAATTTTACATTTTTCCCCCTGACCTTGCTTCCTTCCCTCCACACCCCACAGAAGGCAATCTGATAGTCTTTACATTGTTTCCATGCTGTACAGTGATCAAAATTGAATGTTTAAAGAAAAATCACATCCTTAAGAAAAAAAATGAAATATAAAAGATAGCAAAATTATGTAATACATAAGATAACTTTTTTTTAATTGAAGGTAATAGACTTTGGTTTTTGTTTAAACACCACAATTCTTTCTCTGGATACAGATGGTATTCTCCATCAAAGATACACTAAAATTGTCCCTGATTATTGCACTGATGAAATGAGCAAGTCCAATAAGGTTGATCATCACCTGTTATGGTGTACAATGTTCTTCTAGTTCTTCTCATCTCATTCAGCATCACTTCATGCAAGTCTTTCCAGGCTTCTCTGAATTCCCATCCCTCCTGGTTTCTAATAGAAAAAAAGTTGAACTCAAGTTTTCTTGACTCCAGGCCCAGTGATCTAGATACTTAATTGCTTAGCTATCTCTAGGAAAAGAAATACAACCCTACTTGTACTACCTTCTCACAGGATTACATGAGGATTTGTTTTGCAAACTTTAGCATGCTATAAGTCTGAGTTATTTCTAAACTAGATGAGTGGAACAAGAAGAATAGTCTTATACAGAATGTATACCTGGTTTAGAGACAGAATCTACAAAAATAAAATATTTCTCACAAAACTGACTACCCCAGAGAGACCTGAGGCTTAAGTCCCCCCTTCCCAAAAATTTTGGGATTGACAGCATTTCTAGCTAATCGAGAAACATCCAATATATTACTGCTAATCCCTGAGCCTAAAGGAGACACATAAATGAGAGTCCAACAGCTGATTGTGGTTAAAAAGACAACAGCAAATCACTGTCCTTTCCCATATATTTTGTGATCTTTAGATAATCCCAAAAAACTATTTAATCTCCAGTTCTCTTTTGGCCAAATCTATGGTGAAACAACAAAAGAAACGGTATATTTGCACAAATATCATAACTTATTTTCTGTGAAAGCCATCCTGAGGAGCTCATGCTAATTCGGCAGAAACAAAAGTATTTATTTATCCTTAGTATAATTCAGAAAAGATTATTTCATCATTCAAGTAGGTTGGGCCCTAGTGCTTTAAAAGTTCCTTTAGGATCTCCAAGACTCATATCTCAATTCTATAAAAGATAAGGAATCTTTTATAAATGACTTCATAAAGATTTTACTATTAAACTTAATGAGTGTGATTTAATTCTAAATTATTAAGTAGAAAAAATAAAACTTTATTGATCCTATGGCACTGTACAAGAATTTTAAGGGACTTTTAGAAAAGTCTGAAATTAAAACTAACCAAAGTATTGAAGACTTGGCAAATGAATATACCATACTTGTCAATATACAGGCTGAGTAACAAAATTTTGAAATTAGTTGATTCATTTATCTTCATTTTATTTATTTCTGATGTTCTTATTAAGCCAATAGCAAGAGGCTGGGCCCTTAATTCTATTTGAAGTAGGTTCCTCTCTAATTTGAATTTCCCTGGGTTTTCCTCGAAAATCATCCAGATATTTTGTCAAATGCAAAACTTTTCAACTCAGTGACTGAATATCTGAAAAAAGAATAGAAAGGGAACAGAACAAAAATTCTCTAAAATATGAGGTTTTATTTTTTGGTATGACAAAACTTTGAAATATAAGGGATAATTACTTTGCTAGAAGAAATGACAAAAATGATGACTACAGAGAAGGAAAAGACCTATATGAACTGATTAGCAAAGAGAAGTAGAGCCAAGAAAACAATATACACAATGACTACAATAATAAAATGGAAAGTACAGAATCAAAACAGTCAGTTTTTTTTTTCAATGAACAGGTCAATTTTACTGGGGTTTATTCTCTTACCCTTTTAAAAAACTTTTTATAAGGAATGGCTTTCTAGGAGAGGGCTCTCTGGAAATACATAGGGAATTTAATAGAAATAAAAAATATAAATAAATTTTATTTCATTAAAATATGATGATGATTTAAGTGAGAAATAAATCACTTTAGACCAAGGGGTTTACTTATCTTATATGACAAGTCACAAGATTCAGTTTGGTTGAGCAGGACAGAGTCTATACACCAAAATTCATCAAAATCATTGCTGATTTTAGGTTCCAAGATCTAATTTATTTCACTTAGAATAGTGATTCCTATATAGAGGTTCATGAAACCCTCAGGAATTCTCCACAATGGTTTAAATAAGGGTTCATGTTAAAAATACCTTAATGACACCTTAAACAATTAATAATTGCCCAATTATATTATAAATTTTTTCCTCATTTGAAATGTTATTTATATTCAAAAATCCTTCAGATTCAGATTCAGAAATCCTTCAGATAATACAAAGTACATGAGATCTTGCTGGATTACTTACTTAAATTCTTTTAGGATGTACCACTTAAATATTTGTAATTATTTTTAACAAGTCTTATAATTTTATATTTAGAGTTTTCATAATTGTTAATAGAATGAAATTTAATATTTTATAATTATTATATTTATTTTTCTTTTCATTATGAGTACATGAAGTAAATTTTGATTTAAGGATCTTTCTTAAGCAAAAGTTATCATTGCAATTATTATCAATATTTAATTAATAAATATAAAAGAATATATAAGTATTATATTAAATTACCCTACAGGTTCCCAATATTTTTGTTGCTGAAAGGGGTTCACAGAACAAAAATCACTGGGAACCACTGATCTAAAAAATTCATGATGAAAGTTTTTTCCAAAGTTAAGATTACAAAGCTTCCAAAAAGAAAACAAAAACAACATACTAGCGAGGTGGCATGGTGTGGAAGAAAAAGTACTATTTTTGGAATCCAAAGATCTGAACAATATTCTTGATTCATACCTATTAGTTAGGTGACTCTAGATGTCACTTAACATGCAGTCTTCGTTTCTTCATCTATAAGATTAAGGATAATAATATTTGTACTGCCTACCTCACAGGATGATTGGGAGAAAAATTCTATAAACTGAATTGTGCTATAGAATGATAGTGATTATCATTACCTGAGAAAGGAGAATTTCTAAATTTAGATTGATTCTAGATTTCCTCATTCTCTAGAAGGTAGAAGAAGGTAGAAAAGAAAAATTCTGCAGAAGCTGATTTCCTATTTTATTTGCTTTATTTTAGAATAGCGGGCAGGTTATGTCAACAAACAAATCAAGAGAAGAAATTTCCTTTCAGGGCATATATATAAAGTAAGTGTAAGATAAATAATACTTAGTAACAAGATATTGAATACTGAATATTCAAGATGCCTCCTTTAGGAGGCATTGTTCAATTTGTTATTCAGAAAAGCAGTTCTGAGGATCTGAAACATACCATATACCATAGTGCATATGTTTGTCTAGCTTATATTGAGCTGAATATTTTTATTTTTTAAATCAGTTTTATTTCACATCAGTAGCTAGGTGAAGCCTATACAACTCTAGACAAGCCACAGCTGAGCTGCCCTGAGTCTGTTGCTTAGACAGATGCTAATGGGCAGAAATCACCCTAACCTACACCTGTCTCCCAGATGTTCACTATTAGCAGCTGTTTAAACAAAAGTTTGGGAGAGTTCTGTTGCCTATTAGACAAACATAACTGAAAATTGGATTGAGGATACTGAATTGTTAGTGTATAAATTAAGAAAGAGGAGGGTAGGTGAAGATGCTTTTTCAAGATTTCACTATGATGGAGTATATGGCAGTGGAACAAGGATTCACAAAGTCAGCCAGGAACATTCATCCTGTAATAGTACAGATAGGTTTCAACCTTAGAGGTGATATTGAAAATTGTGCCAACTCTCCTGATGGATCTCAGGGAAACAAAACAATGCCTCCCTGCCAATTCTCCTGCTTAAACAGCAGCCTTTGAGACTTGTGTGCTTTCTTACAAAGTGTTTCTATGGCAAAAGCAGTGACACTGTTCTAGTGACTCTCAGTTCTTAGAGCAGTCAACTATCCTCTTCTTTTACTCTTGCCCTTCTCACTATCAATGCAGTCTGACTATTTCTGTCCAATAGCCTTAGAAAAATAGTGCAAAGAACAGGATTTGAAATCAAAAATCTAAGTCTGAATGTTGACTCTACTACTCACAACCTGTGTGACATTGGGCAAATCACTAAACCTCTAGAGGTTTCAGTTTTTCCTCTGTAAAATAAGGAGGTTAGGTCAGAGGACTGGGAAAGAGAGAAGTAAATAAAAGGGATTGGGGGGTAGGGAAGGATTGCCCTTGTTTCTTCAATTAAAATATCAGCATTTATCTCTCCAAGAGATTTTGAAACATCATGTTATAAAATATTGATGCCACTTGTCAACTCAAAGTGGTCAAAAGTGTCATCTCTTTAGGTCTGATCACTGTTCCCACCCAGCCAGAAACTCTTTTGCCACTTGCAGAGATGACATCTTGCTGTGGAGAACTTCTGACTCCAATCCAGAAGTGGCAACAGCCCAAATAATTGTTCCAAGCTTTAACTCAAGTCAATTCAGGTAAGAAGCTTAGCTGATTGAATCGTAGCCAATGATAAAGTGGCATTAAATAACAGGAGAAAGGTTTCTGAGGAAGCAGTTAGGATAACTTAGTCTTGGGAAGAAAAGTATTTTGAAAACATAAAAGTAGTGTGCATGTATGCATAATATATATATATATCTGTATATTTATACATGCATATATATATATATATATATTATTATCCTCTCCCAATTTAGGCTATAACTGAAGGGGAAAACCCCTAAGACTGAGGTGTCAAACACACAGCTCAGAGGTTCAAAAGGACAATCTCCCTTGGGCATATAAATTGGGTAAATCAAATTGATGAGATTTCAGCATAAGATGTCTGAGAAAGAATTAAAGAGATGTGATGACTCTCCCAGCTAAGTAAATATTTTAATCATCACTATGATGGCACACAAGCTGAGAGTTGGGAGATATTCTAGGAAAGAGAATTCTAATACATGCTTTTTTATATAGGGCGGAGCAAAACAAAGTAAAGGAATAAAATGTTCTTTTAAGCTGACTCTGGATGTCACAAGTTACCCCAGTTTGGCACCACCAAGAGGCAGCTAGCCTATAATTAAGTAACCAAGGTAATAAGTAATTCTCTTAGACAGACCAGATACTCACATAAGGTAAAAAGGCATAGATGGCCTTAAACAGGTCTGGCTGAGTGCACTGATAAAGTCAGAAAGAACTACTAATTAGGTAAAAAGACAAAAAATGACCTGAGGCAGTCCTTGGCCAGGGGTAGAGGTAACAGAGTCTGTAAGTCATAACTAGTATTCTGAATTCTAGCAAGGACACTTGGGGACTCAGAGCATATCAATATATTTGGCCTCATCAGAAATAGAGTAGATCAGAATTACGGGGAGGGACTTCATTAATTGGGACCCCATAAAAATGATTTGGTCAAGGTCATCCTGCAAATGAGTGACAAAGGCAGGATTTGAACATAGGTCCTTTGACTCTAAATCCAATGTCCTTACCATAATGCTACTAACTATAATGTTTCATCATTCTTGACTCTTCCTTCTCCAAACTCACTAAGTTTTGTTGATTCTATTTCCACAAAATCCTGCACATCCATTTTTTCTCTCTGCTCATAACCTTGCTAGAGTCCGCTCTCTTATCACCTACAACCTAAATTTTTGCTTTAGCTTCTAATTGGCTTCCCAACATGCAGGCTTTACTTTCTCCAATCCAGCCTCCACACAGCTGCATGACTGATATTTCTAAAATATAGATATGACCAAATCATCCCTCTGAGCAAAAAATCTCCAATGGGTTTCCATTGACATTAATGTAAATTGTAAAACCCTCAGTTTGAAATTGAAAGTCTCTGAGCTCTAACTTCCATATAAATTTTCAATCACACTATTTCACATTATTCTCCTTTACATTTTTGATTCTAAAACAAAAGAGCTACTATCTGTTACCCATGAACTGCATTCCATCTTCCATCTTTCAAAGGTGTTCTCTTTTGGAAATATACTACCCCCACCCCTTTCCTCTACATTCAGAATCCCTAACATTCCCCAAAGCATAGATTAGGTGCTACTTCCTGCATTGCATCTTGCATCATTCTCCAGTTATTAGCATTTTCTCCCTCTTGAAACTATATTATTCTGAGTATACTTTGTATTTACTTAATAAGAACTGTGCTTATTCACCCTCTATATAAAATGTTTTTTGCCTTGTATGCTTGGCATTTGGCAAAGAGCCTGCCACCAAATAGACAACAAACAAATACTTGGTAGATTGAATTGAAGTGAGTAGGCAATCATTTTTTAACTTTCAGAATAAAGTGGCAGAAAGCAAAGATAAAAAATTTCCCCACTAGAGGTGCTAGAGGCAGAATTTTATGACCTATATTAATAACTTCTATTTGTGCAGCACTTTTTGGTTGCAAAATACTCTATTGCAGCATTTCATCTGATCCTTTGAACAATCCTGTAACGTAGTTTAAAAGAAGGGGATATCTAGTGCCCTTGATTTACAGAAAAAGAACCTGAGGCTTAGAGGCATTGAATATCTGTCCAAGGTCATACAGCAAGGTAACGATGGAAATGATAATCATTGTCTTCATTTAAACTATACTTAAGCCCAAAATTAGAAAGTCAATGGCATGATTTGAAGGGTAACAAGACGAATCAGAACTCAAGAATACCGCCTCAGTTGATATCTAAATTCCACCACTAAAGACTCACTTCTTTGCATTAAGCATTTCATTCTCCCTACACAGCATTCACAATAAAAATATTCAAGTCATAAAGTTCCACCTTAATTTAATGCTGACCAAGACCCATTTTTCTAATCCTCTAAATCTGTTGTACTCTAAATTAAATAAAATTTTATGCTAAGAATCAAATAATTCCTGTAGGAAAATAACAGTCAGCTCATGTTTCTAAGAGATTTTCCTAGTGCTTGTTGAAATCAGTAAGGACTATTGAGACCAGTATGAATCCCAAAAGGATTAATTGAACCCATAAAAGCAACATCTAAATTAGAGGAAGCTGCAGAAGAACTGGATTGGAGGTGGACAATTTTGGTTGGGTTGATTCACAATAGGATATCTTTGGAAAAGTGATCAGTCAGTATTTTCACCATATAGTTAAGAAACAAGTTCCTATGTTGATTTTTTTCAACTGATCTGATTCTGAAGCACAGACTGCATTGCATATATCTTTGACATATCATTCTTAAAGGAATTTTTAAAATAAGAAAGTTGTAAAGAACCGGTTTTTCAAAAATAGTCAAATATTATACTATCATAAATGCTATATGAATATATGATAAGACATATTAATAATATTAACTACTAGTAAAACCACTATTAATTACCAATATTAATAAATTGATGACATTGAAAGTCATATAATGATCTTCTCAGTTACTATGGTCATCTCAGTTACTATGTGATATGTCTAGTGAAAGTTGAATTTAGCATACAGTTTGAACTAGAAAAATCCAGACAGTGTAAATTTTAACTAATACAAAGTTATGGGAAACAAAGACCATCTGCCAAAACAGCAACTAAAGAATTTTCCAAATATAACCAGTCAGAACAGACACAGTAATGTACTGTACTGGCTTTAAAATATGTGGAGACAAAACTACTTTTTAAATATTTTCCAATGATACAGAGCTCTAATATTCTTTCTTTTCTTTTCTCATGGTGTCTTCATGCTGCTCCCTCAGAACATAGCATACATGCAGAGTATATATATATATATATATATTCCTCTGATTGACACAGCATCTCCTATTATGTAACTTTATATGCTATAAGGTTCCAAGGCTAATGTTTATAGAAGGGAGAAAACTGCTCTCCACCCAAGCAAAGACTGATTGCCTCCATCATAGCTGATCCTCCACTGTAAAATGTTGCACTCCTCAAAGCTATACCTCACCTCAGCTGATCCCTTTAAAGAATTTTAACTTTTAAAAGTCACTAAGAGCATGGATGATTCTCAATCACTCAATGACTTGGTCCATCAAGTTTGATTTAAGAACTTCATTCCTCTGAAAGGAATAACAAAATTTAAATCCTATTTTATACTTTATGACTTTAAAACCTGTTGTCTCTGTCGTCTCCCCATTTACATTATGTGTGCATAATACACACAATTTTGTGATCTGTGATTTCATCAATACATCTTTGTCTATCTTATTTGCACCATTTCATTCTGTAATTTTATCAAGTAATTTCATCAGAATTCCACTATCTCCCTCCTAAAAAAGTTATACAAACTGACTGTAAAGGAATAAAATATCCTTTCTGAATTAAGCCAGACTAGCTGTAGTAAACTAAGTATTTTTCTTCATCAATGCCATCACATGGAAAGTCTAAAGACTTATTCCAATACTGATACCTTGGTTCAAAACATTATAGGAAATCTCCTTTTGGATGGGCCTTCAATCACACAATTACCTAATCACACAAGCAAGTCATATCTGAAGAATTTTTTTAATACCAAATGATATTACCTAGATGAATCACCCAACTGTTTCCTAGATATGCCTCCAAATTTGAAACTATTTTTTAAAAAATCAATTTCATCGTTACAAGATAAATATTTGCTACCACTTAGAGATATTCAAAACAACTCTAAGCATGATTGCAAAAAACAGTAGTTCCAATGGCAGCATAGTTGGAATTTTTGCCCAAATTCCCAAGAATGTAACTTTGAAAGGGACAAAAATCATTTGGATATATTCAATTCAACAAACACTTATTTAACTCTTCTTGTATGAAAGGTTCTGTAATAAGTTTTGGGGGACCCAAAGATGAAGGAGAAATATGAATTAGCAAAAGAATCTGAGAAGAAGCTATCAAAAAAGGTGGGAGAACAAAAAATAAACTGGTATTATGGCAATCAAAGGAGATTACCCATAAAGAGAGATAGTCAATAGTGTCTGAAATTCATTAAAGAAAACAAACACAAAGAAGGAAAAAAAAATCATTGAACATAGCAATTAGCAGTTAATTGGCAAGTTTGGAAAGAAGATTTCCAGTAGACAATAGAGATATAATCCAGATTGCAAGGGGCTGAGGAATGAATGAGTATTATAAGGAAAATTTATAATGTTCCTTCTAGTAGTTTGGCAGTGAGAAGGTGAAAAGAGATATAAGAATGGTCTGAAGGAGAATCAGGGTTAAGGATTTAGGGAAATTTCATTTTGGTGGGGATTAGGGAGTTGGTTGGAGGTTTTTTTGTTGTTTTTAATTTTGATTTGGTTTTTAAGGCTTTGAAAAGATAAAGCAAGTTTCTGGAAAGAGGAGTTAAGTGAGAATGGAGAAGAGAAATGGAGCAAGGTCCTAAAGGAGACAAGAAAAAACAATCAAGGAAACAAATGGGAAAGTTGGTGTTAGTAATGATGAGGGTAAGGAGAGAAGCTTGGTCAATATGCAAAGATTTTGAGGTGGGAAAGAACAGACAAAAGGTGGCATCAATTTCTTAATAAAAAGAGCCAAGATCATTTACTGTGGAACAGTGTAAACAGGGACTTAAGAAAGAAATTTCAAACAAGTATTATACACAGTGTGCTAGTGTATATAGGAATAAAAGGAAATGAAACATGACTTCCTCCAGCAACATTCAGTTGAGTTCAAACCTTATTGTTATTGTCTGAAAATTAGAAGGATTGGTTTTAGTCATTGGTAGAGATAGAGTTCATGGAAACTGAAAAAAAAAACTGATGAACTGAGAAACCAGAGAAATAGAAAGTATACAATGTAGATGTTATATATATGATATATGTGTGTATATATTATACATATTATTAAATACTTAATTTTTAATCAGTTTTCATATAGACAAAGTCATACCTTATAAATCTCATCATTGTGAACTAAATTCACAAATAGAGCTACAATTTGGTCATCAGAAGCACTTATAAAGCACCTACTATGTGACACTCCCTGCTAGGTGTTGATGATGAAACCATATCAAAATGTAAAATTTTATAGGGAAAAAAATTTTTACACATTATAGTTCAAACCCACAATTTCATTTGGTATCAAGAAATTCTGATAAGGAAACTCCCTCTATCAATGCATAGTGGTACCTTTTCTGAAAGTTATAGTCTCAAAATATGGAGACTTGGAGAATTAATTGAGGCACTGAATTTAAATGACTTACCTAGGATCAGATTAGAGGGTGAGAACTGACCCCAAGTCTTTTTGACATTTAGCCTGTCACTTGTATATATTTTGGTTCTATATATTTAAAACCTAACCCAGGAGCAGCAATCTAAGAAGCCTGTTTTATGGATACTTCCCAGCCTGTTCTTCATGTGGATTAAGAAAGGTGACACTTAAATAGACACCCAGAGTATTGGTTGAGTATGGTTCGTCAATCATTGGCCAAGAGCAGGATACTATTTAGTAGACTATTACTATTACTCTTACTATTTAGACTTTTTAATTAAGAGGATCCCATTATCAATGAGAAATACTCTGGAATGTTGTTTTTTTCCCAGTGCTAGAACTGAGCTCCTTTGAGTTGCTCTCGGATATCCAATGGCCCATGAATGCCAAAACCTTGGAGACAGGGTTCATTCATGGCAAGAGTCCCAAGTAAAAAAATCTTTCTGTCAGTGTAAAGAATCAACCTAGAGAACTGAGAGATTAATTGGCTTGCTCAGAACCACCCAGTCAAAATGCATCAGGCAGGGTTTGAACTCTAAGACAGCTTTCTCTCTAATATGCATGCTTCCTCTTCACTTTACAATGCTAATGGTATACTTAATAGAAATGTGAATAATATGTCTACAAAACAATGATTGTCAAGAAAAGCTAAATCCCCTTTAAGATACATTAAAAGAGCCATCATGTTAAAAACTGGAGGTGACAGTCCCACTGTATTCTGTCTTGGTCAGACAAATTCTGAAGTGCTGTGTTCAGTTCTGAAAACCACTTTAAAAATATTGACAAACTGGAAAAGATGCAGAAAAAAGCAGCTAGAATAGTGAATAGACTCAGGATTATGCCCAGTGAAAATTGGCTGAAGGAAACAAGGATATTTAACCAGGAGAAGAGAAGACAATGAAGATATAGTAACTGCCTTCAAAATTCAAAGGGCTATCACATAAAAAGGGAAAAGATATGTGATTTGATCCCAGAGGCCAAAGTTATAATTAAAGGTAAAAGTTTGTGGAAACAAAAAAAAATCAGCTCAAATTCAGCTAAAAAAGTACTTCCTAACAATGAGAAATGTCCTAAATTGGCATAGACTACCCCCTGGAGGTGCTGCTATCCTTCATGGGAAGTTTCAAGCAAAGATGGTAGTATACCCTCTTTCCAGATGTTATAGGACTTCTTACTCAGGTATTTTGCTGTTGTTCAGTTGTTTTTCAGTAATGTCTGACTCTTCATGACCCCAATTGGGGGGTTTCTTGGCAAAAAATACTGGAATTATTTTCCATTTCCTTTTCTAGCTCATTTTATAGATAAAGAAACTGAGGCAAACAAGTTTAAGTGACTTGCCCAGGTTCACACAGGACTAAGTATCCAAGGTTAGATTTGAACTCAAGAGGTTGAGTCTTCCTGACTCCAGACCCAGCACTCCATCTATTGCACCAGGCTGTCCAATTTATTCAAATGAAGGTGAAACTATATATATTCTAAAGGCACTTTCCCATGCTGAGACTGTGATTCTATGAAGAAGGAATGGCATGATATAGGAATGAATCTGTGAGGTTGAAATCGGGGAAAACAGTAATTCCATTAACTATTACTTATTTCTATTCTGAAAGGGATAATCCTGGATGGAAATCAAAGTATGACAATGCTTCTATTCATTACTAAAGGGTTCCACAGTATACAAAAGCATATTTCCATTTAACAAATCCTAACCTTTGAAAATACAAACCCCTACATTTTTCACATTAGAAAATAATCTTCACAGAAGGGTTCACCATGGGGTATTTTAAAATAATAAATCACCCCTCATGTAAGTAATTTTTAATCAAAAATTTGGATGAAGGCATAAGTGACATACATATCAAATTTGCAAATAAAAATAAAGCTGGAGGGCTAAAGAATATACAGCACAAAACAGAAGGGATTTTGATAGACTAGAACAATTGGTCAAAATGAGTAGAAAAAAATTGGTCAAACTACCAAATAACTATTTTACCAAGCTAGAAAAAATAGTAGCAAAATTCATCTGAAGCAACAAAAGGTCAAGAATAGCAAGGGAACTGATGAAAAAATGTAAAAGAAGGTAGCCTAGCTCTCCCAGATCAAAAACTTTACTATAAAGAGGCAGTCATCAAACCTGCCTGGCACTAGTTAAGAAATAGAGTGATGGCTCAGTAGTTTAGGATAGGTTCAAAAGAAACCGCAGTAAATGACTACAGCAATCTACTCTTTGACAAACTCAAAGACATCAGTGTCTGGGATAAGAACTCATTATTTGACAAAAATTGTTGGGAAAACTTGAAAATTGTATGGCAAAAACTAGGCATAGATCCACATCTCACAACCTATACCAAAATAAGGTCAAAATAGGCAGGATTTTGATATAAAGGGCAAAACCATAGATAAATGAATAGACCAAGAAAAACTCTATCAGATCTATGGAAAGGGTATTTATGATCAAATAAGAATTAGAGTACATTATAAACTACAAAATAAATGATTTTGACTACATTAAATTAAAAAGGTTTTTGCACTAATAAAATCAATGCTGCCAAAATCAGAAGGAAAGCAGAAAATTGGAAAACAATCTTCACAACTATGAGTTCTGATTAAAGGTCTCATTTCTAAAATATGTAAAAATTTGCATCAAATTTATAAGGTTATGGCCATTCCTCAAATGAAGAAATTAAAGCTATATATAATCATATGAAAAAATGCTTCAAATCAATAATGATTAGAGAAATGCAAATTAAAACAGCTATGAGGTATCACCTCACACCTATCATATTGGCCAAGATGAGAAAAAGGGAAAATGATCAATATTGGAGAGGTTGTGGAAAGATTGGGACATTAATGCAGATCCAACCATTCTAGAGAGCAATATGGGAACTATGTCCAATAGTCCTTTGACCCAGCAATTCCAATTCTAGCCCTATATCCGGAAAAAAATCACAAATAATGGGAAAATGTTCCAAAATATTCATAGCAGCTCTTTCTGTAGCAGCAAAGAATTGAAAATTGAGGGGATGCTCATCAATTGGGAAATGGCTAAACAAGTTATAGTACATTAATACTGTAGAATATATTGTTCTATAAGAAACCATAAATGTTCAGACTCTAGAGAAGTATGAAATGATTTACAAGATCTGATGCTGAGCAAAGAGAGCAGAACCAAGAGAACAATGTACACAGCAACAACATTGTGAGATGATCAATTTTGATGGAAGCAGCTCCTCTCAGCAGTTCAGAGAGTTAGGACACATATTAGACCAGCTGTGGACAACGTTATCCCCATCCAGAGGAAGAAAAACAAAACAAAACAAAAAACCCTTCTGAATCTGATGAATACTTTATAAAAATTATCTCTTACGTATCTCTTTCCTTTAATCCTAATTCCTCATTCTAAAAATAACTAATCTGTAAATATGTTTATCAAAAATATATTATAAAGCTTTGAGGGTGGCTAGGTGGTGCAGTGGATAGAGCACTGGCCCTGGAGTAAGGAGTACCTGAGCCCAGATCCGTGGAGTGTGGAAGGAAATTTTGTGACTTAAAAATACACATATGCATATGGATAAAAAAAAGTTAAAGAATATGCTGAAAAAATTTGGTAGGGGCAAATATAAAATGATACACAGTTATAGACTGAGGGAGGCATTCCCTGGATTATAGTTTATGTGAAGTTCTAGAGATTTTGATGGATTCCATGTTTGATGGTAGTCAACTGGTAACATGGTAGCCAAAATGTGTGATAATACAATCTTAGACTCACTTTCCAAAGCAAAGGAGGTCATTGTCTCCATCTTTCTCTACCCCCTCTCTGCTGTGGTCAAATCACAAGTAAAGTTCTGTGATCAGCTCTGAGCAGGTCACTTTGGGGAGAGTATAGGAAAATTAATGGCTCAAGAAGAGGGCAGACAAGATGATTAGACTACTAGAGACCATGTGCCCTATGAAGATCATTTCATAAGATCATAGATTTAGAAGTAAAAAGTCTTTCATAAGTAATCTAGTCAGGGGTGGCTAGGTGGTGCAGTGGATAAAGCACTGGCCCTGGAGTCAGGAGTACCTGGGTTCAAATCCGGTCTCAGACACTTAATAATTACCTAGCTGTGTGGCCTTGGGCAAGCCACTTAACCCCGTTTGCCTTGCAAAAACCTAAAAAAAAATAAGTAATCTAGTCCAATCTCTGTTAACTGATAAAGAATCTAAGATTCAATTCCTTGTCCATAGTGAAAGAAGTAGAAGTTTAACCTGGAGAAAACCAAGTTGGGTAGAATATGATAGCTGTCTTCAAATATTTGAAGAGCTGTATTTTGAAAGAGGGATTAGATTCATTCAAACTGGCTGGAAAAAGAAGAACTAGGAACAATAGATGGAAGTTGCAGAGGAAAAATTCAGTTCAATATAAGGAAAGAATAGAAAATGTTCAGAGGTTGAAGAGAGGTGATGGGTTCCTCATCATTGGAAGTTTTAAAGTATCTCTTATCTCCATGCCTCTGCACTGGCTGAACTCCAATTTGAAATGCACTCCACCCTCATCCACCTCTGGAGGGATATAGTTTGGCAACTACACTCAAATGTCATATTCTACATGAAGCCTTCTCTGATCCTCTTCCCCCTCAAAATTAACTTGTACTCAGTTTTCATATATTTTATGCCATGCAGAGAGAGAGAGAGAGAGAGAGAGAGAGAGAGAGAGAGAGAGAGAGAGAGAGAGAATGTCAGTCTCTCCAGTGGAATGTCAGCTACTTAAGGAACTTTGATTTTGATCATTGTATCCCCATCTCCTCAACTAGTACCGGTACTAATAAGTATTTAATAACCACTAGTTATTGATTGATTTATGACTTGATTAAAGCAAGGGCTAAATAATTCATTCATGGGAAATGTTGTAGAGGAGATTCCTTTTCAGGTATTGTTTGGAGTAGATAGTATATAACCTCTTGGGTCCCTTCAACCTTTGAAGTTCCTTGCCCCTGGAAGTAAACTTGAGTTACAGTAAATTGATTCACACAAACCTTGGAGGACACATAATCCTGTGTTTAGCAAGGTGACTCCATGCTAGCTAGTTCTATAACCCATCTTTGCTACATTTCACAGTTGTAAATACGCAAACTGAATTCTAAGGTGTGCTCAGGAAATCAGCAAAAATTAGACTGCCCAAAATAAAGCTAGTGAGACTGTTTTTGTAGTGCCATGCATAAATCTAATCACATTATTATGACAAATGAGGAAACACTGCTGAAGGAAAACAGGGGACAATGGAGGTCGAGCCAAATGAATTATGGTATAAAAATAATTCAATCTGGGACCATGGAAAAAGTTTCTATACCTGGGTCTACAGTTCTTGAAAAAATGAAAAATCCAAGAGGTGGTCAGATGAATAAATGTCCATGGGAATAACCCTGGACATAATATCAGGCTTTAGAGCTTTATTCAACTAGTACAACATAATCATTTTATAGATAAGGAACTTGAGGCCCATGTTAGTGAAGGGGACACTTGTTTAAGGGGACAAAAGAAATTGGTAGAAGAATCAGAATTCAAAAACCATGTTTTTGGATCCCAGTTCTATCACTCTTTCCACTATAGCAGACCTGAGTCTTAGGTGATGCACTCAGTTTGTTCATCTACAAAACAGAGATGATTAGACTAAAGAAATCTTTGGACACTTTGGGGCTTTATATAAATAGAAACTGCAATTACCATCATTGTCTTGGCATGAGGGTAAAGTGGGTAAAGAGCTGAATCTAAAGCCAAGAAGATCTGGGTTCATTTCCCACCTCTGATATAGTCTGTCCCAGTGGCCCTGGATAAGTCATTTAACCTATTCTTGCTCTAGGAAAGTTGCAGAGAAGGCAATTTGCAAAGAGGTTTTCCTTTTCAGGGAGTTCCCACTAGAGTAACAAGTTCAGTCTCTGTCCCTATTATGTTGTGTTATTAACAATTCCTTTAAAACAAAGACCCACAGATGTATATCTCCTAGAATGTGTTACCCCAGCACTCCCAAGATGGAAAGGTGGCACTTTGCATTATGCCACTGATGGTGGGAAATGTCGGGAAAAAATAAAACTTACCTTCAGGCACCCTAGCAGATTTGTAGTCAGGAAGTGACAGAAATGTATCACCAAGTTTTCTCTGTGTGACCTTTACTTTGGAAGGAAAGCATCCATTATGTGTTTGAAAGGGTCACTCTTCCATCTGGCTTGTGAATATGTGAGCAAAGTAAAATATGTCCTTTTTTATTTTCACATGTGCAAAACTACCTAATTAGAACCTACAATTAAACATTTTTCTTTCTAAATGACTCTCTGTCTTTATACTAAAGCAGAGACATACTTTAGGTATGGCCTGAATACCTAGAAACTTCCTATTTGATAATATCAAAGTCAAATCCCTGATTCTCATGCAGTATGTTCACAATCAAGACTTTAAATTCATTTCTACATCTAGGTAGTACAGTGGATAGAGCACTAGACCTGCAATCAGAAAGGTCTGTAATCAAATCTGCCTCTGTGGACCCTGAAGAAACCATAAAACTTCAATTTTCTGATCTGTAAAATGGGAATTATAACAGCACCTACCTTGCAAGGTTGTTATGAGGATCAATAAGATGACATTTGGTGAAGTGTTTGGATACAGTGGACACTTAAATGCTTTTCCCTTCCTCTTTAGAACCTGAAATATAATGGGTGCTCAGAAAATGTTTGTTGAATGAATTGAACCAGATTTCAATATGTATTCATTCTTAAGATTATGCCTATGAAAGAAGAAACAGAAACAGGAGAAATTGTAAAAACTTGCTATGCTCTATTTCATATATGTAATATGATTATGATATGCAGTTTTACAGGTGTGAATTTTGCCTTGGAAGTATGCAGAACGTCAGTTCTAACAGTGTGGTGTTCAGTAAAGACCACTGAACTTGGAGTCAAGAAATTTTGGATCATATTATGGTTTGGCTATTTGCTCACTAATTATACAACCTTAGAAAAGTAACTTTTTCTGAATCACATCTCATTCAACTATAATGAGGATAGGCAAGGAAATAAGGCAAAGTGGATTCAGTTGATGGACTTAGAGTGCCCAGATGGACACATGTGCCTAGAGCAAGCCTCTGAACCTTAGCAAACTTCTAAGACTTCTCAAGTCATAAACTAGATCTATTTCTATTAAGGGAAATCACAGATCCTTGACTTAGGGACTTTAATTGGCATTAATAATAACTGCTTTATCTCCCAAAGTTGCTGTGGGTGTCAAATAAAATCATCTATGGAAAGCAACTTATAAATTCAAGGTGTGACAAATTGAAGTTATTCTTGGAGAGCATTTAGCATTATAATATTGTTTAGTTATTTCAGTCATGCCCAACTCTTCATGACTCCATTTTAGGGTTCTCTTGGCAAAAATACTGGAGTTGTTAGTTATTTCTTTCTTCAACCCACTTTACAGATGAGGAACTGAGACAAACAGGGTTAAGTGATATGCCCAGATCCTACAGCTAATATTTGATGCTAGATTTGAACTCAAGATGAGTCGACCTTATTTCTGGCTGTGTATTCTCTCCACTTTGCCACGTAGCTGCCCCAATCATGGCAATGGATGAGTTGATGACAAAGTGAGGAGCAACAGCTTTGACCACTTTGAAAATTATAAAATATAGTAATAAAAGGATTTTAAACTGCCCATGTTGTATTTTCTTAAAGCAGTGTCCTTCTTTAAGGTACACACACACACACACACACACACACACACACACACACACACACACACAAACAGATATACACCCCTGCTAATTTTTAAACACCAGAGCCCAATGATCAGATACAGCTCAATACCAGAGCAAGTGTTCTTTTATTCTTTTAATCAAGGTTAAACTTTAATTGCTTCAGGGAAACCTTATGAGGCAGCATGATACAGGGGCAAGAACCCTGCCTCTAGTCAGAGGATCTGTGTTCAATTGTGATGCCATCTGCACAACCTTGGGCAAATCACTTCATCTCCATGGAACCAAGTTTACTCACCTGTGAAATGAGAGGTATAGACTAGCTAATCTCTGAGGTCCTTCAAGCTCCAGACCTAGGATGTGATGTGTGCCTACTCAGGCACACATTTTGTTCAGGATGGAAAAACTCACAGCAGATGGACAGCAGCCATCTGACAGAGAGGCAGGCTGCTCCTGTAGGCACCAGTGTAAGAGACATCTTTGCCTAGTGAAAGGTGCCAGAACACATTGACTATAATGAGTTGTTTTCAAGAACAAGGGGTTGTGATCTGGAATAAAGGTTACACCAGCACATAAGCACACCAGGGAGAATGTCAACAAACAAAGTGGCGTTTGTATGTTTAGGACTGAACAAAACCAGCCACTGAATCCACATGCAATAGAAAGAATATTGGGGTCAGAGTGGATTACAAGCTGGAAAGGGGTTTGCAATGAAGTTTTACCAAGAGAAGGACAAACACTTGTTGATGGGCAAAAAGAGAAATTGAAGACATAAGTAATGCACACTTACAGAATACCAACTATGAAGTCATCTTCTCACCCATAGCTCTTTCTAGAGTTTTCTGCATAGCCCCTCATATAATAAAACATTTTTTAAAAGATTAAAAGAAAAAGAATAATGAAGAGTACAGATTAGAAAATAAGACATATAGGGGCAGCTAGGTGGCGCAGTGGCTAGAGTACCGGCCCTGGAGCCAGGACCTGAGTTCAAATGGGGCCTCAGACAATTAATAATTACCTAGCTGTGTGGCCTTGGGCAAGCCACTTAACCCCATTGCCTTGCAAAAAAAAAATCTAAATTAAAAAAAAGAAAATAAGACATATAGGTATAAGACGCAGGTCAATTAAATTAAGAGATTAATCACACTACCCCAATTATAGCAAAACATATTCTTAACAAGATATGTTTGAGGTAAAAACATCTCTATTGAATTATTCAAACAAGCAAACTATTGTACACCTTGCCACATTCTGTGAGTCTTTCTACAAAATAGTAAGGCAGTTGGGAAGTCAGTATCTGAATCTCTCTCCAAAGGAGAGAATATCTTTTCCTGTGAGAGAAGCAATGGCGTTCAGAAGGATTGGAAAGGAAAGAAAGTCTGTACTTCATTCCCTCCAACCCCTTCCTTGCCAAGAGGAAGACTTTATGAACTTCAGTGTTGGAGAATTTCTTCTCAGAGTCCTAACAGAGGCTAAACTAGGATAAGGGACAAACTAGATAAATTAAGAAAAGAAAGGTTCAGAACTATACAGTGAATCTGACAGAAAGTTAAATTCTATCTAAAGGGAACTTAGATAATAATTTAGGAACCTAGTAAGAGGAACAACAACTTCTGAGAGTCCCAAAAGCATAGAACCCTGAGTGGAGAGTTAGCTAACTAACCACTCTGCAGGAATTCAGTCTGAAAAATGTCATTGGAGGTTGAAATAAGCACCACAAGTGGGAATCTTTCTGGGATCATTTTTTTTCTCTTTTCCTTTTCTCTGTTTAGGAGTTTTAAAAATATTGTGCTAATTTTTGTTGTTGTTTTGTTTGTTTGTCTTGTTTCCTAGTCTAAAGCTTTATTACTCGAGTATTATATATTGTAAGCATTATTTAAAGTATTTTATTATAACCATCTTAATTCTGATCTATGACTAAAAATATACAGTTTTATCATAGTTATAATCTGTTGATTACAATCTGTTGAAGTAGTTGACATTTCTACTATGGTTAGAGTTTCTAATTTGCATTTTTGGAATTGACCAAATTATTTAGTCAATCAGCATATTGCTCTTTGGTGATCAGGTAAATATTGTCAATATGAGAAAATATTTGGGATTATTGTATTTGAAAAATAGTCAATTTATTTAGGTTATTCATGAGGGACTTGAAAACCAAAGTAAGAGAAGGGATTGTAGAAAATTATATTTCAGAGTGAAGTCGGGAGAATTCACTAATAATATGCTCTGTGAATTACTAGTAACTCAAAGATTCAAGAGAACCAAAAAACTTATTAAAAATTATAGGTAGAGAACTATACCTGGAAATTGATTCATAGTTCTCCATCTGAGAGGGAGAAGTTATGTAATCAACTTGCAGCATTAATGAATGCAAATGATGATTCACCATAGCAAGTGAGATTTAAGTTTGATTTAATATGTTTGAGGTTTCACCAATATAAAATCTTAAAGTAAAACCTTTCTTACATGAATCAAGCTTGAGCAATGCTGGGTCTATAACCTAAAAGTCAAGGATGTTTCCTCCACTGCTCTCTAGACATCTATGGAAGTCAAACTTTCTCAAGTCAGAAAATAGGAAAACTTCTGGGAGAAGGTCCAAAGATGATTCCACAATTGGACAGAGTTCTTACCAGTTTGTCAAATGAGATATCTTAAAAGGCATAAAAATGCCTCTTCTGGATACAGATTATAAACTGAAGATATCATTACAGACAGTAAAGATAAACCCAATCTAAAAGTGCTTAATCCAGATACTTATTCCTCTCCTCAAGGAACATTTTTTAAAAACACCCTTAATTCATCTCTTTCCCCATTCCCAATCCTTGTACCCAGGAAAGACTTTAGAGAGGACTAAACTATGTATGTAGCAAACTCAAGACTAGTAGATGCTTGTTAGTAACAAAATTATCTTCTCTTAAAGGTCCTTCCTTTAAAAACTTGCAGGACAAAGCAAATGGAATAGCCTTAAATTCATAAAATCCATACAGAAACTCTAATTATTCTATAATCCTGATCCTGGCAGAGGCAATGGAGCTGATTGAATTAAGAAAAAAATGTTCAATCAAGAACAGAATGTCTATCTCAATCTTTAAGTTGGTTGAACAACCAAACTGGTAACGGAAAGCATGACACCCCCCAAGGACTAGGCAAGTTGGCAACTAGGTACCACTAGCTGGAGGACTATAAGGAGTACTAGATGGAGAACCAGACTGGAGTCAGGAAGACTGAGTTCAAATTCAGCCTCAGACACTAGGCATGTGACCAGGGGAAGTGATTTAATCTCTGCTTCAGCTGCAGTTACAAAATGTGGATAATAATGTTGTTATGAGATTGTTGCAAGGATCAAATGGTATAATATTTGCAAAGCACTTATCACAGTATCAGATACACAGAAGTTGCTACAGAAATGCTTATTCTCTTCCCATTTGACCAGAATAACCCAAATAACCATATGACTACGCTATCATGGCTTAGAAAAATCAAACTTAATTTTCTTAGCACTGAAATGAAAATTGATCTGTGTTGAATCATCTGAGTATGCATATGACAATCAGGAAACATCTCATATGACAAGTATTTAACTCCAAGAATATTTTTGCACTCATAATCCAGGAAACTAAGCAAGAAAACAATGCTACAGGTGCTCACTCAACTGAAAGAAGTCACAGAAACTATAGGAAAAGATGAACCTAGGGACAAATTTGGTTAATCTGGAGAAGTAATAAGTTTCATGTATATTCCATTTTTTAAAAAAGCCAATTCAGAGAGGCTAGGTGGCGCAGTGGATAGAGCACTGGCCCTGGAATCAGGAGTACCTGAGTTCAAATCTGACCTCAGACACTTAATAATTACCTAGCTGTGTGGCCTTGGGCAAGCCACTTAACCCCATTTGCCTTGCAAAAACCTAAATAGATAGATAGATAGATAGATAGATAGATAGATAGATAGATAGATAGATAGATAGATAGAAAAATAATTAAATATAAATGCCAATTCAGAAGCCATCCTGATGCATGAGCATCACTATTAGAAGAAAACCAGAAAGATGAATATTCCTTATATTATAATTGTGGTAAAAATATTTGTAGACTGTAGGAAGGCAGCAAAATAATAATAATTTGGTTGTGCAGAAGTTGAGGATTACAGGGCAGTTGGAGAAAAGCAGATGCAACCGGGGAAAGAGGTCTCTCTAGTCCCTGAAAACAATAACCGTGAATTTGTCAAACCATTCATATTGGGTTTCCCTGATATGGAATTGACTAAAAACTGAGAATATTGACTACATTACTATCCTAGAGAGTGAAGTTAGTGACCATCATGTTCTAATTATTCTATGAGAAATATTTCAAAGCTTACTTACAAAATCCCTTGAACATTTTGACCTAGGATACATTGGAGTAATTTTGGAACTCCCTAAAGATATTTCTGGTATCAACAAGGCTATCGACATTCTGACTCTGATGTTCCTTTGATGGGAACTAATTTTGAATCTATTTAGAAGACAAGCATAATTCAGGCCGGGGACTGCATATTTTGACAATCCTTGCAGTTTTTATAGAAACACTTAGAACAATAGAATCAAGTTTTCACAGAGAGCCACAAATAAAACCTGGCTTTTAAGTTTATGAAAGAAATTCCAAGAAACTTTATTTGACTAAGTACAAAGAGAGAAGAAAGAGTGGTTGAGGCAGACATCCAACAAGAGAACAGGCATATTTTCAGTCTATAAGTAGATACAGGATGTGCCCAGGAGTAACTTATTAAGTCCAGTTCACGGATTCATAAATATTCTGGGAAAGAACTGGAAAAATTACATTGTCTATGATAAATTATTCCAAAGAACATTTCAATAATATGATGGTGATTGTCATCATTAAAAAGTTCAGCAGTCAATATACCATGATAAATTTTAAAATATTTTGGATTGTTTGTTCTATAGCTCTTTGTTTAATATATTGGACCTCTACAGTGGCTATTACCCAAATCCTGATGACAGAGGTAGGCAAAGAGAAGACTAATTTTATATGTCTTTCTATTCCAAATGTGTCTACACTCAGAGACTTTTGAGATCCCTTCATTATTGATCCCCCAGGAACAAAGAGATACAAATAAATTAGAAATAAATGTTCCCAAAAGCAGATTTTTTTCTTTTTCCTCATATTTATATTGAGTCATTCAATTAACAAAATTAGCCCTGTTGCCATAACCTCTATTAAATCAATCAGTCAAAGGCATTGAACAATCTAGTTCAAACAACCTATTTAATAAATTTGGAAAGAGTGGAGGATAAAATGAAGTGATACTGAACATGACTGTATTGGTAATGGGTGAGGCGACATGGTTTCAATTTGTGTTTTCTATAAATTAGCAAACTGGATCAGAACCTAAGGTTTGAGCATTAAGCCAGGAGAGTAATCCCAGTCAAGCCCTTGAGAGGTTAAGAGAGAGGGCTTGGGGGGGGGGGGAGAGATTCAGAGAGACAGAGACAGAGACAAAGAAAGCAAGAAAAAAAGAAAGAAAGGAAAATTATACAAGAGGCAATTAAAAAAAGGAAAAAAGATATTGGATTAAATTATGCAGAAAAGTGAAGGAGTGAAAAAGGACACTTTATCCTACAGATATTTTGGAGCAAATCTAATACAGAAGCCACCAGTTGTACCTACCTCTTCAAAAATTTACAAAAGTTCCAAGAAATAGGTCTATTCTTTCTCCATTTTTTTTCTCCCAGTGCCTGTCTATTAACAGACTCTATATTTTACTCACTTCTTCACCCAAAAATTTCTGGTACCATGAATTTTGATCTCTAATGGAAGAGACTAGGGATTAGTTATAAATAAATCTAAATATGATTTAAGGCAGAGTCAAGCTTTTATCTATTAGGAATTTTACTTACCTTATAGTTCTGAGTGATTTTGATCATACTTCTAACTTTTTATTTAATTATAAACTCCAAAGAGCAGCAAAAAAGGGTACCACTGGAGTAGTAGAGTCATTATATTCCCTGGAAGGTAAAAACTAAAGAAATAAGTGTTTTAAAAAATTCTTAATTTTAGTATAGTTTAGCTAAATGTAAGAGACAAAGGATATAAGAAGGAAAGTGTATTGATTTACTGGGAACTACTCCTTCTTCAGTGACATCTACCTCCACTAGTGTTATATAAAGAAAGACTAAAAGGAATTAGGACTAATTGGAATGAAGAAGAAAGAACTGAAAAATCATCTAGTAACAATTTATATTAATAGCAATTTTAAGACTGGTATAATTATATTAAGATCATATAAAGACCAAAGTTGATGAAATCAGAACATACCATAAAAAAACCCAATCCAAAGTCCTCAACATTAACACCTGTAATTTTTTTTGTTTTTTAGGTTTTTGCAAGGCAAACGGGGTTAAGTGGCTTGCCCAAGGCCACACAGCTAGGTAATTATTAAGTGTCTGAGACCGGATTTGAACCCAGGTACTCCTGACTCCAAGGCCAGTGCTTTATCCACTGTGCCACCTAGCCACTCCACCACATTTAATTTTTAAATCCTTGATAACTCTACTTGTGGTAGAAATAAGTTAGGTCCAGAACTAAACAAAAGAAGAAGAGAAAGAAAAAAAAATCTAAAAAAAAAAGAGTAAGCTGACTTGCCTTCCTATATGTAGTCTAAAATCTAGTTGTTCTACTCCAACATATATAAAATCGACTAAGTCTGTTCCTTTAAGTTCTGTGCTATTACTCATATATACAAATATATATATACATATTTATGTATATATATATATGTATATATAAAATCACCCCCCTAATTCAAACCTCATTGGCTCTCACTTGACTATAACAAAGTCTAATTGGCCTTCCTATAGTCAATCTCTCTCCTCTACAATCCGTCCTATACATTGATGCTAAACTAATCTTATGTAACCTCCTTGCACAAAAATCCTAAACATTCTTTAATTTATATGTGTGGTTACATATAATCATTTATTAACCTACCAAATCAAATCCAAACTATTTTTCTTGGTCCTTTAGGTCCTCCATAATTTATCCTCAATCTAGTTTTCCAATGTTAGGTAATATTTATTCAAAATAGACTATTCGATACTCCCAAAATATGCCCCATGATTTCCTGTTTCCCTGCTTTTGCTCATATTTCACTTCATGTTCCATTTAATACAATCCCTACAAATGCTTAAGACCCAGATTCAAATGTCATCTCTACATTGAAGCGTAAATTTCTCTCTATAGTCAAAAGTGTTTTCTCTCTCCGCTAAACTAACCTAATACTTTGTATTTTGTTCTCTTATTGTGCTTTCACATGGTAGCATAGACAATTATTTATGTCTCTCTAAACATTCAATAAGCATCTTCTATATGAAAAGGCACTGTGACAAGTACTAAGGATACAAAAAGAAGCAAGTGATAGTCCCTGCCCACATAGTCTAATGGAAATAAATATGGACAAACAAGATAAATGGAGGCAGCTGGGTGGCTTGGTGGATAAAGTGCAGGACCTGGAATCAGAAAGATCTGAGGTCAAATCTTACATTCGACACTTACTAGCTGAGTGAAAGTGGGCAAGTCACTTAACCTTGTTTCTTCAGTTCCCTCATGTGTAAAATGAGTTAGAGAAGGAAATGGCCAATCACTCCAGTATCTTTGCAAAAAAAAGACTCCAATTAGGATCATGAAGAATCAGACATGACTGAAAACAATTAAATGATAACTATGAGATAAATAGGAAATATATAAGAGAAGGAAGGCATTAAAATTAAGAGGAGTTGGGAAGGTTTCCCTGTAAAAGATGGGGTTTCAGTTGGGACTTAAAGTAAGCCAGAGAAGGCAATAGGAAGAAATGAGGAGGGTGAGCATTCCAGACAAGGGGGCCAGTCAGAGAATATGCCTGGAACTGAGATTTGGAGTGTTTTGTTTGTAGAACAGTCAGGAGGTCAGTTCTACTGGATGGAAAAATAAGTAATATGTAGTAATAAGAATAAGATGTAAGAAAACTGGGAAAAAATTTTAAAAATGAAAAACTGGAAAGGTAGGAGAGGGCAATTTCATGATGGACTTTGAACACCAAAAGATTTTTATATTTGATTCTGGAATTAATAGGGGAAACACTGAGTAGGTGGTGTGACATGATTAAATTTGTGCTTCAGGAAAATCATTTTATATTCCACAATATCTACCATAGCATGATAGCACTTAATAATAAGTAGTCTTTCAAGCAGGATAATTTCAGAAAAATCTGGGAAGACTTATATAAACTCATATAGAGTGAAGTGGCCTGGAGAACACTGTAACAGCAATATGCTACAATGAAGAAATGTGAATGACTTAGCTGTTCTCAACATTACAAAGGTCTAAGACAGTCCCAAAAGACTCATGAAAAATGCTCTGTCTCCAGAGAAAGTGATGGTTTCTGAATACATACTAAGGCATACTATTTTTCACTTTTTTTCTTTCTATTTTTCTGTCTTTCTTTCCTTTTCTTCTTTCCTTTCTTCTTTTTTCTTCCTTCTTTTTTTCCCTTTCTTTCTCTTTCTTTCATTTGAGTTTTCTTCCACAAAATAATTACTGTGAAACTATGTTTTACATGATTGCACAAATGTAATCATTCAGATTGTTTACTATCTTTTGGAAGGGGGAAGGGCGGGGAGGATAGAATTTGGTGTCATCTTTGTAAAGTAGTTTTCTATAGTGAGCACTCTTTTAGCTTTTTTGTTCATTTTTGCTGTTTTAGCTCTGCTCCTGGGGTACATAGAGTATAGATCCCAAGCTTTTATTTTGCTGGGACTGGGGTCTGATCCCTGATTTGTTGTTGGCCAAGATGTTGCCTATGCAGTCCAGACCTTGCCTTTGCAGAAGTTCCCCCCACCCTTTATGTCCAGGTTCTGACTTAACAGGGGATTATTCTCAACCCAGTCTTGTCTTTTAACTCGGTGTTTTCAGGGTTCAAACTTGGTTTAGGATTGGGACCCTCCCTGCTGGCTTGCTATCTAGCTGCCAGTACCTCTGTTATTATTAAGCTGTCCGGACCTGGATTGCACTGTGGCTAAAAACCTCCTGCTGGTTTTCCCCACTCTCTTGCCTCCTGGACTTTACTTCCCCTTTTCCCCCACAAAGAGTCAGACTTTCACAGAAGATGCTCCATGATGTCTGCAGCTGAAAACTTCTTTGAATCATCTCTTTTTCTTGGTGGAATCTGTAGTGTGATTGTCAGAGTAGAGGCTTCATTTATTTTCATTTATCTTCTGCCCTGGTAGTTCAAAGATAGAATTTGGAACTCAAAATTTTTTTAAAAATATTGATGTTAAAAATTGTTGTTATATGTAATTGGGGGGAAATAAAATATTATTTTTAAAAAAAAGTAGTAACCATTAAGTCATATCACACTTTTAAGATTTGTAAAGCACTTTACAACATTGTCTCATTTAAATATTCCCAAATCTATAAGGTAGATGCTAGCTATGATTATCCCCATTTTAAAGATGAGAAATGAAAGTTTACAAAGATTCAAAGTCTTAACCATGGTCATAGAGCTGCCAAAATTTGGATCCAGGACTCTCCTGTTTCCAAGTTCAGATTTATTTTCAGTATTCAGTCATTCAACCAATGAAAATTCAACTACATTCAATCGACAGAAATGGAGGAGAAAAGAAAATCAAAGACACCAAAAGTAGTTTTATATATAGATAGATAGATAGATAGATAGATAGATAGATAGATAGATATAGCTAGCTATAGATATATAGATATAAAATTTTATAAAGATAATTTTAATATACATATATATACACATATGAGGGGAAAGGAAAGCTATCTCTTGGGACCATGTGTAGCTCTGTGCCTCTGGGAATCAATAATAAAAGCTTCCCAAAACCTTGAGAGCAGTCACCCCTGGAATAGACACTAACTAAATTCAAAGAGGACCCACAGGCATGAGATCAATATATTATGACAGATATCTGAATATCAAACAAGAATAATTAAGGACAATGATGAAATGTCAGTGTTTTGTTTTTCACTTGTCATTTTGAAAATTTAATTATCTTCCCTCTCTCTCATTGTTTTATAAAAGGGGTCCTGTAGGGAAGAAATAAATTAGCCTATGCAAATTCCTCCTGGCTTCTCTGGGGTTTTTCCAGACTAATCTCAAATCCCTGCTTCTGCAAAAGACCTTTCCAGGTGACTCCTCCCATTCCAATCCCACTGCTAATACATCTTTTTGAGATTCCCCCCTTTACACTATGTACAATTTTCTGCATGTTGTCTCACCCTATTAGAATTTAAACTCCTTGAGGGCAAGGCATGTCTGAATCACTACTTAGAACAGTTTCTAGGACATGATTAAACATAGGTAGTTTAATTAATACTTGTTGATAGACTAACAAAACAGCAAGAACCACAAGCTATCTGACTAGCAGTTCTGACTTATTCTCCAAGGAGCCATGATGTGGGAATATAATAATTCTGGAATCTTAAGGATTTTGTGCCATAAAATTGAATGGTGTCATCTTCTCAGTGGGAAGAATTCACCAAACAAACTTGTGACTAAATGTGGCTGTTTCCTTGGCCTAAAATTGGATCAAAAGTAAAGTTTTAACTTTTACTTTTTTGTAACCCGAAAATCTTGCAATTACTTAACCCATATATCTTGTTTTCCTATCCAAATCACTTGTTTTCATAGACTTTTGTTTATACAATACCAAAGTCTGAGGATAGGGGAAAGGTTAAGCTCATACAGTAAGAAAAGGTTGATGAGGGAAGAGAATCCAACCACTATAACTGAAACAAATCTAACTGATCCTAAAATGACAGATAACCAAATATATGGATTTTTATTTTGCTGCTTTTAGATTCCATCTTAAAATGTCATGTGGAAAGTTTTTATTGGTTTAATCAACATTTTCCTCTGAAGAGATGTCAGTGGTTTTTCTGAAAGAAATTTTCTACCTTTTACAGGGAGTCACTTATAGGATGGAAAGAGTCTATCTTACCTTTCAGTATAATGGAAATCTAAGGTATGATGAATTCATTTCCATATGCCCAGGTCATATCCTTGTAGTTTATTAGACAGTTGACACCCTCTAAGTCACTGATTATAGTACCAGGTTGAACACTGAAATATTTCTGCTTTAAATGGCCACCTTGTGACCTGAAATGCTTCCTAACACCTTAGTATGACTCAGACACTGGGAACAATCAGGCTCGGTAATAATTATAATGATATTAACTGTTACTATCTTTATCTAAAAAGAACAATCTGCTTAATCTCCCTGCTGGTCCCCTCTAACTTCCTCTAGTTATTTCCACCCCTACCCTACCAAAATCACTGTGTATTTATTTTGTATAGATACTATAGGTACTCATTTGTGAAGACACTGCAGTTCACTAGTGGCATGTGAAACCAGAGTTACCCATTTCCTCATAATAGGAATTATTTCCCCTAAAAGACAACAAAAGATCTTTTGGATTCAATGACCCACCTCCGTCTCTTGATATAGCTTCCTGATCCATTAAGGACTCAAAAAAATCCCATATGGGACCCATCCTTCTTGGTGAATTTCTGAAGAACATACAAGTCCCCATACCCTGCCACGCTGAGTATATGCATTTCCGTATGAAGATGAGAAGTACCACTGTATCTTGTGGTGTAACTTTGCTATGTTAGGGTAAAGAAAACTTCCATTGGCAAACTATCCTATGACTTTCTTCGTTTCATCTCAATATCAAAGTTTTAATAATAGAGTGCTACTGGCTTTGGACCTGCTATCAATAGTTGGTGCTGTCCATCATGATAAGAATTATTCAATCAATAAATACTTGTCAAGTGCCTCCTGTGTGCCAGGCACCATGTTAATCACTGGGGATAACAAAAACCTGCTAACTCCCCTTTCTTTCTCTGACATTTGAATATTGACACACAAGATAGTTAAATATAAGATACAGTGGAAGGGAGGACACTAATATCTGGGAAAAATCAGGAAAAGTTTCATAAAGAAGATGCTGCTAGAACTGTGTCTTATAGGAGAAGAAAAGGACTCTATGCGAAGGAAGTAAAGAGGGAGCATGTTCCAAACAGGGAAGACAGCCAAAGAGACGAAATATAAGAAATAAAGAGGTCAATTTGACTATCTTGGAGTTTGAGAGGGAGAGGGAGAGGAACTTCATCTCCCTCAAAGTGAAGGACTCCTATCCATATTTCTCAACTTGTCTTTAATAACTGGAGGCTAGGAGGAAGAAACAAAAAATGTGATTTTTCTCAGCCCTGCTCCATCTATGGATGACCCTGGCTGGTTGCTTAAGCAAAACTACAGAAAATCAAAACTTGGTATCCACCCTAAATGGCACTCCATTTCTGACTCAATAGTCATAGAAACTATAAAATAGTTTCTGAATAAACCTACATGTTGTACGGAAGAGTTTGGTTTAAGAGTAGTAGAGTCAGAAAGGGTTAGCAGCTAATAAAACTTTATTACTACTCACAAAGGGGAAAGGAGAACAAATGCCAACCAGAAACATGTGGAGAGAGCCCCCCATTGATCCTGGTCACTGGAAGCAAATGGTGAGTTAACTTCCAGACAGAGAACTGTGCAATGACTTTCAACACTTTCTCAGGGCTAAAGCTTATACAGAATTGTCGACAAAGAAGCCAATTGGCACTAGTAGAAGATTACACTGTTATCCATAGGGGAAGATAATAATATATAGTCCAGATCAATAAAACGAAGATATTTTCTAAATTATCTAATAGTGAATGAGGAATAAGGGGCAGGGAAATAGGGAACTTAACTCTAACTGTACCAATCCCACAAGAGGCTGGAGATGTGGAATAATGGTTTGCCTTGCTGGTTATTAGCCTTGGCTTACTTCCATCATAGGATAGTGGCCAAACTGATGAGATCGGTTTTCACGGGTTAATACTACACAAACTAATCAGTTTTCTAGAATAGTGGTCTTCATTACTATTTTAACTGTACACCCATATCAGTTAAAAAATTTGAACATGAACCCCTAAATTATGTATGCTTTATTTGAAAATTTTATTTACATACATATACATATATATATATTTCACTCTACTAATAATTATATAATTAATAATGGCTAGATTTGGAGTTGTTTGACTTGGAGGAAAGCTACTATTCTTCTATGATGACCCCCACCCTAAGATAGAGCCACTTTCCCAGTTTCTTCTTTCAGAGCCCATAGTTATGGACCCTTTTCAGTTGTCAATATTTTTCACCCCATCCTGTAAGGAAATAAATGGAAATCCTTAAACCTTTGAGAAGATAAATAAAATCTATTTTCCTAAGGTCATCAAGATAATTCCTTCTGATAAAAAGTGACTTCAACTCTCACCTTACCAAATGTCTATCCTTGTAACACTGCTACTTAGCTCATTCTTTGCTCAAGGGAAACCATGATGATCTGGATTTACCTTGCTTCTTTTCTTCCTTGTCTAATAAAATGAACCACTTCTGGATCCAAAGGAGTGGGTGTGCTCTCTCCTTTTTCACTATCTCTGGACCCTTTCATGCAATCTAGTCTTGGTTCAAGCCTGAGGAAGCCTGGGTTCTAATGATATACATTATGCCTCTTTTGTGACACTTTGGTTCTTTATAATCCCTAATCTTAAACCCTAGGTTTGGCTTATTTCTAGGCTCTCCCCAAATGGGAAAGTAAAATAACAATCACTGTAAAATAAACAATTCATTATAATGTTTCTTCTTGTCCTTTGTTATCAAAGAAGACAAAATGACATCACTATGTTGGAGTCAAATTATAGTGTATCTGACTGTGGCTGATCAGGCCAATATGAGCTCAGAATTCTCTACTACAGGATGGGCACAAATAGTCCATGTGAATTCCTTGGGGGAACTCTAACCTTACAGATGTCACATTTCTTTTGAGCTGCTTCAGTTCTGCCTTCCTGATAGAGTGCAGCCCCCTCCCTGATGAGTTCACTCCAGGCTGGGCAGTCCTATGCCAGTGTCTACAATATTGAACAATCAAGTCTAAAGTTCTTCAATGAGACCTTCAGGGTATCTTGGTATCTCTTCTTCTGACCCCCTTGTGAGTGAGTTCTCCATAAAATAGGTTTGTTGGCAAATGTACATCTGGCATTCTAACAACATGTCCAGCCCATTGTAGTTGCTCTCTCTGTAGTAAAGTTGGAATACTACGCAGTTTAGTTCAAGAAAGGACCTCAGTCTGATGTCTTCTGCCAGGTGATCTTCAGAATCTTCCTAAGACAATTGAAATGGAAGCGATTCAGTTTCTTGTCACGGCACTGGTAGACTGTATATTGGCTCTGTATATTACAATGTACTAAATAAGGGATAGATATTCTATTTCCTATACACAAAAATATTAAGCACAAAACATTTACAAGTATACATTAATAGAAAGACAAAATGATTCAGAAAGTTAACTAAAAAATATTGTTATATTCTCCTTGGACATTGAAGCTTAAACTCCATAACTCTATAAAGCAGTTTTCAGAATTGAAGAATGGGTACCCTTACATTTCACCTTGATTCAAAACTGTCTGCTCTAAGTCTATGAGTACTTTCTAACCAGGGTTATGCTTTGGGGTTTCTCCCTTATCCATGAATATCGTCTCCAGTACAAAGATTTCCCTGCTTCCAGGAATACCCAAGACTTCCACACTTCTTGAGCACACAAGCCTGAATATATCCATCTTGAGATAGATGTTCTGTCGCCAGCTCAGATCAGACAAAGAAATGTAAAGCAGAAGAGGCAACCAGAGGTTCAGGTTACAATTCATCTATCTAAACCCCAGCTGTAGCTGCCACATAAACAGTGAACTTGCTGTCAGGGTGGAAAAGGGTCGGCCCTCAACCACTCATAGAATGATAGGAATAATATTTCCTAGGATCCTATCAGTTAAACCGCTTTTTCAAAAAAAAAAACAGAAACAATAACAAAAAGACAACTTATTCCAATACAGACTAGGTTAGTTATATTTTGTTTTGTTTTTATTTTTCTTTTAAGAAATACTACAACTTTCCTAAAACTTGATTAGCTAGGAGAACTAGTTCATTTTATAAATGTGGTTTCCTAGTCTCCTAGATGCAATACAAATACACTGGAAGTCCCAGAGTTATAACATGTCATTAGGTCAAAGAAACAAAAAGAAAGAGAGACAGTCATTCCTTTTTTAAAGGTCCACTTAGTCAATGCTCTTCCTGCTCGGTGCCCAGCAAGGGGTTTGATGTGCTATTTCCAAAGTGCCCAAGAGTTGATTTGACAGATGAGCCCTGCTGAAGAAAAGGAAGAAGGCTACACCCATTCTTATGCAGATTTCTAATTACACCTGCTTTTGGAGGTCCTAATACTATTTATCAGCAAAATCTCTTTGATTCATTTTTGAGCTCCTAAAAGAAATTCCCCAGCATTTTAAAAAAGAGAGTTTCCTTTTCTCTATGTGTAGCCAACCATAGCCTCCCTCTCAGCTCCCTCTGAGCAAATGAAATACATACAGATTAATCATGCATTGTGCTAATCACAATTTTATCTTGATATGTAATTGTTGAGAGTAAGTAAACAGTAATGTAAAATAAAAATTTTGAAGAATCAGAGATAAGCTTTGGAACAGATACTCTCTCAGGGGAAGGAAATGGATGTGAAGGCAAGAAAAGATGGTTCCATCAACTCCATATGATATCTACTAGGTCAGTCATTGACCCAATCATGGAAGAAGAAGTAGTGGTGAACATAAAAGCATGCAGTGGAGTTCTCTAAATCACATAACAGAATTTCTATCCTTTCCTAAGCATACTGCTCACTTCTAGCTTCTTGTGAGAGATTTTTGACTCCCTCCTTCTAGGATGAGGAAAAGGATCTTCTACCTGTTCAAGTGCCCATTGCTCCAAGCAACTCATTAAGTCAGGAATCAGGGACTTTATATCCATCCACAGGCACTAATTTCCAATGACCCACTACATTACATAAAGCAAAAAAAAATAGAAGCATTAAAGGATAAGCTGTATTACAATAGTAATAGGAAGTTTATTAAGTAAGAGGACAACATGAAAAGGCTTTACTTTGCCAGCTTTGTGGAAAATGGAGCAGAATGGAGTGAGATTTGAGTTAGGAAGACCAATTAGAAATGGTCCCAGACAAAAGGGGATGTGAGCTTGCTCCCCAGAAATAGGGAGATAGGTGTGGGGGTGAAACACATGATGAAATTATAAGATTTAGCAAATAATTGAATAGATGAGGAAGAATAAGGAGTTGAAGATGATACCAAGGTAAATGAAAGGAAAGCTATGCCCTCAGTAGTAATAGTGAAGTCATAAAGAGATGAGTTGGAGGGAAAGGTAATGTAATAAGATGTGTGAATTGTTATATCCCAACCAAATCCTCTCATCTTGTCCCACTACCCCACCAACTGAGAAGCACTTGTCAGAGCCATCAGGCAAGAGATTGAGGAGGAGGAACAACTAGCAAGAAGGGAAAAAATTAGAAGCTATCTCAAGTTGGTATAAGGGAATGATGGGAGGGACAGTTTGTTTTCAAGGCAAGCCCCCAAATTGCCTCTTTCAAGAAAGATAGGAACCAATCCACCCCTCCAACCTTACAACTGATTGATCACTTACCATCTGGTTTCAGGCCATAGACCTATTAATGTCAGACTATGAAACCCCATAATGCCCCAGATTACACTTTGGAAATTGCTTCTCAATAGCTACATACTCCCCAGATAGATTCAGTATTTCTACAATGAACTTACCAAAAATTTTCATGATATATTGCCTAGAACCTTAAAAAACACCTAGTATATACTTTTTAAAGTGTTTTTTTTAAATAAATTCTAGATATTTAGTTGTCATCTTTTTCTCTTGCTGGTGAACAAGAAAGTCAAATATGAGGGAAGATAGAAATTCAGGTTTGGAATATTTTATTTTTTTATTTTTTAAAAAATTACTCTTGTTTCAATTATTATTAGATTTTTAAATTTTGCTTGACATTTAAGTTCTGACTTCACGCTTGGAATTTTTTCTTTTTTTTAATTTTACTTATTTTATTCTGAAATTAAGAAATAACAAGTATTTTCATAACAGCAGAATAGAAAAAAAGATTATTGCACATGAAACTGCAAGTCTATTTTCTACAACTTGCTATTTTTTAAATACATCATAAACTTAAGATGCAAGTTTCTTTTTTTCTTCCCTTCCCTCCCCTTACCCTAAATATGGGTGCCATTAGATGTAAATATACATATATATACATACATACATACACACATACATATATGTATGTTTGCAAAATTAGTCCATACATTCTTGTATCTATTGACTCTTTCTCTGGAAGAAGATAGCATGTTTCTTTCAGGATAGTCAAAATGACAATCACTCAAAGTCCTTCTTAAAAACAATATCGCTGTTATTATGTATAATGTTCTCTTGGTTCTGCTCAGTTAGCTCTTCATTATTTCATGCAAGTCTTTCCATGTTTTTTTAAGATCAATGAGATCATCTCTTATAGCAGAGTGACATTCAATCACAATTATAGATCAGAACTTGTTCAGCCATTCCCCAACTGACAAGCATCCCACAACTTCCAGTTATTTGCCACCACAAAGAGAGCTGTTGTATATATTTTAGAATATATAAACCTTTTTTCCCCTTCTTCCCAATCATCTTTAAAAATAGACTAGTAATAGTATTACTGAGTGAAAGGGTACAGGAAATTTAATAACTTTTGGGGTATAATTGCAGGCTACTCTCCAAAATGGTTGGATCAGTTCACAACTCCACTAACAATGAATTCCAATTTTCTACATCTCCTCCAACTCTAGTATATACACTTCTTCAGGGAGTCCAGGTTCTGATTCTGTGGGAGCTTACTTTCTTTATTTCACCTCCTTTCTAGGCTCACTCCAACCTCTGTAAAACATCACCTAATTAAACCCAATCTTCCCTAAGAAGATCATATCAAAGAATCAGAGATACAGAATTAGAAGAGACTTCCAACATTACCTAATTCAACCCCTCACTTAACATATGAAATAACAGATCTAGGTGACACAGACCCAGTGCACAAAGTGCTAGGCTTGGAATCAGGAATTTTGCTGCCAAGCAATGTACCAGAAGAACTAAAGAGTAATTTAGACCAGATAATTAAAAGGATTAAACAGTGAATAAAAGATAATAATTGAACTTTTAGGACAAAATATGGAATTTTAAGGCTTTTCACATGATAGTTAAGAGATTTTTTTTATTTCTTCTTCCCCATGCAATAGAAATTCAGACTACATACACCAAATTTTACTATCCAGAATTGTGTGGTACAATATATTTGTCCTTCATTCTCAAAGAAGACCATGACATTAGGGAGGTGATGCCATGACAAGCACGTGACTTAGATTTGAGTGAGAGTGTGCTTTGCTAAGTCACCAGTCTCACTTTCTCCTCCAGAGCCATCTGGGTCCAATGGCCAGATATGAATCAGAATGACTGGAGATGGCCCTGGATGCAAAGCAATTAGAATTAAGTGACTTACCCAAGGTCACACAGCTAATAAATGTCTGGATTCAAACTCCTGTCCTGACTAGTGCTCTGTCTACTGAGTCATCTAGCTGCCCCCAGGTGGACAATATATAAGGTTGAGTTATGACTAAATTAATTTTTTATCCACAAGGAAATTGTAAACCTCCAAATACAAGATATTAATCTAGCCTCAGTTGCTTTGCAAAACATTAAACAAACCATTTGTCCTCTGTTTGTCTCAGTTTCTTCATCTGTAAAATGGATCTAATAATTAATAGGTCTCAGGATTTTTATGAGAATCCAATAAGATAATAATTGTAAAGTGCTTTGGAACATATTAATAGCATTTGGCACATATTAATTATTGCATAGATGTTAGCTATTTAGTATTTTTTAAATAATAATGTTCTAGACAAAAAGCATAAAATCATCAAGACTGAATTTGTCTTGTACAAACTCTCACCATACTTTGGTCATCCTGCATAGTCAAAACATATGTTTTCATTGCCACCAGGAAGCTTTGGAGTAGCTAATTTTTCAACCTCAGGGTTTTCTCAGCATTTTTCTTCTTGCCATGTGTGATGGAATTCAGTGGCAATGTGGGCTGATTGTAATGCCACAGATAAGAGTTCTGTGTTCTGCTCCGAGCCCTGTTTCTGATTCAATCTGACTTTTTTAGGAGAGTGTCCATTTTCCCAGCTATTAAACTGAGATTTTAAAAAAGGACTCCCTTCTCTAGAGATCAAATTCTAAAGAAGATACTGTTCTTGAACAAAACAGGTCCTTTCTCACCAAACTGCTATACTACTAGCACTAATGATCAGGAGATCATTTTATTTAATTTTAATTCTCTTTCCAGAAAGGGTAGATTTCTATGAAAGAAATCTTAGCTGAATTTGATAGAAATGTATTCCTCACAATAAATGAAAATCAGACGAGTATTTTGATTAGATTAAATAACTGTTTGGTGTACCTGAGCTAATTTAGTCATTCTATATAGTATTAGCATAAAAGCTGCAGCCTTTTAGTTTATGTAGTTTCTGGGAACAAGTCATTTTCTTAGCTTGATTTGCCTTCTCTCTTCAACCTTCACCCTGTAAGATAATATAATGGTGCATTCCTGTAAGGCAGGGAATCTATACAAATGACAATCTTTGGTGGGTATCTTTTTAAAAAAACTGGCTTTCCTATGATAACATGTAGTAAAAAAAAAAACCTCCTATTTGGTCTGCCCTTCTTTTCTGTTGCTACCTTGCAGTTTGTGACATCTAGATAGTGGGAGGTCTGGTGAACTGAACAAGACAAGCTGCAAGGAATTCCATTCCTGTTGAAATCCGTGATCCCTTGGTGGAGACAGCTCCTTCCACTTGGTGAGATTCTTGTGTGACTTTGTGAGGGGCTCTGGTATTACTGCTAAATGTATGGCTCACAGAGGGAACGGCACAAAAAAGGAAGCAAGCTGACTGGCTCACAGACGGGAAAGAGAGAGGAGTCCAACAGCACAGCAACTGGCTTCCCTGTAACGTGCAATTTTGAAGTCAGCAAAACTGAAATCAAATTGCCATCATATTGTAAGGGTGAAGGATTAAAGAGACGGAGCTACTGACTGGCTTAATGAGGATGAAGGATCCCGTAAGTCAAAGAACAACCAAGTACATCTAATGTCTGGACTCTGAAGCCTCATGTAAGTTTTCATTATGCTCTGTATTGCTGAAAACTATTTTTAGTGCTATGTTATTTGCCTTTCATTGTGAAGCTGTGCCTGGCTAAAAGGCAGTCATTACAATTAGTATTTCTAGTGTGGCCAATTGTCTTGTGATTGGTGCCGGAGACTCTTTTTTTTTTCCTTTTGTATATGAAGAGGCATAGTCCATGCTGAAATTGCCGACAGAAGTCTGTGACAATCCAGTTTAATATGGCATGTGAACTATAACCAAAAGCATATCCAATTACAATGAGGGTGACATTGTATGTATTTTTCATCAACAGGCTTAAGATAGAAAATGCCCAGCCTTGCTCTGGGGGAACTGCAAGCTATGTTAATACGACTGTGTTTAATATAGTGCACTCAACAGTATCAACAGAATGAGATGGTAGCTAATGAGGGAGCCTGGGTAGTTACAAAACTTTTTTGCTCAAAAGCGTATTTTTCTCCCTGAATTCTCACTTTCTATTTTACAAACTCATTCTGCTTTGTAACCTTGTTAAAGGAGAAAACACACACACCACATACACACACATACATACATACATACATAAACAGCAAAAGCTATTAGTTGATTTTACATGGGACTCTAAAGGGAAACAAAACAACCACATATTTCTATCATTGCTTTAATAATGAAGGGGATGGGAAGAATCAATCTGCCATCAAAGCCCATGGTTTTATCACTTTCAGGTTTACATAGTGTGGGGATAAAAATGATGCATGAAAGTGACCAGAGGTTATAACTTGCTTTTTTTTTTTTTGGACCTTTCATCTTTGCAAAGTTCAGGCTGAGAAATGGATATTCTTGTTGAGGAGGATGGTCCTGTGACCCCAACTACAAACTCCTTAATACAGTTAAACCCTGATGGAAGAATCTACAAATCTGATTTCCTTTCTGGAGAGAATACTTCTGATGCACTTAACTGGACCGTGGATGCTGAAAATGGCACAAACTTCTCCTGTGAAGGTGGCCTCGCACCCCCATGTTACTCTTTACTTCATTTCCCAGAGAAAAACTGGCCCGCATTGCTGACAGCTATAGTAATTGTTCTCACCATTGCTGGAAACATACTTGTCATCATGGCAGTCACGCTGGAGAAGAAGCTGCAGAATGCCACCAATTACTTTCTGATGTCACTTGCCATTGCCGATATGCTGCTGGGTTTCCTGGTGATGCCAGTGTCAACATTAACCATCCTCTATGGTGAGTGTCACTTCTGTTCCCTGATGCACACTCACTCACTGGTCACAAAGTGTGTGTGTGTATATGTGGGCTTGATAGGTCAGAAACATTATCAGGGGAAATAGAGAAAGAAATAATAGCCAGTTTTAAGATCCAAATCTCTCATGTTTTGAAAGCTAATGAAATCCTAATTAATATGGATGCTAGGTCATATAGGAAGGAGAAGACAGTTTCCATGGAAAAAGTCATGAGATCAGGGCTGAAAGACAAGTATATATAATTTCTTCCCAACTCTCCTAAGTTTTAATGCTTCTAAACAGATATTTATTTGTTTTGTATTGGTCCCAATGCTATCACCAAGCATTGACTTATGATTTACCTGTCTTTGGAATCTGCTGGAGTTTTTGGTCTTTCATATTCTTTCCCAACAAACATTCTACCCTTCCCGAAAGAACAGCTTTATCTTTGTCACCCAGTTTTCTGCACTTCTAATGTGGCAAAACCTTCCCAATTACTCTGGAACATTTTCAGAGCAAACGTTAATGGTGCAGTGAGCTCCACGTTGAAATAGGCAAGCCTCTATTAGAAAAAAAAATAATTACTCTCATTTTTAATCATTGTCTCCCCAGAGGTTCTTTGACTGTGTACTTTTCAATGACATCATCAGTCATGTAAATATGCCTGGACATACCGATGAAACATAAAATAAGCAATGGGTAATTTTAATGAAGATAGATTAAAAAGTAGGGGTGGGGGAGAGAGGGGGAAAGGTTACAGCATTTGAAACAGTCAAATAAACCTATCTGTGAAGTCTGCAAACATTTGGACTGCTTCAGCTGGGAAACAGAGTGTATGATACCCTTTCCAGAAGATGAGTAATACAAATAGATATAAATAAATAAAAAGCCTTCAGGCAGCTAACAGACAAACTGACAGCCAAATAAAGGTTAAATGATAAGTCACGAAGGCGCTCCCATTTAGAGATGTTTTTCTGGCCAATTTTTAGGACACGACTGGGGTAAAAATCAGCACAGATCCTGAGAGATGGGGAACAGAGGAAGTGAAGATTGCACAGAAGGGGAATGGCTCCCTCACCAAAAGTCTTAAAGCTCACTTTGCAGAGGTGCTGAGGGTCCCCCACCCCCGGGGGCACTTCCAAGAAATGCTCTGTCCTTCGCATGAGCCTCCAGCCTCCACTGCCCTGCAAGATGAACACCATCCTGGGTGTTCGTTCTAGAAAGTTCATGAGGAGGGGAGGAGAAAGGAGAGAGGGGGCCACTGGGGGGGTTGGCGAAGAGCGGGCTGCAGGGATGGCATCCCGGAGCCCAGGGATGCGCGCGGGGACAGCAGCGTGGTTTGTAAGACTTAGCGGCTGGCCGTAAGCTAAGCCACAGAGGGACCGGCCTTCACTTGAGAGGGCAGCAGCGACCCCTGCTGGCCCACGCTCACACCCCTTTCCCCTTAACCCCTTGTGAATCCTCTGCAGGATGCTTACTCTGCCCTCTTTGGGGGTGTCATTTGGGGGGGTCTTAAAAGGAAAGACCCTTCAAGAAAAAGTTCCAACACCCCATTGCAACCTAGACTAAGCCCCGGCTGCTCAGGAAACTGCAAATCAGCCTGGTGCGACTTTCCCTGATACCACCAAGACTCCAGTCTTGGACTATTTGCCAAAATATTAAAAAAAAAAAAAACCTCAGCAGAAGTCCTCTGATTAGACTGGCATCCTACCTACATACACCCTCTATGTTTCTGAGCATTCGTGCAAGCGGTTTTATGAGAGTATTTTTACTCTAGGGAGGTTTTCTGACTATTTCTGGGCTATCATGAGGTATGTAATCTTATGATAGGTTATAAAAACAGTCATTACAACTTTGCACCTCTCCGGTGTGGAAACCTAACACCTTCTCCAAGCCTCAACATGACTCCTGTTAACTGTTAATATGAATGAAACCATTAATGATTGGGGGAAATCATTTGATAAAGTTGATTAAAACAATTTAGTAAAAAAAAAAAAGGTTTACTCCCATATGCCTTGCATATCAGATAAAGCAAATTTTAGAGTGCTCAGGAAGAGTCTGCTGCCCCCCTGATGCTAACACTTTGCTATTGTAGGGTACAAATGGCCCTTGCCCACAAAACTCTGTGCGGTCTGGATTTATCTGGATGTGCTTTTCTCCACTGCTTCCATCATGCATCTATGTGCAATCTCCTTGGACCGCTACATTGCTATTAGGAACCCCATTCATCACAGTCGCTTTAACTCAAGAGCTAAGGCGTTTTTGAAAATCATTGCTGTTTGGACTATCTCAGTAGGTAAGTGAGAACATTCAGTATCTATCTCCGAACTGAAGTTTCTGCTTTGCCAGAAGATTTGCTGAATTGGTTGCCCTTTTTAAAATGAGTTTTGTCTGAGTTCCAAATTATTGGATTTTTAAAAATATGTAGCAAGATAAACATCACAATTCAATTCAACAAGTATTTGTTAAGAGCTACAATGTGTCAGCGGGGCACTCTGCTAGAAAAAGGGAATGTGGACAAAAAAATTCCCACCCTCAAGGAGTTTATATTCTATTGGCCTCAAGCTATTCTACATGAGTAAGAATATGTTTATGAGAAGCAGCATGGAGTAGTAAATAAATAATAGCAGAAGATTTGGGTTCAAGTCTTGCCTCTGACACACCTTGGCTGTGTGATCCTAGATAAGTAATTTCTTAGTGTCCCGGGACAACTTTTATTTCAATGATCAGTTAATTTATATGGAAAGAAGTAATTTCTTCACAAGCAGCTTCTTGCCTAGACTGAAGAAATCATAGGTCTGGAGATGAAATGGATGGATGGATGGATGGATGAATGGATGGATGGATAGATGAAGAGATCTAGATTCATACTCAGCATGTCTACATGTAGAAACATTTATCCATTGAAATGTACATATTACATACATCCACATATACATGTACTCAGTTCCATAAACTCTTCATCATATTCCTCCATTTAAAACTCCAAATAATGAGTACTCACAAGATCCCTAATCAAAAAAGATAATCAATATTTGCTGAGCATTCAAGATATTTAAAGTACTGTTAATGGAAGGTGTAATTCTAGCCACAAAAGTGACCTGGAAATGGACTCTAACAACTATACATTGGCTGGAAAGGGAAGGATTGAAGTGAGTATTAGGGCTGAGTCAAAGACCCCCTCCAGCCACTCAGTCACTTTAGCTGAGTGCACCCTTGCAATCCTCTGATTACACAGCACACATCAGAGGTTTTCAAGAACACTGCATCTGCCTGATGATCTCATGTATTTACAGTAGACCAGTCTTGATCATGCATCATAACTGGATGTCCAGAGAAGGGAAAAGCTCCCTGTTATCAGTCATTTGTTGCTGACAGATACCTGCTCAGCATGTTTAGCTTTTAGCTAAGGATTCCTTGAGATTAATTTGTTTTAGAACCACAAAATGTGTCAGTGGGTGACGTTGCATCCTTCCTGGAGTGAATGTGTGTATGGAATTAGGAAATAAGCAATTTAAGTCTAAGCAGAGAAATAAGCTCTAACTTACAAGCCCATGATCTAAAGTAAATTAAACCAAGGACCTAATGATAATCAGGCAATGACTTAAAATAAATTGAATGCAATCAACCTCTTTTCTTCTTCCTCTTTTGTTTAGTTCTCATGGATATAAATAAAACTTACATTTCTATAGCACGTTTTACTCTCTGCAAAGCTTTTTCTATTTTTATATACACTCTGAGAATTAGACATAGTTATATACAATCACCATTTGACAGAATTGAAAAACAAAGCATGGAGAGAGGCAATATGATGTAGTGAAATGATCTGGTAATTTGTAGTGAGAGGCCATGGGTTCAAATTTGGATACTAACACTTACTACTTGTGTGTGTCCTTGACCAGAAGTTAGAGGTCTTGATTGATCTTGGGCCTAAGGTCATTTAATCTCTGTGACTCATTTTCTTCATCTGATGGGTATCAGACTTGATGACCTATAAGGTCCCTTCTAGTCCTGAGTTGTTTATTCCATGAGATTAAGGAATTTGCCTAAGATTCAGCAATTAGCTAATATCAGATCTGGGACTGGGACCAAGATTTCTTCATTCATGGTCACAAGCCTCTCCACCCCCAACAGTAATACTTGTTTGCTTTCAGGAAATGCATAAGCACTCTTACCATCAGGTTATGAGGAGCTACGGCAACATGAAGATAGGAGCATGTAGGATCAATGAGGATTTTGTAGGATGAATATTGTTTATCTGGACTAGTGCTTGGCAAACTGTTTAACAACTTCTTTTTAATGCCAAAGCATCATGGTTGGTTGTTTACTGACAGTCCAGGGGTGGTAGTCAACCATCCTCAAATTTCAGACTGAGAGAAATCTTCAAGCTGTGAATGATTTTCTTCTATTTCAATCCTAATGTGGTTACCACCATGAATTAAGAACAAATATATGACAGGAATTCACTACCTACTTAATCAACTCATTTTATTTGGAGACTGATCTAATTATATGGAGGTCCTTTTTTTTCAAATTGAAATTTGCCTCTCTATATTTCAATTCATTGGTCCTACTTTTCCCCCATTGGATTCAAGAAAAATAAATCTAATCCCTCTTCCATAAAAATCTTCAAATAGTTGAACATAGCAACTATACCACTACCAAGTCTAATATAAAGATGAAACACCCCAGTTCCTTAAACCATTCCTCATATAATATGTCCTTTTTCATGTCCTCACTATCACAATCATAATCCTCTGGATATGTCAACATCTCTTCTTAAATATGGCACCCAGAATTGGACACAATACACCCTGTGACCTGATCATTCAGAAGACTATGCTTCAATCAAAGAACTGTAAAAACTTAGCTTTGGAACAGATTTCAGAGGTCTTAGAGTTCAACCCATACTAAGCAGGAGTCCCTCTAAAAGTTGTCAGTCTCAGCTTGAAGACTATTCATAATGAAGTACTGACTGCCTCCCAAGAGGACAATTCCACCCTAGAAGAGATCGAGATGCTTGGAAGCATTTCCCTATGTTGAGACACAATTACCTTCCTCACAAAGTCCACACATTACCCCTCTTTCTGCCCTTTAGGATGAGCCAAACAAGCCAATTTCTCTTCAAAATGACCTTTCAAATAACTGAAGGCAACTCTTCTATTATCCTTAAATTTTTTCTTCTTCAAGCTAAATGCCTTCTGTTCCATCAAGTAAAGATTGAATGTATCCAGTCTTTCATCAGCCTAATTCCCCTTTTCTGGGCACATTCTAGACTGACAATATCCTTCTAAAACCGTGGCATAAAAATTAAAAGTTGTATCTATATGTGTTCTAATGGGTGTAGAGTATAAAAGGACTATTAGGCCCTCATTTCTGAAGACTGCTTCTGTAAATGAAGCTAGTTAACATGAGCTTTGGGTGTTAATCATTTCACATTGTTATTCATATTAAAATAACAGCACACTAAAACCGCAAGGTCTTTTTTATAGAAACAGTTATCTAGTCACCATTACATCTTAGGGGCAGCTAAATAGGGTAATAGAGTGCTAGGATTGGAGTCAGAAAAACATCTCATCCTCAGTTCAAATCTGATCTCAGATACTTACTAGTTATGTGATCCTGAGCAAGTCACATAACCCTGTTTACCTCAGTTTCTTCATTTCTCAAATGAGCTGAAGAAGAAGAATATGGCAACCCATTCCAATACTTTTACCAAGAAAACATCAGTGGGGTCACAAAGATTTGGGCATAGCTGAATAACAACAACATCCTAATATGATTTGATTTTTTTTGAGCCTAGCAGTGTAAGGCATTTTCATTTATGATAATCATAAATCAGAACCAGCATTTACTAGTCCTTTACAAATCTTATCTCATTTTACTTTTATAATAACCCTGAGAGACAGGTGTAACTACTACTACTCTCATTTTATGAATGAGGAAATTAAGGCAACAAATTCTTGTTCACTTTCACTTTTGCAAATGTATTGAGGGTGGATTAGAATGGAGAAATTTGATTCGTAGAGATCAATTAGGAAGCTATTGCAGTAATCTAAGTAAGAGGTAAGAAGGGCTCAAGCTAGTGTAAAAGTTGTGGGTAAGGAGAGAAGGGAATGAATGTGAGATATGAAGGTAGAAATTAAAGATTTGATAGTTGATTGAATATGTGAGCAAAGACTGAAGTCTTATTGGAAGCAAGCACAGGGATTGCCTATTATGAAGGAGGGTCAGATGTGACCCATGTACCCACCCACTACCTTTATGAATCATGCCAAAATTGCACCCCATCCCTAATCTAGCAGCTCTGCCTAAAGTAATGGTATGAAAGTTGTAGTAATAAAAATGATCCTTTACTGACTAAGCCTTCACCAATTTCTCTTCTAAAGACTCACAAAGCATATCATTAATAGTGAATGCAACACGTTCTAAAATTTTGCCAGGAATCAAAGCCAAACACAATATAGTATATACATATATATGTGTGTGTATGTTTCTTTGTTTATGTTTATATTTATATTTATAATATAATCTTATATAGTCTATAGTTTTAGGAATCTATTCTCTTTCCTCTGATAAATCATAATAATGTCTACTCTAACTCTTACACTTCTCTGTTCAAATATAACAAATAGCTACTGAGCATTATTATCTACCACTTTTTTTCCATACCCTGAGATACAAATAAACACAAACAATGAACATCAAGAACTTTCTATGTATTAGACATTCACAAGGATACAAAAAAGAGGAAAAAGACAGTGAATGCCTTGAACAAGCTCACAATGATGGGGAAGACAATGAGTAAACAAATATGTTTAAACAAGATCTATACAGGATAAATAGGAAATAATTAATAGAGGAAAAACATTAGAATTAAGAGAGATTGAGAAAAGTTTCCTATAAAAGATGGAATTTCAGTTGAGACTTGAAAGAAGCCAGGGGTGTTGAAAGACAGATATGAGGAGGGAAAGGGCCCACAATCAAATGTTGTTGGGTCATTTGTTTTTTTTTTAAATTCATGTATTCTCCATAGCCATGATAACACGCTCATTAAAACCTAACAGGAAACTCTATCTGCAAGGAAAATTAGTTCAACCTGTGGCCATCACCCAGTTGGTGAAGATAATTAAGGATGATTACCATAATAATGATAGTTTTGGAGAGAGAATGTCATATTTTAGGAACAGCAAGAAGGCCAGTTTGGACTAATCAAAGAGTGTATAAAAGAAAGCAATATAGAATAAGGTTAGAAATGTAGAATAAAGTTAGATTGTGATGAATTTATATGGCAAAAGAAGAGAATACGCTTGATCCCAGAGGTAATAGGGAACCCCTGGAGCTTATTGATTAAAGACACTGACATACTGATACTTGCACTTTAAGAAATTCACCTTGAAAGTTGTATGGTTGATAGATTAAAGAGGGAAGAAATATGATTTAAGGAGATTATTTAGGAAATAATTACAATAATCCAAGTAAGGGATGATGAGGGCCTCAACCAAAATTCTTATATGAGAATTATTGCAGAGGTAGAAATGATAAAATTTGGTAAAGGAATCAGATAAGCAGAGTGTATGAAAGTGAGAAGTCAAAAATGAAATAAAGATTGCAAATCAAGTGACAGGAGGTGGTGGTACCTTGAAAGAAATAGAGAAATTTGATAGAACAGTAGATTTGAGAGGTAAGATATTGAATTTTGTTTTGAAAATATTGACTGTGACATCAAATTTGAAGTAACCAAGAGAATGCTAGTGATATGAGATTGAAGCTCACAAGAGAGATATTAAAAATATATATAGATATGGGGGTCAACTGCACAGAGATGATCATTTTGATCTGATAAGGTCACTAAATGATAGAGTATAAGGAAGAAAAGGACAAATCCTTAGAGGATAATCACACTTAGGGAGGATAATATTTTGGCTTGTTTTTTATGTGTTGTCTTCCCCCATTAGATTATAAAGTCCTTAATTATGAGGGATTATAGAATGATAAGGGAATATCTGGTGGAAAAGGTAGAAGCTGATGAGATCATATAAGGCCCATAAAGAGGATTGACCTTCATCTCTTCTTCAAGAAACTAAAGGAGAGAATGGAAGATAAAAGGAGAAAGAGTATATGACAAATGCATTCTATTTTTTCATTGAATATGAGGCCAGCAAGATCTAAGGGATCAAGGGATCATTCAAGTATAACTGTTTCTATTTTTTTCCTATTTGGATAGAAGTTCATAAGTTATTAAAACCAATAGAAACCTTAGAGATCATCTAGTCCAACACCCTTGTTGTGCTAAAAAGAAAACCAAAGTACAGAGTAGTACAGTGACTGATCCAAAGTCTACTTATCTGCAATGTTGAGTTTTTTTAAACCAGATCCTCTGACACTTACCCTAGTGTTCTTTGCACTTCCTCTTTTCTGACCATTTGCCTGTTCCAATCTAAAAGGGAAAAGCATCAATACTTATCAGTCAGACTATTTTTAGCTTCTCTGGTTAAAAATCTGTTGAAGGAAAATACTGAAACTATTAAATTAAGTGGGATTAGTTGATTTTCTTTGGATTTTGCTTTTCTCTGTTAGATCCAATCCTTATTAACCATGGGCAATCAAGCATTCACTACATTAAACAGTAATTCTTTCCCCTTCAAAATCAACAGTGGCTTAAATTAAGCCTTTGACAGTAAATATTTAAAAAGAGAGGAGGGAGCAGACCAAGACAAAGAAATAGGAATGAAATTTCAGTTGTCAGAGACTAATTATCCAGTAAGAGTTTATTAACCAAAATGTTTCATAAACTTAGCACACATATGCCTGCAAAAAGAAATGCACATAGACATACTCAGTGTTTTCTCACCTATACAACAAAGAAGGAGGTGAAATAGATGCAAGTTTGCAGTTTAGGAGAGTGATTAGAATTTGATAAATTGAGATGGTCATTGAGTCTATGGAAGCTGATGAGGGAGAAAATAAGACAGTCAAGGACTAAACAGTCGGGCGGGGGGGGGGGGGGGGGTCCTCCTGGTTAAGGGGCGGGCCTGATGTGGAATAAGATCCTGTAAAGGAAGCAGAGAAAAGATCACTTACTCAGATAGGAGGAGAAAGCACTTTCACAGAAACCTAGAAGGAAGAGAGAATCAAAAAAGATGATTGATGATGTCACAGGTTAAAAAGAGATCAAGAAAGAAAAGAACTGAAAAAAGGTATGGAAATTAAGCAACTGAGCAATCATTAGTTACCTTTGAGAGAATGGTTACCATAGACTGATGAAGTTAGAAACCAGATTGCAAAAAGTAAGGAGTAAAATAGGCAGACATGAAGTGCAGGCACCTATTATAGACATAGGACTTTAGTCAAAAAAGATAGGAGAAATAGAGATATATCAATCCTATGACAGTTTGACTGGTAAGACACTGAATAAGAAAATATTGGATAATATTGTCATTTTTATTATATTGGTTTAACCTACCCATGAAAAATTAATAATTGTCCTATTTTTGTCATTATTTCTTTAAAGAGTGTTTTGAAGTTGTATTCAACTTATTTAATACATATAGTTGGGTGACTTGGCAAGTAGACTCCAATATGTTTTATATATTCCAACTTTATTTAAATGGGATTTCTCTTTTTTATCTCTTCTCTTCTTGCTGGATTTTGCTGCTAATATATAGAAATACTGATGATTTGTGTGGATACAGTTCCTATCCTAAAACTTTGCTGAATTTATTATTTTAATTAATTAATTTAATTAATTAATTTAATTAATTTAATTAATTTATTATTTTAATTAATTTTGGCTGATTGTTTAGAATTTTCTTATTAAGTCATCATGTCATCTGTAAAAAAGCAATAATTTTGTTTTCCCCTTACCTGTACTATTCCATCTTTTTTTTTTACTATTGCTAGCATTTCTAAAACTATATTGAATAGGAGTAGTGATAATGGATATCCTTTTCTTTCTCCTAATTTTACTGGAAAGCCCTTAAATTTTCTCCTACATATATATGTATATAAAAATATACATATATAGGGGCAGCTAGGTGGAGCAGTGGATAGAGTACCCACCCTGGAGTCAGGAGTACCTGAGTTCAAATCCAGCCTGAGACACTTAATAATTACCTAGCTGTGTGGCCTCGGGCAAGTCACTTAACCCCATTTGCCTTGCAAAAAATCTAAAAAAAAATATGCACATAGAAGTAAAATGTTTTCCATTGATCTTAGATAGGTATTATTTACCTTATTAATGAGTAATTTATTAATTTTTAATAGAAATATGAAATTTTGTTAACAGTATTTTGATATCTACTGATATAATAATAATATGGCTTTTATTAATATTAATATTGACATGCTTTTTTAATGTTTATAATCTTCCTTATATTGATTTAACCCAAAATTCTTTATATAAACCTACAATGGCATATATACATAATCTAATATTTTTAGACAATATATTATTTAAAATTTTGCATCAATGCAATCTTGTGATATGCTTATGTTTCTATGCTTTGCCTCTCCCTGGTTTGTATATCAGGATTATATTTGTATCATAGAAGGAGATTGATTAGAATTATTCTACTCTATGCAAGCAATTCATGTTATATTAGAATTTTTTTCTTGCAACGTTTGAGAGAATCCACTTGTAAACTCATCCTGTCATGGAGAGGGTTTTGAGGGGGGAGGGATGAAATCTAGTTATGTGTTTCTTTTTTCTAATCCTAGGTTATTTAATTTTCTTTGCTCTTTTCTTACCTCTTCAATTGTGAATTCTTTTTTTCTTTGATAGTTTGGTTTTTTTCTCTTTTTTAAAAAAATCAGCTAATTTTTTATGTATTAGTTTTTCCCTCTTTTTTAAAAAAATCAGCTAATTTTTTGTGTATTAGTTTTTCCCCCAAACAGCTTTAATTTTTAATTCAATATTTTTCTTTCAATTTTTTTTATCACTTTATTTTTCAGAATTTCTACTTTGTTGCTTAATTGGGGGGGTGAATAATACAGGACCACTCAGATAGGTCGGAGGGGGACCAGTGTCATAAACACCTAGGGAGATGATAGTGCCTCAAATATCCAAAGTGGTGAGAAATTTAGAGGGATTCGGATTGAGAAAAGACCATTAGATTTAGCAATTAAAAGATTATGAGTGACTTGAAGAAGTGCAATTTCAGTTCAATGATGGATAGAAAGACTGCAAAGAACTAAGAAGAGTCTGAAAGGAAAGAAAGTAGAGGCATCATTTCTAAATGGACTTCTCAGGAAGTCTAGTCACAAAAACAACTCACAGGGATAAGTGACATGAATGTATTTGTAGGCAGTGGGAAAGTGTCCAGTAGACAGGAAGTAATTGAAAATTAAGTACCAAAGTCTGTTATTTTATCATCACAACATCTTTTCAGTATGCCACCTTCTATTCTATGACACTGTCATCACTCTATTGCAGGCTCTCATCACTTCATACACGGGCTATTGCAATAGCCCATGGTCTCTCTGCCTAAATTGTCATCCTGCTAGCACATCTTTCATTCAAATCATTTTCCCAAAGAAAGAGTAGGAATGATAGAACAATCTGCTGAAGGAAAAAAGGAGTGGGAGCGCTTGTGGGGATAGAAGGATTTATCTTGACAAGGAGAAAGCATTATGTAAAATAAGGGCAAAGGAAAAAACAGTGGTGGAAAGCATCTCTAAGAGATGTGAGATGAGGATCAAGAGTTTTCTATTGCTCTGTAAGAGAACCAGTGAGATAGAGAGAGTTCCAGTGAAAATAAATAGATAATTTTTAGACTTCAACAAGCCTCCAAAGGAGTCAATGACACAAACACACACACACACACACACACACACACACACACACACACACACACACACACAAATAAAAGATTAAGAAAACTTTCCTAGAGAATTTCATCTTGCATGGTAGTACTATGGAGAATTGATGCAATAACCTGAATAAGGAACACACATAATGAAAAAAGCCATATGGGCTTAAATCTGCACTACTGAAGGGAACAATTACACCTATGAGATCAGAGGATCATCAGGTAATTAAAGTATTAAGCATTTAATAAGTTCTCATTATACCAATCAATACAATATCACTAAGAGGCATAGCAACAGGAAGGCCCAAGTTCATATCTAACCTCAAATATTTACTAGCTATGTGACCATGGGCAAGTCACTTAACCTCTTTGCCTCTGTTTCCTCATCTATAAAACGAACTTGTCAAGAAAATCCCAAATGGGTCACAAACAGTTGGATACAACTGAATAACTACAACATGCCAGGTACAATGATAGGCTCTGACATTCCTTTCCCTTAAATATCTTGCATGTTCTTGGCCATAACACTCACTGAGTTGTTTTTTGGCACCTATACACTTGTGTGTATATAATATATTATATAACAATAATATAATATATAATATAATCTATTAACCTCAGTTTCTCTTAACTATAAAATACCAACAGTATATTTGAATTACCTACTGTATGAAATTATTACCAGGAAAACACTTTGTAAATCCCAAGGTACTGTGTAAATGTGCTATAGATAAAGGTTATGTTTTATTTGGGGACTTTTCCCTTCAGAAGCAGAAGTTATATCAAAATTGTCCATTTTATCTTTTATAGTCATATTTATCACTTTTTAATCACAAACTCTTTCTATATCCATAGATCTAAAATATTCTTTCTTCTTTGCATCTCTAATTTGTTTATGATGTCACCCTTTATATCTATCTATTCCCTACCAAACTGATTTCCAGTTTCCCTAGCAATTTTTGTTTACTATTGAATCAACCCAGCAGCTGGGGGCCTATCAAACACTAGGCCACAATATTCAGCATCTCTACATTGTGTCCTATATCTGTTTCTTAACAGTACCTTTGGGTCCCTTTCCTTCCCAATTTTTTTTCATCAACTTTGAGATACTTAATTTTTTGTTTTTCCAGATTTTATTACTATTTTTTCTAATATATAAAGTAATTATTTGATAACTTGTTTGGGATGATGCTGAATGAGTAAATTAATTTTAATAGTGTTGTCATTTTTGTTATATTGACTCAATCTACTCATGAGCAATTAATATTCTTCCTATTATTATGTCTTAATTTCTTTAAAGAGTATTTTAGTTGTGTATATATATATATATATATATATATATATACACATATGTGTGTGTGTGTGTGTGTTTAGTTCCCATGTGTATTTCTTTATTTGGTAGACTTCCACATGTTTCACATTCTCTATTTTCCAAAGAAATTCTCTTTCCATCTCTTTCTCTTCTTGCTGTATCTTCTTGTTAACATGTACAAATTCTGATGATTTGTGTAAATGTTTTTATATCCTACAATTTTGTCATTTTTTCAACTAATTGTTAGTTGAATTTCTAGGTTTTTCTCATTCAGATTATCTGCCAAAAATGATGATTTTCTTTGTTCTTTCCTTAGAAATGTTTGAGAAAACATAGATAATCATCAGTCAGAGACATTATAGAAGGGTTTCTACATTAATTGGGAAGTTTTATTGGAGCAAGGCTTCTTTATTTTTTACTGTGGTGTGAACTCATGGTGAGTTCTATAGACACTTTAGAATAATTTTTAAAGACATAAAATACATTGATTAAGAATATAAAGAAATCAATTGTACTGAAATAAAACCAGGAAAAAGAGAATGAGGACTTTTGTGTACTTGCTAGTTATTAAGCAAAAGTAAGTAGGCTGAGAGAGGGAAAAGTGTGTGGTTCAAGCTGTTCTCCCAAAGGATAAACAGAAAACCCTACTGAGATCAAAATGCAAAGAATTCATTGAGTCAACATATTAAGAGGACTATGCAATCAGGTATGAAATAATGCCAGTAACACCAAACCTAGGAAGAAAGTGAATGGAATTAGAACTGGAAAGTATCACAGAGAAAAAAATAACACAAGGTGCCAAAGAAAGGTAATGTGTTTTTATAGTAATGGAGTACCACCTTTCCCTCCTCACTCCCTTGTCCATGCTGCTACTGAGTCAAACATCATTCAAGGAAGATTCATACCAAGATCTAGGTCAAGGATTTAGGCACCTTAGGCAAGATTTTCAAATTAACATAAAAAAGTTTTACCTTTCCCCCCAAATCCACTCCTCTATACTGTTATCTATTGAAGGATTTGAGTCTTCATTGCAACATCCGTTGTAACATATGTGATTTAATGATAATTAAATTCAATATTTATTTAGCATCTGCTAGGTGCAGAGCATTGTGCTAAAAAAATAAAATAAAAATATTCTTTTTTTTTTCAGAAACTTACATTCTACTAGAGACAGGGGAGAGAAGATGTAACATTTTCACAGAATAGTCAGATGGCCTACTGAATAGATTTGGAGACAGGAAAATCTGAGTTCAAATCCAGATTTAAACACCTATTAGCTCTGTGACCATGGGCAAGTCACAATCTCTTTTTTGCTTCAAGTTATTTTGAATGTGCCCATAAGATAATTATGAAGATAAAATAAGATAATGCTTATAAAGCACTTTGAAAACCTTAAAGCACAATATAATTGTTGTCTATTATTAGATAAGCACATACAAAATAACGTAAGAAGGAAGTACTAAGAACTAGGAGAATCAGACAACAGCTTGCCTAGGGAGATAGTGACTGTATTGGGCCCTGAAGGCAGCTAAAGAATATGGAAAATAGGCAAAGAGAGCAAGAATTCTAAAAATGAGGTACAGTTTGTACAAAGACATTAAGCTAAGAAATAAAATGTGATGGAATGAAATGGAAAAATGTACAATGGAAATGTTAGCTGGAGACAAATGGTGAAGGACTTTAAATGCCAATATGTATTTCATATTCTATTCTAAAGGCAATAGAGGAATCATTGAAGACTCTTAATCAGGGAAATGCCACTACGAAATGTATCCTTTAGAAATATTATTTTGGCAGCTGTACTGTCTGCTTTAGTTTTCTCTATTTTTCTACTATTATACCTAAATGGAGAGACAATCATAACTACTGAAGCAGTCTCAGGCAGCCTAGCTGCAAGAATGTTGAAATACTTAGCTATCAAAACAACAGAAATGAGAAAGGAACTATGGATGGGCTAAAGCTGCATGAAGAGAATGACAGTGTAGATTTTTTTACTTATTATTATGCATATGCTTAGAGCACCAGACTACTTCCAAGCTGGGAAGCACTGATATTTACAGTAACTTCTTTAGCCATGAAATCATCTTGGGAAGTCTTTGCTTGTTGACTGAGTAACTGACTCCTCACAAGGTTAGCTCCAAAGCCTCCACCCACTGCCCTTTCCATTTAAACAAATCAGACATACTTATACCAGTAACTCTTAATCATGAAACATTTACTAACAGAAAGTCAAAACTTCCTTTCACTTTTGCCAGTCTACCTATTTTATGGACATGAGAGAAGGATGAGATGGTACTTCTTCCACTTGATAGCCTTCAATTAATTGAAGATAGCCATCATGTCCCCCAAAATCTTCTATCCCCCAAGTTGTACAATGCTACAAATTCCTTCAATTTATATTTCTGTGGAATGGTTTCCAGTCCTCTCATTGGTTACCATCCTAAAGATATAGTCTTAGTTGCCTTCCAAATTTGTGATATCCAGAATTGAACACAGTACTCCCCATGTAATCTGACAAGGTTAGAATATAGTAAAATCAATGCTTCCTTATTCTGAAAAGATTCCCTTTCTCAAAAGGACATACAATTGAGTTAGCTCTTGTAGTTGCCATGCCACATTCATACTGAGCTTTAGATCTGCTCAAAGCTTCAGGTTTTTTATATGAAATAATAATATATAATAAAAATAATAATATTTTAGCTACAAACTCCTGATCATCCTTTGCTTATATTACATCTTTACCACTCTATGAAGCTCAGTTTCCTCAACTTTGTATAAGATACAACACTTTTCTTATGTGCTTTTTAATTTAACAAAAGGGACAGGAAAAAGGGTATTTTACAAATAAAGAAAAGCAGTTGGAGGAGAAAGATAGTTATAAAAGGACTTGGGAGAAAGCAGCCCATAAGAGACCAGGGTATTTATTTATGGATAGTAAAGATAACTTTCCAAGCAGCTAATTTGCATGTGAATTTTTAAGATTTGAAAGTTGATGTTTGGAAGGTGGGTAAAGACATGAAAAGTCCTTGATTTAAGGCAGGAGAAACCAGATGAGAAAACATAGGAGAGAAACCATGTCATAAGCCAACAGAGCTAAAAAGTCAACGGAACAAAGTGGAGCACACACAGAAGGAAACAGCTGAATCTGTTGAACCTAGCTGCCTAGTCAAAGACAGTTCTGAATAATTTGATTGGAGAAAAGTTCTGATATTGAGAGCTAACTGGAGAATGCAGTTAGCATTAGAAACTAGTTAGACTCCTCTAGGCTTTGAAAAAGTGATGAGAGAAAGATTGTTTTGTCTTTTAGTGCTAAATATAGCATTAGAGAGGGGAACACTTTGTCCATCTAGACTTGTCTACATTACCTTTTAGGACCTTCTTTGACTGTAGATGATAAAAAAAGCCTCAAATTCTAATGAGTTGATTTGAATAGCTTTGTAGGTAGAAGTTAGGATTAAGGAAGAAGACCTGAAGAGTTTTGAAAATCCTAGACTCAAGGCTACTGTTAAGTTAAAAGAACTTACTATTGCTTCCCTGGCCAAAGTGTAGAAGAGAAAAGACTTCATTCAACAGGAGAGTAGGGAGATCCAGATGAGGAACATTTCTTCTTCTTCCTCCTCCTCCTAATAATAATAATAATTATGATGATGATGATGATGATGATAATGTCTGTAATCCCATGATCTGCCCTAATAAAATAGGATTTCCTATTCATATGCATCACTTCTAATTTTGGTCAGCTTTTGGCCACTGTATATATTGGAGGAATGTAATATGATGTAATGTAATGCTATGTTTTCAGAATAAGAGGGGCATTGATTTTACTATACTCTAACCATGTTAGATTATATGTGGAGCACTGTTATATCACTGGATATCACAAATTTAGAAGGATATTGACAACTTAGACCACATCTTTAGGAAGGTACCAGTGTTCCATAGAAATATCAATTGAAGGAATTGGTAGCATTGTACAACAGGGATTATAGAAGATTTCTGAGAACATGATAGTTATCTTCAATTAGTTGAAGACTGTCATGTGGAAGAAGTGTCATTTCATCCTTCTCTCATGTCCATAAGATAGGTAGACAGGCAAAAGTGAAAGGAACATTTTGAGAAATTCCAATTTTTGAGGATCTTGTCCTTTGTTTTTCATGTACTTTATGTGTGTTTCTATAGAATCAAATAAATCAAGATCCCTGGGAGTCAGCACCCAAAAATAAACCTACCATGAGGTTTTTAGTTTTCACCATTGATAGAAAATGAAAAGTAACACTTTTTGTTTTCAAGAACACAATGTATTCTTTCAGAAGAAAGACTAATTAATTCAGTAGAAACCTTTTAGAGCATCTTTTCATTAAGTAAATGGGATTAGTATGGCTTTCATTAAAAAACATTTACATTTCTTACAAAAGCAAAATCAGTACAGTTGAGAGAGATTACTGCTGAAAGGTTGTAACATTACTCAGGGAAAGAAGAGATCCTTAGCTCCTTGTCATGTGTTCAGAGTACATGTGAGAGCTAGAACTGGGGTCCTTTCATAATTGTATTCCTTAAGATTCTTTAACTAGTCCTGAAGGCCAACTTACCTAACCTAGACATCCTTTTCTATCATATTTGCAGTCATTATTAGCTAGAGCTCAGAGGCAAATTTGAGGGGGGAAAAAAACTCAGCACAAAAGCTTAATTAGACCATGTAGGGAATTTTCTTTGTGCTTCCATACAAACTCCCCTTAAACAAGAAATAAAGCCTCCTTTGCCAATTGTTCCAAAATATGTTCACTTAACCTTAGTATTCCACACAATGTAAATATGATTTCTATATGAAAGTCAAATGCTGGAAATATCAAATGCTCTAAAGTATCAAATGTGAATTTATATATGCTTTACAACTTATTTTTAACTCGATCCTGTAACTGAATCTATGCTCCCATCAGTGAAAGTATTCCCACCAAATATGCAGATTATAGTATATCTATTTGCCTTCTCATACTGTATGATCTCCTAAATACTGACCACATTGAGAGGGTCCGTCTGACAAACTGGGGTCATTCTCTAGTTCTCAATATTTTATGGATACTGTGGCACACAGATTGTCTGTCCAATGATTATACCTAGCTCCCATTACAAAATTTGGTCCATCTTCTTCTGGACAAGTATCTCTCCAATGACAGTCTTCATTCATGATTTATTCCAAAAGTCTTGGTGGTTAATGGCAAGCCATAGAAACAAAACTATTTCTTATGGGAAACATTTTCAATATAGACCTTATTTTACTCCAAAATCTGACCTTTCTGTGCTCCCCTCCTATTCTTCCTTCTCAACACCACCTTTAAGAATCCTTAGTTTCTTTCCAGGATTTTCTAGTCAAACATCACTTCCTAGAGGGAGCCTTTCCCAAAGCTCCCCAGCTCCAACTATTAATGCCCTCTCACATAAAGCTAACTTGTATTTATTTCTGGGTGCATGTGTGTACATATACATAAACACTTGTGTATGTCCATATTGCCTTCCACAATAGAATGTAAATTTCTTGAGGACAGGGGATATTTAATTTTTGTCTTTGTAACTTCAGTTACTCACTGAAGTTACTTCAGTTACTCACTGAAGTGGCTGATATTAAATAGATACTAAGATAATTATATACTAAGTACATGACTGTACTACTAAGATGCTAAGTAGATGATTATCTCAGGAATATTCTATCTCAGGATCAGCAATTGTGGTTTTCCTCAGCTTACTTCAAATCCAAAAAGTGTTCAATAAAGAAATATGACATGACTGTCAAATACAGATAAGTAGAAAGGATGCCTTGAGTTGTCAGTTTGGATTTTTCTGCTTTTGCTTTAAAATGCCCTTTTCATGGTTTGCAAATGCAAAAATGTCATTTTATTTTATTAATTTAGCTATAAAGTGCTATGTAAGCATTTTCTCAAGCCATTAACCATTTTCAAACAAGCTAAAAAAGTTGATTAACATTTTTATTCTTATCCAATAGGAAATAAATATTAGAATTAAGAAATAATGTAAAGAACAGAAATTCCATGCTATTCTTATGTCAAATGAATTGTCTATCAAACTGAATGTACTGGATTTCTAGTATTTCTGAGTTGGCCTACTTTCAACTTCTTGTATCTTTATGTATCACCTCTACTCTTCTCTAACCTCTTTTCTTACTAAAAATGTTTAAGTTTATTAAATTTCCAGATTTAATATTAATATTTAATTATTTAATATTACTATCTATCACCTTTCAAAGATGTTTGTATCACTTTTATAGGACAAGATTTTATCTCCATTTTTAAAGAAAAAAACAGTGAGTACAGTGGAACTGATTTTTCTTTTATCTTTTTTAAAATAGGATGGATAACCAATAGCTTCTCTAGATTGAGACAATTATACAATAAAGCTGGAAAGAACTTTAGAGGTCACCTGGCCCAACAGCCTCATTTTATGGATGTAGAGCCCCAAAAAAGATCAATTGAATTTATCGAGATCACAAGTGACAGAGCTGAGATTCAAACCCAGGCCTTAAGGAACCCCTAGTTGAGTGATCTTATTATTATGACACTTGACTTTCTCAGAAAAAATGTGCTGAACTAGATCAATCAATTCACAAGTATTCATTAAGTGCCACTATGTCACAGGTACTGTGCTAAGTAATGAACATAAAAATATAAGCCTCCTACCCTCAAGAAGCTTTAGGGGAATGCAAAGAACATAGAATGTAAATACATAAGTATATATAGGATATATGCCAAAAAATTAACATTGAGAGACCCCTAACTGTGATTTTTTTTTTACTTCTTCATTTGACTGTTAACCTGAACAGAGATACTTTCAAATTACCATAAAGATCATCATCCTAGGGGCAAATAGGTGGTGTAGTGGATAAAGCACTGGCCCTGGAGTCAGGAGTACCTGGGTTCAAATCCAGTCTCAGACATTTAATAATTACCTAGCTGTGTGGCCTTGGGCAAGCCACTTAACCCCCATTGCCAAAAAAAAAAAATCATCCATCCTAAGCATAAATTAAGAGCTTACAGAATTATGTATATAGCAAGTCCTATGTAAAACAGTGGGGAACAACCATGACACCACCTTAGAAGGCTGACCAGAGCATTTGATATAAATGTTAGCTTTTATTTAGGTGGCTTGGTAGTGTAATGCATAGTGTTCAGGATTTGGAGTTACAAAGACCTGAAATCAAATCTTCTCTCAAATACTAGCTGTGTGAATTTTGGGCCAGTTAGCCTGTTTCCTCATTAACAGAGAAAAACATTTATTACATTTTTTAAGCTTATACTATGTGCCAGACACTTTGTTATTTTTATTTATATTTTCAGTTCCACATTCTCTCCCTCCATCCATCCATTCTCCACCCTTTGAAAGGGTAAGAAAAATAGTCATTATAAATTTACAGTCATGCAAAACCTATTTCTGTATTAACCATGTTCCAGAAAAAGGGGAGCAAGCAAAATAAAGGAAAAAACTCTCCAATCTATACTCTGAGTTTATCAGTACTCCATCTGAAGGTAAATGTGATGCGGCCTTTGGAATTGTAGAAGATCATTGTATTGATCAGTTACTAAGTCTTTCACAGCTGACTATCTTTACAATATTGCTGTCACTGAATTGTTTTCCTGGTTCTGCTACCTTCACTTTGCATAAGTTCATATAGGTCTTCTGAAACCATCCCCTTCATCATTTCTTCCAGCATAAGTCTATCTACCATCCAGTTATTCTATCATATTCATATACCATCACTTGTTCAACCATTCCCCAACTGTTAAATATCTAATCATTTTCTAATTCTTTGCTACTGCAGAAGGAACTGCTGAGCACTTTACAGATATTATCTCATTTGTTTCTCTTGACAACCCAGTAATATAGATGCTATTATTGTTCCCACAAAGGGATAAGCAACATAAAGTACTTTGCAAACCTGAAAGAATTATATAAACTGATATATATATATACATATATATATATATACCAGTGATGATGATGATGATGACAATGATGATTTATCATTATCATCATTATTATATACACTGGTTAGTACTGTCCATTTTACTAATTGTAATCAAATAACCATAGAAGCAAGGATTCAATTCTTACAGCAACACTGAAGAGAACACTATCAAGATAATCTTTATCTGTGCTATTTTACTGGTGGAATGTTAAGCAAAGTATTTATCAATAGTCATTTGATGGATTGCTCAGCAAGGAATCTGCAAAAGATAGATCGAATGCACCAGCACCGTGCTGGTAAGATATGCCACAGTTATCTAGTCCAGTTTCTTATATTCAATTTTGATTGTACATAAAGCAAATGTCTCTCTTTTCTGATTTATTATCTATTGTTTTTAGCTAATAATTCACATTCATATGGCACTTTATTGTTTACAAAGGATTCCCTCACAATACTAAGAGTAATGAGAGGTAGGTGTTGTCTTTATGACATCTTGGCGTCTTGTCATCTATTCAGCCACACAACCCTCTTTCTTACTCCCACCTCCAATTTTCTACTTCTTACTCTATGAAACATAACCAAATTAGTGACAACATTGTTTCAGGAAAAGACATGACTATCTTATTACCTGTTGGCTCAGCTTCATTATCCCCATGACTTAGCAAATCAAAACTCCCTTTCCTGGTCATTCCTCTATAAAACTGTAAGCTAATTGAGAACAGGAATATTTGCATTTGTATAGCCAAAATCTAGCACAGTGTCTGGCATATAGTAACATTTTTTTTATCTATTCACTTATCTCTAGTTTTCGGGTTCAGTGATGGTAAGGGACTTGCCTGTGATCACACAGCTGGTACACATCTGAGGTGGAACTCACTTCTAACTCTTGACCCAATGCTCTTTCCATTACACCACACTGCTAGCGTGGTTGCATGACAGTGGTATTGAAGTCTAACAAGAAAGCTCACTGAGGTAACATTTACAGTCCTCCCTGTAGTTTTGCTACATATTTAGGTGGCTAATGAACTCAAGTCTGGAAAGAGTCATTGAGAAACAGTACACTAAGCTTGCAGTTTGGAAGTACACTCATAAACAATATGCTATCAGTTGCTTCTTTTTAAATTAAATTATTTCTCAATTCACAAACATTTATTTTCTCTCCTTCCCTTGTTCCCCTCATAATTAAAAATTGAAAAAAGGCCAGTAACTAATATACAGTCAAGCAAAAGCAAGTACCCACATTGGCCAGAACTGTATCTCATAATCCATCTTTAGTTCCTCACCTCTCAGAAATATAGTACCAATAATTACCAATAGTCTAGAAGGAGATAGAAGATAGAAATTAGCTGGTACAAGACTCATCTGTCTTCTTTTGTGGTGGAGGTTTTTTCCCCCATTAAAGAAAGTTTGATTTCTTAGCACTTCATAAGCCTAGATAAATTAATTGGACAAGAAGAAGAATTATCATCTGACAAAAAACACCAGACTCCTAGGCAGGAAATCCTGGTTCTAGGGTCCATCATTAACTAATTGGATGATCTCTTTCTAATTAACTCTTGTGATTGGTGAAGAGGGGGGGGGTTGTGGTGTGGTCCAAACACTGGATTTAGAGTCAGAGGGACTGGGTTCAAAACTCAACTATTTATTTGCTATGTGACTTTTGAATAAGTTATTTAACTTTGTTTCATCATCTATAAAACAAGGGGATGGGGATGAGGGTTGAACTCAGTGAACTCTAAGAGCTATTCTAGTCTTAATTCCTTTGATTCCACATTTTCGAGATTGTTTCAAGCTGTTCCAGTACTCATATTTCCATGTGCTCAGCAGATGTTCCATGAATGTTATTTAATGGTTATATGTTAAAGTCAAAAAAGACAAACAGCAGGTAAAGAGAATCATCTCCCTACAATCTTTAAGTTCCTTGAAAAATAGATTGGAAATTTTTTTTCTTTCAGCTTTTAAAACCTTGTCTTTAGGAATTTCTCTGGGACACCACACACAAAAATCCCTTAAATTTACCTGGCATCTCTTCATCCTTGAAGCATCCTAAAGGGCTTTATACACTTCACGGGGGGGGGGGGGGGGGGGCGGTATTCACCTCTTCTTGAAATATCCTTACCATCACAAAATGGAATAGAACAAGAGCAGTGTTTCTCCTTAAACAAAGTAAATATTTTTAAAGGATATGACTGTGTGTGTGTGTGTGTGTGTGTGTGTGTGTGTGTGTGTGCTTGCAATAGATTTTGTTTTCTTTGCCTTCTCAATAAATAGGGGACAGGGAAAGGGGGGGAGAGAATTTACAACTAAAAATAAATAAAATTGAAATTTAAAATGAAGAGGAAAAAAAAGATGTGGAAAAATAGCAATCTTTCTGAAAGGCCTTTGAAGAAAACATGAGATAGTGGCATATAATTTTTTGATTTACCATTTGCTAAGGATCCCTAAAATGAAACTTCCAACCCAGAAAGCATCCTGAAAGCTTTCATGAAGATTCTTAGCCTACACAAATCATAAATTTAATTCTTAGTAACAATCAAAGCTTCTGCTTATACTTCATCTTCAGTTTGCACTTCCAGCTCACAACTTCCTTATGTAAAAAATTGTTCAGCTTGATATTCTGTCACAGCTCTACAATGTTTCTAACCCAATCATACCCCCACCAAAGGTGCCACACACCCCAAGGGCACTACTGAGTTTTCAGATCATTTAAATGAGAATATATTGAGATTCTTATTTCCCTCAGGGAAAGAGACCCAAGACATTTCTCTTCATTGCCTTGGAGAGAAGGGAAAAGGATGTGTCTAAAAATAGAAATAGGTCTTATTTTTCCCAATGTGAATACCCTGTCAAATTCTCTATAATAGTTTTTGTTATCTGGTTGTCCACAGGAACTGGTTACTTAAAAGGGAATTAGCTCTCTCTTTGCAGATCCATAAGCTCTCTCCAGCTGGGGCAACTGATGAATCACTTTTCCTCATTCTATTTTATACTTCCAAAATTCTGAACTTTAGACAGGAACAAAGGACAAAAGAAATGAAATTCTAGAGCCTCTCTTAATAGCTTCTTACTTGTGTCTTTAATATCTTTCCTTAAGTTTGTTTTTCTAATGCTTTCATGTTTTAAAGTGGAAAAGAATCAGATAGTTTATGCTGTTAAACTCAATTCTATTTGCTTAACCATCAGAGTGCCATAATAAAAATAAACTGACAAACTAGGAGTTAGAATGGAACAGTGAGAAAAGTCCTATGACTGAGATGACTAGATAGCAGCTCATGTGAAAAGCATTCAAAACTGAACAAATATGAAGGTCCAAAGAATAATTATATGTCAACTGGGAAGAAGGTCTTTAATGGAGTCTCCTAGGAATTTGTGCTTGAGCACAAGTTTTGACAGCAAATATAACAGACTCAAAAAAGAAAATAAGATAATGACATAAAACTGGGGGAAATAGTTGGACCACAAAGTCGAGATACAAAAAATATATTCATATGCTAAAACATTGGAACATATTTAACAAAATGAAATTTAATATAGATAAAGGAATGGTCATAGGATCATAATTTATAACTTAACTCAATTGTCCTTTAATAATGCCTTTCATTTTGTCAATTAGGAAACTGAAGTTAAAGGAGATTAATTATGACAAAGAATGAGTATTGGAGGTAATATTTGAATCCACCTCCTCTGACTCTAAAGCCAGTGAGCTTTTAACTTCTTTTAAAAAATCAAATTCATAAGTAGAAAAGTAATGAAGCATGACTAATCAACAGTTAAGCCTGATATGTCAACATTATATTAAGGCAGCAATTAAGAGTAGCTTAGCATTCATTATGAGGCCAGAATCAGTTCCACTGCAACTTTTTCCGGTCAGCCAACAACTAAAATACTGGGCCCATCAATTCTGGGCATCATAATTTAGAAAGAAGGAAGATCAAGAGAAGGAGGAAGGGAGGAGGAAGGGAAGGAGAGAAGGAAGGAAGGAAGGAAGGAAGGAAGGAAGGAAGGAAGGAAGGAAGGAAGGAAGGAAGGAAGGAAGGAAGGAAAGAAGGAAGAATAAGAGAATGAAAAGAAGTTTAACAGAAGACAAGATATTAATGATAATTTTTTAAAAGGTCGGAAGATCTAATGAATGAATAACCATGTCTTTTACAACCCACTTCTACATCCTCTCATGTGATGGTCAACAATGTGTAAGAGTAAGCAGCAGAAAAGATGGTTTAGTTAACCCATGGATATGTTGGCAAGGAGTTTGTCTTGTCTATGCCAAATTAGGGGCAGGGGCAGGGGAAGGAAATGAGATGTACTGCTGCTTACAAAAAGGATGTTCTCTCTTCTTGGCAAGTGGAGTAGGTGACCTGACTTAGCCCATAGGAACCACAAGAAATGTAAGGTACAGCCAAGAACAATAAGAAGTAACATCTAAAATGATTTGTGAATTCATCAGCCAATAGCCCAAGTGAGAATGCCCAGAAAGTGTATTAAATGTACAACAGAAATGAAGAGAGCATAATGCACTGCTCTTCTAAAGCCAGCCAATTAGAAAGTGACATCACAATAATACAAACTAAAATGGGCTCATGTTTTATAACCAAATTGTACCCTCAGTTGACAACCACATTAACTGAGCAAAATATTATAAATCAGAGCTAAACTATCATGAAAAGAACTCTTCCAACTTACTCAAAATTGATGCTATCCAACATGAAAGTGGTGAAAAAAATGGGTTCTTATAATAGAGAAAGGAAAAAAGCCATTGCTTATAATCAGAAGAGGGGCTATTTGTTCTGGATCAAAAAACAGAGATTGACAAAGGATACTCAAATGTCAGAACCAGCAGAGACCTTAATAATCATCTAATCCAATAGTCTCATTTTTCATATGTAGAAACTAAGATACCCAGAATGCCTTGTCTAACGTTACATAGCTAATTTGTAAAAGAAAAGGACTAGAACTTGTTGTTGATTCCTAATTCATGATTCTTGATGATCCATGAAGAATCAACACTGATTAGGAAAAATGCAAGAGATAGGTTCTTTGTTTTTGTGTTTCTAACCCCAACTAGATGCTAGAAGCATACATAGTATTCTAATTTACTTCAAAGTGCTCTAATAGAGCAGTCATTTTCAACATTGTCAGTAACTCTCCCAATAGTGTAGAATGTTCTATGACCACAAGTCCGCCAGGTACACCTAGCATGCCGGGGGCTCCCATTGAGTACTCTTGACATTGCATAAATGCCAAAGGAGCATTTAATATTTTTTCTTGCCATTTGACACACCCTTCTTTTTTCCAGACATAGTGCTCTCTAAAGACTTCCTTTTTTCAGGTCTTGACATGACCCCCTTGGTTGTGGTACATCACATATTCCTACCCAATTTGCTTCACTTTTTTCAGTTCTTGTGGATCTCCTGGTCCCTAACTAAATGCCTGTATTTTAGAAAAATCAATCCACAAGAATTTATGTGCCAGACATTATGCTAAGTAGTGGGTATAAAGACAAAAAGGAAAGAATCCCTGCTCTCAAAATGCTTAAATTCTATTAGGAAGGACAAGATATATGAAAACCACAAGTATACATAGAGCATATGACAGTGAACAATCCCACTGGCCCTTCCCATTCCGCACAGCTATCTGCATTTTGAATGCTAGTTCCTCCCATTCAGACACACTGTACTCTATCCTTTAGTATGTGTGACTTTCTGGTTCCCATATGCTTGCTTGTTCTCTGGTCTGATTTCTAATATGCAAAAATGCCCTTTTTCATTTTCATGTTTGGACTTCTAATTTATTGATATTCCCTAAATATTTAGCTTTGGCTTCTGAGCTCCAGTCCACCTGCCTAGTTACCTGGATGATACCTGGACTAAACTAACCTTTTTCCACTCCTTCATGTCATATCTATTACCCACAGTCACCCACTAGCATGATACGAACAATATAATAGTAAAAACAATTGTTCTAAAAATCACTTCAAGTACACAGATGAACTGAAACGTGAACCTGCTCAGGAAATGAGATTTAAAGAAGTAGTAAATTCAGAAAATAATTAATTTAAAACAAAAATAGAAACTCATCAAGCAAACTGAATTTTGAGATCTGATATTACAATTTGAGATTACAGTAATTTAAGTGAGGATGAATTCTACTACTTTAACCCTTTTCAGTTGATTCATTATCATATGAAGAACCTTGGATTTTCACTTACTATAGTCAAGCTAAGACAGGTCCTGAAGACCAAAACTACATAAGCTCAGAGAAAAGCCTCACTTGGCTCACTAGAGAAGAGATATCAAATTCAAATAGAAACAGGAGTAACTAATCCACAATAAGGACTTAGTTTTAAGATGAAATATTTTGGTTTTTTATTTATTTTATTAAACAGTTCCCAATGATATTTTGATCTGGTTCAAGCACAAGTAGGAAGTGTTCCAAAAACTACATGTTTGACACCTCTGATGTGGAATGATGAATTTTTTCTGCCATAGCAACTCTCATATTTGTTAGTGGCACTGAGATCTGTGTCTATGGATTAGGTTGCTCACCAACAATAAATTCTCGAATTAACAAAGTTTTGAAGAATGGTATACTTATATAAGAATACTTGACAGTTGTAATCAAATATAAATGCCAAATACAAAATAATTTTTAAATCTTCTAAAAGTCATAATACAGTGGAAAGAATGCTAGCCCCATTATGGAGGATTTGGGATTCACCTCCCACCTCTGAAACTATGTGTCTGACTTTCAGTGAGTTATTTAATCTTGATGGGTCTCAGTTTCCTCCTCTGTAAAAGGGAGATTAGATTAGATAGATTATGAAGTTCCTTTCAATTACATCTAAGATCTAATGACTAAAAAAGTGTCCTATTTGGAATGTTACAAAATGTCCTAACACTTTAAAACAAGCAAAGAAGATGCAAGCAGCACATAGCACAAATCACCTCTTACATTCAAACAGGCTATTCAAGCTATCAACATGTGCAACAATTGGAAAGCCTGGACTCTGACTTACTAAAGGTTTACATGACAAGAAGCTCAACATAGTATGTATTAAATGTTTTGAAAGAATATTCTGCAAGCAAGCATGACTACCTAGTTTTATAATACTTGAAGGTAGTGTCTTTTTGCCAAAAGACTGAAAGACTTCAAATTCTACTTAGTATAAAACAGTGACAGGAGGGGTTAAGGAGCATAGTGAATAGAATTCTGGATTGGATTCCAGTACGCGCGAGTTCAAATCTTGCCTCAGAGGCTTCCTAGCTGTGTGATCCTAGGCAAGTCACATAATCTCTATTTAACCTCAATGTCCTCAACTGTGAAATGAAAGATGATAACACTACTTCTCAGAGCTGATTTAAGGATTAAATGATAAAATAATAGTAAAAACTAGCATTGATAATAACATGTAAAGTACTTCCTACAAGCCGTAAATCACTATACAAACGCGAGCTGTTGTTACTGTTATTATTCTTTGCCTTTGGCAAAATAATGACATCTATTTTGGTGAGAAAATGCTATACCCATTGAGAGAAAAAATTCATGCCTAATGATTTATTGTGCTTTCTGACATTATAAGGACAGGAATGTGATTTGCCAGTAGTTATGGTCAAAAGCTTTTCATGGCAGTGGCTGAAACTTTCCAAATTATGGATAAGGAAAGGGCTATGATTCCCGATCAAGGAGAGGTCAAAAATATTGGGTTAATCATGCAGAGTCAGACATCTCATCCTGGAGATGGGGAGTGATGAATCTGGAGGTCAAAAGCAGTATAGATCAAATTATGAATCCTTATCAGTATGCACAAGAGTTAAGGAGTATGCAAAAGATGTGGTAGGGGTAGGATAGAAATATTTGATTCTTGGAAACAAGAGACCGAGTTTAAGTTTATCACAAAATCCTAGATAATTGGTCAGCTCCCTATAAGGAAGGACATGTTGTCATACTCTGGTGTATTAGGCTTTTCCCTGGATCATTAGTTCCTCTAAATGAAATCCAGCCATACCTTATCCTATTCCCCCCAACATCATTATGCCTGGGGAAAACAGCTATCTAAGGGGCAATAGATACCATTCATTCCCTCTTCCACTCCCCAAGGTTTTTCCAAAGCCCTAGAATCGTGACTTAGAAGGGTATTTTCCAGCAAAAAAGTTGTTCAATTTGGGTTCACAAAGGTGATATGTCAGTTTTCAAATTCTTTCCTCTCACATTTATCCTTCCTTCTTACTTTATTCAGAACTAGAGGCAACTTCAGTGGAATGTCTTGGGCAAAGCCTCCTAACTTTTGCTGCATGAGCTTCATCATTATGAACCTGTTGCTACTGACTGCATTAAACTCTAGGGAAATGACTCTAAGTAACAGCAGACCAATGAACAGAAATGATTTCAAAAATTATCATATTACAAAATGCTATAGACTAAATAATAAAAAACAAAGAAATCTGAGAGCAAATTGGATATATTTTTTAAATCTTACATTATCTCTACTTTGTAGAGATTCTGAAGGTTAATAAGATCGACATTTCAATTGTCAATTTCTTGAGGCATGAAATGAGTATATAGAATGCTATCTTACATTTTTAATGGGGAAAGGAGCTATCAAAACAATAGAATAATGAAAGATTTTTTTCTTTCATCTTCAAGCTGAATCCATTTAGCAAAAAAATAAATAATAATGATACATGAAGTTAAAGTATAAAGAAAAACATTACATCATAAATCATTTGCTCACCTGGAAAATTTGAGGTTCTGTAATTTATTCTGAAACAGTTTTAGAAATTACTGAAAACTAGCAAAAAATTAGTGATCAAATATAAATAGAACTTGAAATAGATTTGGAATTCTTATGTAAGTCAATATAAATGCTGAAGACAATTTTCTGTGTTCCCTTATCAACAAAAGTCATATTATTGAAGATATCTATATATATATATATATATATATATATATATATATATATTTGCAAAGAAGCCTATAAATATCTAGACAAAACAGAAATCTCAGAGTTAAGAACTTAGATGCCAACCTAAACTCATTAATTCTGTCTATAACATTTTCAACAAATGACACTGGAGCTCTCCCTATTCTTTTCAGGCAGCCTACTTCTCATTTAAGAAGTTTTAATTTTAAGAAAGTTTTGCATCATTTTGAACCAAAATCTATATCCTTTTAATTTCTATCCATTGGTCCTAGAGGTTTATAGTATGAGGAGCTGAACAAAGCATGGATAAAGCATTTTTAATATACTAAAAGCAAACTTGAACACCTAGTTTTATGATATCTGAAAGTAGCTTCTTTTGCCAGAATATTTGAAAGATTTAATATTCTACTAAATATAGAGCAGTGATAGATCTCCAGGAAGAGTTAGGGAACAAAATGAATAGGGGACTGGACTAGGAATCCAGAAGGTATGAGTTTAAATCTTGCCTCAGACCCTTTGTAACTCTGTGACCTTGGGTAAGTCATTTAATTTCTATTTACTTCTGTTTTCTCAACTGCAAAAATAGAAGACAATCATGGCACCTGTAAAAAGCACTTCCCAGAATTGGTTTCAAGTTTAAATTATACAATAATAATAAAAACTATGATTTAGACAACACTTTAAGGATTTCAAAACAGCTTTATATGAATGATGTATAAAATGCCTTTCAAATCTTAAATCACATTATTATTATTATTATTATCCATTATAATACAATGGCATTCAATTTGGTAAGAAAATGCCACACTCATTGGGGGGAAAATACTACGCCAAATTATGTACTATTCTTCCCAACACTAGAAGGGCAGGGGGATGGCTCTTCCTGCTACAGAGAACAAGCCTCATCTTGTCTTCCCATTCTCTTTCTGCAGCTAAGAGAGATTAAGGACAAAGCAATTAAATAAATACCACTGAAAGCATTAATTTAACGTGTAAAGAAAATATTAAACACATCACACTTCAGGGAACAAAATTAAGTTAGAGGAAATAGTATATTAGAATAAATGTTGGATCTATAATCAGAGAATCTGGATACAACTTCCATTTCTATCACTTACTATCTGTTGTAATCCTGTGTAAATAATTTCTATTTTCCTCTCTAGGATTCAGAGGCAAATAGGAGATTGGACTGGATCATTTCTAAGGTCCATTGCTGCTCCAACTCTTTTGTCTTATAAAAATAAATTTGTGTGTGGTGTTATTTTAAAATACAAAAAAATCATTTGATAAAATTTTCTATGTTAAACTTACATGTCATTAGACATAGTATCAGAATATTGATGATAAGTGAAGAAACAGGAGGCAGTTAGGTGTTATAGTGGATAGAGCACTAGATCTGAAGTCAGGAAAACTTCAAATCTTGCTTCTGACTCTAGATGGATAAATCATTTAACTGTGTCTGGCTCCATTTCCTTATCTATAAAATATGTTGGAAAAGAAAATGCCAAACCACTTCAGTACCTTTGCTAAGAAATCTCCAGAAGGTGTCATAAAGGGCCAGATATAACTGGAACAACTTAACAATATTAAATGTATTTAAGTCTATATTTTCTAAGATTATACTATCATTTGGAGATAGTGTAAAAGGAGAACTAATATCAAAAGTTGATAACATTTTCAGGTTGGAAATAGAGTAAAAATAATAGTTACCATTAGAATAAAAATAATAGTTACCATTTACATATCTCTTCATGGTTTACAAATCACTTTCCAAATATTATCTCATGTGATCTCCACAACCCTGTGATGGAAGTGGTATCATTACCTCTATTTTATGGATGAGTAAATTGACATTGAAATAAGTTAAGTGGAGGCAGCTAGGTGGCTCAGTGGATAGAGCACCGACCCCGGAGTCAGGAGGACCTGAATTCAAATCTGGTCTCAGACACTTAATAATTACCTAGCTGTGTGGCCTTGGGCAAGTCACTTAACTCCATTGCCTTGAAAAAACTTTAAAAAAAAAATAAATAGGTTAAGTGACATAGATAGGGCCTGAGATAGAATTTTGTTTCAGGCCTTCCAGACTCTAGGTCTAACATTCTGTTCATGATGCTACCCTGAAACTTAGTTTACTTCCATGAGAAGCCTGATCAAAAATATAAACAGATTCATTTATCAATGAAACTTGTGAAGGTAAGCATAACTCAGCTGAAACTAAAATAAACTTTAGGGTATCAATCTGTTTGGGCTTATTGAGGAAGTTAATTAGTAATTACTTATAAAGTAAATTAATTTAGACCAAGGTCACATCTTATTAATGACTGAAGTAAACAAGTTGTTAGTGAAATTTTGATCTTTAGATTAGATTCAGTTATCTCCATTAAAAACTGTCACAATTACATAATAAAGGAATGTTTGTTAATAGAAAATAATCTTTAATTCCTACATATATATCTGGCATTTGTTTACTACTTTAAGTGCTTATCTATGTGATTTCATTTGATTTCACAATAATCCTGCATATAGGGACTATTATTTCTTTATTTTATAGATCAGAAAACTGAGACAGTGAGTAAATGACTTGCCCAAGATAACACAAGGAGATTTTAATCCAAATCCACACTACCTCTAGGTAAGGCATTACTTTGGTTTCTACAGAATAGATAAATATGCATCATCCTGTTTCAGTAAAATCCAGGGATGATTTGAGAAAGTAATTCCTCTAGGATGTACTAGAATAGAAAGATTAAAAAACCAACAACCCTTGATCAACAAGCTGGATGTTTTATTATTAGAAAAGCTGATAAAACATGGGAACTTGACTCCTTGAGTAAAAATATTATGAAATCCTAGATATAAGAATTTAAATACCTGACATTGAGTCAGGTTATTCAGGACCCAGTCCAAAGCAAGAAAGAAGTGAAAATGGCCCCAGTACAGACAAGACAATATTCACTGAGCTCAAGAACTTTTAGCTCATGTACTTGTCATAGAAAGTCCCTCAAACCCTCCCTGGGAACCAATGGGCTTTTATTTGGGAGATGAAATAAATTTAGATAAAAGAATCATGAGTTAGTTGAAAAAAGTATTAGATTTAGATACAGAAGATCTGGGTTTAAATTCTGATTCTTCCACTAATGGGTTGTGAGATTTGAGGCAAGTTATTTAGCCTCAGTTTCCTCACATATAAAATGGAGACAAAAATACTTGTACTAACTACCTTATAGGCTAGTTGCAAAGAAATTGCTTTTTAAAGTGGTCTACAAATATGAGCTATTATTATTTATTGGTTTACCAGCTCATAGTTTAAAAAGAAAAAAAATTAGAATTGTGCTAAGGCTGTTATAAGTAATAAGAAGTGACAGGGAAAGAAGAAAGAAGAAAAGAAATTAATTCGAAAGGCAAAAAAGGTCAACCACTGTTGGAATCTCTTAAGCAAGATCTAGATTGGGTTAAACTGAACCTCCTCCAGACAGCTATGCTTAACAGAGAAAGAGTTATCTTGCATGGATATGCAAGCTCATGGACACTTATGAGAATTTCTAGCTCAAAGCATATGAATCTATCAAAAGTGATTTCTAGATATTTGAGATCTCACTTTTTTTAATTTTACTTATTTAAAGCATTGGGGTTAAATGACTTGCCCAAGGTCACACAGCTAGGCAATTATTAAATGTCTGAGATCACATTTGAACTCAGGTTCTCCTGACTCTAGGGCCAGTACTCTATCCACTGTGCCACCTCGCTGCCCCCTGAGATACCATTCTTTTTTTATTTTATTTATTTATTTATTTTGAATTTTATAATTTTCCCCCTAATCTCCCTTCCCTCCCCCCAACCTCCACAAAAGGCAGTCTGTTAGTCATTACATTGTTTCCATGGTATACATTGATCTAAGTTGAATGTGATGGAGAGAAATCATATACTTCAGGAAAAAAATAAAGTATAAGAGATAGCAAAATTATATAACAAGATAACAGGTTTTTTTTTTAATTAGAGGTAATAGTCTTTGGTCTTTGTTCAAACTCCATAATTCTTTCTCTGGATACAGATGGTGTTCTTTATCGCAGATACCCCAAAATTGTGCCTGATTGTTGCACTGATGGAATGAGCAAATCAATTGAGGTTGATCATCACCCCCATATTGCTGTTAGGGTGTACAATGTTCTTCTACTTCTGCTCATCTTGCTCAGCATCAGTTCATGCAAATCCTTCCAGGCTTCCCTGAATTCCCATCCCTGCTGGTTTCTAATAGAACAATAGTGTTCCATAACATACATATACCACAATTTGTTCAGCCATTCCCCAAATGATGGACATTCACTCAATTTCCAATTCTTTGCCACCACAAACAGGGCTGCTATGAATATTTTTGTACAAGTGATGTTTTTACCCTTTTTTCATGTTTCTTCGGGGTATAGACCCAGTAGTGGTATTGCTGGATCAAAGCATATCACATTTTTAATTGCCCTTTGGATGTAATTCCAAATTGCTTTCCAGAAAGGCTGGATGAGTTCACAGCTCCACCAACAACCTGAGATACTATTCTTAACAATAATCCTAAGGTACACACAAGCATTCCTGAAAAAAATACATTTGAATTATAATTCATCTCCTACCAAAATTCCGTGGGTGTATTTTTCCAGGGACCATGAGGTCTCTTGGTTCCAAACCAAACAGAAAAAGAAAGAGAAGAAAGAGAAGAAAAGGGAAAAAAAGGGAGAGGGAGAGTGACATGAGGAAAAGAGGCAATCTGTCTGTATTTCCCTCAGAGAGATGGAAAAGTCTCTTGTCCATCTTGCCTATGTCCTCACTATTTCATAACGTAGTTAAGATACTCCTCAATTCCTTTTGAAACAGAGAGATTAAATATCCTAATCATAGAATAGAATAGAAGAAAACAATTAGAAAGGGGCTAAAGCTGTTACAAGCAATAAGAAGTGTCTGGGAGGGAGGAGAGAGGAAATTCTTAAAAAAAAAATTCAAAAGGCATAAAAGGCTACAATCATTAGATTAAAGGACAAAGAGTCTTAAAAATAACAGCCCCCAAGAATAGCCTGCCAAACTCAATGACAGATTTGAGAATCATTTTGGAGATGATTGCACTAAAGTACAAGCCAATTTTGAATTTAGGAGTTCATAAACTATAGGTAGTGGAAAGATGTTGCCTCATTTCAGTCACAATACCCTGTGTCTTCCCTACTACCCCTACTACTGCTCTCTTTCCAGGACTTGTTATTCTGGTGGAAGTTCAATAGTATGGTTTCCCCCAATCTAAGTGACTAGAATATAACTTGGTGACCCTAAATAAGCAATAGTGTTAGGGACTGCTAAGTAGGCTGGCCCTTTACAGTTCAATTATGTTCTGCTTACTTAGTTTAAGAGGGCAAAGAAGCATGAAATAAAGGTTTTTTAAAGATCTTTTGTTTTTAATAGCTAAAAGAAAAGAAGCTTTGAAGAATAAACAGATAAGTTTAATTATCTGAAAAAATTTCTTGTGCAAAACAACTCACTTCCTGATAATACCACATAAATGCAGAATTATTAGATGTACCTTTTGCAGAGTATCTATATCAACTATGGAAAAAGAGAAACATTCACTTCAAATCAATTATGCCAGCAATCAGGTTGATTCATGTTAGAGGCATGGGAATGTAGAAGAGCTATTTCCAAGAACTTATCACTTCCCTTGGAGATTATTATGATTTTGTTATAGATACTCCCTCCAATAATGTAGCTCATATGCATGCTTGGTTATGTTATGAACCTTTTGTATTTACTTCTCATAAATCTGCCACAGGCATTCCACCCAAGAGACTATGGCCTAACCTCTCAAGATCTTTTGATATTAGAGTTACCAATCAGTCAATAACATTAAATACTTAATTTATGGCATGGACTATCCCCCATGGGATATCCTCCAATTTTTTCTTAGATAATTGAAGAATGAAAATAGAATTTTAAAATATCACTATGTTTAAAACAAAGAAAAATCCCCCATGATATATTGTAAAGATTCAGAAAAAGCTCAACCCCATTCAAAGAGTCTACCATTGCGACCTAATTGCAATGTTATAGAGATCAAAGGATCATAGATTTCAAGCTTTAAGAGATCTTAGATTTCTAGCTCTGGCCTCTGTACCCTGATAACAATATTTCTCTCAAAATATTTTTAAGAAAAACAGAAACACTGGGCTATTTTATAAATCATGACATTGTCTAATGCTTGCAGTAGTTCAATGCTTGCAAAGTGAACTAGAGCATGGAAACAACTAAATTTAGGTTATTCATTTTTCTCCCCTAAAAATTATTGACAAAATTATCCATATAATTGCTACAAAGGAGCTTTTTGGTTTAATTATCTGGATAATTACTATGAGGTTTCATTTTGCTTGTCTGGTATAACACTGGACTGTCTCAGTCTGATAAAATCTGAGTTTTCATGATCATCTTTGGCAGTCTGATCAATTTAACTTAATTAAGATCATTTCCCTAGTATATCAATTAAGTTTTTTTCTTTATAAACTCTGTACTATTGCCCCCATCTTGTGTTTCATTTTGAAACCATGGAAAGTTTTATTTTTTTCCCTTATGTGCCAACCTTGAGTCACTCACAAGCTATCTATACCTTTCTTCTCTTTCCTCCTTCCCCTTCATTGAAGTCTTTCTTTTCTCAGCCATAATTCATTACCATCTGGTGACTTAGCACATCCCCCCCTCATTCCAACCTAATTCACATTTATGTTATGGCATCATCTCCCTAATGTCATGGTCTTCTTCAGGAAAAAAGGACAAATATCATTATCATCTGAAACTTAAGAATAAGGACTAAAGCCTACTCATTAATATCCTTTTTGAAGGAGGATGAGAATTAATGCATTTGGTCCAACCAAATGGTCTGGTCTAAACAATATATTTACCCTTGCCCCCATGAAAGTTAACCTCAAAACTTTTAGTTGGTTCAGGGGACTAATGGTTCAGACAGTTGATATCACTAATGATTACTCAAATAAGCCATGAAGAACTTCAGAGCTTCTCTGACTCTTGACCAATAAAAATGATAGGAGCAGCTAGGTGGCTGGGACAGCTAGGTGGCACAGTGGATAGAGCACAGGCCCTGGAGTCAGGAGGAGTTGAGTTCAAATCCAGCCTCAGACACTTAATAATTACTTAGCTGTGTGACCTTGGGCAAGTCACTTAACCCCATTGCCTTTCAAAACAATAAATAAATATGATAGGCCTTTAGCAAGGGGGCTTTCCTCAACTGAGGAGCCCTCCCTGTGTATCCTTGATAATGATCCTTCTACCAATTGCCTGAGTAAATCTCATTTTATTCATTGTTCAGTGGCCTATGAATGTTGACATTTTTTCCCATTATCAAACATAACCAGGGGATTCACTAGTTTCAGTCCCAGACAAAGCCCTTTATGATAGATGCTCATGGAAGAAATATCCTTGATTTATTTTAGGAGTTATGCCACTTCTTCTGGCTTGATCTACCAAAATGACAAACAATCAAACAAATCCTTGAAAAAAAATTTTTAAACATAGGACTCCTGCAGGCAGGGACTAATTCGCCCTTAAAGGACTCCAGCCATGGCATATACCAAAAACTTTGTCCCTCAGCAAAAAGGAACCAAAGCAAAAGGTACACTCTCCTAGTGAACTATAAGCACCCTTATTCCCATAGGGACCCAACTGCATCTTTGTTTTTCTCCTTCCTTTTTTCTTTCCTTCCTCTCTATACCTTGTTTTTGGTCTATGTTCCCCCAGGCCTACTATTATAGAACAGTAAGTACTTATTAAAATTCAAAATCCATATTTTCCTGTTCACTTAGTCTTCTATTTCTGTTTGCAACAACAACAACAAAAAATAAAATCTAGCAAGACTTTCTTTTAAGGAATCAATCTTTCCCACTGTGATGATAAAAAAGATATCTTTGCTAACATTTCATTTGTGGAAATCTTGCCCTATACCAGTTATTCTTCATCTTAGGAAAAAGCTTTCCATGACTTTCTCCTAGTCAAGAAGCCTGTAAATGGAAACAACTCTATCCTACTCTGGTCCCATGCTCTAGAAGTGTTAAAGCCATTAGCAAATGATAATAATAGTAACATATCAGACTTCATTATCTCAGTAATGGAATCTGTCAAGGTCAGCCACAGATGGCCATTAATGACCACTTTGTTGATAAATAGGTCTCAGACTAGGTGGTAGCCTCGGTGATGTTGCTGCTTTAACAGATAAAATATATTCTGATTAAGGAGCTATTCTGCTCAGCTAGAGAGCAATTAACTAGCTTCTGGTGGAAAGATCATTCAGGATCTCTTCACTTAAGGAAATATCCTAAACATAAACATAGATCACTTTTGACTTTTCCCATTAAATAAAAATACGTTTCTAACCAATCTGAAGCCAGATTTCATTATCTAAAATAATAACAATAAAAACACATGCACACAGAACTTTGAAGTTTGCTAGAAACATTTCTCAAAATAATACCATCTGGTGGGTAGTTCAGTGATCATTATCCCATCATTTCCATTTCCAGAAAATAGACACTCAATGAATTCAGTATCTTAACTAGGATCATACAGTTCCTGAGCCTTGGAACCAAGGCAACAGCTCCTCTAACTTCCAGAATTCTTTCAGCTTCCCCATATTTCGAAGGACTTGTTTGCCTTCATTCCCATCTTTTCTTCCCTTCCCCTGCTTAGGCCCAAGTCAAATGCCACTTGCTACAGGAAATCTTCCCTCTGTCCTCTATGTACTTTCCACATGCACATGTATGTTTTCTGCACATTTCTTGTGAATTTATTCATTTATATTATATTATCATTATTTGTCTATGATTAGAAAGTAAAAACAGGATTGTAGAATGTTGTTTTCAACTGAATCAAAAGACCATGAAACTGTCTTAATTTTCTTTAGGATACATGTGGTAAAGAGGAAGCAGCAGGGGAAGTGGTGGATAAAATGCTAGACCAGGGAGTGAGGAAAACTTGAGTGCAAATTCTGCTTCAGGCACTTACTAACTGGGTGATCCCAAGTTAGTTACTCAAATTAGCTTCCCAAAAATATTATCTCATAGATTCTGAGTGGAATATAACCAATAAAACCATTTCAGGGTTAATATTCCTAGTGAAGTCCTTTCAGGGTTAAGGAATATTAAAGAAAAAACAAACTATTATTCTTAAACTATTTCTAGAAGAAATCCCCTGGTATTCCAAACAGGTGGCTCACTCTCCTAACTTTTGATAAGACTACTTTTACTGACTACTTGAAGGATAGTAGACTTTTTCCCATGAGAATGCATTCCAAAGAAGCTCGTAAGACTCCTCTTGTTTGATGATAAGTAGACTGTTCCTAGACCTTGCGTTCCAAGACAAGTTACATTATTTCAATAAGATAATTATAATCCTGAAAGTTATTCTCGCCATCTGGATGGTGAGGTAATCTTTTATGAAAACTTTTCATTCTTTTCTTTGTTGCTGAGGAAGACTACCCAATGAGTCGACAGAGAGGGATGATAGGGAGGAAGGAGGAGAGGATTGTGTTAGGCCATATAATCTTGCTTGACTGTCAGTTCAGCACCTTGACCTTCACTACCTTTGTGAGACTTGGAGTGTGCCCTGTCCTTGAGAAAAGCCAAAATAAACTTTTTTTTTTGCCCAGAGGAGTCTCTGTATTTTTTAAGTGGATTTTTATCCCACACAGTCTTCAAAACAGTCTTAAGAGGTAGTTGCTCTTATTATCTCAATTTAGCAAATGAAGAAACTGCGGCAAACAAAGATTTAGTGACTTGTCAAAAGCCTGTTAGCTAAGAACTGTCTGAAGCTGGACTTGAATTCAAATCTTCCTGACCCCAGATCCAGCATAGGATTCACTGCACCACCAAGTGCTACCCACTTATGAGAAGGTACAAAGGAAAGATGCTGTTGTAAATTCAAAGATCTCAAAGCAGGATTTGCTTTGTATTTGCATACTATCTGGTCTAATCCACCCAGTATTCTATTACCAACAAAGAAAGGCTTCTAACATAAATGCTCAGAAGTCATCAGATTATGTGTTCTTGGATTTAGAATTAGAAGAGAACTGAAAAGTCATGCTTTCCCCAAGGTCCTTGTTGGTAAATAGCAGAGACTGAAGCATTCGATTAAATTCAATTCAATTAACAGGTATAAACACTTACTATGAGCTAAGAACTAAAGCTACAAAATAACAAAAAGAAAGCTACTATCTACCCACCCTCAAGGAATATATATAATCTAATGTGGGAAATACAAAACATAAAAACAAGCTGAAATATCATACTCTCTAAATTTGTTATAGTTCAAGAGTTTGGATTTTACCTGATCTTTGAATCATTGTAATAACTGTACCTCTGAGTCTCAGTTTTCTGATCTGTAAAATGTAAGAAAAGAATTTAAAGTCAGAGGGTTCAAATTCCAGAGTTCTGGAAGTTTTATGAACATTCCAACAGCTGCCAAATCTGTTTACTTCCTGTTCCTAAGAATATTGGTTTGAGGGAGTTTTTTGTTTGTTTGATTAGTTGGTTGGTTTGATTTGGTTTGGGTTTTTTTTGGGGGGGGGGGGTTTCCAAAATTTGATTGGAAGAACTACTTCCTGACTGAAATTATCAAGAGAATAAATATCCAATTTGTGTGGGGGCCATAGAGAAGTACCTGAAATATGCATGGCTTCACTTGCACTGCAGGAAGCAAGTTTTCTCCTTTGGGGATTTTCTTTAGTTAATCTTGACTTAGGGTAATTGAGGTGAAAGCTGTGAAAAATGGATATTTTATCTTACTTAGCTTAGATTCCTTCTCACCTTAGAACTTAAATAATATACTAGAATTCCTTAGGTAGCAAAAAACAACCCTAAGAAGGGAAAATATGGGTTGTGTGCATCAGAGAATCTGAAAATGGTGCAAATAAAGAAATGCACAAATGAGAACACTTATTGATGAGTATAATTACAAATGTCATCAAGTAGGAGCTATCAAGTTAATAGTGATTACTTAGAGACTATAAGCTCCATGAGGGCAGAAAATGCTTTTCATATAGCTTTGAATGCCTTATAACATAATGCCTTAAAACCAGAAAATGTTCAAATAAATGTTTGCTAAAGTAAATAATGAATAGAATGAATGAAAAGATTGTAGTTAAGCTGTTTCACAATATAATGTAATTCCATTGTTCACATAAATGTTTAAAAGTGACTATATTAAAGAATAATATAATTTCTCATGCTATGCAATTTTAATACTAGCATTTGTGATTCAATTCTATTCCATTTGCACAGGGAAAGAAAATAGAAGCCCCGTTCCTCCTCCCTCCCCACCCCAAAAAAAAAAAGGCTGATGTCATTAAAATGTTGGGAAAAATGCAATTTTGCTATGATTAACCATCTGAGATTATCACAACCATTCTCACTTAACATTTTCATTAGCATACATTTCTTCCTTGGGGGTACACTAACAAAGAAGGGAAAAACCCAGCTAATGTATTAAGCATTGATTGGTTGGAGCTGATTAAATATCTTCTTCAGCTTTGTCAACAAATTTGGAAAAGTGGGAGAATATTATATAAAAACATTCAAACCTCCTACAACCCCTGAAATCCTGTTATACTGAAAGAAAGAGCTTCACAGGAAAGAAATCTTACACTAAGTCTTCAGCTTTAATGAACTAGCACACAGGAGATCATGATTTCTGTCTAGCTGTGTTTTCCCATTTAATTCCCCCAGGATCTATTTAGAAGACACTCACTGTTTTCAGAAGCTGCTCAAAAGCAATATGACAGCCATGCAGATGGGCACAGATTTCAAAGAAAGGTTCCCCTCTCCCCTTCACATCCAATATAGCTCCTGCAAAATATTACTGCTAACTCTATCTTTCTCCATCAGAGAGTATATATGATAGAAAAAAGGAAGATGTGGGAGCAACAACCTAGAAGGGGAAATCCAGTGAAATCCTACAAGGGAGACAGGATCAGAAATTTCCATACTAATTATCCCAAGCAATCCTAAGTAATTATCCTAATACTTTGCTAGGCTAAAGTATTCATTATTTTCTGAATCCACAGACTACAATTTAATCCTCTTCCCTTCCTGTGGGCAGAGCTTCCCTAGAAGTTCACTCCCCTACAAGACCATGGCTTTCCCTTTCTAAGCAATTCATTCCCTCCCCTTTCATAGGGTGAGGTTTACTATAAATCCCAGAGAGCCTAGCACCAACAAAAAGGAAAGTAGAAATCTTTCACACTTCACTTCTTTCATAGCCTAATGTTATGTCTGTGGGTGTCCGCAAGTATCTGTATGTACACGTGTTTTAACAGCTCATGATTTTATTTCTAGATTTCAAATTCAATGCCAGGTTCACGACAATTCAAAATTATTCTTCTACTTTGTTCAATTGTTCTAAATTAACTCCAAATCCCCAGATCAGTGTCCATTGATCAGAAAATAACTCAGTTAAGAACTTCTGCTCTATACAACATGAGCAATAAGCAAAGAGCAGCAGGGCAAGTACATTTCTAACATTTTTAAGATAATTAAATTTTGAACATAATTAAAAGTCTATAAAATCAAATGGTGCTAAAAATAAAAACCAGATAAAGCCTCCTTAGCCCAAAAGAAAGTTGTGTTAAAAGTGAGCAAATAGGGCAACTAGGTGGTGCAGTGGATAAAGCACCGGCCCTGGTGTCAGGAGTACCTGGGTTCAAATCCAGTTTCAGACACTTAATAATTGCCTAGCTGTGTGGCCTTGGGCAGGCCACTTTAACCCCATTTGCTTTGCAAAAATATAAAATAAAAAAATAAAAATAAAATAGTGAGCAAATAGCTTACAAAGGCAGTAAACTTCCTGTCTGAAGAGAGAAGGAAGAGATGGAAACTGTGTCCTTTCCATTCTCTTCTCTGCCCCAGCAGGCAGACCCACTGTAGTTGGTTTAGCTAGGTTTCAGCATCTGTTCACCATGCACTCACTGCACCTCTCACTTCTTCCTGTTTGCACAGCTTCTATGGTATCCATACCTCCTACCCAGGTGGGAGTGGTAAACTTGGGAGCAAAATGAACCTATGCTGCCATTAGCAGTTGCCTCCTCTTCAGTCTTTCTGTCTTCCTTGTAACATGACTGTCAAGCTGAGGCTAGCTACAGCACAAGAGAAAAAGAAGGTCTAAGAAATGCATGCATTCATTCATTCATCCATTTTTAAAACCCATTCCTGCTCTGCAATTTCTTAAAAATTAGGGGCACATTTTCTATGGAAACCACTAAAACTGGATTTCCTTACTCAACCTCTATCAAACTCCACTTCCTTAGATTTCCATGTGTCAGAAAATGACTCTCAGCCTTGCCTAATGAGTTATCTATTCATAATAAATGTTCCTCTTTTATTGTCTTGCATATCCCCAAAGGCCATTCTTTTTCTTTGCTCTCTAATAAACTATAACTGTTGCTTCTTGAATAAATTGTATGGGGTATGGAACCTCTTGGGGGCCAAATTTTAAGTCTATAGGTTAAAGAATAGAACTCTCACTTCAGGTGAACAACTTAAATTTGTTGTTCTCCTATTCCCATTTCTATTTGTTGCCCTCACTGGGGTATTGTCAGCATCCATTTATCTTTCATACAATGCTCAGAGCTCCTTGGGAGCAAACACTATATAAATTGAATGAATAAATGAATAAATTTTAAAATATTAAGTAGAAAAAAGGTAAAAAAACAAAATGCAAAGTGTTTTTACTAGACAGCAGGGGGAGAGCACAGGAATTAAAAAAAAATGGTGTAAGAGGAGGCAGTTGAACTAAGTGATCTAAAAAACTCTTTTTTTCCCAAATCAAATTATTTAAAGTTCTGATGAGATCTGGGCTCTATAGTTAGCTCTGCTATTAAATCCTGTACCAAGGCTTTTCTTCTATGGTCTTCACTTTTCCTGTTTTTAACAAAAGAATTTTCAACCAGTTGGCCTCTGAGCAATTTTTCAAGTTCTTTCCAAAAAAAAAAATGAGAAGAAAGAAGACTCTAGGGGCAGCTAGGTGCTACAGTGGATAGAGTACTAGTCCTTGAGTCAGGAAGACTTGAGTTCACATTGGATTCAGACATATGATACTACCTGGGTAACTTTGGGCAAGTCAATTAGCCCCATTTTCCTCAAAAAAAAGAGAAATCTGTTAAACAACTTTTTGGTGAATTATTCTTCTCAGGTTAGAACTACTTCTTATCTAATAAGAGGTGTGATAAAAGAACCCAGATTTGGTATCAGAAGACTAAGTTTTGAATCTATGACTCTGATGCTAGTTGTATGGCTTTAAACTACCCACTTCAATCCAAATTTAAAAAGCATTTATTAAACTTTATTCGTGCTGAGCATATTGCTAGGTCCTGAGAATACAAAAAAGGAAAAACAACAGCCCCTGCCCTCAAGTTTAAATTCTACTGAGTCTTGGTTTCTTCATCTGTAAAATGAGGAGCTTGGCCTAGATGACCTCTAAGAATACTTTCCAGCTCAATCATTCCTAGATTCTCTGTTATTACCTGATAGGGCAAGTAATTCAGTGGATGAAACCCAAAGGCCTCAAGTCAGGAAGACTCATTTTGCAGAGTTCAAATCTGATCTTATAAATTTAGTTGTGTGAACCTCTTGCCTCAGTTTCTTCATTTTTAAAATGAGCTGGAGGAGGAAATGGCAAACCACTCCAGTATCTTTGCCAAGAAAACCCCATATGGGGTCATGAGGAGACAGACAAGTCATCTTCCAAAAAACAATAAAGCCTCCCATTCAAATAAGGTTTCTTATGAAAAATATAGGATTTTCCTCTCCTTACTCCCCAGTGAAACAAAAATATCTTCATTAAAAACTTTTTATGATTTGGAGACATGTCTGGTTTAGCATGAAATGGACAACTGCAGTTCAATTGAACTATAGTTGTTCTATTGTTCTCTATGCACATGTTCTTAGGTTCTCCTCTTAAAGCCACCCATTCTTTCCAAACCAAAAAGGGCAGTGCAGCAAACCTTGGATAGGGGGAAACTAGTCTCACAAGTAAACTGATGAAAGTGGGAATTAAGATGATGTGCAAAGGTTTTTGGAGGTCTTCTGTGTTCATAAAGGAATGAGTAAAAAGGTATTAGGTGGGAGTCTTGGATATACTGATTAAGAGAAAAATTTCACTTCATTGATCCTATTTAGGTAAGGTTTGAAGATTTATAAAAACATGTTCTCCATATCTCTTCTGTGAAGTAGCTAGCATGAATATTATTATCCCCATTTTATAAATGAGTAAATTGAGGCTCAAGGAAATTAAATAATGTATCTAAAATTATGCAACAAGTAATTAGCAAATCTAGGTTTTGGAGACAGTCTTCCTGTCTCCAAAACTAGCATTCTTTTTCTTCTAACACATTACTTCACATTGTAAATTGAATAAAATAATCAGTACTCAAAACCAAACAGAAATGCTGGCCATGGGATGTGTGGGCCAAAGAACAATCTGACACCAAACAATCTAATAGAAAGAGGTTGAAGGGGCGGCTAGGTGGTGTAGTGGATAAAGCACCGACCCTGGAGTCAGGAGTACCTGGGTTCAAATCCGGTCTCAGACACTTAATTACCTAGCTGTGTGGCCTTGAGCAAGGCACTTAACCCCGTTTGCCTTGCAAAAACCTAAAAAAAAGAGGCTGAGTCAGGAATGTAAATGGACATGAGGAATGGAGTTTTACCATGAGGCACAGGAAAATGGGCTTGGTTCCCAGAGAGAAAAGGCTGATTCTCCAAAGGTCTAAGGTTCAGCTTAGACCTACAAATGGAAATAGGAGTAGGGGGTACTAGCATGAAAAGATCTTTTCTTTCCTATCTCCCCATCCTTGGAAATAAGAATAAGGATATTACCTATACAAGGACATTACTTAAACAATAAGAATGTTATAATACAAAAAAGGATTTTACTTATTATATAAGGAAGGATAAATGCATGTCAAAGAGATGGATAGTCACTTTAGGTGAGCAGAGTAAGGAAAATTTCTTCAAAACCTCAAACTTTCATGTATTCTAGTCTCTAAAGAGATCCATCTCCTTTCTTAGAGCAACTCTAAGAATCAATAATTCTATCCCCTCCAGGATCTGCCCTCTTTGGCTGTTCCCTCTCCTTTTTAATCTTAATCTCCTGGGCCCTTCTCCCCTAACTACAAATATCTTTCTCATCCCTAAGAAATCTTTATTTGGCATTTCTCACCCCTTCAAATTCTCATTTATACATATACATATATATGTGTGTGTGTATGTGTGTGTGTGTATGTGTATGTGTATGTGTGTGTATGTATGTCTTCTTTTCACACACTCCTAGAAAGTCACCTTTACTCAATGACTCATTTCCTCATTTTACTGTGACTTCAAATCCTTGCAATAAATTCTCTACCTACATCTCTACTGAAATTTCTTTTTCTAAACTATTTTGAGTACTAACTCCGATTACATTTTCTCAGTACTCTTATTTCCTCTCTTATTTGAAGGCTTTTACACTTCTTTTCAATATTCTCTTTCTTTGACTCCAGTAACACAATTCTTACTTATTCAGTATACTCTAAAGCAATTGTATTAAACTCAAATAGAAACAGATCCCTACAAGCAAAATACTGACTTAGAAAACCACAAATTAATGTCATATTGTATTTTTATTTGTTGTAATAAATATTTACCAATTATATTTTAATCTGCTTCTACCATTCAGGAGTTTTGCTGCCACTTAGGGTCCTTGTCTGATGCCTCTATTCTAGGAGATCAATCATAGCTCCTGGGCATTTCTCTTGGACTCTATGATGGTTTGTCCCCATCACTCTGCTCCAAAAGGAAGATGGATGGCATCCAAGGTTCTTTCTTGTTTGTCAAGAATTCTGATGTATGAATTATCCAGTCATATGTCATGATATTCTCCTATCCTGCTATCTCCTCTCATTCAATTCAGTCCCTATGTACTTCCTTGATTCACTTTCAGAACACATTATATAAAACTTTAATTAGAATAACAAAATTAATAAAGTATATAACACCAATATAAACAGCACTTGGCCCTAAACACTCTCCTCAGACTAAGTAGCAAATGTGATAGTCACCCGTGACAGCCAGTGACTTCCCACAGGAAACTGTGGAAGCATCCCCTCATTACTTTTTATATTCATAGCAAAACCACTCAACAAATTTTTGTTCAGTCCCAAGATATAATACACAATGTCTGGCCTCTGGACTGATCTTTTCTGAGGGTAAGGCAGTCTTGTGCTAGGTAGGGCTTCATGTTTAAACTTTGAGATCCCTGCTTGGCTTGCTCAGAGGTTCAGGAGCTAAAACTAAAACTGTTCTAGCTGTATCCCCCTAAAGAATATCAAGTCCTCCAAAGCAGGGCATGTTTCATTTTTGTCTTCAATTTCTCATCCTAGCATGATGCCTTCCATATAGAAGGTGAATGGTTGATGTTTGTTGAATTGAAGAAAATTGAATCACACTGAGTGTTGCACTGACAAATGGGAATTTGGTATCTCAAGTTCTGAATCCAAATAAGAAGCACAACCTGTGAGTTAGAGAAGAAAAGAATAAAGAAAGCAAGACAAGACCAGCAGGAAAAAATCTTTCCAAGAAACAAATGACAAAGGCTGACAGATTTTACGACTCAAATATTAAAAAGGTCACCAAGAAAGTTTAGGGAAGAACAATCTCTATTTGACAGAAATGTTCAACTGTGAAGTTCTCAGAAAAATTTTGTACAATTTGTCTGAAATTTCTAACTCTGACAAAACCAGACATATGTCAAGACTGATTACCACCTCTTGGTTATTGTTGTTTCAATCATGTCTGACTCTTTGTGACCCTATTTAGAGTTTTCTTGACAAAGATACTAGGGTGGTTTGCCATTTCCTTCTCTAGCTCATTGTACAGAGAAAGAAACAGAGATAAACAGGATTAGGGAATTTACCCAGTGTCAAACAGCTAGTAAGTGTCTGAGGCCAGATTTGAACTCAGGAAGATCGTTATTTTTGACCTCAGGTCTGGCAATCTGACTGCTCTATCACCTTTCCACACCTTAGCAATTGACCTTTCACAGGTTGCCAAAATTCATGTCCGGTGGAAAAACCTCTATGAATTTAGCTAGGCTGGTCATCTACCAATAGACACACAATCTATCTCTAAGTCTATATTCCAAGCTTCTCCAGTTTGACAGAACTGGACAGATCTTTCATATCTTTCAGGTACGATCTTTCAGATCTTACATACTGTACTACCTTGAAGTTGACTACTTACTACCTACTACTACTAAATAGTCTATCTTTAATAAGTACAGGAGTTGTAGAGAGGGAAATGGAAGTTAAGATTCATCCAAAAAAAAATCTAAGAATGAGAACCATACTAGTCCTTCCCACGAAGTAGTTCAAAATAAAATCACCATTCAGACATAACCATTTCACTTCAAATGAAATTTAAAAATCACAAATGTGCATAATAGTTTCACATCTAAAATTCAAGCAGATCTGTGCTAAAGCTAAAAAATAGACGCCAATCAAGATTCTTTTGACCCCAGATGTCAGCATTTCAAGGGCATCTAAGCATATTAGAAGGGAAGAGAACACAAGTATATATGTATTTGTTTCACTCTAGCCCTCTTTTGATGTAGCATCATGGTGTGGTGGTGACTCTGAGTTCCTAAAGGCTCTGCTAATGGAGTTCAGTCTCTAGAGGAGCTACATTAGATTCCCTGTAGGTACTAGCCAAGTAAACAAAAGGTTGTCCACCAGGAAATAAATTTTTCTGACCATGGAAGCTCATAAAAACCATCTACTAAGCAGGGACAGATGAGTTGCAAACTGTTTTAATGAAAAGAGGGACAGCACAGATCTTTGCAACATTTAAATATTGTAGATATGCACTGAGTGGCCATCTGTAATAGGTTTACACCCAAAAAACTCTTTTTTTCCTCGTGGTCGTTCAGTTATTTTTCAGTCATATGTGATTCTCTATGATCCCATTTAGAGTTCTCATGGCAGGTAGTAGTAGTTTGCCATTTTCTTCACCAGTTCATTTTACAGATGTGGAAACTAAGACAAATAAGATTTAAGTGACTTATCCAGGGTCACATAGATAGTAAGGTCAGATTTCAACTCAGGAAACTGAATTTTCCTGACTCCAGGTGCAGCACTCTATCTACCACAACAACACCTAGCTGCCCTGTTTTTTTTTTAATCAGCTTAGAAAAATACATTAAATAAAATACATTAAATAAAATAGACTACTGCATGTTCAGTCTTCATTAAATCCCAAGACTTGAAGTGAAGGAATATTTCATATCTCTTAAAATGGCTAATATTGAACAAAAAACTTGACTAATTTCTGCTTCAGTGAAGACTAGAGGTTGGTATCAGCAGCACAGGAAAGACATCAGCCAATGACTTCATCCTAATTTGCATGATCTTGATCTTTGAACACTTTGTCTTACCCACTAGGTCCTTGTTTGAACCATAGTAAGAGGATACATTGTGCTAGATAATGATAATGTTTATTTTCAGAATTCTCTTCTCTGATATCTGGTACTATACACACCTAGAAAAGTGTACTATCCTAATAAAGTCACATTGATTTATCTCCTTAAGGTAAGATGATTGCATTATAAGTGGTCTTAGCCTAATTCTTCAGTATAAAGACTACACTCTATAGAATAGGAAACAGGAAAAGTTGTCCAGAAGGCCAAGATTTACTGAAGGGTCCTAACTCTTTGATCTCCTGGTCACTTTACTAGATTGCCTGCAGGTAGTAGGTAGACCTACTAGCCGACAATAATTACACCAGGTGTATTGGGTGGTGCTGAAAGAATCTGTGATCATACTGAATTGTCCTTTTGGCATAGTTCTGGTTCTCCTTAATGTCCCAAGGACAACTGAAGAATCTTTCAAGAAAAGAAAAAAATACTAAGCTTTATCAACCAAGGCTGAAAACTGATAGCAAATGTCAATAAGAGATAGGGATCAGTCTTTTCACTGGATCAAGCATTACAATACATGAATATAATCCTAGCTACTGGAAAGGCTAAAAGTAGAGGAACTCTTGACTTTAAGGAGTTCTAATCCAGTTGAGTATATTTACTAAGTTCAATACTGACATTGAACTTTGCTTAGGAGAGAAAAACCAGACCAAATCAAAGCTTCTCTGTCAGTCAGGGTGAGGAGAGGTCTGTGAGAGGCCTGGGATCTCCCATCTTGGGCTATTAAGTCCAAATAGGAAAACTGCATCATTAAATTAATAATGTTAATAATTTTAGTGAAGTCAAATCTCCCTACTTGCTAAATTGGCCAATGAGTTTGGGTTTTTTGGTTTGTTTGGTTTTGGAAGGTAGTCATATCTGCTGTGTGTATATTTTGTTTTTACTTTCTGTGTCCAAGGTTTCCTCCCCTCCCTTCCCCCAAAAAGAAAGAATGTAAACTAATCCAGAGATGCTGTTTTGTTGTCTTTGCATCCTTTGGGATTGCTCCTGACAAAAGTAAATGCTTCTTAAATGCTTCTTGATTGACTGATTTAACACTTCTGCCCATGGAACTCATAGAGTTCATTTCTGATCTATCCATACAATATTTTTATTGTGCAATTTCTAAAAGGAATTGGACAGAAAGTAAGACAAATCCAGAGAGTTTGATGGCACAATAATTCTCGTGTGATCTTCTCCAACTCAATCACCTTATTCTGATTAACCTTGATTTAAGTAACACAGCTAACAGATGTTTCCTTGAACTGTGACTGCAAGAAATGGGCTTGTCACTCTCTAATACAGTAGAAGAGATGGGAAAAGGGAAAAGAGGGAAATTACTCTCATTCTCCCTCTGAAGGAAGCATAGGTAATATTCCAGTCATATAAGAATCAAACTCAATAGAGCAGAAAAGGTAAGTGTAATATTTTATTCACTTTTCCTTTTCTTCAATCACTTCAATTCTTCCATCAATCAAAAAAGAGAGAGAAGGCTGTCATCATTTTGCACTGGCTTGGACAATACATACATGCCTAGGGAAGACATATGGAACATTTGCCCACTGGTACTACAAGAAAGATGCTGTCCTATAACGATCATCACCCAATCAGCAAATCAAATGGCACTCACTTCTATGTCCTAGGCACCACCTAGTAAATCACCCAAGGCTCAGAGACCCAATATTGAACTCTCATCTGTGTCTAGTTGATAATCTGATTAAAACCTGGACATAGTGGAGTATATCTGTTGGCAAACTGACATAGTTGGGAAATGATTTTTATTTTTTCACTGTTGTAAATGTAGTGGCTTTCTATTTGGTAGCTCTTTTGAGGGGCTTTAACTTGAAATCTATTTTAATTGCAAAAGATGGATTAATAATAGTTAGCATTTATAAACAGATCAATAGATAGAGAGATAACTTGAAGGCAGTTAGGTGGTACAGTGGATAGAAGACCAGATCTGGAGTCAGGAAAACTCATCTTCGTGAGGTCAAATTTCACTTCAAATATTTACTAGTGGTGTGATCCTGAGAGAGTCACTTAACCCTGCTTGCCTCAGTTTCCTCATGTGTAAAATGAGAAGAAAATGGCAAACCATCCTAGTATCTTTGCTACAAAAACCTTAAATGGGGTCCCAAAGAGTCTGAACAACAACATAATTTTAACATTTACAAAGCACTTTACACACATTATCTAATTTTATCCTCATAACAACTCTGTGACATAGGTGCTATCATTATCACCTTTTTACAAATAATTGAGGCTGAGGGAGGTTAAGTTATTTATCCAAGGTCATACAACCAATGTCTGAAGTAGGATGTGAACTCTTTCGGACTCCAAGTCCAATTCTCTACTCTGACAGGTAGTTATTAAAGCCATATTAAATTAAAATAATTATCTATTGTGTTTCCTTAACATTATTACATTGCTACTATACAGAGAGAGAGAGATTTAGTTATTATATCTATAATATAAAGCAATATTTATTTCCAAAAAACTCTCTGAATTGCAAATCTTAACAAAATGATTAATTTTAAAATCTTACTATATAGTAAAGTTATTCTTTAAGGAATGAACATTAAATGCAATTGCTACAATCTTTTCAAGTTTGTACCTGAGATCATTCTTTGTAACCCTCTTTCTTCTGATCCATTTCAAGGTATATCAATGCCAGTTCCAGTCATTGGTCTACAAGACGACTCCAAAGTCTTTAAAGAAGAGAGCTGTTTACTGGCTGATGAGAACTTTGTCCTGATTGGCTCTTTTGTGTCCTTTTTCATCCCCTTAGCTATTATGGTGATCACCTACTTTTTAACAATAAAGACACTTCAGAAAGAAGCTACTTTATGTGTGAATGATGTTGGCACAAAGAACAAATTGTCATCTTTCAGCTTCCTCCCTCAAAGTTCCCTGTCTTCAGAAAAGCTCTTCCAGCGTTCCTTGCACAAGGAACCTGTGTCTTATGGAAGGAGGACTATGCAGTCTATCAGCAATGAACAAAAGGCTTCCAAAGTCCTTGGTATTGTTTTCTTCCTATTTGTTGTAATGTGGTGCCCCTTCTTCATCACCAATGTGATGGCAGTCATCTGCAAGAAGTCATGCAATGAAAATATCATTGGAATTCTGCTGAATGTATTTGTTTGGATTGGTTACCTCTCTTCTGCTGTCAATCCATTAGTGTATACACTGTTCAATAAAACTTACCGGTCTGCTTTTTCTCGTTATATCCAGTGTCAGTACAAGGAGGACAAGAAACCTCTTCAGCTAATTTTAGTCAACACCATACCTGCATTAGCTTACAATTCTAGGCAAACCCAAGAGACACAGAAGGATGAAAAGAAAGACTCTGAGGTGACCGATAAAGACTATACTGGGATTGATATTGGAATACACAATTTAGATAATTCACCCAAGGACAGTGTCATCCCAGTGAATGAGAAGGTTAGTTCTGTGTGATCATGGTAGACAGTGAATGGCTACTATGGAGGCAACTATAAAGTACACACTGACAAAGTCTTCTCCTAACTGAAAAGAGAGAAAGACTTGGAAAAATTAGGCCAGCCTAATAGACCCATCAATAGATCAACATATTCCTCATGTTATTCTGTCAATGGAAAGCAGAGTTAAATACCATAAAAATTGCATCTTTTTTAAAAAATTAAAAGAAATTCATAAAGAATTTCAGCTATTTTAAGAATAGCCTTTACTAAACTTATTTTTTAATGTCTTAAAAAATATATTTCTTAAAGGCAAATACCATTTATGGTATAATTTTAATGATGGCCACAAATAAATCAATTTTGATATTTTTCTTTTGAAAATGAAAAACTATGCTACTGTGTCATTTATTGACAGCATAGGATTGAATTAATTACTTTCTGATATAATTATTAATAAAAAGAAATTTGAAGATAATGAATATTTTTAGAACCTTTGGAATAAAGGATAATGTTAATTAATCTGTTGACATATATATACTTAAAAAAACACCCAGGGTACTTGTCTTATAATAATAATAATACTAATAATAACTGTATTGATGAAATAATTACATAGAAAATTTGGTAATATTTTATTAATATTATTTATTCAGATGCCATTCTAAAATATAAGTGAACTCTCTGCTATTTACCATATGCTGCATTTCAAGTTAATTTTCTTCAGAAGTTATAAAATGTTATTCATTTAATACTATTTCCAGTTCCTTTTAAAAAAAAATCTATGCTTTATTCTGAATGTCTCCTGTATCCTCATGATGAATTTGGGATATATCATTGAAAGGACTTATTCATACTACCAAATAGGTTTATAGATATTGTTTTTAGAAATGATAACTCTCAACATATCCTTGGATTTTTTTTTTCTATGATACCATGTCTTCATGACAGCAACAACAAAAAAGTTTTTGAACTGAATCAGAGCGGTTGATTTTTGATGGAAACTACTGAGGCCATTCTAAGATCATGCCACATTGCATGTTTTCAGTCATTACAACTGTTTTTCAATTGATGCTAATCAGTAGAAATGAGCCTACTTGTGTTAGTCATTAAAACAGCAGAAATTAAAGAGAATTGATGTCACCTTCAATTTATTTCACACACTTTACCAAAAATGTAACCCAGGAATCAGTTTCACTCCCTTTCAGTTTCCTTTCCCCACTCCCAACCATTCCATCCCCCAAAGAATTGTTACTGATATTTTAAGGGGAATCCTATAAACCAAAACCTCTACTGTTTAATTATTAAGGCATTAGGTTCACAATCTGCCTTATTTTTGACACTCTGGCTCTTAGCTCCAGGTAGAAAAACCAAAGCGAAAATGGAAAAAACATCTTTGGCCAAACAACAGAGTAATATTTGAAAACAGTGGTCTTCTATAGGAAGCATCATGGGGAAATTGAAAGAGTTCTGAATTTGGAAACAGAGATCAGGGGATCGATCCTGACTTTTCCACTTAGCATTGTTGTAACTATGAGTAGGTCACCCAACTACTTTAGGCCTTAGTCTTCCCTTTTGCAAAATGAGTAGTTTGGGCTATTGAATTCAACAAGCATTTCTTAAGCATTTGGGATTACAATAATACAAAACATTACTTGTCCTTGAAGAAGTGACATTGTACTGAAGAGGTGGCAACTAAGTTCCATTCCGTTTCCAACTCTATTATAGACCCAATCTGCATTGCTAAAAATGCAAAGTATTATTTTTACCTTTTGTTCATTCTTTCTCAGAGAATTACTCAGTGATGCTAGACTATAATAGCAGAGAATCTGCTTTAAAGGGTTTTCTGTTTGGGGGGTTTTAAGATCATTTAAACATAGGATAGTCATAGCTTGATCATGATCCTTTCAACTATTACACTAAGTCAAATGATCCTGTGGTTGCTGTTGAAATAGATAAGATGATATGTGTTTACCAACTGGAAGGTCTCATATTGCCAATTCTGTTGAGAAATAAAGAATTACTCACCCACCCCACCCCAATTTCAACCCTTCAGAACAGATAATTAAAATGAATTGTGGGGAAGAAAGCGGGGGGGGGGGGGGGGGGGGGGGGGGGGAGAATTCCGGGGTTGCCATTTCTGTAGTTTACAGCTGCTTTAAGGAAAAATTCAGTATTTATGTCCTACCAGATATATTTCTGACCAAAGTAATGGTAGAGTAACTCAAAAGCTAGAATCTATAGTATCAGCTGATCTCAAGCCTGTTTTTGAACTGACTTATTCTTTAATGGTTATGTAGATGTATTGGATAAAGTTCAAATGCTACCAAACTTCTTGTTTAATGTATTTTGCCTTAGTTTGTGATGTTGCACATCTCTTTATGTATATTAGAGGAAATTTGGAATTCCTATCCCCCATATAGCCTCTCTTGAATTGAATGTACATAATTATTGCCTGACAGCTACCTGATAACTATATAGATATTATCAATGTTCATCAGTGTGTTTCTCACTCTCTCCATGAAGTATACATCTTTTATTATGTATATAGAGATGAAGATGGCTATGTATATATGTATATACACAGATATGTCCAAACAGTTGATCCAATATTTATATATTTATATGGAGGAAGAGAGAGAAACTAATGAAAACACATTGTATTTATATATACATATATATATAAACAAATGGGCATGTTTGTATTTTGTATATTTCAATGTGAAACTATGTTCTAAGATTTTTAATATATCCCTTGACTGTCTCAGCAGATTAAAGTAATATAGTGCCAGCAGCTTCCTCATAAATTGGAAGTTTGTCTTAAATAATTTGGGAACTCAATGTTAATATAATTGTGATGGAAATGAAAGCATATGGTTGCATGTATATGTATGTGTGTATGAACACATGCATATATATGTACAAATATATGTATATGTTGATTCTTCAAGTATCTGTGATTTCGTGGCTTTGGGTGCTTCCTCCACTAACACAGAGGGGCAGCAACATCTTTATACCTTGATAAATGGGTCTTTGTCAATTGCTGACCTTCATCACCTGGTGACCAACCTGCTAGGTTGGACCTCGGAGGAGAGACACAAGGTTCCTCGATTGTCCTGAACTCGATGCCTTTTCATCTTGCAAGCATCTGTCAGAGATTGCTCTCCCCTGGAGTAGTCACTGAAAACCGTGGTGGTTTTCACTGTACACCATAATAAGGTATTGAAGAACTACTGTGGAGGAGGTTACATATAAACACTGGTATTTGGTTTATTGGTCTCAGATAAATCAAAACCTTAATGGCACTTTATAATCTCAGTCTGGGGGTTTTCTGACTATCTTTTCCAGTGAATTCTTATTTTCCATAAGGATGTGGATTCTTTGGATACCTGATAGATCTTGAAAGACTGACTTTAAAGGATTCACTCAAGCAATAGTATTACAATTCAGATTATCAAGTTTTATCTTTTTTTTTCTTTAGTAAAACTCATGGTAAATCCTTCTAACATGATATAAAAGGATAAATGCCATCACCATCTCAATGAAAAGTTCTCAGGAGCAGAATGCATATATTTAATCTGCTTGACCACAGTGCCATCTCATGGTCATTTTAAAAAGTGCTATTCTAGCCAAACAAGTTACTGTGCTGCTTTTAGCAAATGGTGCTGTTGCCATATTTTGTGCGTCACTGGAAAATATTCATAAAGTATTGAATTATTCTGTATGATATGATATGCAACAAGTTCGGTGAAAATTATTTTGTGTATGGAGTGTGATTAAAGCAAATTTAGGATTTCAAGGAATGACTGTAAATAAAACAAACAAACTTGAAAGTGAATGAATGTAAGTGCTGTATATGTCTGTAGTTGTGTCAGTGCAAGGAAGACTACTAAGAGGACATAGGATTATGAAGATTCATCCTGCCTGGTTTGCTCTGTTTCATTTTGAGGTATTAGAGTACAACAGAATGAGTATCAGGTTTGGAGTCAGAAGATCTGGATTCAAATTCTGTGAATCCTTGGTCAATATACCTCACCTCTATTTGTATAAGAGGGAGTTCTACTCAATTTCCTAAGTTTTCTTCCAGTCCTGAATCTCTGACTCTATGATCTTAATTTTCTTTTTTTTTATTGTACATTTATTAAGCTCTTTGTGTTATGTGGAAGAAATATAAAAATGAATCTTAAAAATCTATATCATCATTGTTACTATTACTCCAATATCTCCTGCCTGACAGAAATATTGGTAGTTCCACTATTAAAAAATGATTATTGATCATCTACTGTGTGCCCCCAATGGACTCTACTTGATAAGAACATGAACAGTATACAATTCATTATACTTGGAATTAAGTATAATGGAATCGAGAGTCCTCATTCTTTAACTATAGTTATGTGACCTTGGGCAAATCTCCCAACCTCTTCTAACTTTATCTACCTTCCCTAAAAAACTAGGCACAATATTTGCTCCAACAATCTCATATAGTTAGATTCATAAAGAAATTTAATATTTGGAGAGTCATGAAACCCTATTCTTATTGTTCTACTGGAGACAGGAATAGAATTCGTACTCCTGTTTATCTAATTTATTGCTATATCTACCTCATCATCTCTTAGAAAATACAGTTAATCAGAGCTAGCAATAGAGAGGTAGTTGAAACAACCTTTATAATGTAGCATGAGGGATGCTTTTCAATGTTGATTTTAATAAACGAGTAAATCTTAAGAGCAGAACCATGACATTTAGGTATTGATTTTGTAGAAGAATCAAGAATAATTTCAAATGTTGCCTGGAGCACCCAAATTCTTGTCATGGCTTTGCAAATCCAATCCAAATGTTTGAGCATTGTATTTACTCACACAAACCAACATGAAAAAATTGAGGCAATTATCTGTGCTAGTTTTTGTCCTAGACATGTTAGTATATTGTTTAAAGAAGTTCCAGTTTAAAAAAAAAAACAAGTTTTTACAAATATAGAGTCTTAGAATGTTAACTAGATCTTTGATTTATTTGCCCAGAGTCACCCACTATATATGCACATAAATTCAGAAAGTATATTCCACTTGAAAAATCCTGGAATATTTCAACCCAAAATTGGGTTGGCATTATTCAAGCACCTCTTTCATTTTTATGTTTCTCTTCTCTTCCCCTACCCTTACCCTTCAGGCACTGAGTATCTTAATGCCCCTGAATTCCTCTAAAACCTCTGTTTCCTATTCTCTGACTTCTCCCCAAATAAAATTAGCCTCCCATTCCCTCAGGAATCTATTCTCAATAAGGAATTAAGTGTAGCTAATATTTTCATAGTTAAAACTGGTTCAATAGATAGCTACAGTAACTTTAGAAAAGTGACACACTTTATTCAGTTTCTGAATCTTTTTTTTTTTTTAGCATTTTGCAAGGCGAATGGGGTTAAGTGGCTTGCCCAAGGCCACATAATTATGAAGTGTTGGAGGCCAGATTTGAACTCAGGTACTCCTGACTCCAGGGCTGGTGCTCTATCCAATGTGCCACCTAGACACCCCAGTTTTCTCCTTTTCAAGATGAACAGGTCATATTATATTCTAAAACGTCTTCAGCTATAAAGTTACATGAATCTGTGACTGCTAAGGAGGCTCTGTCACATCTTTGATGATGTAAGGCACAACTTCATGTAAAAAGGTGATGGGGGGCACTAAAAGGCTTTCCCACAATTTTTTCCCAAATTCCTCAGAACTAAAATCTAAGGTAATTTTATTTTCATATTTCCATGGAAAGCTCATGTCAGTATTAGAGTACACCTGATCTTAACCAATACTTCAGTCTAATTTGGGAATAAGATCTCTTGCAGAGTATCACGAGAATTTGTGATTTGATCTGACATGGAACACTGTGATCAATAACGTGGTTAAAGATATAGATGACAAGCTTGTCAGATTTGCAGAATGGTTAACACAGTATTAACAGAATCAAAATTCAAAAAGATTTAGAAAGAAGAGAATGCTGAGGAGAATCTAGTAAGATGAAATTTAATAGGAATAAATGTAAAGAGTTACCCATGGGTTCAAAAAATCAATTTCTCAAGTACAAGACAGGAAGATACTGAAAATCTAAAGGAAGTCACTAGGAAAATGCCATATAAAGAATTAGAATTATTTGAAGGAACTGAGGAGATGATCCTGGGGAACAGTAATCTTAGAATAGATATAATAGCTATCTTCAAGTAGATATCATATATTCCCCATCCCAATGATTCTAATCCCACAGCTGTCACCATAACAAACCCTATTCCCCACCTCCAGATGTCTATTCCCTTACCCATAAATCTACATATCTAGCCCTCATCCCTATGTACTGCATCACCAACTATTTTTTGGAAATATTTGAACTTGTTGTCTGATAGACATTGCAAACTCAACAACAAAATACAACTCTTTTTTCCCATTTTTACTCCCCTTTTCCCAATGTCTCTATTGCTATCAAGGTATGATATCACACAGGCTTAAAACTGTAATATTTATCTTCAAATCCTCACTCTCACTTAACCCACAAGTTCAAAAACCTTCACAATTTCTTTGGTATATTCTATTCTTTCTAATCACTTAGCTGCCATTTTAATTCAAGCCTTTGACATTGGTGGTCTGAATTTTGTAAAAGTCTTTTAGTTGGTCTCTTCAAGTGTCTTCCTTCTTCAATCCATCCCTTATTTACCTACCAAAGTCATTTTCATAAAGTGCTGACCTAAACATATTTCAATGACTCCCTATTACTTTCAAGATCAAATATAAAATCATCTGTTTGACATTTAAATCCCTTCACAACCTTTATAGTCTTCTTTCATTTTACCTCCTTTCTACAATCCAGTGACCCTGGAATTCTTGCTATTCCTTGCACACAACACCCACCCAATCTTCTGACTCCATGAACACTCTTCCTTCTCCCTTCTGTTTCCTCTTTTATGACTCAGCTCAAAAACCCAACCTCTGCAGGAGGTCTTTCATTGTTCCCCCCCCCATCTGCTCCTTTTCTTCTAAGATTTCTTCCCATCTACTCTCTTTCTTTCCCTGCCCATCTCTGTGTATGTCTGTCTCTGATAGTATGTGTCTCTTCCTTCCCTTCTCTCTCTCTCTCTCTCTCTCTCTCTCTCTCTCTCTCTCTCTCTCTCTCTCTCTCTCTCTCTCTCTCCTCTCTCTCTCTCTCTCTCTCTCTCTCTCTCTCTCTCTCTCTCTCTCTCTCTCTCTCTCTCCCCTCTCTCTCTCTCTCTCTCCCCTCTCTCTCTCTCTCTCTCTCTCTCTCTCTCTCCCCTCTCTCTCTCTCTCTCTCCCCTCTCTCTCCCCCTTTATGTGTGTGTGTGTTTAGATAATCAGTTCAATCAGTTATGCATGTTTTCTCCTCCCATTAGAATACTCTTTAAGGGAAGACATTGTTTTCACCTTTCTTTGTATTCCTAGCAGTAAATCAGTGCATGACACATAAAAACTGCATTTTGATTGAGTAAATCAAGAATTTAAAGAGCTGCCATGCAGAAGAAGGATTACAGCTGCTCTGCTTGGTCCTCTAGGGAAGAACAAGTAGTAATAAGAAAAAGTTTCAAGCAAGGATATAGATGTGGGCTTTCTCCTTGTAAAAGAGAAATCTCCTTAATATTAGAGCTATCCAAAATTGTAATTGGATACCCCAGAAGATAACAGGTTCCTCCTCACTAGTGGTCCTCAAGCAAAAGTTGGAATGCCATTTATTGGTTACATTGTAGAGAAAAATATTGTTCAGGTAAGGATTTGTTCCATCTAGGTGACCACTCAGGACTCTTCCAAATCCGAACTTCTATCACTCAGTGAATTAAATTTCTAACAATTCTAAGATAAGAAAGGAAGTTAAAATGTTATTTAAAATAATTGTCTTTTTAAATAATTTATTTTATTTTCAATTCAGGAAACAAAACAAACATTTCTGTAACAATATAGTAAAAACAGATGATTGCACATGAAATAGAAAATCTACTATATACAACTTGCTGTTCTTCCAAACAACAAATTTATTATGTAAATTTCTTCTTCCTCTCTCACACACTCTAGTGATGGCACACATTTAGACACAAATAGTATATATATGTTTATAATACATGATAAATATTATTCTGTACATTCTACTATCATTCCCTCCTGGATACAAACTATTTCACATGTCTTTATTTTTAATTTGTATATTTATAATATTCAAAAGACTAGTCACTCAAAGTCAATCTTAACGTACAGTATTGCTTTACTGTGAAAGTACTATTCTCTTGTTTATACTGCACTTTCACCTATATTCCTGCTAATCTTTCATAGCTTTCTAAAGATATTGAGCTCATCATTTCTTATATATAGGTATTCCATCACAACTTCATCACAACTTGTTCAGACATTTCCCAACTGATGAAGATTCCTGCAGTTTCCAGTTCTTTGCCACCACAAAAAGCCACTATAAGCATGTCATTCACATTCAAAGTTATAATTACTATTTGTGAATTTCTCTCCATGAGTATAATCCTGAGTGGAAAAAATGGATATTTGATGAACTGAAAGTCTTTTAGGTAATTGTAACAACAATTTAAAAAACTCAATGGAAAATTTTATATAAAAAGATTCAGAAAAAAATATAAGGAAAACATTACAGACTAATTATAAAACATTCATCAAACTGCTTACTTTTTATATGTGTTTGTGAAAATGTTATCAGTATTCTTATACTGTCATTACTAAGTTAGTTTGAAAGAAAGGTTGGGATTAAGTTGTGCATTTTGGGATGATTCTATAAAAACAAAATTGGGTAGAAAAAAGTAAAAGGGAACAATACATTATAAAAATAGGGTGTGAAAGGGAGAACTAACACAAAAGAAGCAGATGGGAGGGCTGATAATATTGGAATAACTTAATTTTGGAGATAAACATATACAAAGAGGCTGAAAAAAAGATATCATACTCTTCTATCAATATTTCTCAAACTTTTTTTTTGGGGGGGGGGGACCAGACGAGAACTCCCTTGAACTCTCTTACCTTAAAAAAAAAACCAAAGGATCAAGTCCACAGAGATTAAACTTACAGAATATAAAACTTGACCAATCTTTTTAAGTGATGCTACTAATAAGAGAGAGCCAAGATGATTCACTTTATGTTTTTATTGCCAAGTAATCTTTTGTGGAATGCAAAGAAGAAAATTTTGAACAAAATAATAGCACTTTTCTACTATATACAGAGCCAAAATGTTTGAAATTTATACTGCCTGTCTTATTACATTATCTTTAGTTAGTAAAATACTATCTCAGATGCTGCCAGACAACATATATTTTATTAGTCAAATGAGCTGGCATGAATAATAACTTTGGTCAGTGATAAATTACAGAATCAAATTCAATATTCCTTCATTCAATTAAAAAGTAAACTGATCCGGCACACTAACAATTTTTAAATATATATGTATTTACATAAAATATCTAAAACATTTATTGAGTAAATGGGTTTTTATTCACAAACATACATCTCAGATTCTTACAAACTGTACTTAACCTATTGGGGCCATTGTCAGTTGCCCTGACCTATGTCTTACTACTGGACTCTTAAAAATGCCAAAGGAGTGAGACATCAACTTCACACAGCCCTGTCTCACTTAAATCTGATTCACTTTCAAGTTAAGACATTACCCTTCTAATGTCCTTGGTATTCTTCAAGAACTAAGGGCAAACAAACAACCTAAAGCAACACACAAATACAGTAGCCTACCATAGTTAATGCCTTCTAATCATGATAATTTTATTACATTTGTCCATAAATATTCATAAGTAAGTTTTCTACATTTTTAAAATTTTTCTAGGATTCTAGAATGCAAATGACAGAACATTTCGATTCATTCAGTCTGGTAAATACATTTATTTAATCTAAAATTGTTGAAGTGGTTTGGGAAATGATACTCACAAAATCATAGAATTTTTAAGCATAAAGAAGATTAGAGATTATTAGGGGATTTAACATTCCCATTTTACAAATGTGTCCCTGAAGTGAAGAGATTTGCCCAGTGTCAGACAGATTGTGGCAGGTCTGAAGATAAAACCCAACTCTCGCAAGTCTTAGTTCAGACTTTTCCTTAGATTAGAATGGGGGCATAATAATTTTATTTGGAATTTATCTCTGAATGTTTAGTAGGCTGTGAAAGAGACAGCACAATTCTTTCCATAAGTACTTAATGAATAACCACAGTAAAAGTAAATAAAAATTTTGGTAAATAAAGATTTACCTGAACCCATTTATAAAATTAGGTTAGAATTTCTTCTTACTACCTCTTCATCTTTGTGTCTTATCAAGCATGGCTTAACCTCCTGCAGGTGACTATGAGATAGCAAATCAAACAACAGTTGCATTGTCCTCAAGATCAAATTATCTGAGACTAACATAAAAACTGAAGATGTTTCACTTAAAGAAGAGGGGAAATAATATAATAAAATATGTAAGCAAGTATATAGAAGAGAAAATAGATGCATTATGATTGACTCCAGTTTGGGACATGGCATAAATAATCAATAAGTCTATATTAAGTGCATATGATGTACCAGACACTATTCTAAAAAAAGAATAATAAAATGAAAAATAAAATAAAAATAAAAACTGTCTATCATCAAGGAACTTACAAAGAACAACAAGGCAAGAGCTCATGTAAAGGTGGGATTTGAGTTGAGTCTTTGGGATCCCAAAGGGGTGAAGGTAAGGAGGTGAAAGTGAGGGGAAAAGTACAGTCCAGGTACAAAGAACACCTTGTAAAGAAAGGGCAATAGTAAATGAAGAACTGTATATGAGGAACAATAAGTACACAAATCTGGATAGATTTTAGGGTGTAGGTGGGAAAATAGAGTATGAGAACAGAAAGGTAAGGTGAATTATGAGAAGTTTTAAGTACCTAAATAAGAAGCCACTAAGGTTCATCAAATAGAAAGAAGAATATGTACTTAAAGAAAATCACTTTAACAGCTGTGTGAGAGATGGAACAGAATGAAGATAGACCTAAAACAGAGAAATTAATTAAAAGGCTAATGAAGTAACCTAGAAAAGAGATGATGAGAGCCTGGACTAGAATGATAGAAATATAAGGAGAAAGAAAGAAAACATATGGTAGATAGAGCAGATAGCAATAAATTACAAGATATGGCAACATCCTGGTTGTGGGGTAAATGAAACAGAGAAATAGAAAATGACATCAAGGTCATGAGCCTAAGTGACTAGAAGAATGGTGCTGCACTCAATAGTAATAGGAAAATTTTAAAAAGGAGTGAACTTGAGGAAAATAGTTCTTTTTTGGACATGTTAAATATACAGTAAACAACTGGGAACTCAGGAGAGAAGAGAAGTTTGGGAAAAAAGATGTAAGAATCATTTGGACAAATATTGAATTTGATCCATTTGATCCATACCATAACTTTCTGAGGTGGATACCATTATTATTCCCATTTTTCAGATAAGGAAACTGAGCCTGAAAAAGGCAAGTGACTTGCTCAGGATCACACAGTAAGTTTCTAAGATGAGCTTTGGCTAAAAGGCTTGTTGTCAACAAGTTCAGAAGTCTTTCTACACCATGCTAATTCTCTTGTCCAACAATGAATTGGACTAGATGACCTTTGAGATCTTTTCCAACTCCAAAATTTTGCAAAGTTGTGTCCCACCTAACAGATCCCATCTGACAAATAATCAGTGAAATAATGTCAAGGTTCTGCTTTAAAGTCTTATATTGTGCTTAGATCACAAGAAGCAGAATGCTAAAGGTCATCAAGCAAAATTTTAAATAGTGACATATTCCCGGAAATTTTTTAAAGCAAAACTGCTAAAAAAAAACGGCATTCTTTTCAGTCCTTTTGTATCATCTTTGCAAAATTTAAGATTATTCTTCTCTGACTCCAAGCTTCTCAATGGCATGGATCAAGAAGAAAAATTTCAGGAAAACAAATTAAAGAGCACTGGATTTGGAGTTGGAATTTGGCTCAAATCACAACCCAGTCCTTCATTCCACATCCATCTTAACACAAGATATTTAATCTTTCTTGGTCTTTGTTTTCTATGAGCTCAATTCAACAAACCGTTATTTCATTCACATGAATATAGTTTAAATAGAGGCATACTGGATAGAGACCTGGGCTTAAATCTCAATGTGACCCTGGACAATTTGTTTAATAACTCAATGCCTCCATCCAATTCTCTAAATCTCTAAATTCAAGAGAAAGTATCAAACTGCATTGATATACAAGAAGTTATTCTCTACACGGATGAAATCATAGGTCCTTTTTTAAAAAATTATACTAGACACGACTTTTCAGAAAGAAAATGAAATACTTTCAGGAATAACATATTACACAGTCAAGAATGCTTTTCTCAAACTTCAACAATTTATCTACTATACTGTGGATTGAACTAATATATATATATATATATATATATATATATATATATATATATAGTATACAATCTATTTTTCCATATTACATATATGTATTATAGTATGTGGATTAAACTATATACTATATATAGTAGACTATATGTATGCATTTATATATATATATATGTATGCATACAGTATATGGATTAAACTAGATGATTTCTGAGATTCTTTCCAACTCAATATTAAGGGTGAAAGGAAAGTATCCTGTAGGATCATAGATCTAGAGCTGAAAGGGACCTTAGGGGCCAGTTCATCTAATGCTTCATTTTACAGATAAAGAAACTCATACCCAGAGAGGTTAGGTAAATTGCCCAAAGCTACACAGGTAGTATGTATCAGGAATAGGATCTGAATACATTTCCTCCAGTTCCAAAGATGCACTTCCCAACAGGGAGTGATATTGATATCTAGATAGCCCTTGAGCTATCTAGAAAAGTGATAAGGATGCCAAGAGGTCAAGGTGAATAGGGAAAGATTTCTAGTCATAAATAGTCTTCAAAGTCCCTTCTAGTCTAAAAACCTATGATCCCAAATGATAGAGTCAGGCAAACCAGAGAAGAATGAAAAGTGATGAAATTAAAGGAAAATTATACTAAAAGAAACTAGAGGAAGAAATGCAAAAGCACAAAATACAATGATTGCTTCAGAATGCTATATGTCTAATGAGACAAGTGGCATAAACTCTGAAGAAAATAAACTTTTTACTTTCAAAGACATTGAAATGTTCTTTTTCTCTCTCTATTGAATAGAAAAATGAAAAATGTTGCTCATTTATGCACAAATAGAACAACTAAAGTAACTGATCATTTCAAAATTTTAAAAAGACAAGACATTTTCAAGACTGATGGAATGCTGGGGAGAGAGCATTATGTTTTTACAAAAGGACACTACTCCACTATCAATCTTCCAGGAGTCACCAAGACAATCAACTAGTATCAAATTAATATTAAATTTGTTTAATTAAATTAAAATTGTTTCTCTGCTACAGCACCTGTGAGAGTCCATTTTTGGAAATGTACCCATTCATAGGTAAGGACACTAATGTGTCAGTGGTTAGATGGTCCCATCCAAGTATAAAGAATTATTCCAAATTAACAATAGTGTCTACAGACGTAAAAACATAGCTGTTAATAAATCAAATATCATATCACTGTTTGACTATTTAAAGTAACATGAATAAAATGCTGAATCCATTATAAGGCATTTAGAACATCTAGACTTGGGGGCAGCTAGGTGGTGCAGTACCTAGATTACTTACTACCCTCGGAGCTAGGAGGACCTGAGTTCAAACCTGATCTCAGACACATAACCCATTGCTATAAATATTTTTTTAAAAGAACATTCAAATTCAGAGATATTTACTTGAATGAATGACTTTGAAAGACAACTGAAATCATTCCTACTTGGAAAGTAGGTGTTTGGTCTATATTTCTACCTAGTTAAGTCAAACTTTACATCCTTCATGGTCTTGAATGAACCCTAAATCATTCTCAGAAGTTGGAAAGAATCAAAATCTTGTGTATACAATTATGCATGCTATTATTTGTACTTTGTTTTCAAAGAGGATCTATGCAATAACAACAAAGGTGATGTCTTGATTTGTCTGTGAATTAAAAATAAATTAGAAAGCTGTACAGCTGTACAGTCAGCCTCCCTCTTCTTCCAGTCATTAAAAGTCCAAGATTAAAGTCAAGATGACTGGCAATGGTCCAGGATGTAGTGAATGTCCTTGGTATCTTTGATGTCTTACCAAGCTCTAAGTGCTTCACATCTTTTGCTTCAGTTGCCTTCATGGTGGTTGGAACAAATGGTTCTCATGCTCTCATTCTCCTAGCATAAGGCTCTACATGCTTGGGTAAGACACTGCCTAATTCACAATGGTTACCCTCAAACCTGGTTTAGCCTGTCTGCCAAGACAGGTTACTGGTGTATGGCTACTGAAAATACTACAACTTCTTGGAGCACAGGTGAGACTTGAGTGCTAGGAAGACACCAAAGGTATCGAGCAGCCCTGAAAAGGGCTCAGCAAGACCTCACAGCAGAGGCACTAGTCCTCCTTCAACATCCCATATACTCTGTATACTATATTTGTGCAACCTTTTTTTTCCAAATTTGAAGAATAATGAAAAGAATTTCAGTATGGTCTAGTTCAGTTCTCTCCTTTTTTACCAAGAAATGTACCAAGGGAATTCTGGAATCATAGGTAGAAGAGATAGAAGAAATCTTAGAGGTCTACTCATTTTAGAAATATGCCTAAATCACTTTCATAAGAAGCAATATAGCTCTTTAATGTTTTCAAAGTGTTTTACATATGTTATTTGTTTTTCCAACAACCCCATGAGGTTGGGATTTCATAAATAATTACTCCCATTTTATAGAAGAGGAAACAAGTTCAAAGAGATTAAGTAATGTTTTTCACCATAATAACAGGATACTAATCATCTAAGTCTAAATTTGAACCCAGATCTCTAGACCTCAAATCTAATATTTTTCCACTATGTTTATATTGCCTTTCATGACTATGCTATGTTTCTTTTCATGACTTATTCTCAAAAGTTAAATATTTAAGAATGGTATCCAGGACTTGTGAAAAAGCTAACACCCCATCTGAATTGCCTCTGCAGGATGGATCACATACTGTGAAGTATGTGATTTAATAAAATTATCTTAAAACATGATAGAATTTGTCTCCTTTGAAGAGATGGACTTATGATTCAGTTTATTTTCTTCTATCAGGCTCTTTTCTCTCTTTGATATATATATTATATATATATAATATATATTCATATACAAGGGAATATTACTTACGATTAGTTCCTCCTGCATGAAAGAAAGATACATTAACTTTTTTGTCCTTCATTACAGTGGAATGACAAGAAAAAATTTGTGATCTATGTTCCTCATTTGAGCCAAAAATTTTTCCCTACCCTTTTCCCTTCCCCAGTCATAAGAAAGGATTAAAATTGAAAGCAAGTATCATGTGGAATGCTGAGTAAAATCTGTTGAATTTTGTAAATTCTATTTACAAAAGTAAATTTTACTATATTTACCTTATTGGTTGCCTAGCACAAAAGTACTAATTCTTTCAAATGGCATCAAATTCTCCTAAGATTAAGTTGCTTCTCTTTTTTATGACAATGCACATCTATTTAACCTAAAAATCTCATCATAATGAATAACTGCTTCAAGTTTATCACAAAAAAACTATCTTTTGTTAGAATTTGTTAGAATTCAATTCCATACAATACAATAAGCATTTATTGTCTTCTACTTGCAAAGCCCTGTGACACTGGAGACACAGAGGAGGAAAAAAAAGGAAAACAACTCCTGCCCTCAAAAAACTTGTATTCCAGAGCAGAGAGGGTACAAGTTGAAGTCTTATAAATCTAATCCTCTGGAAATAAAATTTCCTGAAGGCAATAAAAAGAATTGCAACATTTCTGAGTATTTGTCATGAAATGGAGTTGTATTTAGATGGCAGCTCCACTAATCATGCTTGCAAGATTCTCATAAACAGGCAGTGCACTGATCACATTAACTAATTACACAAACTGCATTATAATGTAACAGAAATTAAACCATTTATAAATGGAAAGCTTCAATATTCAATGTAGTCTAAGCCCTGAGAATAGGGGATGGGGAAAATCTTAGCAAAAAAGGCATGGCTGCTAAATCAGAGACCATACTTTAGACAGCCTGAAAGGGAAACAGGGAAATTTTCCCTCTGGACAGAATGAGAAGTCATGGATGAATTACTATCTCTAGTAATATAGGAAGTGGACACACTAATGAGCTTATAGATTCTATGGAGTCAGAATCATAGAATTTCAGATTTGAAAGGAAACTCAGAGATTCTCCATCTAATCTAATGCATATCTGAACAGTAATTCCTTTTACAACATCTTCCAACAATTAAGGAGAACCTATTACCTTCCAAAGCAACCTATTCTAATTCTGGGCAGTTTTATTTCTAGAAAATTTTCTTTACAAGAAGTCCAATTTTGTCTCTATAAATTTCACCTATTGATCCTAGTTTTTTCTTTGAAACTAAGCAAAACAAATAAATGCCCTTTTCCACATGAGAGAGACCATCAAAATTTAGAAAACAGCTTTGGATCTTCCCACCCTCAAATATTCTCTTCTAGGTGGCACAGTGGATAGAGAGCACTGACCTTGGAGTCAGGACAGGAGTTTGAATCCAGCCTCAGACACTAGACACTTACTAGCTGTGTAATTTTGGGCAAGTTGCTTAACCATGATTACCTCTCATCCAGGGCCATCTCCAGTTGTCCTGTTTCATATCAGACTACTGGACCCAGATGACTCTGAAGGAGAAAGTGAGGCTGGTGACTTAGCATAGCACCCCTAATTCAAATCCAATAGATGTGCTTGCTATGGCATCATCTCCCTGATGTCATGGTCTTCTTTAAAAAATGAAGAACAAATATGGTTATTAAATGTCTCTAGTTACTATACTTTATGCGATTATCATAAGATAATAACTTTCTCACTATCCTGGTTATCCTTTCTGATTCAATGTCTTTCTTGAAATGTGGAACCCAGAACTAGGTAGGCTATTTCAGATGTGATCTAATAAGAACTAATCAGAGTGGGATTATCATCTTTCTAAAACCACATCTTTTAATGTAGCTTAAAGCTACTTGGCATTTTTTAATGTCACAATACACTGTAGTTCATTAAAATCCACACCTTTTTCCTTTACAGATTGTCCAATCACATGTCATTTTAGAATGACATGATAAATGTCTTTAATAAGTATATGTCTCTGTTTTATGAGGATCAAATCAAGACAAGAAGAATTTATTAAGAACATACTATATGCTACTAGTATGCATAATACAAAGAAATGCAAAAAAACTCATTACTCTTAAGGAGATCAATGTGGGAGAAATATGCAAATGCTATAACAAGATACATACAGGAGCTGTATGGGACAAACTGGAGATAATCTTAGAGAAAAGGCAATAATATTAAGAGAGAAATATAGCTTTCTATAGAAGATGGGACTTATTTGAGGATTTTTTTTGAAGAAGCCTTAAAAGCCAGATCATAGAGATGAGAAGAAAAAAAGTTTCAAACATAGGGACCAATGAGTGAAAATGCCCAGTTAGGAGATGGAATCTCTTATGAATTAAATAACAAGATTCACAGAGTACTGGGGGAAAGAAGACAACTAAGATGTAAGAAGAAAGGAAAGGTTACAGGGCATGAGGAGAGAGGAGAAATAAGTGAAGGGTTTTCAAAGCCAAACAAAGAAATTTATATTTGATACTGAAGTGATAGGGCTCACTGGAGTTTATGGAGTTGAAGTATAATGAGGTCAGATTTGCACTTTACAAAGATCACTTTGAAACTAAGTAGAGGGTGGACTGAAGTGGGAGAGACCTAGTAGTAGTATCAGAGGAGAGAAGGGAGAGATGTTAAAAAAGATAAAATCAATAGGCTATGAGTTTGTTGTTTATAATATTGTTTTAATGTGCTTTTTTCATAGTTTGCATATTCAAAAAGGTCTTATACATGAGTAAAATAAATAGAATAAATAGAAAATAGAAATGACAGAATTTTCCAGTAGTTAATTGGATATGGAGGGTGAAAAAAGAATGAGAATTCAAAGATGGCATCTAAGTTTTGAGCTTGAGTGATGGTGATATAATAGTACTACTGTAATAGTACAGTAACAGGGAAATTCAGACAAGGGAGAGTTTGAGGGAAAAGATGTAGCTCAGTTTGGGGCATATTGCATTTGATGTAAACAAGACAAAAATCATCAAATAAAACAGTATAGAGGGGGAAAGAGCCCAAGATAGAGTTCTGGGACTCTAGCAAAAGAAATTAAGAAGTAGTAGTCAGAGAGGAGGAGGACAAAAAATGTCACTAAAACATAGAGAGAGAAAAGTATCAAGAAATGGATGTTTGACTATGTCAAAGGTTACAAAGAAAGATCAAGAAGAACTGAGGAAAGGGTCATAATTTTTGGCAATTTAGAAATCACTAGTAACTTTAAAAAGAGCAGTTTCAACAGATAAATGAGATTGAAAGCCAAACTGCAGAGTTATAGTAAGAAGAAAGGAATTGGAGGCACAATTGTAAATCACTATCAAAGAGTTCAACCACAAAAGAAAGAAAAGATATAGTAGACCTAATGTGGAAGGATGACTCAAGGGAGGATTTTTTGAGGATAGAGAAGACTTAAGTGTGTTTGTAGACAGGAGGAAGCAACTGGTAGGGAAAGAGAGGGAATAATGTGAATGTGATTACCTGGGAATAGGATAAAAATCTGGAAAAGTTGCTGTGGGAATGAAAGAGTGAATCAGTTTGGAAGATGTAAAAAGATTAGTTTGATACAATTCTTATGGGGGAAGTAATGTGCAATCAATTATAAGTATATACAATATACATATAGGATAAATTAAGTAATGTCAGAGCAATAAACTAGAATATCACTGAACTAAGCTATTAATCTATGGAAATTTTGCCTGATCTCAACATATGCATGAGATAACCTGGTTTGAGGAGAGAGGTTCGAAGATTATATTTTACTTTACTGAGGCTATTTTTAAAATAAAAAGCAAAATATATATTCTATAATCCTATAACTATATAACTGTATAGATATAGTATGATATAAAAATATTCTACAAAAATTTGCATATTTCTTATATCTTAATTCACAGACAATTCTCATTTAAAATACACAGATATGAAAATGTCAGCACATGGATCAGGAATTTCTGATATCTTCTTGAACACATTTTTAAAAAATTAATCCTATCTATGGTCTTTTCTATTCCTTTAGAATCTTAGCTTCTTTGAAATATCCTTCAAGTCAGTCCATGATTTTTAAAATTGTGCTGGTTATTCTACATATAGTCAATCAAATTCGATTGCTTTTTCTGACTTTTTATCTCCTTTCAGTTCCATTGCAACTTTCTCATTTAGCACATAAAGTCCTTTGACTTTTATGATGTTCTCTCCTTGTTCTTTTGCTAATTCAGCAAACACACCTATAACTCTACCCCCCCCCAAGTTATGGGAGTCTCCCAAGGTTCTATTTTTAGTTGGACTCTCTTTCTACATTCACCCTTGGCAATTACATTATCATCATTAAAATAATAATAGCCAATAATTTATGTAGGAAGTAACAAGAGAATTCTGTCAGATCCAAGAATACTGGTTCAGTTTTTACTTCTGACAAATAATGACTGTGTAACCCTGGGCAAGTTGCTTCTCAATGTTTTAGACAACTATTTAAGACTCTTAAGTAGAAGACAAGGTGCTGATCTGCAGTAATTCACTACACCAAAAAAAAATCATATCTCCAATCTTCCTTATTTATATATTGTGAAAATGTATACTTTGATTTGCTTGAGCTTCCCCTTCCCCCCATTATCCGGTTAACTGGAAGGATTGTATGAGGACTAGCTATATTGGTTTGACAAGTCAACAATCCTTTGTGGTGAAAGTCTTCAACTAGACTTTCAAAAAATCAACAACTTCAAAATCTATTGAGCTCAAATCAGCTTTGAAGCAAACCCTGGATCATTTGATGGTTTATGGTCTTTTTACATCCCCTTATCTTATTTCTTGTGCTCAAGCCTTGAACTGTCCTGGAATACTTTTCTCTCCCTCCTGGAGCTTCCCTTTTATGGAAATGGAAACTATTCCCCCACCTTTCTCCCCAAATTCTCTGCTTCCCTTTGTTTGAAAAGCTCAAATAGCTAATCTTTCCAATTGGGCCTTGAACATCTCAGAATTTCCAATTTGCAAGCTTTTTCTAAGATGTTCTAAGCATTAAAACAGAACAATCCCTTTCCCTAGAATAAATACAGTTCTACCTGTTAAAATTTTTATCTTATTGGAAAATACCTAAATGAATTATGATTATGTATATTATATATATACAGGCAATGGAATATTATTATACCATAAGAAATGAAAAAGTGGACAGTTTCAGGAGAAACTGGGGAGATCTCTATGAACTGATGCAGAATAAAGTGAACATAACTCAGAGAACTATTTATGGCAACAATAACAACAGTGAAATTCTTTAGAATTTTGATCAAAGTAATGATAAACCTTGAATCAAAAAGACTAAAGATAAAAATACACCTGGAGAGGTTATAAATTTAAAAGACAGAGAGACTCATGCATTTGATGATGAAGAAGATGGTGTTTATCCTTTGTTCTTGAAGGAGATGAGGATAACAGGAAGGTAATATCATGACAGGCACAAGAATTGGATTTGAGTTGAGGGGTGCTGTAGTAAGTCACCAGTCTTGCTTTCTCCTCCAGAGCCATTTAGGTCCAGTGACCAGATTTGAATCAGAAGGACTGGAGATAACTCTGGATGTGACACAATTAGGGTTAAGTGACTTGCCTAAGATCACACTGCTAATATGTATCTGAGGTTAGATTTGAACTCAGGTCCTCCTGACTTCAGAACCAATGTGCTAATCACAGCCATCTAACTGGGAAAAAAAGGAAAAACAGAGTATTTGATGACATGATCAATGAAAAACTTTATTTTCCTGAAATATGCAGGTTTATGATGAGTAGTTTGATTTGGCAGGTTTTATTGCTGTTGAATGGGATGAGGGAATGAAGTGGGAGCCACAGATTATAAACACTTGTTAAAATTAAAAAATAATATTAAAGTTTTTTTTCAAGGCCCAGTTGAGACCTTTCTATAAGACTTTTTTAATCTCTCCTCCCAGAAATATTTTCTCCCTCCTCAAATTTCTCATGTCACCCTGACCTGTAAAACTTCTCTTTTCACTATGCCATCTAACACTTGAGTATAATCATACAATATATTTCATAGATTTTTGTAATAATGACCATCTTCCTGTGGGTCCTTTTGAGTCATTCATTGAGCCAAGGATTATTGTGCTTTCTTTACTTCTCGCTATTGTTCTCAACATCCTCAGGTAAGTATGACCTTGAAATATACTTCCCACTAATCTTTTCTTCTTTCTTATTTATGCTCTCCTGCTCCCACTGGTGTATCTAACCTTTTTTTCACTCCCACAAAAGGTTCCCAACATATTCTAACAACAACAAAAAGTTCTATCAAGCAACAGTTCTCAAAGTGTGGCAACAGGGACTAAAAGGACTTTATATATACCCTATAAAATATATAATCTACGTGTTTAAAATCTCCTGAGGGAAGTCCCTCAACAATTTTTTAAGAGTATAAAGAATGTGCTTGCTTTGGCAGCACATATACTTAAAGAAGGTTAGCATAATCCCTTTGCAAAGATGACATACAAATTCAAAAAGTACTCCATATTTTTTACATAATACCCAATAAAATGACTGAAGTAATCTAGTGTTTAACTAACACAAAGATCCAAACTTTGGGAACAAGAACTCACTATTTGAGAAAACAAGTTCTGAGAAAACTGTAAAGAAACTAGATATGGGCCAGCATTTCACCTATTATACCAAGATAAGTCAAAAGAGATGCATGATTTAAACATAAAGGGTGATATCAAAAGCAAAATAGGGAAACATGCAAAAATTCACCTGTCAAATGTATGGATAAGTTAAGAGTTTTTGACGAAACAAGAAAGCATTACAGGAGGAAAACTGAATAATTTTGATTTCATTGAATTTAAAAGGTTTTGCACAAACAAAAACAAGGCAGCCAAGATTCTAAGGAAAGCAGGAAACTGAGGAGGAAGAGTGAGGAATTTATAGTGTATTTTTCTGAAAAAAGGCTTCATTTCTCAAATAGAGAACTAGGTCAAATGTACAAGACTATGAATCATGTCCCAAATGACAAATGGTCAAAGGATTCAAAGAGAATTTTCAGAAGAAGAAAACAAAGTTATCTACAATCATAATAAAAAAGTTCTAATTCACTATTGATTAGAGAAAGACAAATTGAAACAATTCTGAGTTTCTACTAACATCTATCAGATTGGCTAATGTGATGGAAAATGAAAGTAACAACTATTTAGGAATGTGGAAAAATTGGGACATTGATGGAGTTGTGAAATGATATAAACATCCTGGAAAATTATTTGGAATTATACCTAAAGAACTATAAAACTGTGCATACCTTCTGACCCAGCAATACCACTACTAGATCCACACCCCAAAGAAATCAAAGGAAAAGGAAAAGCACAAATATGTAAAAAAATATTTATAACAGTTCTTTTTGTGGTAGTAAAGAATTAGAAATTAAATGGATACCCATCAATTGGGGAATAGCTGAAGTTGTGGTATGATTGTGATAGAATACTATCGTGATATAAGAAATGATGAGCAAGATGGTTTCCAAAAAAACATGGGAAGATTAAATGCATTGATGCAGAACCAGGAAAGTATGGTATATAATAAGAACAATATTGTCAAAAAGTGATCAGCTGTGATGGGGCGGCTAGGTGGCACAGTGGATAAAGCACTGGTCCTGGAGTCAGGAATACCTGGGTTCAAATCTAGTCTCAGACACTTAATAATTACCTAGCTGTGTAGCCTTGGGCAAGCCACTTAACCCCATTTGCCTTGCAAAAAACCTAAAAAAAAAAAAAATGATCAGCTGTGAAAGACTCAGCTACTCTGATTACGACAATGATCCAGGTTCCAAAGGACCCATGATGATAGATATTATCTATTTCTGGATAATGAACTGAAGGACTCTGAATGTAGATCAAAGAATAATTTTATTTAACTTCTTTTATTTTTCTTGGGTTTTTCATTTTCTATGACTAATACAGACAGAATTTAGAAGGCAACATTACTCACAATTCAGGATCAAAACTTGATTATAATCATTTTTATAATAAGTTGCTACAAATAAAACAAAACAAAAATGAGTAAACAAAGGGAAAAGAGCCTTACCATAGAAAACTACTTTGATGTACAAGATCTGAGTTCTTATTCAGAGGAAGATAAATTTTTTTAAAAAGGCACTACAACCCCAAAGAGTAACATCAAATGGGAATATCCCAAAAAGAGATCCTGGAAGAACTTAAAAAGAAATTTTAAAAATCAAATAAGATAGATTGAGGAAAAATTAGGGAAAAAATTAAGAAAATTATGAAAAGGTGTTTAACCATTTGAAAAAAAGAGATATAAAATCTTAAGGAAGAAAATATACTCTCCTTGAAAACTAAAATTGAGTAAGAGGAATTGAATGACAAGACACCAAGAAATAATAAAAGTAGAAAAAAAATAGAAAAAATCTAAAATATCTCATTAAAAAAAGAGCTGATCTGTCAGCGGGTTGAGAAGAAATAATATAAGAATTATCAGACTAGGGGCGGCTAGGTGGCGCAGTGGATAGAGCACCGGCCCTGAAGTCAGGAGTACCTGGGTTCAAATCCGGCCTCAGACACTTAATAATTACCTAGCTGTGTGGCCTTGGGCAAGTCACTTAGACCAATTGCCTTGCAAAAACCTAAAAAAAAAAAAATCAGACTACCTGAAAGTTACATCAAAAAAAAGAATCTGTAAACAATATTATAAGAAATTATTAGGGAAAAATTACTCTAAAGTTCTAGAACAAATAGAAATAGAAAAAAATCCATCATTAATCACCTGAAAGAAATCCTAGGAAGAAAATTTACAGGCATGCCATTAGCCAAATTTCAAAACTTCCAGATTAAGGAGAAAACACTGCAGGCAACAATGGGAAAAAGACCCACTAATTTAAATACTGCAGAAATACAGTCAGAACTTCACAAGACCTAGAAGTTTCTGTTCTAAAAGGCTGTAGGTTTGGGAACATTATATTTCAAAGAGTAAAAGAGTTGGGATTACATTTAAGAATAATTTACCCAATAAAATTGAGTATAATCCTGAATGGAAAAAAAAATGGGCATTTGACAAACTGAAAGACTTTCAGGTATTTGAATTAAAAAGATCAGAACTTAATGGAAAATTCAAAGATAAAAGATCTAGAAGAAATCTGAGGAAAACATTAAAGACTATGAGGCACTAATTAATATCAAACTGTTTACAAACACACACACACACACATATGAAATTGTTATCAATATTCTTAAAATTACTAAGATAGTTTGAAAGAAAAGTTGAGGCTAGGTTGTATATGAGGGCATGATTCTACAAAACAAAATTGGATAGGAAAAAGCTAAAAGGGAGAATTTCATTTTATTATAAAATAAAAACATGATATGAAAGGAAGAACTAATACAAAAGAACCAGGTGGAGTGAAACTCTAGCAGTGTTGGAAACTTACTCTCATGTGGGTTGAAGAGGAAAGAATGTGTACATATTGAAGGATGTAGAAGCCTTCTGAACATTTAGAGAGGTGAGAAAACTGGGGGGACAGAGCTGTTATAGAACAGCTTAGTTAATTTCTTTTCATTCAATAGTTTTCTCTTCTCTCTTATTTGCCTCAAGGTCTGTGATTCTTCTTTGTCCAACATCTATTGCTTTTACCTCTCAATCTCCTCAGTTATTAAAGAGTGAAAAATGGTCCATCCTTGTGTGAGTATCTTCTTTTATAATGTAAAGCTTATCTCTTAGCCTACAAGATTTATCAAAAATTAGGTTAAATCCTATCAAAATGGATTTTTAGACGAGTGTGTTGTTTGGGATTTGGGAGGCTAGGGAAGAGTGTGGGGGAAAGACTTTTGGAGGGGGGCATGTGGATTGGGATTGGGAGCGGAGAGATGGAGAGTGGAAGAATGGGGAGAGGGAGAAGATAAGTAATGGGGAAAGAGACTGAGAAAGAAAATAATGAGCAAAAATAGATGGAGGGAAATTCACACATAGAAATTATAACTTTGAAAGTGAATGGGATGTTTATAGTAGATCTCTTTGTGGTGACAAAAAAAATTGAAATTGTAAGGATTCCCATGAATAGTGGAATGGCTGAACAAGTTGTGATATAGTTGTGATGGAATACTTTTATAAGAAATGATGAGCTCAATGATCTTTAGAAAAGCATGGAAAGATTTACATGAAATGGTGAAGAGTGCAGTTAGTAGAACTAAGAGAATTGTGTTTTTCAGTATTAACAATACTGTACTAAGAATGACTTGAGTGACTAAGTCATTTTGACTATTATAAATGTACAAATTAAAAATAAAAGACATGTGAAGATAAACAGTATCTGTATCCAGAGAAATAATTGATAAATGTACAGAATAATATTATATATGTATTAATAAACATACATAATCCTATTTGTGTCTAATGGTAGCCATCACTAAGGCAGAGAGAGAGAAAAGAAATTTACATGATAACTTTTTTCATATATCTAGAAAGAATAGCAAGTTGTATATGGTAGTTTACAGTTTCATATGCAATCATCTTTTTATTGTACTATTTTATAGAAATTATTTTATTCTATAAATGGAAAATAAATTTTTAAAAATGAATGTTAAAAATTGTTTTACACATAATTGAGAAAAATGTTTTTATATAAAGATCCAAGACTAAAAAGTTTAAAAACCACTGCCAAAATTCTGTCTAATATAGCCTTTTAGTTGTTGCATTGAATTTAGAAATAAATCTTTCATTTATGATCTTTATTTGTGAAAATGACATATGGCATAGATCAATTGTTGACAAGAATTTGGAGGTAGTGTTCCCAAATTTGTGATTTCATCCATGTAGGAAACAGACAATATGGAAAATCCTTTGCATTATTAATGCAGAGTAACAACTCATCTGTAATTTATGAGCTTAGAGAATTCATAGAGTAAGTGATTTGCACTAACTTACATAATCAGTATATATCAGGACAATAATGCAGTTTTTCCTCTCTGAAGCCAACTCTCAATTCATTGCACTCCAACTAATCCATCTCTTTTGAAAGATAAATTACTACTATTACTATCTGACTTCTTAGAATTTTGGAGATTAGATTATACTGACGGAGGGTGAAAGGAGGAAAACTACTGGAATCAGGAATTCTGAAAACAATAATGAAAGTCAGCAGTGACAGGTGACAGCCCAGCAGGAGACAAGACTACAAAAAGCAGATCTCAGAACTATAAGAGTTCAGTATTCTGGGAGCATTTCAAGAAAGGACAAACAGCCCCTGAGGGTACTCGTGTATTTATTACATACAGCCTAGGAGCCTTATTGATGTTCAAGATAATGATCCTGACTCATCTAGGAAAAGATTAAATTATGTTTGGCATATTTTGTTTAAGAAGAGGAAAGCGTATAATATATTTTAGAAAGATTCCTCTCAAAATCATTAAAATAATTAAATTTTTGACAGTTAAGATTAAGCTACAATTATCTAGAAAATTCACTTATGTTGAAGATGTCTTTTCCTTACAAATGTAAATAAAGGGAATGTAACTAAATTCAAAACAATCCAGATAATTATAACCCCTTTTCAAAAATTTCAGAAATCCCTTTATTTGTGCTATCCTAATATCTAAAATGAGACTTGTACCTGATGTAGTATCAGTATGCATTTGGATAAAAATATTTTGAGAAAGGTTATTGATAAAACCACACATGGGTCAGTTAGCAGTATTCAGATCTCAATGTCATTTTGGGGTTCATGCTGTATTTGCCAAATCTTACAGGATTCCCAGATTCATGAATAGAATTCAATATTTTTCTCTATTTGTATATGTTATAGTCCGGATCTATAATTCTTTGCCCAAAATCTATTGTTTTTACCTCTCAATCTCCTCAGTTATTAAAGAGTGAAAATGATCCATCTTTATGCATGTGTCTTCTTTTACAATGTAGGGTTTATCTCTTAGCCTACAATTATCAAGGACCATGAAAATAATTCTGTTAAACTCATTTATCTAATTTGATTGTGAAGAGGAGGGGAAATTGCACAAGAAGTGGGTTAGTCAAATGATTATGAGTTGTTTTGTTGTTGTTCTTGTTTTGTCCTGGGTAGTCATTAAATTTATTGCATAAAGTTTTAGATTAACAAGATTTATAACTTATTCCATAATTGGCGCATAATAATTAGGTATAACGCACTTTGTATGTGTTAACTCATTTGATCCTCAAAACAACCTTGTGAAGTAGTTACTATTATTATTCCCATTTTACAGATGAGGAAATTAAATAAACCTTAAGTGAAATCACTTAAGGATCACAGTTGGTAAGTATGGTAAGATTTGAATTCTTATCTTTGAATTTTGTATCTTTCTGACTCTGACTTATCTTTCTGACTCTGAATCCTATACTCTATAAGACCTAGTGTTTATCAGCAATACAAGAAAATAGGATCTAATCTCTATTTACTGAGTTATGATTCCCTAGAATTTTTTTTTATTTTTAGAATTTTAATCAATCTATTCTTCCCACTACAGTTTCCTCCTACAACCATATTGAACAAATTAAATGGAAAATAAATCCCTCAATACATAACTACAGGGCGGCTAGGTGGCACAGTGAATAGAGCAATGGCCTTGGAGTCAGGAGTACCTGGGTTCAAATCCTGCCTCAGACACTTAATAATTACCTAGCCGTGTGGCCTTGGGCAAGCCACTTAACCCCATTGCCTTAAAAAAGCCTAAAAAAAAAAAAAAAAAATATATATATATATATATATATATATATATATAACTACACAGTCCAGCAAAATTAATTCCCACACTGATCATATTTGAAAACATGGGGGCGATGATCAAACTTAATGGACTTGCTCATTCCATCAGTGCAACAATCAGGCACAATTTTGGGGTATCTGTGATGGAGAATACCATCTGTATCCAGAGAAAGAATTGTGGAATTTGAACAAAGACTATTACCTTTAATTGAGGGAAAAAACTGTTATTATATAATTTTGCTCTTATACTTTATGTTTCTTCTTTAAGGATAAGATTTCTCTCTCATCCCATTCAACTTAGATCAGTGTATACCATGGAAACAATGTAAACAGACTGCCTTCTGTGGAGGGTGGGGGGAGGGAAGTGAGATTAGGGGAAAAATTGTAAAACTCAAAATAAATTAAATCTTTCTAAAAAAAGAAAAGAAAATGTATGTCTCATTTTAATTCTAGATTAATCTTTTTTTTCAGAAGGTAAGTGTTATAGTCTTCTGATCCTGTGGTTTATTAACATTGTGTTGATCAGAGTTCTAAAGTCTTTCAAAGCTCTTTTTCTTGATAATTAAACAATTATCACTGAACAAATTATTCTTCTATTTATATTATTCTCCAATTTATATGAGTTCCTAAAGAGCTTTCAAGTTTTCCCTGGAAAATGTCCATTTTCTCATTTCTCATGGCATAATAATATTCATTACATTTTTACATCACAATTTGTTTAGCTATTCCCTAAAAGGAAGACAATCTCTTGGTTTCCCATTCTTAAGAAACTTGAAAAGAGCTTCCAAAACTACTTTGATTCATAAGAATCATTTACTTCTTTCTTGTGGGTACAGGCTTAGTAGTGGTACTATTGGATAAAAGGATATATATATGGTTTGGTAACTTTCTGGGCATTGATCTAAATTAATTTCCAGAATGACTGGACCAATTCATAGAAACAATAACAGTTCACTTCTGCCCTTCCAATATTTGTCTTTTCCTTCTTTATCTTTTCCACTCTCATAGACAGTTGATGAAATCTTAAAGTTGCTTTCCTTTGAATTTTTCTATTAATGATTTAGAGCATTTTTCGTATATTTTTGATAGCTTGAATTTCCTCCTTTGAAAATTGCCTTTTGGAGGCAGCTAGGTGGTATAGTGGAGAGAACATCGGCCCTGGAGTCAGGAGTACCTGAGTTCAAATCCGGCCTTAGACACATAATAATTACCCAGCTGTGTGGCCTCGAGCAAGCCATTTAACCCCATTCCCTTGCAAAAAAAATACTAAAAAAATTGCCTCTTCATATTCTTTAATTTTTTTAGCTTTTGGGAAATGACTTCTTAGTCTTATAAATTTGAATCCATTCTTTATATATTACATCATGGAAATAAAAGCCTCATCAGCAAAACTTGTTTTAAAGATCTCCTAGGGAACAGCTGAGTGACTCAGTGTATAGAACAATAGCCCTGAAATCAGGAAAATATGAGTTCAAATTCAGACTTGGACTCTTATTATGAACAAGACCCTTAACCTCAAGTCCCTCAAAAACATATATATAAAAATATGTAGATATAGGTATAGATACACACACACACACACACACACACACACACACACACACACACACGACCCCCAGGACTCATGGGAGTCCAAAAGAGCCTTTCTGGGGATCTGGAAGATCAAAACTAATTATGCTCAAAGGGAAATAAAATTTTTGATCCAGCAATAACACAATGAGGACAGTGTCCCAAAGGGATCACAAAAAAAGAGAAAAAAGACTCACGTGTTCAAGAATATTCATAGCAATTCTTTTTGTGGTAGCAAAGAATTGGAAGTTGAGAGGATGCCCATGAATTTGCAATAGCTGAACAAGTTGTAGTATATGAATATAATAGAATGTTATTGCACCGTAAGAAATGATGAGCTGTCGGATTTCAGAAAAACCTAGAAAAATTTATATGAACTGATGCTAAGGGAAGTGAGCAGAACCAGGAGAACATTATATGCATTAACAGAAACATTGTATGATGATCAACTATGATGGACTTAACTCTTCTCAACAAAACAGAGATCCAAGACAATTCCGGGGCAGCTAGGTGTCAGTGGATAGAGTACTGGCCCTGGAGTCAGGAGTACCTGAGTTCAAATGTGGTCTTAGACACTTAATAATTACCTAGCTGTATGGCCTTGGGCAAGCCACTTAACCCCATTTCCCTTGCAAAAACCAAAAAAAAAAAAACAAAAACCAATTTCGAAAGGCCTGCAATGGAAAATGCCATTCACATCCAGAGAAAACTATGAAATCTGAATGTAGATCAAAGTAAACTATTTTAACTTTTTTAAGTTTGTTATTTTGCTTTTTTTCCTTCTCAAGGTTTTTCCTTTTTTGTTTTTATTCTTCTTTCATAGTGTGACTAATATGGAATTATGTATAACACAATCATACATGTATAACCTATATCATATTACTTGTTATCCTAGGGTCCAGGGAGGAAAATGTGGGGGGGAAGAAAATTTTACAAAATGAATGTTGAAAATTACCTTTACATATAATTGGAAAAAGTTATTTTGTAAAAAAGATTTCCCCTCCTGTACCTCTCATCATTTTAAATATATTTGATGTTTAAATAAAAACTTTTATTGATTTTATAGAATCCAAATTGTCTATTTTATCTTGTATGATCCTATCACTTGTTTAGTCATGAATTTTTCCCCCTTCATAGATCTGAAAGGTAATTTTTCCTTGCTCTTCTAGTTTATTCATGATATAATTTTTAAAATCTCAACCATGTATCTATTTGGTGCCTATCTGGTGTATGTTGTGAGATATTATTCTAAATCTACTTTCTGTCAGAATAATGCATAGTTTTGCAGCAGTTTTTGTCAAGTAGTGAATTTCCCCTCAGGAATTGAGACCTTTGAATTTGTCAGACATTATGCTCCATGGAGTTTTTGGCTTATCTATGTTGAATAATCTGTTCCATTCATTTATTTTAACCAGCATCAAATACTTTTAATGATTATTGTTTTGTAGTACAAGTTAAAATCTGATACTGATAAATCAACTTTTTTCTTTTATTAGACAGAATCTTGCTCTTTCATTTCTTCTTCATATAAATTTCATTATTACTTTTTCTAGCTCTATAAAATATTCTTTTGAAAAATTATTTGATATGGCACTGAATAAGTAAATTAATTTACATCATATTTTAATTAGATTGAATCTATCCATGAGAAATCAATATTTATTACTGAAAAGATTGCTTTATAGTTAAATTCATATAGTTTTGACTGATTCTTGAAAGTTAGACTCCTAAGTTTTTTACAGTTGCTTATTTGTAATGGAATTTCTCTTTCTAAATCTTCTTGATAGATTGATACTAAGGGAAATATGTACATGCATACATATATCAGAAGTGTTAATGATTTATATGCTCTAGATCCAACAACTTTGCCGAAATGATTTCAATTTTTAGTTGACTCTTTAGAATTTTCTAAGTAGATCATTGTATCATCTACAAAAAGTGGTAATTTTGTTCTTTCTCAGCTATTGTTCCAATATCTTTTTCAGATCATAATGCTATATCAAGTATTTCTAGTACTATGTTAAATAGCAACTGTGATAATGGGCATTCTTGTTTTACCCCTGACTTTTATGAAAAGGTCTCCTACTTTTCTCCAATACATATGTTCCTTCTTCCCCCCTCCACCTGCCAAGACTTAAATAAATGCAATTTACCTATATTAAGGAAAGGTCCAATTATTTCTATTATTTCTGGAGTTACAATGGAAATGTATTACATTCTGTCAAAGGTTTTTTTCAGCACTTATTAATATAATCATATTTTTAATATATAATAGTAACAGTTTATTTTATTTAAAATCTCCCTTATATTGAATCAATATCTTAAATTCCTAGTAGAAATTCAGCCTAGTCATAATGTATTATCTTTTTAACAATATTGTTGTCTATTTGCTAACATTTTACTTAAAATTTTTGCATTAATGTAAAGATATATAGTTTTCTTTCTCTGTTTATCTCTCTAAGATTTTATAGGACCTTAGAGATTATCTTTCTAATTCTATTATTTTACAGATGAGGAAAGGTGAGTCACAAAGAGGTCAAGTAACTTTTCCAAATTCACATGGGTCTTAATATTATGTTCTTTCTTTTGTACTGCTTGCTATAGATTTGTCTATTGGATATTGAATTATAGGCAAGGACTGAAAATAAAACTACTAATACACATAGAACTGAAGAAATTTTTCATCAGTGACTTAAAGAATGATATTATTATTCCATTTTGATAAAATGAGATTAGACTAAATAATAGGTTTAAAATTTCTGATTCTATGATTCTAAGTCTAGCACAGAATCTAGAGAAAAACAATCAACTGAAGCCCCAGTGCCAGCAAACTGTATCAGTTCTTCTATAGCCCAGACACGTAGTTGTATACAAATTCATTGCTAGGGGCCATTGATCTCACTTTCAAGATTAAATTCTCCATTCTCATATTCATTGATCCATGATAACTACCTTGACTTCTCTAGGATTTTTTCTGTAGTCTAGTATTTGCCCCAAATTGGCGGGGGGGGGGGGGGGGGAATAGTATATGAGTTTGTATTATGCTGCTGTTGGGATTGGTCTTTCATTTCCAAGAGTCAAGGACATCATAGGTATATGTGGGGTGGGGAGGGGAGAGGGGAAAGGGAAGGAGAGATAGGTATGAGTTTGCATTATGTTGCTGTTGGCATTGGGAGTTAGTGTATGTGTTTGTATTATGTTGCCGTTGGTATTGGACCTTCATTTTCAAAAGTCAAAGACATCCAGGTGATGTCTTGATGCCTGTTTGAATTAGAAGTGATACACAGCTACACAAAGTCGTCAGTCTCACTCTCTCTCTCTGAGCCATCAAAGTCCAGTGGCAGAACAAAAGTCAAGATGACTGGTTTTGGCTCAGGAAGCAATGGTTGACCTTTATGCATAATCAACTTCTAAGTGTTTCAGCCCTTTTTATGGCCACTGGAATAAATTGCTCTCATCCGCCCATTCCACTAGGAAAGTCTTCACATATTTGGTAACATCCCCCTAACTCACCAACAGGTTTAAGGCTTACTGGTTACTGTCAACCTAATTTAGCCTATCTGCCATGATTGTTTATCAGCATGTCATTTAGCTTTAGGTCTGTGAAATTATATGAATCAGAATTGTCCACAATGGAAAGACATGAATGGATTATGAGTGAAGGGAACATCCATACTGATGACCTCCTGGATCCTTTAATTATAAAAATAATTTGGAGGAAGAATAAAGAATGGATGAGAGGATAGAGGCAGACCTGCACTGTAATCTATTTGACTAAGCTAACTATCAAAATATAGAGACAAGTTTTTAAACATGTTTTTAAAAAAAGATTGTCTGTAAAGGTGTCTAGGTCCTTGTTTTCAGTAGGATCTCAAGTTCTTTGCTGTCGTATGTATATATACTTAGTCTTCCCCATTTCATATTTGTACAGAATTCCATCTAAACTCCCTTGTGACTATGGGCACACATTTACAAGCTAGATGACTAGTTTCTGTAGACATAAAAAAAAGCAACTATTTTCTGTAAATGTCACGTTTTTATTATTTACATGAAGAGCTATATATCTTAATCACCGTATAACTATTGTAGCAAACTATTATTAGGTGCATTATTCATATGAGAGAGAATAGGGTGAGGGGAAATACATAAAGCAAAAGAACCAGAGATAGACAAAAGCTAATAGAAATGTATGTCCATGTCTAGGATTCAGTAGCAATCATTTTCAGAATCTGGTGTCTACTTTGTTCTAAAGTAAGAAAAGAAAGCTGGGTGGGGGAGAAGTAGAGTTATTTTCAATCAAAACAAGGGGCATTACATCAACTGGGGAATGGCTAAACAAGTTACAGTACATGAATACTTTGGAATACTATTGTTCTATAAGAAACCATAGATGATCGAACTCTAGAGAAGCATGGAATGACTTACAGGATCGGATGCTGAGTGAAGGGAGTAGAACAAAGAGAACAATGTCCACATCAACAACATTATGAGATGAACAGCCTTGATGGAAGCAGCTCCTCTCAGCAGTCCAGAGAACTAGGACAACTGTATTTGACTAAGGACTATATTACCCCCTACCAAGAGGAAGAAAAATAAAACTAAGCACACACACACTCACACACACACACACACACACACACACACACACACACACACACACACAACCTTCTGAATTTTTATAAGAAGTATCTCTTATGTGTCTCTTTCCCTTAATCCTAATTCTTCATGCCGAAAATTACTAATTTGTAAACATGGTCATCAAAATATGTATGTAAAATGCTAATCTGACTGTTCCCTGCTGAGGGGAGGAGGGGTAGGAAGGGGGGAGGTGGAGAAACTTGGGAAAATGCATGTACATATGGATGAAAATTAATTAATTAAAAAAATAATAAGGGGCATTAGGGAGGATAACATGTCCATTTCTGTCTGGAGAGAAAACAATTAGAAAACATATTTCCACATTTTCCTAGTTGAAGAATAGGCCTATACATTTAGGCCTAATATTTTTATCTCACTACAAATCAATTGTTATAGTTGTCGAGTCATATGACCCCATATGAGGTTCTCTTGGCAAAGATATTGGAGTGGTATGCTATTTCCTTCTCCAACAAATCAGTAGACTTTATTCATGTGTGTGTGTGTGTATACACACACACACACACACACACACACACACTCATATGTGTGTGTTTATAGTTTGTACAAAATTTCAAATGCTTTTATTTTGTTTTTGAAACTTCTTAGTTTAATAGTAAATATGTTGGGTATCATTCTCCCAAAGTCAGTCTGGCTATATCTGCCTTGTCAGTATTATAGGGTATCAATTAAAATTTCTGAGTCTATGATTCTAAGTCTAGCACAGAATCTAGAGAAGAACAATCAACTGAAGCCCCAGTGCCAGCAAACTATACCAGTTCTTCCATAGCCCAGACACGTAGCTGTATACAAAATTCATTGCTCATATTCCTCCAAATTATTTTTATAATTAAAGGATCCAGGAGGTCATCAGTATGGATGTTCCCTTCACTCATAATCCATTCATGTCTTTCCATTGTGGACAATTCTGATTCACATAATTTCACAGACCTAAAGCTAAATGACATGCTGATAAACAATCATGGCAGATAGGCTAAATTAGGTTGACAGTAACTAGTAAGCCTTAAACCTGTTGGTGAGTTAGGGGGATGTTATCAATGTAAGGGATTTATTGATGTCTCCACTGCCACTCTAGATCTACCATCAGATCCAGTGACACTGACCTTCCAGGATATTCCAAAATTAAGACACTGTATCTTTCTGCTCCATTCTCTTATGGTTGTGCCCTATGCCTTGAATACTCTCCCTTCTTCACTATATTCTTCAACCTGTTAGCTAGGTGGCACAGTGCGTAGAGCATTAGCCTTAGAGTCAGAAGGACCTAAGTTTGAATCCAGTTTCAACCACAATATCCTTCTTTAACTGAAAGCCTCTTAATTCTAGTGCATTCCCTCTATTATTTCCAATTTACCCCGTATATTGTATATATATTTGTTTTCATGTTGACTTCCCAAATAGATTATAAACTCTTTGAGATCAGGGACTGGTTTTTGCTTCTTTTTGTATCCCCAGTTTAGCTCAGTGACTGGTGCTTAATAAATGTTTATCAATTGAAAAATTTTAAATCCTTTTATATGTAATAAATTCTTTTAATAATTAGCTCATTTTAAACTTCCAGGGTAAAATAATGGCCTCTAAGGTCCATTTGGCTCCTTCCTGTTTGGCCTTAGGGAATTTACTTTGAATTTAAAAGTTCTGAATTGGGTCACAATCACACAAGCCCCAGATTAGGAAAATTCCTAATGCCTATATAAAGGTTAGGCACCCTATCTAACCACATATTTATATCTATCTCAAGTTAACCCCAGCTTCTTTATGGTTCAGGTAAAATTCAGTTTACTGAAAACATTTGGGAAACAAAACAGTAGATTATATAGACAGACTTTAGCAAAAGTTGAGGAAAGTATTGATCTTTTCTTGAGACTTCCCTCAGCCAGAGACTCCTCTCTGAGATGCCTGTAAATGCCAACATTTCTAAAATATTCCCCTTCTTTACCACAGCCCAGTCTTACCTGTGCTTCCTGCTTATTCCAACTTTTCAAATCCAAGTGCTCAGAATCTCTTCCCCTCCCCTTCTCAGATGCCTCTCTTCATAATATAAACTTCTTAATCTCTCACTTGCTTCAATGAGTTACACAGACTGTTCATAGTCAGATGTGAGTGTTTGATTCAGTTAAAAAAGTGTTCTCACTTTGTCAAGACAAAGGAGTCAAATATTTTTACATATTTATCATAAATGAATTATAACTATACAATTTGTGATAATCCAATGCTGCCATTTATAGTGTATATATTTTATTTGCTTGTTGGAGGAAGTAAAATGGGAGGAATTAATAAACTGGCTAAGATAACTTTAGCATCCTTATAACTACAAAATAGTTATATATATGCACATAAACACATGCATATGTATAAATATAACTTCATGCATATATATAAATTGTATAATGAGTGAATGCATATATAAAATAAATATAGATCCACCTTCTTATGAGAAAAATATACTGTTCCCTCCAAACAGTTTGTTTAGCCCTTGCTAAAAAATTTAAAGCATATATTAGAGGTGTTTGTTTCTATAGGATTTAATCATGCTATACAGATACCCACTAAAGCCCAACAAAAGGTTAGAAATAAGTCCTTTGACTCTAAAATCAGTATTTTCTCCTCTCTCTCTCTTCTCTCTCTCTCTCTCTCTCTCTCTCTCTCTCTCTCTCTCTCTCTCTCTCTCTCTCTCTATCTCTGTGTGTGTGTGTGTGTGTGTGTGTGAAGGAATGAACCTCAAATGTCAATGCATATAAGAAATTTCACCTGTTCTTCAGATAGTAATGATAAGCAAACATTTCAGAGAAATTCAGGTATCAATTCATATTTTCTAATACTATTTGGAAAGATCATCAAGTAAGGTTCTCAAAGCCATACAGACTTTACACAGAATCTCTAGAATTTCTGGGACTAAACCAAGAATAACATGGGGGGGAGGAAGAAGTGGAGTAAGGAGTGAGGGGCTATTTGTTTTGTTGATTCCTTAGTTGGCTTGGCTTTGGTTTGGGAGCTTTTTTATTGGTGGTTTCTTCTGCTAATGCACATAGTGAATTTTCTGCAACTATCTTTAAAATGCTGGAGAGAAGGGGGGTTGCAGCATAATTGGGGAAAAAAATAGAGACTTGTGATCTGATGTCCCCACATCCAGTGTTTATCACAGACAAGACTAACATACTCCTAAATCCAAGACTGCCACTCCAGCTATCTTTACCACTCAAGAAGCTACCATATCGATAAGAGTACTGAGTTTAAATCTGGCACCAGACACTTGACACTTGCTAGCTATGTGACTTTGAGTCTGACTGTCTCACTTCCAGAGCCATCTCCAGTTGTCCTGATTCATATCTTGGCCACTGGATCGAAATAGCTCTGGAGAAAAAGATGAGGCTGGTAACTTAGTTCAGTACTGCCCTCATTCAAATCCAATTCGTGTGCAAGGCATGGTATCACCTCCCTGATGTCATAGTCTTCTTCCAGAACAAAGGATAAACATCATCATAATATAGGCCTCGCCTGAATAGATTTTAAACCCCTAAAATTAAACATCTTTGAAAGGGGGGAGTGGAGGAATGTAGAATACACTGAAAAAGGTAGATGAAATTACTATGTTTGAATCCCTAATCTATTTGGGAGATTTTTTTCTCTCTCAAAATAAATACTTCCCCAAATGTAAGGCATCAGAAGAAAGTAAAAGGAACCTGTTAAAGTGGAGAAATTTAGAACGAAAAATAAATGTGGAGAGACAGGGCAGATTGCTGTCCTTTACTGTCCCCTTTAATTTCATCTTCCATTCTTAAGGTCTCTTCCGCACACAAGTGCAACCCTCACAACAGTGGTCCCCGGTTCCTTCAAGGTAGATTCTCTGTTCCTCTATCTCTGACCGTGAAGCACCTCTGAAGCTTAGGGCCGCAGCTTTATATGCAGTTTTATAGGAGCGGGAAACCGGGCCCCAGCCGCAAGCCCAAGTGCAAATTCTCAGGGGTAACCAAGATTGCTGAAGCTTCCCATGCACTCTCCTCCAACTTTGGGGATGCAGGAGAGGAAGGGAGGAGAAGTGATGCGCTTTACAGTGAGATTCCTTCCTCTTGGGAGCTCCAGACAGAGATGCCGGCAATCGCCCTCAGAGGATGCCAGGAGACAAGCACCGGAAACCCCCGGTGGCGTGGTTCTGACCTTGAACTCCTTAGGACACAGCATCTCTCAGCCCAGGCGGAAGGCACGCGCATGCGCGTCAGGGGAAGCTTGAAAACAGGAATTCCTCGCAATTCTCGGGATTCTCGCGCATGCACTTCCAAGTGTGTAAGTGTGCAGTCTGTGTCACCCAGCCAAGACGCCGGACTCCCGTGGAGAGTCTCGGTCTTGGACATCAGCCCCAGTTAGGTGGAATTGGGGGATTATCCGGCAGGGAAGCTAATAACAGTGTTTTGTGAGACTCAAGGAGAGGAATGACTAGTTTTTAAGAACGAAATCTGAACAAGCCAGGCTGGGGGTGGGGAGGAAAGTGCGGCCTAAGCTTTCATTCAACCAAGGCAGTACCTAGTTCATAATCATTTTTTTTTAACCCTGCCTCCATCCTGTGGAGAAAGGTCGGGAAAGACAGCTGTCTGGTCCTTCAAGCTGAGAAAGCGAATTACCTAAGGAGGAAAGCAAACTAATTAGTTCCAGAAAGCATACAATAGGGTGGAGCTGCCTGCCGCCTAAGACAGAGTCGAGCCCCAGTGGCCTAATGGATAAGGCATTGGCCTCCTAAGCCAGGGATTGTGGGTTCAAGTCCCATCTGGGGTGAATGATTTTTGATTGAAATTAAAAAAAAGCTCGGGCTTCTTTGCACTTCTACAAAGAACAATTAGAATTATCTCCAAATTGAAAGAAATCTATCAAAAGGGTAAGGCTCAGAGAGCTTCTTACAGTGTGAGATGCTACAACTATATACAAAATGACTATGGAAACGTTAGTCTGACACATGAGAGCTGATACTGAAATAGAAAGCTTTGAGTCAGTAGCCTAGAAGGAAGAAGGTGGTGCCCAAAAGTTTTGATATGACCATCATATTAGCCCATAGATACTTCCAGAGCGCCAGGATAAAATTCTCAAAGCAGTCCAGCAAGAGGAAGCTGTTCTTAACTTCCAGTATATTGAAGGGAAACCTCGGGAAGGTACCTTTGCTGGACCAGGCAGACTCACCAGAGATCTAAGCTCTGAAGTAACTGGGGAGATTGGCGAATATTTTAGGGCCGTATTTTACGATGGACATATTGGAACGTACCAAGGCTGATCTTTTATTTCCTGAGTCATTCCATTTTCTCTCTTAGAAAGAGTCTCTATTATTCTCAGTTTCATTAAGGAGTTGGCCCAACTGCTATTTGGAGTGAAGCAATTCAGTAGTGCGTGCCCCCTCCAGCGGCTCCTTGGCACAGACCCACTAGGGCCAGAAGAATGAGCCGAAGTGGTTTTGTTCCCCCAGACAGAAGCAGGGTGCAGAAGAGAACTCGGCCACATTTACTTGGGATCTTCAGCTCCCTGGCGGGGCGTGGGGGAGGGGAAGAGAGAGCCAGACCTACCTGAGCCATTTGTCTGGCAGAACAAGGAATATGTGGTCCTGGCCCTTACAACAACTGAGAGCAATAATCAAAAAAGCTCCCGTGGGACAGAAGGAGGGGAGAGGAAAAGGGAACTCTGCTGGGGTGGGAAACTCTCCAGGGGTTGCTCTAAAGCCGACAGTAAATCATTCTAAATTTGGGTGAGACAAAACTGCAGTGATGTAGCCTAAGGATTATAGGTTAGTAGAGCTAGTAGCAGGATCTCTAAAGCGAGTTTAGAATTAGTGTATCTCCATCTCCTGGCTTCCCTCAAATCCCAGCTCAAACCCCACCTTCTACATGATTCACTTTTCCTCTCTTGAATATTTCCTGTTTATCCTGATTAGAATTAGCATGAACATATCAGTTCACTTGTTGCTTGTCTCATCTAGAATAGAAGCTCTTCGAGGGCATAACCCTTTGCCTTTCTTTGCATCTTTAGAACTTAATACAGTGGCAGGAACATAGTAGGCAATTTAAAAATGCTTACTCGGTGCGTGGAGAATCAGAATCTGAAGTCTCCAATCCATTTAGTTCTGCTCCTGATCGAATATACTCCCTCAAACAGACCCAAGTAATCATCCAGCTTTTGCTTAAATAAAGAAGGTATACTGTGATATTTGTCTTTTTTGAAAAATCTCTAATCCCCAAAAAGTCAAAATATACATGAACTGGCTTTTAAGTAATGTCCTAGTTTCCTTGTGTATATTTAAAAAGAGATCACCCCAGATGGGACTTGAACCCACAATCCCTGGCTTAGGAGGCCAATGCCTTATCCATTAGGCCACTGGGGCTGTAGTTAATCTTAATCTGTAGTATTCAATTCGATTCCATTGTTTCCCTTCCTACTATTTTTCTCCTCCTTAGTTCTAGTTGATTTTATTTTCAATATACTACAGGATTTAGAAATAGCAAAGTTCTTCATCTAAACTTATTCCCCCCTTTAAGAAATTCAAGCTTGAAAGAAGGAATCCCACAGGTAAGTGACTGAGCTGACTCAGAAAGACCGCGTTCTCTGATCCATATAGACTGTAGTAAAGCTGTGTGAACGAACGCCCCAGTGGCCTAATGGATAAGGCACTGGCCTCCTAAGCCAGGGATTGTGGGTTCGAGTCCCACCTGGGGTAAAAAGTTTTGAGAGCTTTACAACTTCTAAATTACACCTGATGCTAGGAGGAGATTGAGAAAGTTATACCAACCGCTTGGTTTATTTCCCCCTTCGTAAAAAAATAAAGAACTTTACCGCTTAATAAAGTTCTCCTAAATTTGAATTCGTAATTTAGTACGATACAAATGGGAAAACACAAAGGACCTCCGAAACTTATCCTCTAATTTTTCAGTTTTAGAATTTTTATTTTTTCTTATTCTGAATTTGACAAATATATTCATGAACAAGGACTTCCTTAAACAAAGAATAGAAAAAAAGAGGATTGAATATGACGCCGCAGATCTGCTACGTTTAATTTGCATGTGTTCTTTCAAGTGTGTAACGAATTCAGCACTTTCGCTTCAAAACTGTGCTGTCTTTGTCTCCCTCTGAATTTCCTTCTGCTCTCTAGATTCTTTTTTTTCCCCCAAGGAGGAGACTGAGATGGCGGATTGCGAGGATGGAGCGAGCATGTTCCCTCCGCTTTCCTGGGAGCCGAACCACTTTGAATACAAAATGTAGCCCTGGCTCACAAAAGAGAAATCTCCGGAGGTTTAGAATCTAATTAAAACTATCCAGGATACTCGGGAAAACTGGATACTTTAATAGAGGTGAAAGCGTTAACTGAAAGTCAGATTAAAGAGATGTGTGAAGAAGCCTATCGGGTTATATTTATCTCATTTACATCTGGGGCACTTTGATTGTTCTAAGTCTCTTAATGGGCTAGGTTTAGGAGTAAAACTTAAGAGATACTTACCTTGCACATTTATATTGTAAAGTTTCCTTTCTAGAAACTCATTCTACACAAGACGGATAAGCAAATCGATGATCAGAGGGGCAGCAGCTGCAATGAAGAGTTCCAACTTGCTAAAAACTGTCCCAGAGGCTGATGAGCAGCTTTTGAAATTATGATCTGAACTATAATCACGCCTTACATTTATTTAAGTCCTTTAGTAATTATAATGGCCTTGTCTTTAACACTTGGAAGATTTGTATTTCCAAGGACTTCTCTAAAAGACAATTTTTAGGTAGTACCTTTTATGCTAAAATAGATAATATTCTCAGACTTTGGGGAATCTGCTAATCAGACAAGCTATTTCCTACTTATTGCGTAAGATTATTCTTCTAACTGCCTCTTCTGATACCTCTAATTCTTTGCAGGTCAGCCATCAAGCTTCATTCACTAGTCTATAAATTATAAATAAAATGAAGAGGAATCACCATTTCTAGCCTTCTTCACTTCCACTCATTTATAAAAGAAATCAAACAAAAACCTCATTTGTAACAAATAAAACTCATCTACACATTGGCCACCACAAAAATATCTGCCTTAATCTTCATCAGAGAGATCCATCTAATTTCTGTCTTTCTCTTCTGTCAGGAAAACATGTTTCATCCTGGGTCCTATCCAGTCTGGATAGACACTGAATTGATTGGAGTTAAGTTTTTAACAGTTCTTTTTCTTTTTTTTTTTAACTTAGATATAGGGGTCTTTTTTTTATTCCTTATTACGTGAAAAGATAGTTTTCAAAATTTATTCTTATAAAATTTTCTATCACCTCTTCCCTCCCTCCTCCTCAAGAAAGTAATATGACATATATGCACAATCATATTTTCATAATAGTTATGCTGTGAAAAGAAGAACCAGAACAAAAGGAGAAAGCCAAAAAAAGAAAAACAAAAAAGAAAAATTTTAAAAAGGGAAAATAGTATTCTTTGATATTGCATCCATAGTTCTTGATTTTCTATCACAAATCTTTTATTTTTCTTTTCTTTAAAATAGTTTATTTGTTTTCCAGTTATATACAATAGTGGTTTCTACTTATCATTTTTTGTAAGGTTTTGAATCTTAATCTTTTAGAATTTTCTTTGACCAATATATTGCTGAGAACAGTTTATCATAATTGATCATCTCACTATATTGCTATTACTGTGTACAATGTTCTCCTGGTTCTTCTCATTTCCCTCAGCATCAGTTCATGTCTTTCCAGATTTTTCTTATTTCTACCTGCTCATCATTTCTTATAGAGCAATAATATTCCATCATATTCAGATATCACAACTTGTTTGGCCATTCCACAATTGATGGACATCCCCTCAACCCTCAATGTCCAATTCTTTGCCACCACAAAAAGAGCTACATGTGGGTCTTCCTCACCCCTCCCCTTTTATGTGATCTCTTTGGAATTCAAACCTAATAGTGGTATTGTTGGATCAGAGGGTACAACTGTATTGCCCTTTCGGCATTGTTCCAAATTGCTCTCCAGAATGGTTGGATCAGTTCATAATTCCACTAACTGTATATCAGTGTCTCAGTTTTCCCATGTCCCATCCAACAATTACCATTTCCCTTTCCTTTCATACTAGCCAATCTGATAGGTGTGAAGTAGATCCTCAAGGTTGTTTTACTTAAATTTCACTAATTAATAGTGATTTAGAAATTTTTTTCAGATGACTATGGATAGTTTTAATTTTTTCATTTAAGAACTACCTGTTCATATCCTTTAATCATTTATCATTTGGGGAATGACCTATATTCTTATAAATTCGCTTCAGTTATCTATATATTTTAGAAATGAGGCCTTTTTCAGAAACACTCACTATAAAAATTGTTTCCCAACTTTCTGCTTTCCTTCTAATATTGGCTGCTTTGGGTTTTATTTGTACAAAAACTTTTCAATTTTATGTAATCAAATTATCTATTCTGCATTTCATGCTGGTTTATGTCTCTTGTTTGGTCAAAAACTCTTCTCTCAATAGATTTGATAGGTAAATAATTCCTTGCTCTCCTAATTGACTTATGGTATCACCTTTATGTCTAAATTATGTACCCATTTCTACTTTATCTTTGCATAGTGTGTGAGATGTTGGTCTATGCCTGATTTCTCTCATACTATTTTCCAGTTTTTCCAGCAGTTTTTGTAAAATAGTAAGTTCTTATCCCAGGAGCTCAAGACTTTTGGTTTATCAAACCATAGATTACAATAACTATTTATCACTATGTCTTGTGTACCTAACCTATTCCATTTATTCACCATTTTATTTCTTAGTCAGTACCAAATAGTTTTGATGATTGATGCTTGATTATAAAGTTTTAGATCAGTTACAGCTAGGACACCTTCCTTTATTTTTTTTCATTAATTTCCTTGTTAGTCCTGATATTTTGTTCTTCCAGGTTAATTTTGTTATTATTCCTTCTAGTTCTAGGAAATAATTGGTAGTTTCATTTGACACTGAATAAGTAGATTAATTTAGGTAGAATTGTCATTTTTTATTATATTAGCTTGGTCTTCCCATGAGCAATTGACATTTTATTTGTATTCATAAAGTTTGGAATTGTGTTCATAAACTTCCTAGGTCTGTCTAGTCAAGTAGTCCCAAAATATTTTATATTGTCTATAGTTATTTTAAATGAAATTTTTCTTTTTATCTCTTGTTGGAGTTTGTTGGTTTTATATATATAAATATATATGTATATATGCTGTTGATTTATTTTATATCCTGCTACTTGGCTAAAGTTAATTAATTAAAGTTGTTAAATGTTTCAAGTAGCTTTTTAATTAATTCTCTAGGATTCTCTAAGTATACCATCATGTCATCTGCAAAGAGTAAAAGTTTTGTTTCCTCATTGCCTATTCTAATTTCTTTCGTTTTTCGTCTCTTACTGCTAAAGCTAACATTTCTAATTGATTTGATACAATATTGAGTAATTGTGGTGTTAGTCGGCATTGAGAATACTTCTAGCTCAACCCCCAAATAGATATAATGTTTATTTATGTTTGTTTGGTTTTTTTGGCAAGGCAATGGGGTTAAGTGATTTGTCCAAGATCACATAGCCAGGTAATTATTAAGTGTCTGAGACAGGATTTGAACTTAGGTCCTCCTGGTTCCAGGGCCACTGCATTACCTAACTGTCCCCTTACTTATAATTATAGATAGGTTCTGCTTATCATTTTAAGGAAAACTCAATTTATTCCTATGTTCTCTAGAGTTTTTATTAGGAATGGATGTTGTATTTCATTGAAATAATCATGATTTCTCCTAGGTTTGCTACTGATAAGGTTAATTATACTGATAATTTTCCTATTATTGAACCCTCCCTGAATTCCTGGTATAAATCCCTGGAGATAAATTGCTGTTATGTCTTTGCTAATATTTTATTTAAATTTTTTGCATCAATTTTCATTAGGGAAATTGCTCTATAATTTTTTTCTCTGTTTTGGCTCTTCCTGGTTTAGGTATTAGCACCATAATGGTGTCATAAAATAAATTTGACAGGACTCTTTCTTTGCCTGTTTTTTTCAAGTAATTTATTATAGATTGGAATTAATTGTTCTATAAATGTTTGGTAACATTCACTTGTAAATCCAATTGGCCCTGAGATTTTTTTCCTTAGAGAATTCATTGATGGTTTGTTCAATTTCTTTTTCTAAAATGGGTTATTTAAGTATTTTATTTCCTCTTCTGTTAATCTGGGCAATTTGTAGTTTTGTAACTATTCATCCATTTCCCCATAGCTTTTTTCAGATTTATTGGCATATAGTTGAAGAAAATAGTTCTGAATTATTATTTTAATTTCCTCTTCATTAGGGGTAAATTCACTCTTTTCATTTTTTATACTAGTAATTTGGTTTTCTTTTTTTTTAATGAAACTAAGCCAACGTTTATCTATTTTATTGGTTTTTTCATAAAACCAACCCTTAGTTTTATTTATTAATTCAATAATTTCTTATGTTCCACTTTTAATTTCTCCTTTGATTTTCAGAATTTCTAATTTGTTATTAAATTGGGGGTTTCTAGCATTTTTAATTGCATGCCCAATTCAATGATCTCCATTTTCTCTATTTTTTTTTATGTAAGCCTTTAGAGATATAGAAATTTCCCCTAAAATTTCTTTGGCTGCATCCCATAAATTTTGGCACGTTGTCTCATTATTGTCATTCTCTTATTGTTTCTCTGATTTGTTGTTTGATGCACTCATATTTTAAGAATTAGGTTATTTAGTTTGCAATTAATTTTTAGTCTGTCCATTACATGTAATTTTTATTACCATGGTCTGAGAAGGATGTATTTAATATTTCTACCTTTCTGAATTTGATTGTGAGGTTTTTATGCCCTAGTACATGACCAATTTTTGTGTAGGTACTTTGTACCACTGAGAAAAAGGTATATTCCTTTCTATTCCCATTCCTTTTTCTCCAGAGGCCTATCAAATCTAACTTTTCTAAAATTCTATTCACATACTTATTCTTTCTTGTCTATTTTTCAGTTAGATTTATCTTATTCTAAGAGAGTTTGAGGTCTGTAACTAGAAAAGTTTTCCTGTCAATTTCTTCCTGTACCTCACTTAATTTCTCTAAGAATTTGGGTGCTATACGACTTGGAGCACATATGATTAGTACTGATATTACTTCATTATCTATGATACCTTTTAGCATGCTGTAGGTTTCATTTCTTACCTATTTTAATTAGATCTATTTTTGCTTTTTGCATTGTCTAAGTTCAGGATTGCTACTCTTGCTTTGTTTTACTGCAGATGAAGCATAATATTTCTGCTCCAGTCTTTTACCTTTACTCTGAATATCTCTCTGTTTCAAATGAGTTTTTTATAAACAGCATATTGCAGTATTCTGTTTTTTTAATTCACTCTGCTATCTGCTCCTGTTTTGTGGAATATCTCACCCCACTCATACTCACAGTTATTATTACTCTGTATTTCCCTCCATCCTTTTGTTTCCCCCCTCTATCCCTCCTCACCAGTGTTTTGCTTTTTGATCAACCCCTCCCTTCTATCAATCCTTCCTTTCTTTTCCTTTTCCCCTCATACTTCTCTATGAGAGAGTATGCTATTCCTTCTTTGAACCAAATCTAATGAGAGTAAGATTCAATCAAAACTCTCCCCTTTATTCTTTTTATATTATTATTATATTATTATTTATATTATATTTTATATTTTTATATTCCTCTCTTTTTATAATAGGCCTTTGTGCCTCTTCATGTGATATAATTTACCCTATTTGGTGATCTCCCTTCTTCCAGTTCAATCCTTTTTTTAAAATACCTTAATTTTTTATAATTTTATTACATCAGAATCAACTTATTCTCTTTTTCTGTCTAAGTATATTCCTTCTAACTGTCCTGGTAGAGATAGTTCTTAAGAGTTACAAGTGTCACCTTCCTGTGTAGGGATGTAAACAGTTTAATCTTATTGAAAATGTTTTTTTTTCCTGTTTACTTTTTTCTACCTCTCTTGAGTCTAGTATTTGAAGATTGAATTTTCTGTTCAGTTCTCATACTTTCATCAGGAAATTCTGAAAGTCCCTTATTTCATTGAATTTCCATCTTTTCCCAGAAAGATTATTCTCAGTTTTACTGGGTGGTTTATTCTTGATGGTACTCTAAGCTCCTTTGCTTTCCTGAATATCATATTCCAGGCCCTTCAATACTTTAAAATTGAAACTGCCAAGCCCTGTGTGTAATCTTTACTATGCTTCCTTAGGATTTGAAATGTTTCTTTCTGGCTACTTACAATTTTTTTTTACCTTGAGCTAGTTATTCTGGAATTTTGTTACAATATTCCTTGCTTTCACTTGGGATCTCTTTCAGGAGATGATCAGTGAATTCTTTCAAGAACTATTTACCCTCTCATTCTAGAATATTGGGGCAGTTTTCCTTAAATAAAAAATTCCTGAAAAATATTGTCCAGGCTCTTTTATTGACCTTTTATTTATTTATTTATTTATTTTTTGGCTTTCAAGTAGCCCAATGATTCTTAAATCATCTCTTCAGGATTTAGTTTCTAGGTCAGTTGTTTTTTTTTTTTTCCATTGAGGTACTTTATATTTTATTCTATTTTATTCCTTCTTTTGATTTTGTTTGATAAATTTTCAGTGTCTCATAAAATCATTAGCTTCCACTTGACCAATTCTAATTTTTAAGGAATTATTTTCTTCTATTAGGATTCTTATCTCCTTTTTCATTCAGCCAATTCTATTTTTTTTATTTAAGGAAATGGGGTTAAGTGACTTGCCCAAGATCACACAGCTAGGCAATTATTAAGAGTCTGAGGGGCAGCTAGGTGGCACAGTGGATAGAGCACTGGCCCTGGAGTCAGTAGTACCTGAGTTCAAATCTGGCCTCACTTAATAATTACCTAGCTGTATGGCCTTTTCCTGCTCACTGATAGAAGATGACTGTCAGAAGATGTATAATCCTGTCACCAAAAAGCAAAAGGATTTAGATAATGGAAAATATTCTTGATAATAAAAAAGATACACCATTGTAACACATATTTGTAGATGCTAAACAGATATATCTGAGTTTAAGACAGAGTAGGGTGGGGTAGGGCGGCTAGGTTGTGCCTTGGAAGAGCACCCACCCTGGAGTCAAGAGTATCTGAGTTCAAATCCTTCCTCAGACAAATAATAATTACCTAGCTGTGTGGCCTTGGGCAAGCCACTTAACCCCATTGCCTTGTAAAAACTTAAAAAAAAAAAAGAGTCTGAGGCTGGATTTGAACTCAGGTTTTCAGTGGATTTCCCCCCCCCCCATTTGGTCAAGTCTATTTTTTAAGGAATTGTTTTCTTTCATTTTTGTGCTTCCTTTCCCAAGCTGTTGACTTTTTTAAAAATAATTCTCTTGCCTAACTATCATTTCTTTTTTTTTTGCTCTCTTAAAGATTTTATTTATTTTGAGTTTTACAATTTTTCCCCTAATCTTACTTCCCTCACCCCAACCCCACCCCCCACAGAAGGCAATTTGTCAGTCTTTACATTGTTTCCATGGTATACATTGATCCAAATTGAATGTGATGAGAAAGAAATCATATCCTTAAGGAAGCAACATAAAGTAAAAGAGATAGCAAGATCAGACAATTAAGATATCATTTTCTTTCTAAATTAAAGGTAATAATAGTCCTTGGTCTTTGTTCAAACTCCATAGTTCTTTCTCTGGATACAGTTGGTATTCTCCATTGCAGACAGCTCCAAATTGTGTCCATCAAGTTTGATCATCACCCCCATGTTGCTGTTAGGGTGTACAAGTAGTATTGCTGGATCAAAGGGTATGCACATTTTTGTTGGCCTTTGGGCATAGTTCCAGATTACTCTCCAGAAAGGTTGGATGAGTTCACAGCTCCACCAACAAGGTATTAGTATCCCGGATTTCCCACAACCCTTCCAAAAAGGATCATTGTCCTTTCTGGTCATATTAGTCAATCTGAGAGGTGTGAGGTGGTACCTCAGAGATGCTTTAATTTGCATTTCACTAATAAGTAATGATTTAGAGCAATTTTTCATATGACTATGGATTGTTTTGATATCCTCATCTGTAAATTGCCTTTGCATATCCTTTGACCATTTGTCAATTGGGGAATGGCTTTTTTTTTTAAATTTGACTCAGTTCTCTGTATATTTTAGAAATGAGTCCTTTGTCAGAAATACTAGTTGTAAAGATTGTTTCCCAGTTTACTACATTTCTTTTGATCTTGGTTACAGTGGTTTTGTCTGTACAAAAGCTTTTTAATTTAATGTAATCAAAATCATCTAGTTTGTTTTTAGTGATGTTCTCCATCTCTTCCTTAGTCATAAAGTGCTTCCCTTTCCATAGATCTGACAGGTAAACTACTCCTTGATCTTCTAATTTGCTTATAGTATTTTTTTTTTATGTCTAAAACCTGTATCCATTTTTATCTTATCTTGGTATAGGGTATGAGGTGTTGGTCTAATCTAAGTTTCTTCCAAACTAACTTTCAATTTTCCCAGCAGTTTTTATCGAAGAGAGTTTTTATCCCAATAGCTGGCCTCTTTGGGTATAATTGTCATTTCTTTTCTCAATTGTTCTTATATCTCTCTTACTTGCTTTTTAAAATCCTTTCTGAGTTCTTCCAAGAGAACTTTTTCAACTTGAGACCAATTTATATTCCCCTTTGAGCCTTCTCATGTATATTTTGCCATTTTCTTCTGAGTTTGCATTTTTATATTCCCTGTCACCAAGGTAGATTTCTCTGGTTAGGGATCTTTTTTGTTTTGTTTTGTTTTGTTTTTTCATTTTTAAAAAGTTGAGGTAGAAGAGGCACAACTTCTTGTGCTGAGGACCAAAGATGTATTCAACAACTTTCCATTCTGGGACCTCAGGTGCTGGTGGCTTGCTCCCTGCTAGACTGGTCTGGTCTTAGTTGTACCTGTTTTGCTGATATTCTGTGCTCACAGAATGCCTTCTGTGCTGGGGTTGGATCCCCTATAGCTAACTTGCTCTGCCACTGACCTGCTGAGTCAGAACCCAGGAGCTGATCTATGCTATGCCAAGAGTCTTTCCCTCACCATGCCTGTTGGATTGTGTTCCCTTTTTACCCAAGTGAGACTAATCTTTCCTAAAGTCCTTCAAAAATATTTTGAGCTAGAAAATTGTTTCACTACATCTTTTTATGATATCTGTTCCTCCAAAATTCATTTAGGGCAGAGGTAGGGAACCTCTCACCTGGGCCAAATTAGGCCTATGATCTGGCACTACTACTGCAACCACAGGCAGGACTTGAAATTCAATAAATCAGTTAATTAATAAAAGCATTAATTAATTAAATGTTTGACCAAATATACCAGGTTAATAATGATATAGTAAAGGGACCCTAGGCAGATTAAAGGTTTCTACCCCTAGTTTAGAGACTTGATTTACCTTTTCTGAGGGAATCTGGGAATAGCTCGAGCACCTTCCTTTCTTTTTTTAAAAAAGCTGTTGATACAATGTGAATTTTGCTCACTTTACTCTGCATCAAATCATAGTCCTTCACAAATTTCTCTGTATCTACTTCTTTTTTTCATTTCTTATGGCACAATATATTCCAACACATTCATATCCCATAATTTTTTTAGTCATCTCTCTGTTGATAGAGGTTGGTTTATAGTTTTTTGCCATGCAAAAATTGTTGCTAGAAATATTTTTTGTAGTTATGGATCCTTTTCCTGTTTTGATTTTTTAAACATTTTTGGGTATGTTTATAGTTTAGTGACTTTGAGGGCATAGTTCCCAATAGTTTTCTAGACTAGCTGAACCAATTCACAGTTCAATCAACAATGCATTAGGGGAACTGCTCTTCCAGGTCTTTTAACAATGATCATTTTTCATTTTATATCATGTAATGAGTGTGAGATTGTGAATTGTTTTGATTTTCATTTCTCTTACTATCAGTGATTTGGGGTATATTTTATGTGGTTATTGATAGCTTAGAGTTTTTTTGAAAACTGGTGACCTCCAATTTATGAGATCTAGAGATATATTTGTGTATATACAAACCCATACAACATACTTAAGCATGCTATGTGTGTATTTATGTCCAGTATGTACATTTTATAATCTTGTCTAGACATACAGTAATTGCTTGGATGCTACCTTCTCTAGGGCAGGGACTGGTTTTTTTTCCCCCCTTTCTTCATATGCCAGGATTTAGCACACTAGGAAAAAACTTTTAATTCCAGTGCTGCTGGTGGTGTTTTTTGTTGTATGTATCATGTCTATGCACAATTCTTCAGGTAAATACCATCCAAGAAAGAGAATATCAGTCCAAACATGTGACAACTCTTACCTCATAATATTTAACCTGAATATTATACCATTTTAATTCCAAAGGATTGGTCCATTTGTTATTTTACTGTGAGATCATTTTTTATAAGAATGATTATTTCCATTATTAGATGAACTTGATATTTTATCATGCATTTATGTTTTTCTGGAGTTCCAATTAATGCTTTTGGTCCTCATTATTTTCTTTATCAGAAATTTAAATAAGATTTAGGATAGTTAGATGGAGTAGTGGATAGAATACTGGGCCTCCAGTGAAGGCCAAGGTTCAAATCTAACTTCAAACATTTACTAGATGTGTGATCTTAGGCAAATCACTTAAATCTGTTTGCCTCCATTTCCTCATCAAAATGAGCTGGAGCTGGAGATGGAAATGGCAAACCACTCCAGTATTTTTCTCAAGGTCACCCCAAATAGAGTCATGAACGGTCAAGCAACCCATCTCCCTCAAGTAATGCTAAATGTATCCTTGAAACTTTCCAGAGCTTTGAGGAAATCTCCAAAGCTCAAGAGCTAGCTGGATAGGATTGATGAAAAATAGTATACATGCTTATCTCTACCTCAAAAAGACTTAGTAGAAATTAGAGCTCAGTTAGTAGGGAAAGGAGGGTCTGGAGGACAAGGTGGGGAGGAATAGTTCACATACTGACTCATGGAAAAAATTAATGACATTTGTGCTTCCTGATGCTACTGAAAATAAAAACTGGGGAACTTTTGTTGGGGGTGGTATGAGAGAAGGCAAGTAGAATGGGTCTTGGCCATTACCAAAAGAGTCCTTTTATGTGCCAACCTGGTACTATTAATTTGATTAACAAGGGCATTAAAGAAATGTGTTGATGATTTCCTAAAGCCTTGTTAACCCAACTCTATTCCCCCTCCCCACAAAAAACAAAAACAAAAACAACACATCCTCTTGAAGAAGATGGACAGTAACTGATTATAGTCCCTACAGATTGTAGCAGCAGAAACTTGGTGAAAAACATCAAACACCTGCTTTTGAGACAGCTATAGATATTGAGTTGCTGACAAAATAGAATAGCAGTTATGGAAGTTAAGAGGAGCGGTAGCATTAAGATATTCTTTGGAATCAAACCAAGGAAGCTTCAAGAGGTAGAGACAAGAAACTCAGAGGCACAGATGATTTGCTGGGAGAGGTATTGCAGCTTTGCTCCAATAGGAAAGCCTCATTTAGAAGCCTAAATTTTGTGGGAGATTACCTTCCCTAATATCCTGGGAATCTGGAGGAAATTGATTTTATAGCTAATGATTATATAATTTGATTTTTTTACTTTATTCTTTTGTATTCATTAGATGTTTTGTAATTGCTATTTGTTGTTCTCACCTGATGCTACTAAACTCTTCAAATTTTAGTTCTAAGCCCCTATGTAACAGAATTCTTTTGGAAGTTTTTAGCCTATATTCATTACCTCATATTAAAAATTTTAATTCACTTAGTCTATTAAACGTATTCTGTATGTTAATTATTGTTTATCCTTTCTTTTTTCTCTCTTTATGTAAATATTTTATTTGTTATTCCAAATACATACAATGATAGGTTTTACTAATCATTTTTTTGCAAGGTTTTAAGTTTTACAATTTTTATGCCTCCCCCAAACAGAAAGCTCTACATTTGTATCTATCAGTTTTACATTTGTAACCATGCTAATCATAGATAGAAACTGAACGTGTTGTGAGAGAAGAATCAGATCCAAGAAGAATCAGATCCAAAAGGAAGAAGGGAAACACTAGAGATAACAAAATTACATAAAACACAAGACAACTTTTAAAAATTGAAGATAATAAACTTTGGTCTTCATTTAAACTCCACAATTCCTTCTCTGGATATGGATGGGTTTTTTTCATTAAAATTGTCTTTGATCATTTTATAACCTGTATATATATATATATTTTATAACCTGTATATATATATATATTATATATTATATTATTATATATATTATATATATTATATTATTATATATTATATATATTATATTATTATATATATTATATATATTATATTATTATATATATTATAACAATGTATAAACCTGTAAAATTACCCTCTCATTCTAGAATATTAGGGCATTTTTCCTTAAAAAATTCCTGAAAAATATTGTCCAGGCTCTTTTTTTTGACTTTTTTTTTTTGGTTTTCAAGTAGTCCAGTGATATGTATGAAGTACTGCATGGATGATCATCATTCCATCCTGTTATTAGAGTGTATAATATTCTTCTGGTTCTGCTTGTCTCGCTCAGCATCAAATCATGTAAGTCTTTCCAGGCTTTTCTGAAATCCCATCCCTCATGATTTCTTATATGATAGTGTTCCATCACATACATATGCCACAGTTTGTTCAACCATTCCTCAATTGATGGACATTGCCTCAATTTCCAATTCTTTGCACTACAAACAGAGCTGCTATGAATATTTTTGGACTTGTGGGGTTTTTACCATTTTTCAAGATCTCTTTAGGATGTAGACCCACTAGTGGTATTGCTGAATCAAAGGTATACACTTTTTATTGTTTTTTGGGCATAATTCCAAATTGTTCTCCAGAAAGATTGTATCAGTTCACAACTCTACCACCAATGTTTTAGTGATCTAGCTTTCCCCCGTCCCTCCAACATTGATCATTTTTCTTTCTGGTCATATTGACCAATCTGAGTAGTACAAGGTAGTATCTCAGAGATGCTTTAATTTGCATTTCTATAATCAATGATTTAGAGCAATTTTTCATATGACTACAGATACCTTTGATTTCTTTGTTTGAGAATTGCCTTTCCATATCCTTTGACAATTTAACAATTGGGCAATTACTTTTTTTCCCCTGTCTTTTTTTTTTTATTTTTTCATGGCAATGCGGTTAAGTGACTTGCCCCAGGTCACACAACTAGGTAACTATTGTGTCTGAGAAGGCATTTGAACTCAGATCCTCCTAACTCCAGGGCTGGTGCTCTATTCACTGCACCACCTAGCTGCCCCCAACTTTTTAAAAAAATAAATTTGACTCAGTTGCTTATATATTTTAGAAATCAATGCTTTTTCAAAAGCACTAGTTGTAAAAATTGTTCTCCAGTTTACTAAATTCCTTTTAATCTTAGTTGCAGTGGTTTTGTTTGTACAAAAATGTTTTAATGTAATCAAAATAATCCACTTTGTTTTTTATAATATTCTTTATCTCTTCTTGGTCATAAACAGCTCCCCTTTCCATAGCTCTGACATGTATACTATTTCTTATTCTCCTAATTGACTTATTTTTTTTTTAGGTTTTTGCAAGGCAAACAGGGTTAAGTGGCTTGCCCAAGATCACACAGCTAGGCAATCATTAAGTGTCTGAGATCAGATTTGAACCCAGGTACTCCTGACTCCAGGGCCAATGCTTTATCCACTTGGCCACCTAGCCGCCCCTCCTAATTGACTAATAATGTTATCTTTTATGTCTAAATCCTGCACCCATTTTAACCTTATCTTGATATAGTGTTGGCTCTTCTTTCACATCAGGAAGGTAATAAGACATGCAAATGAATTAGACTTGAGTGAGGGGCTGCTGTGCTAAGTCACAGCTTCACTTTCTCCTCCAAAGCAGTCTGGGTTCAATGGCCAGATAAGGGTCAGATTGACTGGAGATGGTCCTAGATATAAGGCAATCAAGGTTAAGTGACTTGCCTAAAGTCACATATCTAGGAAGTGTCACATTTGAACTCAGGCCCTTCTCTCTCCAAGCCTGGTGCTCTATGTATACATTGCACCACCTAGCTGCTCTCTGATGTTGGTATATAGATTTTGTAGACCAAAAATGCTTCCTACCCTTTTCTCTATTATTTTATCTCATCAATTCTAGTCACTACTACTATTATCTCTATGCAATAACTTTCATTCCTCCATAATGTGTAGTTTTGCATGGTGAGAGGGCATAAGTATAGAATACTTATTTTTAATGGTTTTTTTTTGATGTATTGATGGGTTTACTGATTATTGTTTCTTTTCTTCCATTTTTCCTCAAAAAAAATGTTTTGTTATATGAGATGGCTCTTTAGGAAGAAAAGGGAAAGGAGATGAAGAAATTTAAGCAATATAAAATCAAACTGTCAATATTATATTTTCTTTTTAAAAAGACACACTCTTGTCCTTTCTCAAAAGGACAATCATATTTTAACCTGAATCAGAAAATCAGTTTCTCAAAACACTTTATAGTCATATGAAAGAATGGTCTAAATCATAATTGATTCGAAAAATGCAAATGTCAACAACTTTGAGTTGTCATTTTATGCCTTCCAGATTGGCTAAAATGACTGAAAGGGAAAGCAACAAATGTTAGAAGGGGATGTGGAAAAACTGGGATACTACTTCATTGTTGATGGAATAATGAACTGATCCAACCATTTTGAAGAGCAATCTGGAATTATGCTCAAAGAATCATTAGATTGCTATACCTTTTGACCCAGCAATATTACAACTAGATCTATTTCCAAAGATGATCATAGAAAAATGAAAAGAAGTAAATGTTCTAAAATGTTTATAACAGCTCTCTTTGTAGTGGCAAAAACTGGAAATTGTAGGGATCCCTATCAATTGGGAAATGGTTAAACAAGTTGTGGTATATAATTGTGATGGAATATTACAATGCTATAAGAAATGATGAGGTCCATTTCATCAGTGCTACAATAAGGGACAATTTTACAGTATCTGCTATAGAGAATACCATTTGTATACAAAGAAAGAATTGTGTAGTTTAAACAAAGACAAAGACTATTACCTTTAATTTTAAAAAAGTTATGTAATTTTTCTATCTCTTATATTTTGTTTTTTTTCCTTAAATATATGATTTCTCTCTCAACACATTCAGTTTTGATTAATTTATATTATTGAAACAATGTAAAGACTATTAGACTGCCTTCTGTAGGGGTGGGGGAGGGAAGTGAGATTGGGGAAAAATTGTAAAATTCAAAAATAAAAGAAATGAGGAGCTCACTGATTTTAGAAAAGCATAGAAAGACTTGTACAAAATAATGAAGAGTGAAAGGAGCACAATCAAGAAAACATTGTTTACAGTAACAGCAATATTGTGATAATGACTAAGTGAATGATTTATTTTGACAGTTATAAATACTTAAATTAACTATAAAGGGCATATAAAGAAAAAATGCTATCTGTATCCACAGAAATACATATAGTGGTGCAGTGGATAGAGCACCAGTCCTGGAGTCAGGAGTACTGGAGTCCAAATCCGGCCTCAGACACTTAATAATTACCTAGCTGGGTGGCCTTGGGCAAGCCACTTAACCCCATTGCCTTGTAAAAAAAATGTATTTTAATATTTAAAAGGAATAGCAAGTTGTCCATAATAGAGTTAGAGTTTTGTGTACAACCATCTTTTTATTATACTATGCTTGTTTTTATTCCATATTCCATAAAAATGCTTGCTTTATTCCATAAATCGAAAAGGAAAAAGAAAAAAAGAAAATCACTTTTTGTCCTTTGCCACCATTTTGTATACAACTGTTTCCAAAATCAAAACCTTAAATATAGACAGACAGATAGACAATAAGGTGATATGCAGAGGCTACTGACTAAGATGACTATATAGAAGATGGTAGAACCAGCTCTCTATCTGTACCTCTCATCTAGACCTGCTGCTTTTCATAATTAGTACATAGACTATCATAAATAAATACTCTGCTTTTAATATCAATGAACTTATGCTGACTTATCAACATTAGCTATATAATACATTTAAAGGAAATATTTCTTCAAACATGCAATGGTCCCTTCCAGCTCTAAATCTAAAACCCTGAGTGACTTGCCCCACAGTCACATTGAACAAGCTTCTATCCAACCTAAATGCAATGTTGATGCTTGAGTCATAATTTTGATATAGCAATTTAGAATATTACTTCAAAAAAAGTAAATGATAAATATTTTGTTGCAGAAACGCACTGTTGTTTGGAACCACTAGGCATCATAGTATTTGCATTTGATGCATCACCTGCTTCTGCAGCTATCCTTTGTAAGTTACTGGGACAGTCAACATTTGACTGGATTTCTCCAATTTGTTTGACATAATAAAATGCCTTAAAGGAAAAATTTAATTTCCTAACTTGGGATTACAAATTAAATCTTAGAGGATAATTAATCGCTGAAAGTCAATTCAAAGCTTTGACAAAACTGACAAAATTGTCTGGAGCCAAGTTTACTTGAACATAAGTAGTTGACTAAAAATCCAAATATTGGGTGACTCCCTTTCTGCAGAGGCTTGCCTTAATACTGTGCCAGTAGAAGAATTATTGTGCTCATCTATGAGTTGCGAATTAGCCACACCAAATTTTCTGCTTAATGTGAACCAACTATGCATGTCAGTACATAGCCAAAGGTATTTCATTCATTCATGTCATCTCCCCAATGCCATCATCTGTGATGCAGGAGATTAGATAAAGGTCTTCTGTGAAGACTGTGGCTGTCAAGTAAGGCTGATGACCTGAGTAGAATCACTGTATTTTGAAGCTGGAGAGGCAGTAGTGGGGGAAAAATATGAAGTATTCGTGAGGGAAAAGATACTGCTAGGTTTAGAAATGTGGGTAGGTTAGAGATAGAAAAAAGAAAGAGTACCTTAAATCTGAATAGGAAGGCTAATGGCAGGAGATTTCTAAATTTCTTTTTTTTAAAATTTTATTGTTTGTAGGTTTCTTTTCATTTTTGCAAGGCAATTGGGTTAAGAGGCTTGCCCAAGGCCACACAGCTAGGTCATTATGAAGGGTCTGAGGTCTGATACGAACAGGGCCCGTGCTCTATCCACTGGACCACCTAGCCAACCCCAGATTTCTAAATTTCTAATGGAATCACAAACCTAGGGGAAAAAGACATGCCTGGAGGGTTTCAAACTAATTCGAGAGAAGAAAGGAGGCAGGCAGCACGTGAGGCTAACTTTATTATATACGCATTAAGTAAAATTGAAGCCGTGAGTCCTGTCATTCTGCTGAGCACACTGATTTTTCATAAAACAAGTTATTAGAAAACAGGCTGTCGGGCAATTCAAAAACACAATCATGAACGGTCTGGAAATGATCCCTTCCTACCCTCAGGTTTATTCTCACCCGACAAAACCCGGGCAATGAATTGATGTTTAATACATTTGATATTTTATAATAGCAACGGTGGTGATAAAATGAAAATAATATGTAATAATACATACAGATAGATATAGACAAGAAGAAGAATAAATACTATGTAGCATGTATATATATAGTCTATAATGTGAGTCCCGGGGGCGGGAGGCCCCCTGCGGCCCGCACGGCCTCATCTCCGGGGCCAGGCCCAGGCCGTGGCGTAGCCTCGCCCCTCACTCGGAGCCGGTCCGCGCTCTCGCGCCGCGGCGCCCCCCGCGGGCCACCCCGCGGCCCACGGCCTGATTCCGGGAGGACGAGGAAAGCGGCCCCGAGCACCGTACAGACATTAGCTGGGCGGAGCCGCCCTTTGCGTGCAGCCTGCGCGCCCGCCTGGTGCATGTCTGCACACATATGCACACAGCCGCGCGTGTGTCTAGACACACATAGACACGTGCGTGCACACACGCATGCATGTGCAGGTACACCTATATAGCTTGCTGCTGCCCCGGCCGCCGCCCCTTGCCCATGGCAGGCGGGGAGGGGGAGGGGGAGGGGCGGCGGCGCCAGCGGGAAGCGGGGCCCCGCCCCTTCCGACGTCGCCCCCCGCCCCCCGCCGCCTCCGCCGACGCAGGTGAGTCGCCGTCCCGCGGGGCCGCCCGGCCCGGCCCGGCCCGGTCTCTGCGCTCCGGACGCCGGGGTCCGGACTCCGGGGTCCGGGCTGCGCCCTCCGCAGGCCCGCGCCATGTGCGCCCCCGAGGGGCCCCGGGGCGGAGGCCCGGCTGCCGCGTCCCCCAATCTCCTAACGGGCTGCACTCCGTCATATCTTGGGGTCCCCCCCGCCCCCGGCAGCCCTGCGCGCGTTAATGCGGACAGGACCGAGCGGGGCCGGCCTGGGCAGGGACAAGCACAGCCGCCCGAGCGGGGCCCGAGGGGAGGGCGAAGCGCCGGGGGTCGCGGCCCGCGCTCCGCGGAGGCCGCCGCAGGGGCCGGGCCGGCCGGGCCTCCGGGCCCGCAGCCTCCCGCGGGGTCCGGCCCTCAAGGGTCCCGGAGAGCGCGGAGCCGGCCCGCCGCAGATGGCCGCCCCGGGCCGGGTCGGGCCGCGCCACGCTCCCCGCGGGTGCCCGGAAAGCCCACATCACAGGCTTAGAAAGAATGTGCAAGGGAGTGAAGGGTAAAACGACTGAAACATTCAGGCTCAAAACCTTCTCTCATTTCAAATCAATCATCCTTTTTTCCTATTTTCCATAATTTTTCCTTCAAACATGCCTCTCATCCGCCCATTACTGCCAATACCCCGGCAATCCAGAGTCTTTTTGTATTAGCTCACATTTGATATGGTTTCTTTTAATCTGCCTCAGATTTATTTCTGAACTTCTCATGAATGGTGTTGGAATAAACTTCCTCATGATGGTTTTGACAAAGAGAAGTCTAAATTGGTACAGTGTAAAAAGCACTGGTTCTGAAAACATACTTTATTTACTACCAACTAGTAAGGCTTGGGGACTGCTAGGTGGTACGGCGGATAGAGCAGCAGACCTGAATTCAGATGTGGCCTCAGACACTTGTCACTTACTAGTTGTGTGACTCAGGTAGCGCTGGGGGAGAGAGTGAAGCTACCAAAACTACATACTCAAAGTACAGATCGGACCAAGTCACCCTGCCTCCATTTACCATTCAGTAAGCTTCATGAACTTCCCTATAACAATATAAAATCCTGGCTGCCTTTTCAAGTCCTTCAGTGGCCATTTTGAGCCTGAATGTTTTGGGGATATTGATGTTAGCCATAGAGGGGGTGTGGTGTCAAATTAGAAATGCCCTTCAGACATTTCAGTGATAAAGACAAGTGAGATGAAGATAGAATTTGAGGGGTCATCATCAAAGAGTTGATAGCTGAAGCCATAGGAATGGTTGAGATGAGGAAAAGGAAGAAATGGGGGACTTTGTGGAGCACCTTTATTTAGACACTTGAAAGAGGATGAAGAATCAGCAAAGGATCTAGAGGTGAAATACTCAGAGATACAGGAGGAACAATATATACTTGTGTCACAGAAACCAAGGAAGTAGAATGGTTCAAGAAGGAAGACATGCAGAAATAGGTCAGGAAGAATGAGGACTGAGAAGAGGCCATTGAATAATAGTCTTAAAGTGGTTAAGGCATGGTTTGGAGGATGGGTGATTGGTGAGGAAATACCTTTTGGGAAAACTTTGGAGGTAAAAGGAAAAAAGAGGACCCTTAAAGGACAAAGGAGAGTTGTTGTTCAGAATAAACCTATACGTGCTCATAGACACAGACAGAACTTAGTGTTTGTCTAGAAGTACCATATCATTTTATAGTTACATTGGAGCCAAGTTTATCTTCTCAACCTACCAGTCAAGGTGAAACATTGATATAAAATATGGTAGCCTAAACTTATCTAGAAGGTTTGTGAATTTTAATAGATTTTGCCCTTATCTTCTAGTCAGAATGAAAGCAAGGCAGATAGGAAAATTTCATGTGACTTCCAATACGATAGTTCAATAATGGTAGTAAATAATTTTCATATAGCTTTCCCAAACTTAAATCTCAGAAGTCAAGTTTATTAAATTAATCTTAAAATTAAACAAAACAAAACAAAAGCTTAAGTTTTGACCAGAAAGTGAATTGAAATAAGTTTCTAAAAATTTTTTTCTGTGCCCTGTATAATTAATAAAGTTTAGTCTTTTTCTGTTAATTGCTATCAAGAAACAGAGGAACCAGCATACAAAAAAAATTAAATACAATCTATGAATGAACAACAGGGAAAAGTGTGCAAAGAGGAAGACCTTTATTCATTAATATAATCCTTAAAAGAGTTTCATAAATTTAGCCAACAGAATTTTATACTTTTCTGTGAGATACACAAAGAAACATTGTTCTATAAACTATATCTAATTTAATTTAGTGACTACTATACTTGAGACTATTTTTCTTGAAATAGTTGGAAGACTTAATCTTAGCATTCAGACTTAATTCCTCTTTTCACTCTCTCCATATTTAAGATTTGTATCATCTAAAAGACTAATTTCCTGAGTTATCTTACACAATCAAGAATGTTTTACCGGGTGTCAGGCCCTGTTGGCACAGTAGCTGACCCCAAATTAGTATAGGTAAGAAATTGGGAGGAGAGGCAAAATATGGAATAGGACCATGGGTGCTCCAGGTTGATCAGCAAGTAAAGCCATCAAGTACATGATTCAGTTCAATACTTGTAGAATAAAAGCCTGCTCTGAACTAAGAACAACAAAAATAACTCATTTATATGAATTATTATATCATATTTTTATATATTATAGCACCTTAAGTTTTATAAAGCACTTTGCATAGAACAATCCTGTGAAGGAAGTAATGCAAATCTTATTCTCATTTTACAGATAAGAAAAATGAGGCTCAGAGAGGTTAAGTGATTTGCCTATAAATATACAGCTAGTAAGTATTTGAAATAACATTTAAATCGAGGTGTATGAACTTCAAGACCATTCTTTCCACTTTGCCCCACTTTTTTTTTTTGCTAGGCAATGGAGTTAAGTGGCTTGCCCAAGGCCACACCAGCTAGGCAATTATTAAGTGTCTGAGGCGGGATTTGAACTCAGGTACTCCTGACTCGGTGCTCTATCCACTGCATCACTTAGCCGCCCTTCCCTACTCTGTCTTAAATTCGGATATATCTGTTTAGCATCTACAAATATGTGTTACAATGGTGTATATTTTTTTATTATCAAGAATATTTTCAAAAAAAGAAAAAAAAGAATATTTTCCATTATCTAAATCCTTTTGTTTCTTTGTGACAGGATTATATATCTTTTGACAGTCATCTTCTGTCAGTGAGTAGGAAAATAGTAGCATTTGAATAGGTAAGTTCAAATATTACAATTAACATTTCACATTAAAATTCAAATAGAGTTCAGAAATCTAATAACTGACATTGAAAAATCACTGTATTTTCACATATAATATTTTTGCTGGAATGTTTTTTCATAATACTGATTTAGATACTTCTGTTTTTTTCTCAAGTTTTTAATTAATCATACCCATTCTATTAATTTTTAATTTTTAAGGCTTGTTTCAAAAGATATTTAGAAAAAAGAATTTCAACCTCTAACACATTACCTTTCAGAGAGCAGACATGATGTACTTGTTTCTTAAATTGAAAAAAATAGTTTTAAAAATAATCTGAAAAAGCATTCTGCTCCGGGGGGGGGGGGGGGGGGGGGGGAGGGGGGCGGCGGCTAGGTGGCATAGTGGATAAAGCATTGGCCCTGGAGTCAGGAGTACCTGCGTTTAAATCCCGTCTCAGACACTTAATAATTACCTAGCCATATGGCCTTGGGCAAGCCACTTAACCCCATTTGCCTTACAAAAACCTAAAAAAAAAAAAAGCATTCTGCTCTTAAAGCTTCATATTTGCTTTTTTTTCCCATAGCAAAATGTAAATCATTTATTTTCATTTCAAATTGACACTAAGAAGAATTCAGTGAGCTAGGGAAAAAGCACTTTGGTACAAATTTATTTAAGTGATTGAAAAGCAAATCACTTTACTGTGTATGAAAGAAAAAAAGCAAGCCTGATTATAAAGCTCTCCTACTTTGATCACTTCAGAAACTCCAGAAATATAAATGGAGTGACAGTGGATGTTGAAAAGTAAAGTTTTTATAACTATTTTTATGGGAAATAATTTTATTTAGCCTTGAATGAAGTGGTTTCAGCCTTGAAGGAATCAGCCTTCTCACAGACCATTTATATGTTAGTTTTTTTGTTGTTGTTGAGTGGAAAGATTTAATTTATTCCCATTTAGGATGGGGTACAAAATAAGGTCAAAATGAAACATGATTTAGATATGAAAGGTGATATTATAAACAAAATAAGGGAGCATGGAATATCTTATCTGTCAGATCAATGGATAAGGAAAACAAGAGATAGAGAGGATCACAGAGTGTAATTTTGATTATATTAAATTTAAAATGTTTTGCACAGACAAAACAAGTGCAACCAAAATTAGGAGACTAGGGAACAGCAGAAAAAATTTACAGCAAGTTTCTCTAATTAAAAACCTCATTTCTCAGATATATAGGTAACTGAGTGACATTTATAAAAATAAAAGCCATTCTCCTATTGATAAATGATCAGAGGATATAAAAGTGGTTTTTGGATGAAGAAATTCAAACTATAGTCAGTCATATGAAAAAATGCTTGAAATTGTTGATTAGAGAAATACAATTTAAAATAACTCGGAGGTATCACCTGGCATCTATGAGCTTGGTTAATGTGACAGAAAAGGAAAATGAAAACTGTTGGAAGGGATACGGAAAAAATGGGACACTGTTGCATTGTTAGTGGAGTTGTGAAATGATTTAACCATCCTGGACAGCAATTTGGAACTGCCCATAGGGCTCCAAAACTGCATGTCCTTTAACTCAGCAATACCACTGTTCAGTCTATCCAAAGAGGTCAAAGAAAAAGGAAAGCATCCATATGGACAGAATATTAGTAGCAGCTCTTTTTTTGTGGTGGCAAAATACTGGAAACTGAGGAGATGCTCGTCAATTGGGGAATGACTGAATAATTATGCTGTAAAATTGTGATGACATACTATTTTCTATAAAAAATGACAGGCAGGATGGTTACAGAAAACCTTGGGGACTGATAAAAAGTGGAGTGAGTAGAACTAGAAGAACATTGTACATGGTAGCAAGAATATTGTAGGATGATCATATGTAATTGACTTAGTTATTCTGATCAATACAGTGATCCAAGATAATTCCAAAAGGACATATGATGAAAAATGCTAACCACCTTCAAAGAAAGAACTGAGAGTCTGAATGCAGATTGAAGCATAAATTTTTTTTACCTTTTTTTTTGGCAAAATGACTAGTTTGGAAATTTGTCTTCCATAATTTCACTCGTAATTGACATCATATTTCTTGCCTTCCCAATGGGTGGGGGAGAGGTAAATGGAGAAATAGAATTTGAAACTCAAAATTTTTTTTAAAATGGAGATAAAAAATAATAAAATTTAAAAATAAGCTGTTGTGTAAAGAGCAAAAGATTGTTGATTAAAATTTTTTAAAACAAAGAAGTGATTTGTATATGAAAGGTCATTTTCAGGTAGAGAAACAGGAGAGCAAAACTTGAGTATAATTTCTTTTTTTTATAGAGATATTTCATATTTAAACTTAATGGAAATGCTATCACTATCTAAAAATCTTTCCAATCTTAGATTGTTTCTTTTACTAAAGAGAGTCCGAATGATGATCTAGTTTTCCTTAATATAAAATGAAATATTGAAAATCCTGTCAGTTAATTACTTGAGTTGAGAAAATTTAACTTTAGAACATAGACATGTTCAAAGACATTTTCAAAATTGAGTGTCCAAGACAGGTCATTTATCTTTTTTTTTTGAAAATGAGATTGTTCTCCCCAACTTGAAGTTAATCAGAATGATAGCATGATGTGTGTGTGTGTGTGTGTGTGTGTGTGTGTGTGTGTGTGTGTGTATTACGTTTCATGTGAGATAACTTGAGAAATAGTGGTTCCCTTATTTTCTCTAGCTTCTGCTTCTTTAACCTTGTCTGAAGTACTCTTTCAATTCAATTCAAATTAGCCTTTTAAGTAGCCTATGTTCAGGACACTGCTTGATGCTGGGGGGAAAAACAGATACAGCAAATACTAGTCCTTGGCTTCAAGGTGTTTTATGTGTTTTAATGAAAACACAATTCATGAGCACTAGACTATTAGACAAAGTATATTGAAATTCAATGTCACTATAAGCAGATGCTAAAAAAAAAATTGAATAATCAAGAATGAAAAGGAAATTGTTTTCAGAAATGTACCAGTTGAAAGACATCAGGAAGAACAATAAGACATAGATTCAGGAAGTATTAGTTTAGAAATGATATTTAATGCTAAATATCTCTCTTTCATTGATCCTAGGTCTCTTCACACCTTCCTAGTGTTCTTTCCACCTCTCCGATATGTTTCCAATATTGCAAGACATGTTGGAACTTTGATATACTGTTACTTCTCCCATTTTCACTGGACTAAATCCTTTAAATCTCAATTTTTCTATCAGTAATATGTCTGATAAAGCCATTAACTACAGTATCCCAAAGTAGTCATTTTTTATTCTTTTCCATCTTTCTTGACAAAATATGGTAACAATGAGTACTCCCTATTAGGATTTTATTTTTTCTGATCCTAGTTTTAATAAGAATGATTTTCTCTCTCTTGTTTGAATGTAACATATAAAAAGCGAATTCTCTTGTTGGGTACACACACACACACACACACACACACACACACACAATCACAATCCAGTCTGTCTTGTCAACCTTTATGAATGCTCACTGTTTAGATGACACTGTCCAGTTACAAAATTTGGCACCTTATATGAATGATCTAATTTATTCCTCACACAGTTTCTATAAGGAAAGCTTTGAAAGTACTATCATCACTATTTTATACAAGGTGTAACCAAGGTTCAGAGAGGTTAAGGAATTTTGCTTCTAATACTCATCTAGAAAATTACAGCACCAGGACTCTCAAAATTAGCTTCCTACCATTCCAACATCATTTGCTAAAATTAGTTTTAATTTATTTCCATAGAAATAAAATGAAAGGCAACTTGGAATAGTTGGGTTTTTAAAGTATATTTTTTTAAGTATATTTTAAGTGTATTTTTAAGTATATTTTTCAACTTTCTTCAGGTAGAAAACACTTTCACAAAATCCAATAAGGTTGTTCTAATTTTGAATTGGTTACCACATCACTGTCCATTTTCAATTATTCAATGACCCGTCAATCAATGCCCTTGATATCTCAGATTTATTTGAAATTCTTGATTATTGGCAATTATCTTAAGTGGCTACAAAGACTTAAAAAAGTAGTTTAGCATGTTTTGATAAAGGTACCCCAAACACTTTAATTTGAAGAGGCAAAAATAAAATTTAGTACTTTTTTCCAGTCCATTTCTTGGTGTTGTCAGTGACTATTGAAAACACTTATGTTTCAAGGACTCATTTAAGCATACATCTGAGAAAAATGTGTTTGTATCTTCAAAAGCTTATTATCTTATTATAACAAAGTTTATGCTCATTTCTTTTTATTAATAGCAAAGAGACTATGGCCTTGAAACAAATTTCAAGCAACAAGTGCTTTGAGGGATTTCAGAAAGTATATGAGCATGACAGGTAATGTATTAAATGTCACTTGTACCAGTGTCAAAAATATAATTTTGAGAATCCTTGAACCAGTTTCTTATGTGACTTAGATTTGGGGGAAGGGAAGAGGTATGATACAACATGTATACCAGTAAATACAAAGTAACATGAGGAAGGACAAAGTAATTAATGGGTGGGGCAAGTGTGGGAAAGGCTAGATAGTGGAGAAGAAGCCAGTAGATAAAGATTGAATGTTAGAGAGAAAGGGAAGGGGGTATGAAAATCCATGGGTCAGGCTGTCTCAAGAAAGAATGAAAGGCACAAGTAGAAGTCAGACCTGGCTAGACTTCCCTCTTCTGAAGACTGAAACAAAGGAAGAGGATGTGGATTAAGAGGGAAGATAATGAGGGAGCTTACAATGGATAGCCTAAGTGTCAGTGTGCTTTTCTTGTATGATTTGAGATTTATCCAGAATAATTAATTAAATATATTTGGTTGAAACAGTGTGGAGCTAAAATGCAAAATGAGATTTGGAATCTACTTACCACCAAAGGCAGAAACTGAAAAATGTCCAGTACTTTACTGGCTGTCTGGTGAGTATATTTGTAGCTCTTGGTATTGTCTGGTGGCAGTTTAGAACTTATTCTTTTATTTTATTTTTTTTAATTTTTGCAAGGCAATGGGGTTAAGTGGCTGCCCAAGGCCACACTAGAACTTATTCTTTCAAGAAGTAAACATTCTTTTTTATATCCATTATTCAAGACACAGTTTTAAACTTTTTAACTTTTGAATAATAACTTTATTGCTCACTTTTTCAAATTATCCAAAAAATAAGACAAAGTATAGTAACATCTCTGATGAAAAAACTTTGAAAGGTTAGTCATTCAATTTTTACTTCTTCAAGCATTTCCATAATCAGGAGGAAAATATTAAATGAGAGTAGAAATCATATTACCTAAAAAAAAAAAACTTCTTGACAGGGCTTTTTTAAATCTATTAGCACATGGTGCTACATCCCTACAGCTACTTGGCACATTTTTCTAGAAAACTCACAAGGACAGCAGAAGCTCAAAGTTGGAGAAGACTTCAAAGGCTATGTATATCAGATCCTGATTTATTCTTTAACATACTCAACAAATGATCATCTAGTCTTCTCTTTAAGAATTATAATAAGGTTGTCCCCATGATCTTCCTAGGCAGTCTGTTCCATTTTTGTTAGATCTATTGTTGAATGTCTTCATTTTAGACTGATAACATCTTTTAAAATCTTTACTATGTCATCCAGTGTGTTTGGCATCCTTCTCAGGTTGTTTATCATTTGTATATATAAGAAGTTTCCTTTCTGTCTTTATCTGTTATTTATAAGAGTAGTGAATGTGGCAGAGGGTTAAAAACATGTATTCCTGAAGCATTCCACTGGCAGTCTCCCTCTATATTGATACTGATTTATTTTTTGGTCTGACCATTCAACATGCCTACCCCCACATCTCTGTTTTGTCCAAAAGGATAGATTGATAATGTCAGATGCTTTGGATGAAGTCTGTTCATACCATGTCTTCAGCAATCTCCTGATCCTCTAGTTTGATATCCTTGTCCAAAAAGTACCTTAACTTAATTTACTGTGTCCTATTCTTATTGAGGCTATGTTACTTAGTGATCATGGTCCAAGCCATTCTTTAATATTATGTTCTAGATTTTTGCCTGGAATCAAAGACTTTTAGTTTCTCTCATTTTTTAAATTGGAATATGATCTTTTTAAGATTAAGATCTCAATAATCATATTTACCAATTCTTTTGGTACCCTGGTGACTTGAATTCATTAAAGGAAAGTAAATGGATTCTTACTGGTCTTTGCTTATTTTGGGCTTAAGCTTCCTATTAATACTAATTATGTCATTTCTACTCCATGGATCATTCAGTTGGTAGTGTAATTGAATATAAAATCAGAGTTTGATATTTTTTCCTTCTGCTCTGAGCAGCAACACTACTACCTCTTTATGTCCCCAATTTTTTTTTCCCATTATGACTTTTAAAAATCTCCCTCGGCTCTCCCTATTTCTGGTCAGCCTCAGTTCATTCTGAGTTTTATTGTTCCTGATATTCTTATAGGACCATGCCATGCCATAACATTTTCTTTTAGCTTTTTGTTATTCTTAATTAATAACAACATAAAGCTTGGATTTTTTCAAATTTTTTCCATCAAAAATGATGCAAAATAGCAGTTTTTCAAAATCATATATATATATATATATATATATACATTAAAAATTTTGGTAAAAATCTGATTTGTCTCATTAATAAAGTATTTCTGTGGGTATATCTATATTTTAGACTTTACTGGAAGTTCTTCCTAAAAGTTTTTTTTAATATAAATGATTGATCATTTTAAGCAAAAATAAAAAAAATTGTAATTTCCTCCATTCTGTTTTAAAGTATTGCCAAAGTGATATATTTTTTAATTTAGAGAACAACAAATCTCATTTAAAAAGTGTATTGTGTATAACAGTGTATAACAATAACAAAATAACAGATTATTTACTAAAACTAAAATCTATAAAGAATGTCATAAATTTTTTATGACTAATAAGATGTTGATCATTACTTATTTGTTCACATCAGATGTCAGAGTAATCTTCAGCTTTGAGATCCTAGAGTAATGTTAATCCACACTCAATTGTTATGCAAATTATTAGACTTTGACATTACTAAATTGCAGGATAGTAATATAAATGACTGAGACTGTGTTGCTTTGAGCCAAAGTATCCAATCCCCACTCAGTGTTGCCATATGCATTTTATTTGTTAGTAGAGTTATATTAGTTAGAATTAATTTTATCCCTTATCTCAATGACATAGAACAGGGTTAATCATATAAAATGATAGAAGAACATTAGTGAATAGAGAATTTGCCTTCTCAATTTGGAGAAGGCAAAATGCTACCACCAACACTTCCCTTGTTCATGAGCTGTCTATAATTTTGTGGTAAGATTGGATTGTACTGCTTCCTGACTTTGATTCAAGAAGAGCTGGGTTCAAATCCTACCTCTAACATTTACTCTATAACTGGACAAACACATGGCCTTTCTGAACCTCACACACTCATTAAATAAGCAATTTATTAAATTGTAACTTTTATTGGTAGAGAGAGCCCCAGCACCAAAAACTAAAGATCCCTGATATGTTGAGGTATATATATGGCTATAAATATTAAATGAAAGAGAACTAGTTCTTTTAAGTTGTGTAGCATGGAGTTACTGGTAGTCCTACACCTGGAATTTTTAATTGAGATCATGAATTTTTCTTTTTTGTATTTCAATATAGTTTCTTTTTAATATTACTAAAATATTATTCTGAGAAGGAGCCCTTTAACTTCACCAGATTGCCCAAGGGCCCATGACACAAAAATGATTAAGAGCCCCTACTTTAAATGACTCCTGGTTTAGGTAAGTTTGCTATCTTTGTAGAAAAGTAAAAACTTCGAATACATAACAGTATATAGTGATATCATTATTTTTACTCTTCAGGCCTAACTTGCACAGAACAAAATTTTATCACAAAAGCTGGTTATCATCAAGCTGCAGCAGAACATGGCCTCATTGTCGTTGCACCAGACACAAGTCCACGTAAGTATTTTGTGGCAGAGATTCTCTTTGTGTAACATCATTTCCATATTTGGGGCTAAGTTTTTATTTGACCTTACATACAAAGAATAGCCTGCCTATTCTATTTTTTTAATTCAAGTCAGCAAATATTTATTGAGCTCCTGCCTACTTTGAGCAAAATTTTTTGGCTCTGTGAATAATGCCAGATAAATCAGACCTATGAATAATGCCAGAAATTTCAGACCTAATTTCTGCCCTCAACAAGTTTACAGTTTAGTAGGTATGGAAGATAAGTACACTAATATGATATGAAACAGAATAATTCATGTTGTATAGGCATAAAATCTTTTCACTGTAAATAATGGTGGAAATTCTGACATGAGGTAAGAATAGTTACATCTTTAAAGCAATAGCAAAGTGGAAAATAGAAAAGTGTCTGCAAGTATTTGAAGGAGCACTTAAGAATCAAGTAATGGCAGTATTTAACACAGGGTTAGGGAATCCTTTTTTGTTAATTTGTGAATTTTGCTTGCTGTTATTTGGACAAACAATTCACCCCTAAAATTTCCTAGATTTTTTTGAATTATGAATCCCACCTGCAATTGTCAAGGAAGCACCAGACCAAATGATTTTCTTGCTGGGTGGATGTTCCTTGCCCTTATTTAAAATATTATGAGGAATTATGGTTAGCAACAGTTCAATTAAATGAGATCTTACTGATTTTCTTTTTTCTTACTAATAAGATCTATATTGAAGTCAGGAGGAAAACCCCTAACTTTTAACATAAATCTTATTAAAATTTGAGATTAGTATATTTTTTAGAGCTAATAGTGATACTTTTCCCAGGAATTTACATCATTTAATAGATTTAAAGTAGTTTATAGCTAGAAATTATTTTCTTGTGGCATTCATTATCTTTGAAGGAAAGCCTTTAACTATTAGCTAGTCCAGTAAGAATTCAGGAAAGTACATAAAAACTTAGTACTGTGGTAGCAAGTAATTTTACACTGAAGAAAAATCTATTACCCTGTAAAATAATATAAATTGTCCCTCTTAGAGGTAATTGCTTCTTGACTCTTAAAATCTTTAAAACCCTTAAAAGATTAAAAAAAATAGATTAGATAGCTTCATTTACATGGGATTGGGTTGCTGGTTGCTATTTTTAACCTGTATCCATTCTAATTTCTCAAAAACTAAAGTGCTATTTGTTTTTGTCAATATTTGCCTGATAAACTTTGTGTTTTGCTGCTTTTTGGACAGGAAGATAACAAAACTGACCATTACTAAGGTATTAATTTAACCACAATTCATCAAATGATTATTAAGCACCTACTAAATGTGAATTTATGGTGTATTTGCAGTAATGGGTAAAGAGTGTATGGACATTCTCACTTTGTTCCTTTTTCTGTGGTAGTGAGCCTAAGATGATAGTCCATGGCCAAAGAAGAGACCAAAGTTAATCTACTGAGAGATGGAGCATATAATTTTGGCCTCATTTTCACAGTGCTTTCACTAATTGAACCTACTAGTCTCAGAGACTTAAGTAGAAGTTACTATTACCCAGAGATGATCAACAATCATTTATTACATGCTTACTATATGTTAGGCACTGTGCTAGATAGTAGATATACAAAGAAGCAGTGAAACAGTATAGAATGACAGTGCTAATAAAAAATACAGTGTCTAGGGAAGACTCAATTACTGTCCTCAAAGAGCTGATAGTTTAGTAGAGAGATAAGACAATTTAAATAGCAATCATTTACAATAACACATGGTAAGCACATGGAGGAATTACAAAACAATTCTACTGTACAGTATTTGAAGAATATATCTGATGTTTAGTACTCACCATGTTCTCCAATCATCACCATTCCTCTTCTATTCCTCTTAAATTTTGTCTCTACTCTTATCTTTTTTTTTGTTCACTGGTAGTTCAATCAAGGGACAGCCCACAAAACCTAGCCATACTTTCTTTCAGTTTATGTATCTCTGCTTTGTAATCTTTTAATACCATTTCTCAGTTCCTCAAGACTGCCAAAAATAAAGGCAAAGTATATGTTTAAGATGCCAGAGTTTTTATTATTACCAGTTAAAGGAACCATATATTTTGCACAAATTCTGTACTCTTGTTATTTAAATAGATGGTTAATTGTGTCTGACTCTTCATGATCCCCTTTAGGGTTTTCTTGGAAAAGATACTGGAGTGGTTTACCATTTCCTTCTTCAACACACTTTACAGATGAGTAAACTAAGGCAAAGAGAGTTGTGACTTGCCATATAGCTAGTATGTACATCTAAGACTGGATTTGAACTTAGTCCTCCTGACTCAAGGCCTTAGTTCCTCACCTTTAAAATATGCATGATAATGTTCACCTTACATACCTCACAGTGTTAAGGTCAAACCAACTAAGGTCAACTAAGTGAAAGAACCTTAAAAAACCAAAGTTCTATGTAAATATTGATAAATACTATAGTCATGGTTTCAAGTGGTCATTTAATAATGATATTTTGCTTTGATAGGTGGCTGCAATATTAAAGGAGAAGATGACAGCTGGGACTTTGGTACTGGAGCTGGGTTTTATGTGAATGCCACTGAAGAACCTTGGAAAACCAACTATAGGATGTATTCTTACATAATAGATGAGGTAATTCCATTGAAATTAACGTTTTTATAATTAGCTTCAATTATTTTGATTTGTTCACTTTTTGTTTGAAAGGTTTAATCAACTCAAGATTAGTATTATTAAATTTATGTTATATGCATTTATTTATTGGTCATGTTAGAGGAAATATCAAATTTTTTCAAATATCATTTTCAGTGAGAGGCAATATGGCATTCTGGATAGAAAATTGGCTTTGGAATTGGGAATATCAGGTTTAAGTTCTCCCTCTGACCCATGTTGGTTGTGAGACTGAACATTTCAGTGCCCCAGGAAAACCTGAGAAACTGTAATTTGAAGAGTAGTTGTTGGTCTGCATTGGTAGAGGGAGTTTAGTGCCCTAAGAGCTTCCTAAAACTGATGAAATCACAAGTCTGGACCATTAAAGTTTTTGTTGTTGTTCTTGTTGTTTAGGTTTTTGCTAGGCAATGGGGTTAAGTGGCTTGCCCAAGGCCACACAGCTAGGTAATTATTAAGTGTCTGAGGCCTGATGTGAACTCAGGTACTCCTGACTCCAGGGCTGGTGCTCTATCCACTGTGCCTTAGCCGCCCCATTAAGGTTTTTAAGTAGTTTAGTTATTTAGTATTTCTAAATGTTTTTCATAATGGGTTAATGATTATGTTGGCCAGTGCTTTTATTGATTTTTGAGCTTGATTCTAACAAAAATCACTGTATACCAACAGCTGATTCCAAAATCACTCCCCCAATGGTAACTTAGCATTTCTTTGCTCAAATGTTTTCAATTTCTTTTTTGTTTATGTCGTTTTTAGATATCAGCTACATGTATATCCACCCTAAACTCTCTTCTTGAGAAAAGTATTCATAATATATATGCATGACTAAATAATCTGCAAGACTTTGGCCTTACTTTTACCTTATTCTTAAATGATGTTTTTCAGTGTTTTTCTCCATGTGCCCAACTGTGCACTGTTACCTTGTATTAAGGTGCTTAGGTAGCATTTGAACCCAGGCCCTCTGCTTTATATGCACTACTCTTTATAATACACTATTTGATTTGTTTACTTTTGTTCAGTCAGCTTTCATAATTTAAAAATCTCAACTTGGAATTAAAAATCACCACTACCATTCTATCATATATAAGATTCTTACAGAGATGGAGTGTGCTTTTATTTATATCTAGCACAGTGCTCAACATATTGGAGGTTCTTAAAAAGTCCTTGCTAATTGGTTGATATATGTTCACTCATTCTGAAGGGTTTTAAGATTTTAATAAAATTTACAACTTTCTCATCCTTTGCAATAATTATATTCATGGCTGTTTTTTACATGGGTATTGCATTTCTCATTAAATAATGTTTCCTTTTAACAAATAGTAAAACAACTTTGTCAATTCTCTTATTTGCCTCTTTAAGGAAAACCTATGAACCATCTTTCCATTTAGCTGCAGCTTCCTTTTCCCTTTTGGTTTCATTTATAGTACAGATATCAAGACTGATGATTCAGGTCTTCCAGTATGGTCCCTCATTGATCTCTGAACTTGATTATCATTTTTGGAGTACTGAAAATTAATTTAATGTCTTTAGTCTATCTAAAAAAGTGTAATTGAGAGTCCGATCTCTCCCCTTTTCCTTTGCCCTGTTCTTATTGCTGCAGAATAGGAGTAGGGAGCCTTTTATCTGCCAAGGACCATTTGGATATTTATAATATCATTCATGGGCTATATGTGATCAAACGTTTAATAAATTCATCCCTAAAAAGCTCCTAGATTTATTGAATTTTGAGTCTTGCCGGCAGTTGCCTTGGCACCACCAAACCAAGACAATGGGCAGGCCAAAGGTTCCCAACCCCTGCCCAGAACTGAAGGTCATTTTATATTTTTCTTTGTTCTATGAGTTATCATGACTGAAAAATTCATCATCAAATAGTCAGCTTTTTGTCATTAGCCAGTTTGACCCTCAGAAGGCAGACAGGGTCTCTTGCCAGGGCTTCAGGGTTTACTTGAAATCTTGCCCAGAATGATAGAGTTGCCTGCCAGTTCTTGTGCTCTACTGACTTACACAGTAACCTTTATGCTGTGATAAGGAGGACTTGGTAGAGATACAGCCTCAGCAGTTTAAGAAAAACAACAGAATCAAAAGTGCCAACTATATTTTAGTTTATTTTAAAGGCCACACAGAAGCAGAAACCATTTCTTTTTTTCCTAAGAGTTTTATTTGAAATGGCCTGTACAGAAATGTAATTTTGACTAAAGAAGTTAGAAAGAATGGTTTATCTTCTTAAATGAGATGTCATCCTTTTAATTTTTAAGAAAATGCAAACTTTTAATGAAACAGAGGTGATAATGTGTCTCAGTTTCTTTTTTGTTTGTTTTGGACCACTTTTTAGAAGCTATTTTATTTATTTTGAGTTTTTCAATTTTTCCCCTAATTTAACTTCCCTCCCCCCACCCCCACCCCCCACAGAAGGCAATTTGACAGTCTTTACATTGTTTCCATGGTGTACATTGTTCCAAATTGAATGTGATGAGAGAGGAATCATATCCTTAAGGAAGAAACATAAAGTAAAAGAGATAGCAAGATCAGACAATTAAGATATCATTTTCTTTCTAAATTAAAGGTAATAATAGTCCTTGGTCTTTGTTCAAATTCCACAGTTCTTTCTCTGGATACAGATGGTATTCTCCATTGCAGACAGTTCCACGTTGTCCCTGATTGTTGCACTGATGGAATGAGCAAGTCCATCAAGGTTGATCATCACCCCCATGTTGCTGTTAGGGTGTACAGTGTTTTTCTTGTTATGCTCATCTTGCTCAGCATCAGTTCCTGCAAATCCCTCCAGGCTTCCCTGAAATCCCATCCCTCCTGGTTTCTAATAGAACAATAGTGTTCCATGACATACATATACCTAAGTTTGCTAAGCCATTCCCCAATTGAAGGGCATTTACTTGATTTCCAATTCTTTGCCACCACAAACAGGGCTGCTATGAATATTTTTGTACAAGTAATGGTTTTTAACCTGTTTTCATCATCTCTTCAGAGTATAGACTGGTATTGCTGGATCAGAGGTTATGCACATTTTTGTTGCTCTTTGGCCGTAGTTCCAAATTGCTCTCCAGAAAGGTTGGATGAGTTCACAGCTCCACCAACAATGTATTAGTGTCCCAGATTTCCTACAACCCTTCTAACAATGATCATTGTCCTTTCTGGTCATATTGGTCAATCTGAGAGGTGTGAGGTGGTACTTCAGAGATGCTTTAATTTGCATCTCGCTACTAAATAATGATTTAGAGCAATTTTTCATATAACTATGGATTGCTTTGATCTCATCTGTAAATTGCCTTTGCATATCATTTGACCATTTGTCAATTGGGGAATGGCTTTTTTTTTTAATTTGACTCAGTTCTCTGTATATTTTAGAAATGAGTCTTTTGTCAGAAATACTAGTTGTAAAGATTGTTTCCCAGTTTACTACATTTCTTTTGATCTTGGTTACAGTGGCTTTGTGCAACAGCTTTTTAATTTAATGTAATCAAAATCATCTAGTTTTTTTGGGTGATGTTCTCCATCTCTTCCTTAGTCATAAACTGCTTCCCTTTCCATAGATCTGACAGGTAAACTACTCCTTGATCTTCTAGTTTGCTTATAATATTGTTTTTTTATGTCTAAATCCTTTATCCATTTTTATCTTATCTTGGTATAGGGTGTGAGGTGTTGGTCTAAACTAAGTTTTTCCATACTAACTTCCAATTTTCTCAACAGTTTTTATTGAAGAGAGAGCTTTTATCTGTTTTGGACCTTTTTTTGAGGACTTTGACATTACAGTATAACCAACTATATATATATGTATACATATAAAAATAAATTTAATCAACTTGTGCATAGATTGAGCCAGTTACCATTACTGATTGATTTGTGGTATTATCATTATGATGATGATGATGATGATGATGATGTACTTTGAAAGAAGTAAATTTCTCTTATATTTTTGTCATATTATTAATCTTTTTCAGCTGCCCAAGCTGATAAATGCCAATTTTCCAGCTGATCCAAAGAAGATATCAATTTTTGGCCATTCTATGGGAGGCCATGGAGCTCTCATTTGTGCTTTGAAAAATCCTGGAAAATATAAAGTAAGATTATCTCACCATTAAAAGGTTAACATTTCTCTTTAGTGATTTATTAAGGTTGAATTTGGGATTCATTTATGTTTGTAGCTTTGACATTAACTTTCCAGGGCCAGTGCTTAGAAGTAAAAAAAAATAAGTCTTCATATTTTATTTTGGAAATTTTTGCTACAATGTCAGAAGTAAATTCTGTCTTCAGGTCCAGAGATCCATTTTATTGCTTTTATGTATATATCTCTCAAATGCAATTTTTTTTCCCCAAACATGTATTCATTCACCTCAAGTTGGTGATTCATCCAATCCAATAACTAAGATAAATATTTTTTTTTAATAATTATTCACCAGATATGGGGCAGCTAGGTGGTATAGTGGATAGAGTACCAGCCCTGGAATCAGGAGGACCTGAGTTCAAATCTGACCTCAGACACTTAATAATTGCCTAGCTGTGGGACCTTGGGCAAGTCACTTAACCCCATTGCCTTGCAAAAAAATTAAAAAAAAATATTCACCAAATGTGTTGTGAAATATGGAAGGGACCTTAGAGATCATCTAGTCTAATGGCCTCAGTTTTTTTGATAATGACTCTGGGACCCAGAGAATTGGCATGCTTAAGACCACATAGATATTAAGGTGCTTAGGTAGCATTTGAACCCAGGCCCTTTGTCTTTATATTTATTGCACTTTATATTACACTGTTAGATTTGTTTATTTTTGTTTAGTCAGCTTTCATCATTTAAAAATCTTGACTTGGAATTAATTCTGCGATACTATTGATTTGAATACCATAATTACCACTACCATTCTATCAGAAGCAGTTTGGTAACTTTAACTCTGATTTAGAAAAAGCTGCTATTACCTTGTAATAGTCTAGGGATTCTTTATTCTTTTTTATTTAGTGATTTATAATGATTTCATGTCAAATAGTAATGCAACTAAATTTAAGGTATAGAATTAAACTAGTTTCAACATGTAAAAGTCTTAACTGGTGACTTAATATGAGGGTTAAGTTTCTTTTCTAGTCTAATTCAGTTTTCCTTTTATATGATAGCAGTTGAGATTATTCATTAACATATTTTTAAGCAGTCTTAAATTCTTTAGGTAAGAGTGTTAATTTTCTCTTTTGCATATTCCAAATATTTACATATTTTCTTGTCAGTTAGTAACCTTGAATCCTCTATGTTCAGTTCATTATACAATGGAGAGCAGTGTACTATTGGGAATTGCAAAGAAAATTGTAAATGTGATTCTTGGCAGTAACACTATTCTTCTTTTCTTTGAATCCTTGTTGGCCAAGGATTCAAAGAAAGGAAGCATAGGACTTTCATGGTCCATTTTATGTCCAATCCTAAGGAATTAGATGCTAAATTATTCCAAATCCCTGATTCAAAGAGAAAAATATCCATAGTAGAGACTTCTTGTTATGGCAAGATTTGTTTTGAAATTGAATCAGCTTCCTGTTGTGGTGGATATTTTAAAAAATTAAACATCTTTTCAGTATGTGTTAAAACAATTTTCTACTCCCTGATACAAAAATAGAACATGTTTGCATTTTTCATGTTTTGAAAAAGATTATTAAATCTAATAGACTGTAAGATTATGTATAAGGTATAAATTCTTATAATTAAGTATAATAAAATATAAATTCTTTGAAGCATAAAAATATCTCTACTTTGAATTTCAACTTCTATAAAACAAAATGGTAAATGTTGCTGAGTTACATGTTTGTTAGTGGTATAGAATTCAAAATTATATGGAAAAAAATTTGTACCATTATTAGTAGTAATGCTATTTAAATTCCAGTGTATCTTTCTTACTAACAGAGTATTTCAAAATTAAGTGCCATTTACTCTCTTAAGATATTATATCTCAACAAGTTAATTTATTTTTGTTGTTTAAAGTCAACAGAAGGAAAAGTGCTCAACACGAAGTTCCTTTTATTTAATAAGCATATTTTATCAATAACAAGTTATTGATTTGTGTTATTTCAGCACCCACAGTTTGCTAGCAATTTATCAGATTATTTAGTGGGCTTGTTTTGGCCCTTGAAGCACTTTCAGTCATAGCAAAAGATATTTTAAGAAATTTGTTCACAAACCTTTTCATGAGTCAGTAGCTTCTTAATCATTTTCTATCTATCAGTTCAAATATTGTCTTCTAAAATGACTGGTTTTGAAACTTGGTTTCTTTGTTTCTAAAGTCTGTGTCAGCATTCTCTCCAATCTGCAATCCAATGCTCTGTCCTTGGGGGAAAAAAGCCTTCAGTGGATATTTAGGATCAGATCAAAGTAAATGGGAGGTAAGTATTAAATAATTCATACCTGATATATTAAAATCTTTAAAAAAAGAGATCATACATGCCTAACCATACTTTAAGGTTATATAAAATTTAAGGGTCTAATTTCATCATAGAATATACATATGATGAAAAATTTGATTTTAAATGTTGATTAATTATAGTAGGTAGCTTATGAAAAGGATGTTCCAGTAATAGTCCTAAATGATGAAGAGATAATTTGTATTTCTTACTTTTAAAAAAAGCCTGTATTCTGTTATTTCTTAAAATGTAGATTAACCCACCACTTTACTCTCTCTTTGACAGTGCTATGTATTCTGTCAGACTGTGACGAACTTAGATATGTAAATGAGACTTCCTTGTTAACAACATTTGTTCTTATTGGAATGAAAAATTACTGATGTGAGACAGACTTGTATCTGGGATACATATATATGCACAAAAATAGATGAAGTTTTTATTCATATATGGGGAGGGGAGAAGAAAGATAAGTCACATGATATGGCTAGAAGTAGAAGAATACTCATGTGTGTTTCTGGGGTTCCAGAAAGTCTTTCTGGTTGGAATGCAGAGTATCTCAGTGTGGAGGGGAAAGAAAGGAATTAGAAGCATCTTTAATAATGATTTGATAGGAGCCAGATTTGAGAGCTGACTAAGTTGCTCCATAGTCAGAAGTAAACGATATGAAACAAAAAGTGCTCAAGGAAGATGAGCCTTGTTTTTGTGAGGAGGATTAATCAAAGCAAGGAAGAAGCTAGAAATTGGGAAGTTGAATCCAGGAGATTTTTTTAATTAAAACTTTTAAAATTATCCTTTTTTTGGGGGAAATATAGTGAAATTATTTGTTATTCTTATGATATCTCTAATCTCTACCAACTTCTAAGTATTGGACCCTAGAACTAAATTTCTAAAAAATATTTTCTTAAAATTATCTTGAAATATGTAGAGCTTTAAGAGCTTCACTTAAGACTTAAAAACAGGTTTCAGATATTATCAGCCTTGTAATCTGGGTTGCTTTTAATTTGTTTCACTCTTGTAGAAGCATTCCGTGTTCCTGCCTTACTTTGATATATTGTTTCCAGAATATTAAATGTTATAAAATATCTTCTTTTTTTTTGAGCATTGTAAAAAGTAGTTTTGAATTTTTTCCTTTTACTTACAGGCATATGATGCCACTCATCTTGTGAAGTCTTATCCAGATTCTCAGTTGGACATATTAATTGATCAAGGCAAAGATGACCAGTTTCTTAAAGATGGGCAATTACTTCCTGACAACTTTATAGCTGCCTCTGCAGAAAGGAAAATTCCAGTTGTTTTTAGATTGCAAGAGGCAAGTATTAAAAAAGTATTTCTCTTGAATTTGTGCACCATTATCTGACTCAAAAAAATTTGTTGTCAGGGCTTTTTTTTTAATCTAAATTTGAATTGTCTTTCCCTAATATTTCTGGTTGTTCCTTCAAGGCATATATGAAAGTTAATGTCCTGTTGTGTTACAGTAATTTCTGTGCCAAATAGAAACCATTTAAAGGAAATAGATATTTTTCATAGTTAAGAAGTATTTTTTAAATATGCTTTTTGGCCTTGGTTCTTAAAGAAGACCATGATATTAGGGAGGTGATAATCATGAAATGCATGTGAATTGGATTTGAAGTGAGGGGGGATGCTGTGCTAAGTCACCAGCCTCAATTTTTCCTCTAGAGCCATCTGGGTCCAATGGCCAGATATGAATCAGGACAACTGGAGATGGCCTTGGATTCTGAGGCAATCAGGGTTAAGTGACTTGCTCAAGGTCACACAACTAGTGCTAGTCAAGTGTCTGAGGCAGAATTCAAACTCCCATTCTCCTGACTCCAAGGCCAGTGCTCTATCCACTGGGTCATCTTGTTGTAAAAGAAATTGCTGTAGTTTTTTGAACTACTGCCATATAATTAGCATGGGAAAAATAGGTTACAAAGCAACTTTGAAGACCTGACTAAGTAAAAACTAGAAGTTTGGATCATTAACTATTTCTATCTTTCCTGTAATTCCTAACTTCAGCCATTCTACCATGATTAGATACCTATGGATAAAAGGAAGGAAGTTATCTCTTTAACAGGACTTTCCTTCTTTGGATTTAGAAGTATTTCTTAAGGCATGAAAGAAAATTAAATAAAGAATTCACAGTTCAGATAACAACAACAACAACAATCAACCTTTATATAGCACTTAAAGGATTACAAAGAACTTTATAAAGATTATTAAATTTTTATCCCATAAGAACTCTGGGAAATAGGTTTTATTATTATCTCTGCAGTACACTTGAGTAAACTGAGGCAGATTAAATGACTTGCCCAGGGTCACACAGCTAGTGTCTGAGGTCACTTTGAACTCAGATTTTTCTGATGCTCTATCTGCTATATGACTTATCTCCCTTAAGCAAAGACATAGAAAAATGTCTATGTACCATCATCAGAAGGAAAATATCTATCTCCCTTTCAGAAAAGCAAGTAAATAATGTCATTAATAATAGTATTTTAAGTGAGCTTTTATTATTAACACTGCTTCTTTCTATCTAGAAATCTTTCAAGTTATATTTTTGAAGAAGAGGACTAAACTATCCTCTAACAGTAGGAATATTTTTAAAGTAGTCTTGATTTTTTCATTCTTGTATAAGCATAACAAGTAAATATATAGCAATAAGATTTAGTGTTTTCCAACCATCTTATCTTAGTATTCACATGGCTCTGAAGATCTCCTAGATGTATATATCTAAATTCTCTCCATTGCAGATGGCCATCTCTGTGCTCTTCCAAGCAACCTTTTTAAGTGTTTGACAGCGACCTTTTTAACATTGAAAAATGGTATGTCTCCACATTATGGTAGTTGTACTACCTCTCTGTTGATTGACATGCCCTCCTGGGAATGATTCCCCAATCCCAGACTTTATAGGATTAACCTGTGTTCAGTGGCTGACATTCCATGGCTATCGGTGCAGCATTTGCACCGTTCACCAGTTATCCTTTATTCTTACTATATGACCAGTCAGCCTCTTTTTTCTGACCATACATTTCACGGATATTATCTATTACGTTGCTACTTGTGTGTCAGTCGTGGTTGGTAATGTGCTGCATCTTACTTACCCAGTGTCTCTCTTCATTGCCTTTTGTTATGACTAGCAATTTTGATTTATCAGGGATTGTGGAGTTCTCTTATTTGCAGCCCTGGAGTATTGACCTTTAAAAAACGAGGACAGCTTAGGAATCATTCGAAGTATTGAGTAATTTCGTAAGTCTGTCATTTCCTATCATCCCTTGGGATGATTTGACTTATATCCAACCTGTTTTCTTCCTATTCAGTTCTGAACTTAGCTCATTCCTCATCTCCAGTTATCTGTCCCACACACAATCACACATATACACAGACACAAATACATTCATACCATGTTGTGGTCTAGGGACAATAATAATTCTATATTCGTTCAGTTTTAATGAGTAAAATTGTCTTTTTTGAATTAATTATAATAATTCTCATTGAAAAGACCCTGTAGTATCTAGGAGTTTGATATAGTCAGCACAAGGAAACCTACCAACTGGTGCATTCAGAGTCACTCCCTCTTGTATTTGGATTCTGAGAGTTATCTTCTTTGACAGTATCAGACACCTTTGGCTTGAATGTCTCTAATGATCAGATCATTGAACACAGTGATTTCTGCAGTTACAACTATCCTGGAATCTTGAAAAAGTACAAGGAACATTAAGGCATTGGAGATAGATTGTTGGGAAAGGTTTTCATTGTGCATTTTGCTCTGCTATATTCCTTCTTTTTTATAACCAACAAACATCTTTCAGTTAACTATGTGACTGAAAATATGGTCTGCTGGTAAAAGCATGAAATATATTTTATTGACAACAATAAAAGGAACCATAAAATCCTAGTTCCATTAGGTAATCCTTTCAGTAAAGTAACTTTTAAAAATGAATGTCAAATAAATTTTAATGTAATTTTATAAATATATTGTTACAGTAAAAGAAAAAAAACTTTTTTCAAAATCTAAAACAGAGACTTCTGGTGCATTGCCCTGGAGAGAAGGGAATTTATATTTGATTTCATTTTTCTTTCTTCAGATTTCTTTTTAATAATAGAAAAAATTATAGTTATTCATTTAAGTATTTTAAAATGTACCAATCAAACCATCAGATATTTCAGTTTTGAGTAAATTAAGTCTGTAATTAGGTAAATAGTGTTTTGGAGAGGTTTAGCCATAAGTGATATAACAGATTGTGTGTTTCTAAATAGATTACACTTCTTGGCAAACCGCATCAGATATCTTTTCTGTCCAGGGACTGTTCCAGGAAATTCTGATGTGACTACAATAGTGTTAGCCTTTCAACAAAGGCTCAGAACTTTGGGAGACTGTGGAAGTGGCAGAGATTTGGTGAACAATGAGGAGAGAAACTTGCTATTTTCCAAATATCTTTCTTCTTGGCAACTGAGAAATTTGTTAGTCTAGACTTAGGCCAGGGCCAAGATAAAGTATTCATTCAACAACTCTAGAGTAAGGAAACTTTGAAATTGCTGTGGGTGGCCTAGTTCATTATTCAGTTTAGACACAGTTTTCCCTTGGCTTTCATTCTGACAAGATCAGAGAAGGTCTGACTTATACAATCTAAACTAGGTTTTGTTTAGGCTCTCTGTTATTAGATAAATAAATGAATGGAAATGTGCTGGGCCTTGACTCCAGACAAAAACCTCTCTAGTCTTTGGTTTACCCAAAGGCTGAAAATTTGATCATCTGCTTAACATCACATACAGAGCTGGAATTTAGTCAGTTCCCCTTATTTTGTCAGAATGAGGAAAACTGGGTTCAGAGAGAGTAAATGATTTTATGGCAAAGCAAGAACTAGAATCCAGCATTCTAAAAACTGTAAAAGTACCAAGGGAGCAGGCTGGGAGCTGTTGTTCTTCGCTTGTAGAAGTTACATAATGGATTGAGGCATGCCATCGGTCATGTCCTGTCTTTAGAGACTTCAGGAGAGAAGGATTTGTAATTTTCTCTGGTGCCCAAGGAACTTCTGTTTATAGATCTAGAAATAAAATACTATTTATGCCAATTTAGGCAACTATCTTAATTATACCTCAAAGATCTCTGATTTTGTCAGGGTGGTTACCCTCAGTGCAGATTAAAACAACCAAGTAAATGATCTTTGAAGAGTAGAATGGATAAAAAAAATTCCAGTTTTGTGATGAGCTTACCCAAACAGGATCACTTATGGTCTTAACTTTTAAGCATTTTTGGCTCAGAAATACTAAGAGCTAGCATAGAGAACTCTAGGTTACCTCTGCTCCCAGAAGAGACATCAGAATAGGACTGTGGTAGAGAGATCCTTACCATCCACAAGTGAGAAACACAAGAAGTCTTTTTTTTCCCTTTCTTTGACAATCCTTCTTGAAGAGTTAATTTGTGATTTATTTTGAACTCTGGCTTTTGAGGAGATGAAGAAAAACATTGCCTTTCAGTGTCAGCAACCAGCATAGTACCTAGAATACTGATTCAGCTTAGAGACCTGCATGGAAGAAAAAGCATATGGCTTGGTTTTTTTTTTAAGCGAAGCTTCAAATAGAATTTTGCTGTCAGAGACTTTTTTATTTTAAAGTTTATTGTGGGGGAGGAGGAAGACACTTCCCCTTTAATGACCCAGAGCAACCAGCAATTTCATTACCACATTTTATTGAGGCAAAATGGTCTAGTTAGGAAAGGAATTTACCAAAAAGGTAAAATATAGTCAGTAAAGTCACCAGAACTTCTTCCCGTTTTTTTTTCTTCTTCATCTTCACAATCTAAACTTCAAACTGGTAAAAAGAGAACACACTTAAATCTTTCTCTTCACAGTCCCTTAATCATGAAATCTAATAATCTAGATCTCCTCGACATTCTTTTCTTTCTAGGTTTTTTTGACATTTCCTCCTTATGCTTCTACCTATCTGATCATTCCTTCTCAGTCTCCTTTGCTACCCAGTGAGCTTTGGCATCCACAGGACCCTGGCCTGGCACGTCTTCTCCCTTTAGAGGTTTTCACTTGATCTTGTTAACTCCCATGGATTCAACAAACATCGATTCTCTAACCTACTTCTCCAGTCTTGCACTTTAATTGCCTCTTTGACATCTTAAACTTAATACATCTAAGTCTGAACTCATTATCTTTTTTCCCTAAACCTTTCCTTCTTCCTAACTTCCCTTTTCGTGTTGTGAGTTCCAGTCACCCAGGCACCTAGACTCACAAGCCTAGGTATCATCCTTGACTCTTCTCCTTCAATGTGTTGCCAAGACCTGTTGATTTTATCTACTTTACATCTCTCACATGTGTCCCCTTCTCTCCAATGACATTTGTATACCTTTTGGCAGGTTCTTCTCATTTCATCTTTGAACTATTACATACCTTCCTCTCCAGTCCATCCTCCATTCAGTTGTCAAAGTCATCGTCTGACTATTTCTCCTTTCTCCCCAAAGAATTCCAGTTGTTCCTATCACTTCCAGGAGCAAATATAAAGCCCTCTGTTTGGTATTTAAAACTTTATACCTTGGTCCAGCTAAGACCCCCCACCTTCTACCAGAAGTCTTTTCTGATTTCCCCCAAGCACTAGTGCCTTCTATCTAGTAATTATCTCTGATTTATCCTATATCTTGTCATGTTGTGTCCCCATTGAACTGGCCGTTGATTTTTTGAAAAATGGGCTGTATTTTACATTGTTAGGTATGCCTAGCTCCTAGCAAAATTTCTGACACTTAAAAATATTCATTGACTGACAACAATCTGTATTTTTCCAGGATGTATCACTCTGTTTTAATTCCTTAAATTAATCATTCTTGGTTTCTCATATCCTCATCCTCATGATATTTACTTTTTTTCCACAGAAAGTTAGGTTTTGATTCTACAAGCACTAATATTACTGAAAATAAAAATGGAAGTTTGAATATATGCTTTGAATTTTGAAATTCTCAGGGAATATGTAAAATTCCATTAGGATTTATAGGCATTAATACTCTGAAATTCAGTGTTTATTAAATTCATTTGAATGGTTACTGAATTGTAGAGTAAGATGCTAATTGCAGCAAAGTTTAAAATCCATATCTTTTTTGAAATGCTTTTCCCAGAAAGCAAATCTGTTTCCTTCACTCAGATCCATCCATCTAGGAGTAATAACCTCCCATTGAAATCTTAACTTTGTAAGTGCTCAGAAGTGTAGGACTCTTTATGTAATAGCTCAGTGATACAGAAGTAGGAGTACTTGGTCTGGAGAGTAATAGAGATAGCCCAGAGAAAGTGAGAGGGCAGAAGTTGGAAAGCAGGACTGGTTCGAGAGAGGAAAAATACAGCTGCTCAAGGGAAGCAGATTCAATTAAAAGTGAGAGGTGAGGGATAGGTGGACAACAGATTGAGCCAGAGAGGACTGTCACATTAAACAAAATAGAAGGACTCACTAAATGGTGACTGTCTCAGGTACTGGAGGAAAGAACTGTCAAAGCCAAGAACTCTGCTCTCAAGGAGCTGACATTCTAATTGGGAAAGGCAACAAGTAGAGGTAGTGTGGCCTTGGAGGGGCAGTTTTTCATGGAAGCCTCAGTTACCACACAATGGTAAATGGGAGTCAAAGGGCAATCTGTTGACTTTCCTTTCTAGCAATGGTAGCTCTGATTTGATTGTTTTTTGTTCCCAAGGCAAGAGGAAAATTATGTCCTTTCCCATCCCCTATGTCAGGAAGAGGGGCCATGTGCAAAGAAACATGGTTCTTTAAGTGTTCCTGCAGGTCCTAAACTAACTGCTCAGTAGGCAGGGAGAGAAATGTATCCTTAACTAAGAAGAGAGAAAGAAATCTGGACTCCCACAGGTCTTGAACTGAGTTTTGAGGCATCTCTGTAGGAACAGTCAGCCAGGCAAGGGATTCAGATCCCACTGTTCTCTTTAATACAGTCTCACCTCCTAGGAGAGATTCTGTGAGTTTGAGAAATCCATGCCAGGTTCGGTCTGGTGTGCAGAAGGGCCAAGCTTCTGCCTGTAGAGTGGCTGAGAGGTGGTCGCTGTTCTGCAAAAGAGGGAAAAAAAGTTCACATTTATAGTGCAGTTTCAGATTTGTACAATTCTTTTTTCACCCCTGTGAAGTGGGTCTTTAAAATATTGTTTTCTCCATTCTACAGATAAGGAAACTGAGGCTCAGGAAAATGAAGTAACTTGCCCATGACACAGCTAGTGTTTAGAGACAGGATTTGAACTCAGGTCTTGTACTCTTTGAACTCTATCTTGTACTCTTTCTATTACATTCTTGTACATTCTATTACATTCCACAGCTAGGTGGCACAATGGATAGAGCACTGGCCCTGGAGTCTGGAGGACCGGAGTTCAAATCCAGCCTCAGACACTTAATAATTACTTAGCTGTGTGACCTTGGGCAAGTCACATAACCCCATTGCCTTAAATAAATAAAATTTAAAAAAGAAACCCTGAGAAGCTTAAATAATTAGTTCCCTTTGAATTTTCTCCAGAATCTTTTCTCCTTATCTAGTTATCTTTCTCCTATATATCATTTCTTTCTCTAAGCTTTATATCCTTCTAATCAGTTGTGACCTAAATGAAGGATTTTTTTTTCCTTCTTGCCTTTCAAACTTGCCAAAGTTACGAAATGGAAATGTGAAATCAAATAAACCAGAGCTTAGTCCTAATAAGGCAACACTCTTGTCAGATTGATTGTGTAGTCTGAGGCAAAGAATAGATGGATTGCTTTTGAGTTACTTCCATGACTTTGATCTAGAAGTATTTCTTAGTTGCTGATTCCCAGACATTTATAGCATGGTACAAGAGTCAGAAAATGTACTGACTCATCTTCTGTAGTTTCTAGTAATTAGTCTCTAGACTCTTAAATACCAGATGATATTATTGTTTGTTTTTTCTTTTTTTAATTAATTAATTTTTATTTTTGTACAAGTGATTTTTTTTATAATTCCTAAAATATTCATGTTTAAGAGTAAACATAATATCCCCTCCCCCAAAAGAATGTAGACCCTCATGAGAAATAAAGTAAAGAGAAAAAAAATGTGCTTCAGTCTGTGTTCCAATACCACCAGCTCTGAATCAGGTGGATCACATTCTTTATGATAAGTCCATCACAAAAGCTACTTCCATATTTTTCCACCATTGCTATTGCTGATTGCAGCTCCCTCCATTCATACCTCCCCACTACCATATACTATAATTTTTCTCTCCTTGCACTCTGTCCCTCTTCTAAAATGTGCTGTAGGGTAGCTGAGTGGTGCATCAAACTGATCACCAGCTCTGGGACCAAGAGGCCCTGAGCCCACATTCCTCTCCTAAGGCCCAGCAACCACCTGGTCCTGTGGTCCCAGACAGGCCATCCAATACCAGCCCCTTGCAGGAAGTAATAAAGAAAATGTGTTATATCTGACCACTCTCCTCCATGATCCACCCTCTCCTCCATCACTCACATCCCCCCTTTCCCCGTTCCCCATCTCTCCTTTTTACTCTAGATATTTATACCCCATTGAGGTGTATGCTGTTTCTTCTCCAAGCCACCTCTGATGAGAGCAAAGGTTCCCTCATTTTCCCCTCGCCTTCCCCCTTCCATATCATTGCAATAATTCATTGCATTAAAAAAAATCTTATTGTAAGAAATATCTTAGCCTATTCCACCTCTCCTTTCTCTTACTCCCATTACTTTCCCTTTTAGCCATTGACTCCATTTTTACAGTATATTATATCTTCAAATTCAGCTCCTTTTACCTGCTTTATTAAATGAGAAGTTTCTTATGAGTATTATCAGTATCATTTTCTATTCAGGAATACATGCAGTTCAACATCATTAAGTCTCATATTTTATCCTACTCTTCTGCTCTCTATGCTTCACCTGAGTCCCTGCATTTGAAGGTCAAACTTTCTTTCCAGCTTTGGTTGTTTCAACACGAATAACTGAAATTCCCCTGGTTCATTGAAAGTCCATCTTTTCCCCTCGAAGATGTTCAGTTTTGCTGGGTAGTTGATTTTCAGTTGCATTCCAAGCTTTTGCCTTGCAGAATATTATATTCCAAGCCCTGTGAGCCCTTAATGTAGTTGTTGCTAAGTCCTGTGTGATCCTGACTGCAACTCCACGATACTTGAATTGTATCAGCCTCCTGGCTGCTTGAAATAATTTCTCTTTGTCTTGGGAGTTCTGGAACTTAACTATAATATTCCTGAGGGTTGATTTTTTGGTTCTCTTTCCAGGGGATATCGATGGATTCTCTCAGTTTCTATTTTGCCCTCTGTTTCTAGGATATCTGGGCAATTTTCCTGTAGGAATTCTTTAAAAATGAGGTCAAGGCTCTTTTCCTGATCATGACTTTCAGGTATCCCAATAATTTTTAAATTATCTTTCCTGAATTTGTTTTCCAGATCAGTTGTTTTTTCAGTGAGATGTTTCACATTTTCTTCTAATTTTTCATTCTTTTGGTGTTGAAGTATTGTGTCTTGACCTCTTGTAAAGTCATCAGCTTCCTTTAGCTCCATTCTACATCTGAAGAATTTGTTTTCCTCAGAGTGCTTTCTTATATCTTTTTTCCATCTGGCCAATTCTGCTTTTTATTTTTATTTTGTTTTAGGTTTGTGGTTTTGTTTTGTTTTTTTGCAAGGCAAATGGCATTAAGTGGCTTGCCCAAGGCCACACAGCTAGGTTATTATTAAGTGTCTAAGGCCGGATTTGAACTCAGGTACTGGTGCTCTATCCACTGTGCCACCTAGCTGCACCCAATTCTGCTTTTTAAAGCATTCTTCTCCTCAGTAACTTTTTTGAACTGTTTTGTCCATTTTCTTCAGCATTTTTTTTTTTGGATCTCCTTGATTAAGCTGCTGACTTCATTTTCATGTTTTTCCTGCTTCTCTCATTTCTTTTCCCAACTTTTCTTCTATCTCCCTTACTTCATTTTTCAAAATCTTTTTTGAGGTCTATTATAGCCTGAGTCCAATTTCCATTTTTCTTTAGATTTAGTCTTTAGATACAGGAGCTTGTACCTCCTCATCTTCAGATTGAGTATTTTGATCCTTCTTGGGATCATAGACAATGTATTTCTCAATGGTGTTCCTCATTTTTCTCTGTTTACTCATTTTTCCAGCCTGTGCCTAGTTTTGGGGTGCTTCCTGAGCTTTTGAATATTATTGGCACCCCCCCCCCCCACAAGGACCTCAGTGTGTGAAGCTCTGACTTTCCTTCTGGTCTGTGAATGACCACAAGTGCCCCCCTCTGCCAGGGGGCTGAGGTGGGGGGGGGGGTCCTGTTCTATAGGAGGGCCTAGACTGCAATCAGGATCTGAATGTGGTCAGAGCCCAAGAGTCCTGTTCCAGGTACAGAGGACAGACCTCTGAAGTCTCTCTCCACTCCCCTACCTTTGGTGGGCTGAGCACTCAAGGCTCAGTTGACTGGGGGCTGCTGAGCTGACCGAGCTGACTGCTGCATCTGCCCTGAGGGCCTAGGCTTCTTGTGCTGGCTCCAGCAGAGTTCCACTCCACTGATCCTGCAATTTGTGCCCGGTGCTCCCTGGGGTATAGGTCAGGAAACTGCCCTTCTTCTGTGAGCTCAGGTGCCCTGGGGCTGCTTCCTGGAGCCTGAAGTTTCTTCACTCTGGTGGGCCATCCCTCTAACCTGGTGGAGCAGAACCTTTCCACTATTTTTGGTCTAGAGAATTGCTTCACTGGATTTGTCTATGAGTTCTTTCTCTCACAAATTTAGTTAGAGTCTTAATTTTAAGATTTTTGAAATATTATGGAGAGAACACCTAGGAGAGGCTCTGCCCCCTGTTTGTTTTTTTTCTAAATGGCTCTTAGTGGGCTTTTTAAGTATCTACTCTCTCAATTTTTTCTCATCAAACTTCTGCTATTGAATAGAGAACTAGAATTAATTTGAAAACTGGAAAAGCCTTCCTAAATTTCCCTTAACTTTCTTTGACAATGAGGGATTATGATCCCCCCCCCCCCGCAATAGCATCATAGGACCCCAGAAAGTCATTTAATTTCTAGCAGACTTTTGAGAAGTTCCTTGTTCAAGTCTGTAATTGAACATATTCCACATAGAGCCCTATCATCAGAGTAGATAGTGAAATTTCCTTAGCGGGCTGTTCCCCCATTCCATGTTTATGTCTCCGTGTGGTGTATGTTGTATCTTGATGGCTTTAATGAGCAATGCAGAGTCTCTCTTTTTTGCCTGAAGTCAGTTCATTTTGATAGACTTTGGCCATACTTGATATATCACTGATAAAGTGTAGCAAGATAAGTTCCTTAAATTTGATTTTTCTAACTTTTTACAGTAAAATTATACATTTCTACAAAACCAATTAATATATTCAAGTCTGATATAATACCCAATATTCCACACCTGTAGTCCCCAATCTCTGCAAAAGGAACAAGGAAGGCATCTTATATTGGGCCAACCTGATTATGTATATCACATTTTTAAATGGGATTTTAATGAAATGTGGTAGATAAGTGGTATATATTGTTTAATATATAAATATTTATTTAATTCTTTCCAGTATCCATTGAGTCTAACTGATTTGCTCTGTAACTGTGTTTTAACGTCATTTGAAAATGATGAGATGTGAGAGCTGTCCCCAGAATTATAGATCTAAGATACTTTTGCTGTCCAGGAAAAATTTTTGTGTGTGTGCGCCTATGACTGTGTCTGTTTTCTCCAAATTTTTATTTTATATGTACATATTTTTTACTTGAGATTCACTTCATTATTGACTGAATAGTATTTCCCTTGTCCAACTTGAAACTCAGTTTTTTTTCCCTCCATATTTATGAAATTCCAATGAATGGTGTCACAGTTCTTGGGAGTGACAGCACACAACTCTACTCCACACAGGATATTAAATTTCATTAATGTACTGATATCTTCTTGTCTTAGCTTATTAATGAAATGGTGATATAAGCCAGTCTCTGTAGAATGCCAATTTTTTCCCTCATTTTTGTAGTTTAAAATGTTACAAAGTACATTGTGGTTTAAATATAAAATGAAAACTTCAAAGTATGTATATAGAAATTCTTTTATTTTTTATTATGAACTTCTTTCAAGCAAAGAAACTGGATGGAATGAATCTAATTCTTTAGTCCTTACTATTACTGTGTGTGTGTGTATATATATATGTATATATATGTTTTGGTGATCATCTCTGTATGTTTTCTTTTCCAGGGTTATGATCATAACTACTACTTCATTGCAACTTTTATTAATGATCACATCAGACATCATGCAAAATACTTAAATGCATAAAGCTTCTTATATAATCTCATAATTATAAAAGTTACCATTAATCAGAAATTTTGAAAAGAGAGAATTATACAAGAAAAATTATTGCCTAATGAACATTCACTTCTAATTTTTATCAAAGGTTGACCCCAACCTGAATAAATTTATATGTATAATCAAGCAATCTTATTCCTTTTTGTTCCCCATAAATGCCCTGGTAGAAGACTCATCATAACCTAGGGACAGTTTGAAATCTCTGTGTAAAATTAAGTGTAAAGGATCACAGAATATGTAAATGATCTCAGTTGACTGTAAAGAATTCAGCAGATGTCAACATAATAAATTGTTGATCATTGGGTGTATCAGTTCTTAGAGAACTAAATTATGGAATTGTATTTCAGTATTGAATAAAGAGACTTCATGCAATGATGTTTGTTGTGCTAAATTCTTTCTCTTAAGCTTTCTTTAAGGATAAAGATTTGTTAGCCACATGTGGTTGATGGGATGGATGAGTGACTTATCCCTCTTTTCAAGTTACTGTGTCAACTATATCCAGCAGGTGAATAAGGAACTCTCTTAACATGCTGAACAAGCAAAGAATACTAAAGAGCAGTTAGAGAGGAGGGAAGCAAACTTGAGCAAAGTAGTATCACTAAAAACCCAAGGAGGAAAGAATATATATTTTTCCTGCTTTTCTAACTGTTGAGCTTCCTGACTAGGTCTCCATTTCATAACTTTGATACGTTTGAAAGCAGAACTAAAGGAACCAGGTGATAGTGGAAGTTTGAAGATTGAAGAACATGGGAATGATTAATGATGATGCAATCAGCAGGAAAGGATTAGAGGGGATGTAATCAAGTGCATATGCCAAGGGATTGGTCTTGGCAAGGAAAGGGGTCACCTCATTGTCAAAGATAGAGGAAAGGAGAGGAGATGATGCCAAAGAGGGAGTTCACATCAAATGGCCTCAGGTTTTTCAAGAAAATAAGATGAAAGTCCTTCAAATGAGAAAAAAAAATTGGAATAGCTTCTGTAAGGAGAGAAATGAATCCATTAAAATAAAAGGGCTGTCTTGTTGGACCTGGATTTAAGAAAATCTAAGTACCTCAAATGCTGTTAATGAGACTAGGCAAATCATTTAACCTCAGCTTCAATTTTCTTATCTACAAAAGTTATTCTACTAGATGGAATAAACTTTGAAACTTGCACTTCCTTAGCAACCCCTACCCCTGCAAATTCTCCACTCCCTCTGATTGGGGTGGATGGAGGTTGGACATTCGAAAGCTTCTTCCAGGTCCTCACCTTTTAGGGAGGACACCCAGGGAATTCACCTCAATTATGAAGATAAAATGAAATGACTGCAAAGCTCTTTGTAAACCTTAAAGAGCTATATAAATGTTCGCTATCATCATCATCATCATCATTATTACAATATGAATTTGTGATGTAGTCCGCAAAGCTATGGGGTTTCCTCTAGATTTGTTCAGTAGCTGAAGAGTAAGAAGAGAGGAGGTGGATAGTGGAAGTAATCCAAAACTGAAATCTGGCAGAAGAGCAGTGAAAGGACAAGGAGGCAAAGGATTCAAAAACAGAGGACCACTCTAAAATTGAAATGGCTCTCAGTTTGAACCTGGAGAAGTACCAGAAGGTGTCAGATGTATGAAAGGAAGAGATCCAAGATGAAAGGGAGTGCATTTACTTTGGAAGGATAATTGTAGAGGGCACAGTAAAGGAAAGGGCAGGATTGAATTGATGCATGGGTAGAGTTGAGGGGGATTGGGGAGCTGGAAATAGTTGCAGATTAAATATTACAAAGATAGAGAAACAGAACATTTGAAATAGAAGATAATGGTGGCAGAGTGGTAGAGAAGCTCAATCTCTGATGAGTTTCTTCTGGATCTGTCTCCATCCAGGTGACTGGTCAAGTGGGATATGGCAGGAAGAGAGATAGTTCTGATCAAGAAAGGGTTAATAGCAGGGCCTGGATCTGGGTTCAGTTCAGAGGGTGGCTGGAGGTAGGGTAGGAGTTGAGCTTTGGGGGAGCAGTGGGTAGTGGTCATTCAGGCCAAGCAAGGGTGCTGATCTGAGGTGGAGAACTTGATATCATCCAAGAAACATTCCTTCCTTTATCTTAGGAAGCTTAGAATATGTCCCCCTATTCTCCTGGGGCCACAAGATTGAATAATTATAATTCCTTTCACTGCCATCCCATTCAATTATTGTGCCATTTAACTTCCTGTGCTTCTCAGGTCTAAAACTCCTATCTTAACATCTCTTCAGAAAAGGGATAATGTCATTGCGTTGAAAAATCCCCTTATATAGGCCAAATACAAAACATGACTCCAGAACATAAGAGCCTGACCTAATCACTTAAACCTATTAATGGGGCAACTAGGTGGAGGGGATAGAGAATGCTAGGCTTGGAACTGGAAAGACCTGACTGAAAATGCAGTCTCAGAATGGTTTTGTTTTTTTGACCATCCTTTTTTTTTTTTTTGAAAGGTTTGCCTAAGGTCACACAGCTAGGTAATTGTGTCTGAGATAGATTTGAACTCAGGTCTCTCTCTCTGGCTCCAGGGCTAGTGCTCTATCCACTGTGCCACCTAACTGTCCTTGTCCTTCATTTTTGAAGGGACATCTCAGGGAGATGATGTTGTGATAAGTACATGAACTAGATTTGGGTGAGGGGGTGTTGTGCTAAGTCACCAGCCTCACTTTCTCCTCCAGAGACCCCCAGTGACCAGATATCAATCAGGACAATTGATGGTCGAATGACTTGCCCCAGGTCACACAATGACTGAGGTCAAATTTGAACTCAAATCCTCCTTACATCAGGGCCAGCGCTCTACCCACTGCGCCATCTGTCTTCCCTTAGAGGCTTTTTAATTGTGTGACCTTGGTCAAGTTACTTCTCTATTTGCCACTGAAGAAGAAAAGGACTAAAGTTCTCTCCTGTGCTAGATCTATAATTCTATAAACACCTTCATTTTACAAAGGAAGAAACTGGAGCCCAATCAGAGAGGTTAAGTATCTTGTCCCAAATGACAGAGCTGGGGAGACACAGTGGATAGAGTGCTAGACCTTGAGTCAGAAAGACCTGAGTTCAAATCCAACCTCAGACCCTTAATAACTGGGTAATATAAGCTTAGTTTTCAAATCTATAAAATAGAGATAATGATAGCACATGCCTTCCAGTGAGGTTGAGAGGCTCAAATGAGGTAATAAAATGCTTAACACAGTTGTCTAATACATAGTAGGTCCTTTATAAAAATTAGCTAGATTATTATTATTATTATTATTATTATTATTATTATTATTATTATTATCAGCCAACTGGGATTCAGATCTTCTGACTAAGCTCACAACTCTTTTGTCAATCACTAAATAGATATTTAGTTTTAAAAAACTACTATATACTACTAAAATAGAAAAAAAAAATGACAACCCCTGCCTACTAGAAGCTCATAGTCCAATGGGGGTGACAACAAGCAAACAAGTATGTCCAATATATAGACAGGAAAAATGGGAAGTAACCAACAGAGGGAAGGCACTAAAATCAAGAGAGACGAGAAAAGACTTCCTATAATTGAGTTGGGACTTAAAAGTTTTAAGTTCACTATGTATTATTTTCATTTTATAGATGAGGAGATTCAGAAGCTGAGAGATTAGGTGATATGCCCACCATTGTACAGCAAGGGACTAGATTAAGTACTTAAGTGAGAGTAGGTGGCCCCTAAAAAAGGGGGTTCCAGACTGCAGGTAAGATGGATTTTAAAGTCTATGTGATGGGATAGGCCATTTCTTTGCCCTGAACTTTTTTGTTGCTCAATCTTGCAGTTAACTAGCCACTAATTATCCAAACCCTGAGGATTTTGTAGGGTAAGTCTACACGCAAACAATATAACACCCTAACTGGGGCAGAAGCCAATCAGCTTTATAAGCTTATATCAAATCAACTTTATAAACTTTCCTTATGGGGCAATCTTCCTACAAAAGGATGAGAACATGCCTTATTAAAAAGTTTGTTTTAGGGGTGGCCAGGTGGTGCAGTGGATAAAGCACCGGCCCTGGAGTCAGGAGTACCTGAGTTCAAATCCGGTCTCAGACACTTAATAATTACCTAGCTGTGTGGCCTTAGGCAAGCCACTTAACCCCATTTGCCTTGCAAAAAAAAAAAACTAAACTAAAAAAAAAAATCTTGTTTTAAAGACTGGGGCATGGTCATTAATAGGATTGTTGTTGTTTAGTGTTTTCCAAGTGTTCAGCTCTGTGAGCAAAGACACTGGAGTGGTTAGTCCTTTTCTTCTTCAGTGGCAAATAGAGAAGTAACTTGACCAAGGTCACACAATTAAAAAGCCTCTAAGGGAAGACAGATGGCGCAGTGGGTAGAGCGCTGGCCCTGATGTAAGGAGGATTTGAGTTCAAATTTGACCTCAGTCATTGTGTGACCTGGGGCAAGTCATTCGACCATCAATTGTCCTGATTGATATCTGGTCACTGGGGGTCTCTGGAGGAGAAAGTGAGGCTGGTGACTTAGCACAACACCCCCTCACCCAAATCTAGTTCATGTACTTATCACAACATCATCTCCCTGAGATGTCCCTTCAAAAATGAAGGACAAGGACAGTTAGGTGGCACAGTGGATAGAGCACTGGCCCTGGAGCCAGGGAGACCCGAGTTCAAATCTAAGCTCAGACACTTAATAATGACCTAACTGTGTGACCTTAAGCAAATTGCTTAAGCCCATTGCCTTGCCAAAAAAAAAAATGAAGGTAAAAAAACAAAACCATTCTGAGACTGCATTTTCACTCAGGTCTTTCCAATTCCAAGCCTAGCATTCTCTATCCCCTCCACCTAGTTGCCCCATTAATAGGTTTAAGTGATTAGGTCAGGCTCTTATGTTCTGGAGTCATGTTTTGTATTTGGCCTATATAAGGGGATTTTTCAACTCAATGACATTATCCCTTTTCTGAAGAGATGTTAAGATAGGAGTTTTAGACCTGAGAAGCACAGGAAGTTAAATGGCACAATAAATGAATGGGATGGCAGTGAAAGGAATTATAATTATCCAATCTTGTGGCCCCAGGAGAATAGGGGGACATATTCTAAGCTTCCTAAGATAAAGGAAGGAATGTTTCTTGGATGATATCAAGTTCTCCACCTCAGATCAGCACCCTTGCTTGGCCTGAATGACCACTACCCACTGCTCCCCCAAAGCTCAACTCCTACCCTACCTCCAGCCACCCTCTAACTGAACCCAGATCCAGGCCCTGCCATTAACCCTTTCTTGATCAGAACTATCTCTCTTCCTGTCATATCCCACTTGACTAGTCACCTGGATAAAGAGACAGATCCAGAAGAAACTCATCAGATTGAGCTTCTCTACCACTCTTTCTGGTGTGACATTTGATGACTTCACTACTAGCATGACCCACCTCACAGCCTTTTTGGACCCTTTCCCTCCACCAGGAGGAAGTGCAAGATATGTCATCAGCCTAAGGGCATAGAGAAACCACGAGGTATATCCTTCAGGAATCAGTGAAAGTGGACCAAATCTGGTGGGCATTTTTTTTTTAGGTTTTTGCAAGGAAATAGGGCTTGCCCAAGGCCACACAGCTAAGTCATTATTAAGTGTCTGAGACCGGATTTGAACCCAGGTACTTCTGACTCCAGGGCCAGTGCTTTATCCACTGCACCACCTAGCCACCTTATGGTGGGCATTCTTACTGAGGCTTGCAAATCGCTCTTCATAGGCTGGCAAGGACTTTGTATTCCAAATGAATGTTTTTGGAAAGCATACCTCAAAAATTTGTTTACTCCTAAGGTTACAAGAAATATAACTATGGGAGGGCAGTGGCCATTCAAAACAATCTTCGATTCTTGGCAGACTGAACAAATTCTCAGACCTTATGTTTGTTGTGGCACAGCCTAGGATTAGGACAAAAGTTTAAGTTAGAACACAGATGTGGCCATGTATCTCCACTATAGCTTTTGCCTTGGTATAATCAATTAGAAATAAAGTAAATCCATGTATCTATAAAATAAATAAACACTTGATGAGGAGTGACTCTAGCCAAACTAGAATAAATGTACTATGTATATGTTCATATGAATATCGTTATCATTACTGTTATCACCTGGATTCTATGTGTAAGGAAAGATGACTTGGGGAGGACTTTAGCTCCCAGGAGCTCTGGGACAGAGATGGCTTTGGATAAGGAGTCCTAAGACAAGGTGTTTTTGCAAAGAGTAGCACTCACTAATCTGCAAGGAGGTTCCCTCCTATCTTCAATGAATAATTGATGTAGCAAATGAAGCTTCATAGGTAAAAGAGCTTCATTTCATCTTTACATAGCTGTGAGGTAGCCGTTATTATCTTTATTTTACGCATGGAGAAGCAAGCTCAGAGAAGGTTAATTGACTTACCAAAGTCACTGGTGTATGCTAAGAATAGTGTTGTTTAATTCAATACCCTTGATTTGTTTTATAACTCTCTTTTCATCAAGTAAGTTTGATTATTTCATATGTCAAAGCTGGTTTGATATGAAAGAGAATACCTTGGGGGGTGCAGAGGTCTGGTTACCTTATTGATCCCAAACAGTGCCCCAAATGCAGGAAGCAAGAAGGGTCCTAAAAAATCATGTAAAAGCCTGTGGATCAAATCCTAAAAGTGATAGAGATTCTTTCTGTTAGTGGCACCTTCTTTAAATGATAGCAATAGTAGTTGAGGAAAGCTAATAAGTGAAATATGTAATATCACTGAAGACATTTCCGATTTTTGTTTTTGTTTTTCCAAGGCAATGGGATTAAGTGACTTGCCCAAGGTCACACAGCTAGATAAGTATTGTATTTGAGCGGGATTTGGACTCAGGTCCTCCTGACTTCAGGGCCAGTGCTCTATCCACTGTGCCACCTAGCCACCCCCTACTGAGGACATTTCTAAATTACTTTGAGCAACAGGTTACCTGACTCTATGTTAGCTTTTTGTGTTACAATAATTCTTAAACACTCACTCTCCTGACCCTCCCCATTCACATTGATAGGTTGAGTCCCCCAGAAGGCAGTCGACTCAAGATTCAGGGGCTTTTCTGCTGCCATTCATAAGCTCTCATCTGGCATGCCTCCATAATATTAATTAATCATTAGAACTGTTAATTTTTAGAAAAAGGTATTGACTGAGAAGATATAGCAAAAACAGTAATTAGAAAATTTAATGCAATGCAACTTCCCCTTTCACACATTGAGATCCTGAGGAAAAGTCTTATATTAAAAGTACAAAGGTGGGGTAGCTAGTTGGCACAATGGATAGAGTATTGGCCCTGGAGTCAGGAAGACCCAAGTTCAAATTCGACCTTGGACACTTAATAATTACCTAGCTGTGTGACCTTGGGCAAGTCACTTAACCCCATTGCCTTGCAAAAAAAAACCCCAACCCCAAACTAAAGTACAAAAGTGTTTAGGTACACAAATAGAGAAAGGGGGGTGGTGTTAGAAATATCCCTAAACTTCTGGCCTGGAGAGCCATTTTCTCCTTTTCAGGAGTCCTCATGAAGCTCCCCTTAGGTGGAGTTCTTTACAGGTCTCTCTCTGTCACTGCCTTCCTACAGTCCATAGCCAGCATTTCTTCCCATCAAAAACAATTATGACTCCTGAAGATGTTGCTGTCTTTAGTGACTGGTTTTATACATCCATCTGCAGGTGCTACCCTTGACAGTGACCACTGCTAATGATTCCAGTTGCCAAGGGGACCTCTGTTAGCTCTTCCAACCTTTTGACATTTATTTGGTCAGTTTGATTTCTATATATTCTTATTATCCTAAGATCAAGAAAGAATAAACACAAAAGGAACAGAGGCAATGTGTTCACAGACACATGACAGACACTAACTTTCCCCTAACCATTAACTCACCAGTTCTCTTATTCACGGGTAGGAAGGAAAATTTTGATTCTTTTGTATACAAGCTCAGTTCTGACTCCTGAGTCATCAACTCCTCCAGCTCTATAGCTAACCAGAAGACTTTATCACTACATTGTACTAGGTCCAATCACCCACATAGGTTCACCAAACCTCCAAAGAAGGTTGGATTGGAAACAAGCTGGGAAATATCTGCATATCTTCTTTATAACTCATCAGAATGCAAATCTGGGCATGCTCTAGGGGCAGGATTCTCATTGTCTAGTCTATCCATCACATTTTGAAATTATGATAATTTCATTATTCTCTTAGTACCCTCCATTGATGCAAGCCAGAATTCCTTCTATGCCTTGGATAATGATTTCATGAATTCTCTCACTGCTGACCTCCTAGTGCTAAGTCTCTCCAAACCTATCTAGGTTTGTCCTTGGATATTGGTTCATCCATTAGAAAACCTGTACTTGTATCCTTTCCAGGTTGTTAGGAACTCCCAGAGACTGTACTTCATTATTCTTCATAGCTCCCAGAGCTGACGGAGCACCAGGGTAAGGCTCTAGTAGAGATACAATAACAGCTGGCATTTGTAGAGTGTTTTCTATTTTACTAGTGATTTCCATATATAGCCCACATGGACTCTAAGGATCCTATCTCAATTGTGGTTCTCAAACATGAATCTTGGTTCCTAGAGCAAGTCTACATATTCTCAGTTCTAAGGATACCCTTGAAGGAACAGAGTGGAGATTCTCTAATGCCATCAACTCAAATTCTAGATTTAAAGTATTCTTCCCACTGTTAATCACCATTGATCAGCATTCCAGTTCATTTGACCAATTAGCATCAACCAACTTTTTCAAGGGTGTATTGACTATGAAGCTAATGAAGTGCCTTTCCCCCCAACACCTGGGTGTACACCCTCTCCTATTTTACATCGATTCCAAAGAAGAAGAATAGGTTCAAACTAAAAACATTTTCTTCATGGCTTTGGTCCTACCAAGATTCATTTCCAAATGTAGCAGTATATAGATGGATGAGTCCACATCTCTGTTACTGTTGTGCTGGCTGGATCAAGTAGTTCATTTGAACTTTGGTTTCCACCATCTGGATTCTGATAAATTTGGCATGCTCTTTAGCTCCCAGACTTCTAATGGCTCACTTCCTTATTTTTTTGAAGGTCACAACTATTCAATAGGAAAAAATGAACTCAACAGGGAGAAAAGTCATGTTCTCTCTTGGTTTCATGTTGGCTGTGGGTGAGAGAGGACCTAAGTTCTCTCCACAATCTGGAGGTCCACAGCAGTTCATTTTCCTCCTTAAATGGCAGCCAGGCAAAAAATTTAGACTTGCTTTAATTTAGTTTTGGCTTCACAGTCTATCAAAAAATCTTCTATTTTCCATGTAGTGAGTGGAGCCAAACAGTCACAAAAATGTCTGTGAGTGCCCCAAAAGTCCAAAAGAGGATTACATCATTCATGCATATGAATAAGGACTTGTTGGTCAATCTCCCCATTATTACATACTTTATCTCATCTGATCCTTGCAGCACGCTCCTATGAGAGAGGGTTTTTATTCCCATTTCACAGCTGAAAAAAACCGAGTTGATTCTCCCTTAGGAATGCTCTCAAAAATACCCAGTTACAATATCAGACCTTTTTCTCAGTCATACACACAACTAACCCTCTAAAATCATAGTGCATTTTAGACTCAGTGAAATGTCACTAGACTATTTTCAATAAACTGTTCTCTTCTCTTGCCTTCTTGAGATCTGCTCCCCATTCCATGCTTTTTTTTTTTGCAAGGGTTAAGTGACTTTCCTAAAGTCACACAGCTAGGTAATTATTAAGTATCTGAGACTGGATTTGAACTCAGGTTCTCCTGACTCCAGGCTCAGTGCTCTATCAACTTCCCCTCCTTGTTCTCTCCTTAATGAAGCTGATTATCCCATATATCTAGGAAGTCTGTGCTTGATATAAGTGAGTCAGTGATGCTGATATGACTGAGCTGGGCTGAGACATTTGACTTTAAATACCTAAATGTTTTACCCAAGGAAAGGGGTCTTATTGTTCTAGATTTGAATATCTGCTTATTCTAGTAAAATTGCTAGCCAAGCTTTTGCATATACATAGATATGAACCTGGGAAATTGCTCCACATCAAGGTGAAGGAAAGTTTATGCAGAGACCCAGACAAGGCTGACTTTATGTTTTTAACATCAGCTCAGCAAAGCTGACTTTCACATACTTGTGTTAATGGAAGCCACAGACAAACAACTGGCTCATTTTCCCTGAAAGCATTTCCTCTCTCCCACCAAACTTTTATTTTTAAACCTCAGAAAGAATCAACACAGATTGACTCAAATTTCTGCTTCAATTTTAGGAAATGGAAATTCAGGGTCTATATAATCCATCTTTCACTTGTGATGGCTTCACCGCCATAATAAACATGACTATCCATTTTTGCAGTGGCCAAGACTAACTGGACCAAACTGAGTCAGCATACTTACTGATTGCAACTATTTTGCAAGAGTAGAACCTGTCTTAGATAGAAGACTGTTTTCCTTCAAGTTTTAGGGTTTGTTTGTTTTTATTTTGTTTTTGATACCTGAAGTACAAGAGGCCCAGTTTATGGAGATTTTAAAGCTAAATTGAACAGCCTTGTAGCAACTCCTTTCTGGCCTAGTGTGGCCAGCTACTCTGGTGAATGGTGGTAGGTAGAACAGTTGCATATTTTATAGATTTATATTCTTAGAAATTGTCCTTGGCTTTCTTCTCTTTCTACACACCTCCCCAGAGACCTCATTAACAGGGACTGCATGGATTTATCATATCCTTTCAGATGACTCTTAAATCTCCATATTCAGACCAAGTTTTCTGAGTTCCAACAAAGGGAAACTAGGCGGTGTAAAGGATAGAGCACCAGCCCTGGAGTCAGGAAGACCTGAATTCAAATTTGACCTCAGATACTTGTCACTAATTAGCTTGTGACCTTGGATAAGTTACTTACCCTTCATTAACTGACATCTGGGGTCATCTTCAGTCATCTTGATTCATATCTGGCTTCTGGACCCAGAAGACTCTGGAGGAGAAAGTCAGGCCGGTGACTTATCAATGCACCCCTTCACTCATATCCAATTCATTTGCTTGCCATGGCATATTCTTTGAGAATAAAGGACAATCATCATCACCTGTCTATTGGACATTTTCAGTTGAATATCCTGTTGCTGTTCAATCATTTTTCAGTTGTATTCAACTCTTCATGATCCCATTTGGAGTTTTCATGGCAATGATACTGGAGTGGGTTTGCCATTGTCTTCTCCAACTCATTTTACAGATGAGGAAACTGAGGCCAACAGAGTTAAATGACTTGATCAGGTTCACACAGTTAATGAAAGCAGATTTGCACTCAGAAAGATGATTCTTTTTGAGTACAGATTTGGCACTCTATTCATTGTGCCACTGAATATGGCTGTAAGTAACTCAAACTCAAGATTCTAAAACAGAATTCGTTGTCTTTACCCTCACATTGACTCTCTCTCTCTGCAAACTTCCTTTGTAACTGCCAAAAGCAGAAAAATCAATCATGTTTTGACTTGCTGTGTCAGAAATTGTATGGCATATTCCATACCTTAGTTCAATACATTTAGGCCAGAAGGCAAGAAGTCTCTTTCAGCATAACTTTTTATTGGTTATTTTATTTGACTATTGGACTAGATGGCCAATGATATCCCTTCTTTTTTTCTATTTTCTCCAGAAATTTTATTTAGTTATATTTTCCTCTTTTGTTTATCTTAATATTGGACTCATTCAGAACTGAGAGAAGACTACTGAGGCCTTCTGTCACAATTATGTTACTGTCTGTGTCTTCTTAATTAATTAATTTGTTTTTTAAAAAAGATTTTATTTATTTTGAGTTTTACAATTTTTCCCCTAATCTTACTTCCCTCCCCCAACCCCTCACAGAAGGCAATTTGCCAGTCTTTACTTTGTATTGATGTCCCTTCTAATGCTCAGATCTGTAATGAACCCAGATCAGCTGCTGCCACCAAAGTGTTCTTCAATTTTTGTTTTTATTCTTATTCAATCAATTCATGATTAATGTGTTCAAAATTATCTGTGTCTTGCTTACCTTTGACTGTCATATTTATAAAAGGATCTAGTTTTCTTTGTCTCCATAGCACATCTAGATTTTTGACACTCAGTTCTCAGTAAAATATTTTTTAAAAGGATTGATAGGGGCGGCTAGGTGGCATAGTGGATAAAGCACTGGCCTTGGAGTCAGGAGTACCTGGGTTCAAATCTGGTCTCAGACACTTAATAATTACCTAACTGTGCGGCCTTGGGCAAGCTGCTTAACCCCATTTGCCTTGCAAAAAAACCTAAAAAAAAATTGATAAACTGGGTAGTGTCCAGAAAAGGGAAGTTTCCAAGATGGTGAAGGGCCTGGAGTTCATGCCATATTAGGATTTAAAGATTTGAGCAAGTTAAGTAACAAAAATACAGTGGAGAACTGATAGAGGTCAAAAGGAAGTCATGTGGAAGAGGATTAGACTTGTTCTGTTTGGACTCAGAGAACGGGGAGAAATTGGTGAAATTTGCAGGGAGGCCAAATGAGATTTATGTGAAAAAATGCTTTTTAAAAATTATTTTTTATTTTTTTAATTAGATCTCTCATTACTGCTAGGTCTGTACCTCAAAGAGATTTTAAAAAAAGGAAAAAGATCTATAGGTACAAAAATATTTATAGCAGCTCTTTTAGTGGTGACAAAGAATTATAAATTGAAGGTATATTCCATCATTTGGGGAATGGCTGAACAAATCATGGTATATGAATGGATTGGACTACTGTTGTGCTATAAGAAATGATAAAGATGATTTCAAAAAAACATAGGAAGACTTTCATGAACTGATATAAATCAAAGTGAACAGAACCATAAGATCATTGTACAAGGTAACAGCAACATCATTTGATTATCAGCTGTGAATGACAGCTATTCTCAGCAATACAATAATCTAAGATAATTCTAAAGGTCTCAGGATAAAAAAATTCTATCCATTATCAGAGAAAAAAAACTGATGGAGTCTGAACACAGATCAAAGTACATTTTCTCTAGTTTTTAAAAAAAATTTCATTTTTTTGGTCTGTTTTACAACATAATTAGCATGGAAATGTTTTGCATGACTACTCATATATGACCTATATCAAATTGTCTTCTCAATATGGGGGGGGAGAGAATTTGTAGCTCAAAACTTTGTTTTTACGTGAACTTGGGGTAAAAATAAAATATTATATTAAAAAAAATTAGAGCTCTCCAAAAGAGGAATGAATTGCTTAAGGATATTCTATTCTAGATTTTCTCTCTATCCTCAAATAAATGAATAAGTGACTAACATGTTAATAGAAGGGATTCTTGCAAGGACATGAATTAATTAGTTGATCTCCGATTCTGGAAATTCAGTCCCTAATGTCACTACAAATTGGTCTTTTATCAATTAGTTTGGACAATGATTGCCTTGGTTTCAGTTATGTATATAACCAAGACAGGAACAGAAAGATAGTCATGAGAAAAAAAAATATACTTCTCATAACTTGGTTAGTTCATTGGTGATTTGTGCAATCCTTGAAGACATATAGGATCATTTTTTTCCTTCAGATCCAGAACTAGCTTTTGATAATTTTCTTTACAGCCTTTGCATTTGTCATTAGTTTCCCCCACTTCAGCTTTGGTTGGTAATTTTAAATTTAATCTTGTTTAAAAATGAGATCAAATTGGTTTAGTTTGACTGTTGGTCTTTTTAAAAAAATCATTGTTTTGTTAATTCAGTAGGCTTGGTTTTTCATTTGGTTTGTCTCTTGATTTAAAAATGACTAGTTTATGCTAGTTTTGAATTATTAACTATTGGGATTTTGTAGTTTGAAAAACTACATAATTAACTATTTACATTTTCATTGATTTAAAATTAAATTTACATCTATATCCCATATATTTTAATGTTGGCTCAGTCTTAATATAATTATTACTCATTTCCATTATTTATATTTTTCCCTCATATAAGATATAATGTATTCTTAATTAGGTCTATTATCCTTATTGCATTTTTAAATGTTTAATTTTTATCCTCTCTCTATTGAAGTTTTTAGGTCCTATGATGTCTGTCCTAATTTGTTTTGTATGAGTCAAAGAATACTGATTCCTATTCAATGATTTCCAGAATTCCAACAATTTTCTCAAAATTATTTTCCCCCTGATATCTGAAAGAGAAATATTAGTTACCTGCAATTATTCTCATTATCTGAGTCCTTTTTTATTGATAATTTAGCTTTTCCTTTAGTACTAAGGTTTTATGTTATTTGGTGTATATGTATTGAGTGTAGATCTTGTTTTATTCTTGTGAAGGAAACTATGATTCTCATCAATTAATATATGTGTAATGAATATACTTTCTCAGAGTTCCCATTTCAACAACAGACTCTGGCTTGGGAGTCAGAGACTCACATTGCAGTTTAAAGTCGTCAATAAATTCTTGACAACCCTCTTACAATCACTACATTCCTAATGGCTGCGTATCCTAAATGAAGCGAATCAAAGACTGAAGAACCTGTTCCTATCTCAGAACTCTTGATTTTATACAATGTAAGCAATCATGACCCCTTACAAGACTTGGCACAATCCAATTCAGAATCATTTCCACAGGACGGGAGAGCACCTGTATTGTCCTGCACTTGTGGGCTTGCTCTGAGAAATGTTCAAGCTCTGGGAATGATTGTAATCCTCCTTTCCCCTCCTTTCCCATTTGTGGTTTATGTACATAATCTTTGCTTTTACTGGTCTCCTCTTCAGGAGAACCTCAGGTTTGCAAAGGACATTCTTCACTTGGAAATTAAACCGCTACTTGATCGCTGGCACCCCGTCTCTGGTCTGCTTTGTTTTGCCTCTAGCTATTCCCAAGTTGGAGACTGGTCCAATAAAATTTTGTGAACATTATCTATGGTGCCTTAAAGTATAGGATAATTTCCTTTTTTCTTCCTTTGGATGTTATCTATATTTCTGAAATTGATTTTTTTAAAGGATTTTGCAAGGCAAATGGGGTTAAGTGGCTTGCCCAAGGCCACACAGCTAGGTAATTATTAAGTGTCTGAGGCCAGATTTGAACTCAGGTACTCTACCCACTGTGCCACTTAGCCACCCTGATTGTTATTTCTTTATGGATTCTACTAATGTGCAATAAATTTTACTCACACTCCCTACTTTATTGAGTAAAAATATTTGTTTTTGGATACATACACAGATTTTTCAAGTTGTTCTTTTCGATTTTATAATCAATTGATATTCAAGGTTTTTAACTGTTCCTTTTTTTCTCCCACTACCAAATCATATATTATCTATTTTTTAAGAAACTATGTACCATGTAGTTCCAATTTATTTTCCTTGATACAATTTGTGTCTTTCTGATGCAAAGGCATTCCACCTTCTATGTATTCCTGGTCCAGGCTCATATTAAACCTTGCCATATTTTGTTAGTTTTTTTTTAATTGGTCCTAGGTATTTGTAGCTTTTTAATGACTTAAAACAATATAATACCTGCCTCCACACTTGGCATGAAAACTGCATTCTAGTCATAGTATCATAGTATAAAGTTGGAAAAGACCTCAGAGGTCATCTAGTCTAACTTCTCACTTCACAAGTAAAGAAACTGAGGCCCATAGCAATTACTTCCAAGATCATACAGGTAGCAAGCATTAGAATGGGGATTTGTGTCTCTCAAGACTCAGTCCTTTTGCCACTAAACCTCCAAAGTGACCTTAATCACATCTTTTCACTTCAAATAGCCTTAAAGTACTATACAACAGAGTTGGGGAAAAGACATCCCAGAGATTCTGTTCTACTTTTATGTTGTGATTTTTATCAGATTGTGGGTAATAAAGAAGATGGCTTATACAAATGGCTGTTAAATGATGCTGTTTGGGTTCTATTATAATATATTCATGGTACTGTCAACCACACACATTTTATTACATATAGAATATGCAAATATTCCTGAAGACACCTTAACCAGACAAAGACTTAAAGAAACAACTATATGACAAAATAAATGAGAGCCATTAGTATTACATAGCTAACTTCAAGGAAATACTGAAAATCGATATCAAAAGAAATATTTTAATTTTGAAAAAAAAACCAAGATCTGTCAAAACAATGATTACAAAGCTTCATGTTGCCATATATACAAGTAAAAAAATACTTCAGGACCCTGCATTCTTGTCCCTTGAGATGCAGCAAACAATATTCCTATTCATATAATCAATCTTAGAATGTTTCTTAAATTGTATATACTCTGTTCAGAATCTCTCTTCTTTATACCTTTTGTGCTGTTTGACAAAACAGGTATTTTTGCAGCCCTGGGAAATATTAAAATACATTTTAATCTAGCGTTAAAGTGCACAGTACATCGTATAGGCAATAATATGCTCGCCGCCAATCCAAATTACTCTTCCTTAGAATACAAGCTTCTGCTTTGGTTAAAGTTAGTGAACATTTAATGCACACTGTCCTCCCAGTCAATCGCCGTTGAGTTCCCCGTGAACTTTCTCACCAGGTGCTGCGCTGCCCGCTGATGAATATGATAATGACAATTGCTTTTTGTAGATTGGGAAATGTGGTTGGCATTCATTCACATAGACTGAAGACTTTGAAAGAATATCGGAATATTGGTCTCTGTAAATGCAGCATCAGAGTGAACACACATAAACTGCCTAAAATAGGTTGTAGTGTGATATAAACCTAGCTGATTCTTTCAACCTCTACTTTTATATTTTCCTTGCTGTTTTTTTTCTAGTGCTCTCTATACTTTCTCCTTCACGCCGCTGCTTTATAAACCTACACGTGCTTAGTTCCCTGGGTCTTAAGTTTCCTCATCTCTAAAATGAAGGGGTGGGCCGAAGCCCTTGTGGAGTCCCTTCCAGTTCTCCATCAATGATTCTATGATCCTAAGCTTTCTTGCTCCGCCATCTCTACCAGACGCCCTTTGGACTACATGCAGCATCTTCACATGGCTGGCCTGAGGACTTGAGATTCATTTCTGAGGTTTCAGGACAAAGAAAAGAAATTTTGCATTCTTTTTAAGAATTGCCTTGAAACCCTAAAAATTCCCTTCTTCTCCCACCCCCATCCCACCCACTAAAATAGAATAAAATAAACTTTTTACATCTCAGAAACTTTTCCTTTAAAAAAAAAATTGGCAGTTGTAAAAAGTATCACTCCACTGAATTCAGGTGCAATAGACCCTAAATGAACTTTGACTATTCAGTCAATGTTTTTCCTTTTATGTGGGTCCACTAAAGACCTTTTTGGTTAAAGAGTAAACTTTTTATCTTCAATTTCTTGTGCTGTTTTCTCAATATCTGCCTCTAGTGCTGGACTCTTTTAAGTTACCCAGGTTACAGTGCAAAATTATATTTCAAGACTTATGATGCTAACTCCTATTCATTGTGTTAAAAGTTTAATGTCTTGTGCATAGTAAAAATAAGTATCAATCCAAAAAAAAATAGTTGTTCACATTTTGTCTTCAAGTTTAATCTTTCCTTTTATCATCACAGCTATTTACAAATAAATTGTGGGTGCTCTTTTGATTTAAGTCATTTCATTAGCATGGGGGACAACAGGACTGCTGGAATGTAAGAAACTGAATGGAATGCAGAAATATAAATTAGGCTGATGTTCCACAAACCAAAATATGAATAATGCCTCCCCAAGAAAACAGCTGTCATTGAAGCACCTATTTTTGTTGAATTTTTTAAAAAAAACCATATACACTAGAAAACATGATTACTAAAATCTAGAACTACTAGCACACCAAATAGGATAGAAAATAACTAAATATTTATAATATTAAAATAAAGTGTTTAACCACAAAAAAGCAGTAATAAAATACAGTTTCCTAATTTACATTTTGCATCCAAAGGATGAATAACAACTTACTAATAAATAATATTTATATAAATATTTTGTATGTTCTAAATAGTTTTTAAAAGGCAATGGGTCTGAAGCAACATCCTGAAAAAATCTGATGGTGAAAACCCTAACCCCCCCCCCCAAATGTATGAGTTTGGTACTAATAAAATGAATGCATTTGGCTGCAAAAACAGCTGTCCTCGGTGCTTTGGTAAAGGCAGCGGGTGAATATGAAAGGGAGGAAGAAAGCTCCATACATTGGAAGTGCTCATTTCTTAATGGTCACTAGTTCTTGGCCACACCACATCAAGTTTCTAGGCTGGATTTCAGGTGTGAAAGGAAGAATTTCTCTCTCCCCATAGAAGTATTTTCAATGCGCTTCTGGATTGGGAATTTGGAGAAGTGCTGTGAGAAGGTAGTAACTGAAATCAGGAGCAGAGTTCTTGACCTCTGGTGAAGTTGACTTGATTTAAAAGAGAGATGGTGGTTTCATGTGAACAATGCCTTTGTTACAGTGACATCTAGTAATGCTTGAACTGTAATGCTCACTTTGACCAGGCCTTTTTCCTCCAGGATATGATGTGGTAGACAAAGCTTTTCCTAAAAAAAGGAAAAAAGAAATAAATCATTTGGTGCCCTGATCCTACCAATCATATCTTATTGTATATAAAAAGTTAAACCCAGTACTGAAAAAAGTTAGGAATGACCATATTTATGTAACTCCTACAAATATTGAAAAGGTAACTTATTTTCCAGAGAAAAGTTCTGCAAATAGTCCAAATAACTCAAGCAATCTGGCCAAGGAGAAAACTGTGCTGATTTCATTTATAGCACTGACTGTACCTTTTGTGAAAACTTGGATAAGCTAATCAATTTTATTTCCTTACATGCAAGGCTATTATTTGTACATACAATTCTAACACCAGTCTTAAAAACCTACTTTTTTCCCTCATAAGAGATTTCCACTGATCTTTACATGTCATTTTGGATTTCTTAAAGACTCAGAGAGTTGGAAAGGACCCCAGAGGTCAGCTGGTCTAATCTATAGCAGAAAAAACACATTCCCTTTACAACCTGACCCTCAAAGTCATCTGATTTCCCCATCAAGTGACAGAATTAATAGGGATTGGATTATTAGTTTTGCCTCTGTAAATATGGAAGTTGGGTTAGAAGATCTGGAATGTATCTTTCAGTTCTCAAGCCTAGACCTATAACTCTGACTTCATGATGTAGTTACACAAATCTCTTAGAAATTAGTTCTTTATTTTGAATTTGCCAAAGTCTATTTCTAAATATGACAGCCAGAAATTAGTGTAATGCTCTTTTTGAAATGTGTTTGTGTTGATTTTGTGACTTGCCACCCACAAAAAAGAGACAGACCTGAGGGAGAAACACCTGGACCCCAAACTTGATCTTTTAAGCTTATAGCATCCCCCAGGATCCTTTTCTATCAATGGTTGATGACAGGATAGAAAATCAGCCAAGAACTCTGGACTGAAGGTCCTGGGATGTTGAGAGCTGTGTCCTGGTGCTCCCCCTCCCTCCATATACCTACTATGATCTAGTCATTGAAGAAAATGACGTGTGTGTGTGTGTGTGTGTGTGTGTGTGTGCGCGCGTGCGTGGTTCCTACAATGTGGAAGGAAATAATGCCAAGTGAAGAGTCTCCCAAGATTTTAATTTGAGATATCCTTTTATAAATAGAAGTGATCCTACATAAGGTAAAACAAACTCCTCTCTGGCCATATTTTCATTATTAGGAAACATGGTTTTAGCGGAACTTCTTCATCTAACCAACACTACACTCTCTTCTAAGGCTAAGGCCTTCAATGAAATGACATAATTGTTAAGAATTTAGCATAGTTCCTGGTGAACAGTAGTCAGTGAATACATGATTGTTCCTCTGTTCCTTTCCATGTCTATTATTACTTTCAATAGAATGCCTAAAGATTGTCAACAGAGTCTACAAGAGGCCTCACAGTATATGGCATCCATCTAAGTTACAGGGGTGGGAAACCTCCAGTCTTCCAGCTGCATTTTTTTAAAAAAGAAATTATATCAACAGGTCACTATAGCTACTACTACAACTTATTTTGAAATACTGTTATTGGCAGATGAAAAGGAAAGATGACAACCTCTGTGTTTTTGTGTGTGTGTGTGTGTGTGTGTGTGTGTGTGTGTGTGTGTGTGTGTGTGTATTTTAAATTCTGCCAAAATTTTGAGATGAACTAGAAGGGAAAAAGTTTACCAAATGCCACAGTGAATGTCCTATTCATTTCACCAAGCATGGCTGTGAGGAAATTTATTGAGCAAGGAAAATTCATTCTTTTTTTCTTTTTTAAGATTTTTCAAGGCAATGGGGTTAAGTGGCTTGCCCAAGGCCACACAGCGAGGTAATTATTAAGGTCTGAGGTCGGATTTGAACTCGGGTACTCCTGACTCCAAGGCCAGTGCTCTATCCACTGTGCCACCTAGCCGCCCCAGAACATTCATTCTTTAAGCTTGTCCTTTACATGCACTCATCCTTTACAACCCCAGGGAAACTGCTGACTTCCTAAAGCCAGGACCCCAGCCTGCTTAGGATTGCCAACACTGTCATCAAATATGAAGGGGATTGATTAACAAGAGTAAATTACACATAAAATTCCTCCCTGGGGATTAGGCCATGAACTTCTAACTTCAGTTTTCCCTTCTTTTTCTTTCCCAAGAGGGGAACATTAGGAAATTTAAATTTCTGCCTTAGAAACAGCAGTAAAAGATAGTTAAACTTTACCTTTAAAGTTGGACCAGGGCAATGAATAATATGGTCATTTCCCTGGTGAACCAGGAACTGAGGATGTCTAGTTCAGCAGGTTTCCCTGAACTAATTTAGTGTCAGAACTCAAAAGCAGCAATGGGATTTACACTGGGGATGCTTCCTGGGCCCTTAAAGTCTATGACTCTGACAAGGGGCATATATCTGGGCAGTGGAGGAACTGGGAAGAGCAGCCTCCCCTTAACTTCACTGAGAGTTGCTCTGTCTCACTCCAACTGGGCAATTTCGGAGTAAGATCTGTTTGGCTGTTCATCATAATTGGTAAAAACATTTAAAGGAGCAATTTTATCTATTGACCAACTAGGAAGGTAAAGAAATGATGGAAGGAATACTGGAGGAGGTGGCTTGTTAGAGGCAACGGAATATAGTGGGAGAAACAGTGGACTTATGGTGAGGAGAATCTTGGTTCTGACATTTTTATGATTAGTTGTGTGACTTTGGGTAAGATGCTTATCCTCTCTGAGAATCAGATATAAAAGAAAGCATTAGATAAATGCATAGTACTTGAAGGGAAAGCAGTTTTGAAAATCTGACAATTCTATTCCATAATGTGAGTTCCGAAGGCTCTCTGGGACACTGGATGACTTGCTTAATCATCCTGAGCTTGAGTTTCCTTACCAGCAAGAAAAGGATGATACTCTTTCATAAAGTTGTTAAGGAATATCTAGTAGGGAGTGAAAGAAGAGCCATGAGAAGTGCACATGCCAGAAAAAAGAAATACTAAGCTGTTGTTATGACTTAGTATAAATCAATCTGGCCAGTTTTAACAGGAATAATAATTATCCCTACTTTTACAGATGAGGAAAAGTGAGGCACAGAGAAATTAAGGAAAAGGGCAATGTGAAAATTCCAACTCAGAAACCCTCACCAGGAAATGTCCCCAACTAGTATACTGCTAGTAGACTAGCTTACTTAAGCTAACTTTAGGAACAAAGTACATTAAACGTGACATCCAAAGGCACATAATATCTATATAATGTATCACACCTGGCAACATAAACAAGAGTTCAGGCAAAGTCTGAAGTAAATTTATCTTCTGGTTTAACAAGGATTTTAAGTAAATACTAGGGCTGCTCACAAATGAATGCAGCCCCAGTCTCAATCCTTTTATGAGGAGCAGTTAATCTTTTGATGATGAAAATAACTGCCTGTCCTATTACTTACTTTATTTGACTTTATTAGTTTTATAGGTTCCAATTTTCCTACAGAAAGGGCTTTGAAAATGAGGCTTATCGGGAGTGGCTAGGTGGTGTAGTGGATAAAGCACCAGCCTTGGAGTCAGGAGTACCTGGGTTCAAATCTGACCTCAGACACTTAATAATTACCTAACTGTGTGGCCTTGGGCAAGCCACTTAACCCCATTTGCCTTGCAAAAACTTAAAAAAAAATGAGGCTTATCAATACGTTTGCAGGATAGCAATGTGAAGGAACTTAAGGAGAAACTGGATAGAGAGAGGGGTCCCAGTTGTTATACTCTCCTCAAATGATCTAATCTTTACTTCTTTCTTACCCAATGGTACAGAAATTCTTGAGGAAAGAGAGGTTGTTTTTGTGCTTATATTCTTGATATGTAGGAAGTACCCATAAACATCTGCTAAAAAGAACAGGTAAAAGAATCCAGATTATGCTTTCCCCTCTGTGCCTAGGCCTAACGAGTTTAAGCATTTGAGTTTTAAGCTGGAGATCATACTCAGAGTTGGTATTTATTTAGCTTCAAGTTAAACAGAAACCTTCTGCAACAGACACAATGTAGTGTCATAAATTCTATTTAGAGAAAGCCTAGGCCACAGGATCAAGGCTCTCAAATTACAAATAGAGCAGTACAGATTGACAATATTTAGTTAACACAAGTTCTCGTTATCCTGCATATAGCTTCTTTGTATATATCTGGTGCTTCTTGTCTCCCTTATTAGACTGTGGGTTTTCTGAAGGGAGGCACTGTTTTTTTACCTCTTTCTGGGTCACCAGTACTTTACACAATGACTGGATCTTAATAAATGCTTATTGGCTGTTTGAAATATATCAACTAAAAGATTTTTTAAAATCCCATAAAATGCATTATCATCAAAATTCAGTTATGATTTACCTCCATTTAAGTAACAGAGAGACTCAAAGAAATTAAGGCTTTACCAAGGTGGCAGGGCCAGAGAGTGATTCTGAATCCAGGGCTCTTTCCCACTGGCCCACATTTCTTCTTCAGAACTTTTTTCCAATTCTATAATATAAATAAACTTCACATTTCTCTAATTTAAGAGGAATAATTCCCTGAAAATATAATTTTAAAGAACAGAAAAGAAAAGGAAAATCTGCTTAAACATTGAGACTACAGGAAGACACATAAAAATTCTAGGAGTTTCTTCATTTTCCATTTCTTTGTGAAAACAGACATTATTACTATACAATAACTTATTTTAAGTATGGGGAGTATTTAGGTAAGGGAGGAAGGTAAGAACTCTGGCAAACTCTATTTATAATTTTATGTTAATTGTTGTAACAAGCCCTTAACAATTATTATTGATTGAAGGTATAATTGGATTTAGAGCTGAGAGGGACTATAGCTCATCAACCTTTTTCATTTATGAAGTAGGAAACAGATACAGAGAGGTTAGGCAGCCAAGGAACTTATTCAGCATCCAGTAAGTGCTTAGTGCTAAAAAACAGCTTTAATTCTGGTCTTCTGTCTCCAAATTCAGTGCTCTTTTCACTACTGATAAATAATACAACTTAGGGCTACAACAAAAACAAAATAAAACCCTACTTTGAATCAATATTAGGCCTGTATTGATAGTCAAAAAAACAGCCCACTACTGTGTCAATGATTGCTTTACAAACTAGGCCTAGAATAAGTTTACTTTGTCAGGTCTTCCTGAGAGTGGGATCAAAACCCAGGACAGAGAACTTTAAAAGATGAGGGCAAATATTCTTCTAAACATTCATATTGCTTATCTAAAAGCACTTAAAATATTTAAATTCTCTGTGAGGAACTCAAATCCTGGATAAGACCCTGGATACAAGAATTTTACGTAACCAAACAGAAATACAAGCAAAGATATGTAAACACTGAGAAATGAATTAGTCCGCACTATCAATATCAATTTATCATATTACTTATGACCTCAGAGACAGAAAGTTCATATAATGCTTCATGGAGCATCTTTTTTTCCCCAAACTAGGAAAAGTTCAATGATGAGGCCTTAATTCTGTGATTGCCAGTCACACACTTACATAAGAAATCAATCTAATTACGTAAGAGATAAGAAACTAATTTACCAGATGTTCCAATATTTGGAAATCACAGCAAACCTCAATGTTTTTCAAAAAATGACAAAGTGAACTTATATAGTCAGAAATTATTCTAATCTAAACAATGAAATTTTTTTTTAAAGGAAAAATGAAAAAAGTCAGCTATGACTTTGAGTCACATGTGACTCTCAAGCCTACATCAAAATACTTCAGGCAAGAGGATGGCAGGCTGACGAGGAGAGGTCAGCAGCTGAACATTCACATGACCAGGAGAAGGAACAGAGGAATTCAGTGAAGGAGTAATGGGGCATTAGTCTTCAAATCCAATCGCTGTCTGAGGCTCCTCTAAGTATATTTTATTGGCTATGGAAGCAATTGGGCTGTGTGATTAAAGTCAGTCTATCTTGGCTCCAAGAAATAGCTTCAAGAGGATCAGATCTGGATTACAAAAAGCATTTTTTATTGTTTCATTCAGGGAATTATAACTTTGCTTTGATACAAGTTGACATTGCCAAAGCTTCCCAGCTTTACATAATAGACCTCCTTGAATTTTTAGCAATCAAAATGTTTAAAAATCCAATTCTGTTATATGTAGAGAATTTAGAGAGTTTGTTATGTGTAGAGAGTTCACATTCAAGCTTAGTCCAATGCCATGCTTTATTTAAAAAAATTAGAATTAAAAGGGTTATTATTCTGGTCTCCTTTGAAAAATCCAATTTCATCATGAAACAATAAAGAAAATAAATGACCATGATGTCATATGACAAACTGCTGTTTTTATCTGAACCCAGTTTGACAATGACTGACTGGACAGGATTACAAGAGTTCAGTGAAATAATGTGAACACAACTCAACAACTATAAGTCCATTGGAGAAAATGAATGTCAGGAAAACCTTGGTCATTCTGGTTGATCCTAAATTGCCAGGGCAAAACTACTAGTTTTAGATAAACACCCTGAATTAAAATGAGGCATAACACTTGCATTAATTTGTCTTATAGGGTTATCAAAAAAAGCATTTTGTAAAATGTAAATATATAAATTTGAACTATTGCTATTTTATAGATGACTGCATTCCTTTGTTAAAAAGGAAACAGTGAACAAGATTTGCAAATGACTGAAAAATGATTTTTACATCTAGAAATTTCTTAAAAACTTTGGGTCTTAACTACTTATGGTTCAGAGTAAAGAAAAATCTGGCAACTAGCTGATAAGGTCCAGTTTCCTTCTCTAGCCTCATTCCAAGAATGGAAAATGGAAAATGAGTAGCCAGCAACCCGGCAGTCCTCAGGCTGAGGCAGGAAGGAGAGAACAATAAGCAAGGAGATGGGCTGAGAAGCAGCTAGCTGGAGGAAGAACATTCAGCTCTCCTTTCCCCCAAGCTAACATGGGGCACGTAGTTTGCTGAGCTTTCTATGTCTCCCTTTGTTTGTCAAAGAAAAAAGCTCATTTTAATTAAAGAAAAAGTCTCAAAGGCAGAACAAGCCGCAGTATTAAAGTAGAACCTATCTGGGATACTGTGGGTTCTTTTTTTTTTTAAACAAGGTAATGGGCTAAAGTGACTTGCCCAAGATCACACAGCTAAGTAATTATTAAGTGTCTGAGGTGGAATTTGAACTCAGGTCCTCCTGACTCTAGGGCTAGTGCTCTGTCCATGAGCCACCTAGTTGCCCCCAAGAATATGGGCTCTTAATGTCAAAGAAAGAAAAACAAGAAAAGAGAAAGCAGGTAAATCAGTGGGTAAAAACACTAAAAGTAAAGAGATTTCATGGAAGCCAAAATCCAGGAGCTCTTAGTTGGAGTTATATAGCACTGAGGTTGGAGTATTAAAACACTACTAGATATTCAATTTTGAGTTGGGTTGAAAAATTTCTGTTTTGGTTAGTTGATAAACATTAAAAAATGAATAAGAAGAAAAGAACATGCAATCACAAGTCAAACGACTAAATGGAAGGACTAACTATACGGGGAAATTCACACATAGGATAAAATCAAAAAACAAAAGCAAAACAGACCCAGCTATATTGTCAATGTGTATATTGAATATTAGCTTGGGGATATGGCTTAAGATTTACCAGCTATGTGACTATCAACGAAATCACATTACTTGAATCTCAAGTTTTTTCATCAGCACAGTGAGGAAAATAATACTTTTATTTATACCCATTTCATTGTTAAGAAGTGCTCTGTAAGTGTTAAAGTGGTATAAAAGAAGAATACATTACTATTATTATTACTCAGTGTCTTCTTATGGACCATAATGTGAAAAGCTGAATTTTCATAGACATAGACCAAAGTCACTGGTGATTTTTCTTTGAAAAACCTTTTATAAGGTTTTTTTTATAAGAATCGGATGAGAGAGGTATAAATCTTTCACAATAAATATTTTAGAAATTTTCAGCAATGTATAAACATTTCATATTTAGAAATTTAAAAAGCCTACAAAGCAAACTTTGAAGTTCACAAGTCATTATCTTCATAACCAACCTGCAAAGAAACTCGTACAGATATTAATTCCTCATCCTTTAATTCCATTCCACTTTAAAACTAGGGTTTTAAAGTGGTTAATGAATTGTTCAGTGTCACACAGCTATGAAGTGTCAGATGCAGAATTTGGACTCAGGTCTCCTGATTCCAAGGTCCAGTGGCCTTTCTTTAGAAGTACCATTCACAAGAAATTGTTGAGGGAGGCACAAGAGAAAGGAGCAGATAGAATAATTTTGTCTAATTTTTCAGAGACACAAGGGATGGCTTACTAAAGAGAGTTTGCTAAAAATAAGGCAAGTGGGAGATGCTACAAAGACACTGCCAAAGTAAGGACAGTAATTGTTGTCTGAGAAGCTGCAAAAGTGGAAAGAAGTCACAAGCATATAGTAGTATGAAATGAGTTGATTCAATAGGAACAGTAGAAACATGAATTCAGGAAACAAGATGCCAGAGCAGGTGCTGCTACACAACCCAAATAACAATCATCATGCATACTCTGTGGAACTATAACTTTAGGTTACACATAATTTTCTGGTTATATAGAACCACAAAGATACTGGGGCAGAAATAGCAGTAACTTCTCCTGATACCCAGAATATATGTATGTGAATATATGCATATATTCATATACATATAGATATATATTTATTTCATTAGGATTTTCAAATGATACACACAATCCCCATTGCCTATTCAAATAAGAAGATTAAACAAAATCACTCTCTGGCACTTCTATTTGAGATGTTTGGAGAGTTCAGAAGCCAACTTCTGAAAGAGACAGAAATTAAGGCAAAACAAAAAGCTACATATAATAAGTCCATACAAACTTATCAAAGAATTCTCCCTGATGATATGAATAAATTATTTTAACCCAGTTCATAAATCTTTTAAAAGATCAATCTTAAGATAATAAAATATTCTAATAATTTGAGTCTACCTGGACATTAAAATGATGAATTTGAACAAAAACTCTGATTAATCAATAAACATTTATTATATGCCTACTCAAATATATAAATGCACAATAAGGTAAAAAAAACCTTAATGACTGAAATGATGAAGCAAATGAAACCATTTATGAAAATCTAAGTGATACTAAAAATCCCAGTGATCATACTTGTAAACTTACACTGCTAACTTTGTAACTCCCATGAGGAAAAAAAAACCCAATGAATTTTATGTAAAGAGACACTGCCTTTTCCAACAAAATAGAATCCAAGAAACTAATTTACAATCTGAAGTCCAATCTTCAAAAGTTACATCCTGATTTTAGCTCATTTTAGAGGATTTGGTCACCTATTATACCATGACTATTTCTATGGACTTGAAATTCCATGTATTCTCATATTTATGAGGACCTACCCTTTGTCACAAGTCATCTAGGGTTCTGGAAACATTCTAGAAAGATAATCCAAGATGAAATTTCCTTAATTCCATTCCCTACTTATAATAAAATATAAATTATATATCAAAATTCTTTTCTTCATCTAATGATGTCTCTATCATTCCTGCTGTGTTGTCTTACCTGAGTCAAATAAAGGAAGGGAATGATTCCTAGGCAATACTGCCAGACAAAACATGTTTCTGGCACCTTTAGTGTCTGATATTTGCAAGGTATAAGTGAATGAGTCTCTATCTATTCTTCTGAACATTCATAAATGATGGTGAATTGTATTTGGGTCATAATTAGTCATAAACACTGTCACTAGAAGGGGGCATTCTTAGCAAATATCATGTGAGATTGGAGAAACTAGATCTTAGCTATAAGAAGAAGAAAAAAAGAATCATTAAGAGGAGGGAATGGAAAGTGATCTCTTTTCCATAAAAGTAAAATAAAAAAATAAAGTCACCAAATCTCTAAAAATCTTTCAAACTCAGAAGGACAGTAAGTTCTATAAATATATCATTCAAAGTGGTTAAATGGTAGACATATGAGTTGGTGAGAGAGCATTAGAGGAAAAAAAAGGCTTTTATAATTTTTTAATTAACAGAAGAGTTCATTCCATTTTATGACCTAAAGGTACAATGTTAAGCTTCCTCTATAATATACTATATTGGGGTTTATCAAAACCCCAAAGAGTAACACTAACTTTTCTCAAAGAGGTGGTGAATGAGGTATTGTGTGGCTTCAAAATAGCAAATTATTAGAATCACTAAGTTGCTCTAGGTACATTTATGTAAAGTATTACTATACCAATAAAAACTCTGAAATATCATTCAAAAACATTTATTAAGCACCTGTAGGTTCATGATTCTGTGCTAGGTGCTGCACAGAATTGGGTTACAAGGTAATACAATCTGGAATGCCTAATGGTTATACTGTTCAAGTATAAAACAAGACAGGATATTTTTTAAAAACCTGTGTTTTTCCAATCAACATCTAGTTTTCATGAAAGAAAAGGAAGTCTTGTCAACAAGAAAAGAAGACCAAGTAATAGTTTTTTTTCTATTAGAAAACTAGTCATTTTCCTATGCAATACAATCTGGATTAGAGCATATTGGATGGCAAGAAAGCTGTATAAATCTCTGCTTTGAATTATATCAGGGTACTTGCCTGCCAGGGTTCACAGGAATATTCAGAGGGAAAATGTATTCCTGGAAACTCTACATGAAGATTGTTTTTCCTTCTGGTAAGTTTCGGAGTTCCCATTAATAGAGTCATCTTTTTTAAGTTTGGGAAATAAGTTATAATTCTGATATTAATATAAAATAATAGCTACAGGCCACAAGGAGAAATGGAATTTGGATCAACAGGATTCAGTTTCTTTGATTTTGTATAGTATGGCATTCCCTCATCAGGAGTTAAGAAGTCATTCTTTTGAATTTTGGATATGTATGTATTAAAACTCCCCCCCCCCCATCAGTTTGTCTAATTGCTCCAAGGGCAATGCACTTAAGGCAACATCCTATAAATTTAGTTAAGGATTATAATAATATGTCAGTGAATATTCACTAGAATTCATGTGATTAAGGAACATCCCAATATTGAGAGGTCCTTCCCTTAATCATATCCTGCAATTATACTGAAAATGTAATGCTTAGGATGTTCCAAAAGGGTCATATTCTGAACCTGCAGAATTTAGAACCCACTTTTCCTAATCAAATTGTTAAATGAAGTACTGAAATGCAAAACCACCAATTATAAGTGTATAAATGTTAGAAATAATGTGGTCCTACTTCTCTGCCAACTCCCTTTCCTGCAATGGCTTTTCTTAATAATAACTGTCAAGAGTCTTTGGACAGGCTTAATTTTTAAAGGAAGGATGGAAATGTACAGAAGTTTTTGTGCCAGCAAATGCCACCTTTTGATATTATAACAACTAATCCTGTTTACCCAGAGTTTTTCTACATAGAGATCTTTCCTTGACAACATGTCAATGTAACGTATTCAGGGTTGGTGCACTGGCAAAAACTATACACAGTGCTCCAACCTAGAGGAGACTCCAGATGAATTTTCAGGGATAGAGCAGTTCCCTGTATGGGCTTTTAAAAATGGGCCAATCTGTGTTGCTCATTCTTGAAGAATTTTAGGATTGCTTTGGACAAAGGTCTAATGTTGGTGTTACATCTCTGAATGATAAATGGCACCAAAAAGTCGTACTTATCTCCCTAAATCTGCACTATGGTCTTTGTTCAATATTGGCCTAAAGGAAAAATGTTCATATGAAGAATCACCTCAGCTCTTTATTCCCCCCCCTCTCCTCTTAAGTATGGTTTCAGGTATTTCAAAGCAAAAATCAGGGGGGAAAATGTAATTAAATGTGATGGAAATAAGGTGTATGGGGGGGAGAAGAGATATTTAATGTCATTTTTGATTTACAAGTTCTTTCCTGAAAACTTCATATGAAAATGTCTTGGCTCAAACTTCTGAGATTATTGAGAAGATGATAGGAATGAAAGTTTTCAAGGCAAAGGAAGAAGTGAAAAGGACCTGTAAAGAGTTAAAGCAGAATGTATGAATGCATGTGAGAATGAACAGATTAAGCTGACAGAACATTCCAGTGATAAGTAATATACATCAACACTACAAAGAATATATGGACAAGACAAAAGCCTATAATGTCCCTGAAGCGAAGGGTAGAAGTTGATTGTGGGGGTTTCTCCCCATGTGCCAGCAGAGTGTCAACAGTCTTTCGAATGTGACGAAAATCCAAGTGCAGGATGTCATACGAAGAGCAGAGGTCAGCCTATCCCGAAGGGCAGCCAGTAGAACAGAAAGAGACAGTGAATAAAATTAAAAATACAAAGAGGTAACAACAGGAAAGAAGTGCAATATTATGGGTTGCTAGTTATATGGTTTGGAATGATAACCCTGGCCTTCATTTACCAGGCAAAAATCTTTCTCTCACACTAAAGACTTAGTCTGATGAGAAAGAAGCACAGTGCTAGAATCTATTTTTATGCAACCTAGGAGAGCAAGGTGTTAATTTTTTGACAAAGCCATTACCAAATAGCCCAAACCTGACACAGAGCATTTTGATTGGCTGGTAGTGGTTTTAGTGGTACTTTTTACCTCTGTTTCTTAGAAAAGCAAAAAAAGTACAGTTAAAGGTTTGAATTCCTTTATCTCATCCAAATTCTAAATTCAATGCCTTTGAGGAATACAAAATTCTTAAGTGAATGGTGGGTTAATGAAAAACTTCAGGGAATATTAGGGAAAAACGAGTTCTAAAAAGACATATTTTACTTAAGACCAAAAAAAGAAAAAAAATCAAGTTTTTTTCCCTCTGGAAAAAACACAAAATGATTTCAGCAGTATAGGGAAGTCTCCATGAGAAAATTCCTCTCCCATTGTAGATCTGTCAGAGATCTATTTGGGGAACTGAGCACATAAATGACTTGCTTAGAGTCATAGAGCTAGAATTTGTCTGAGAAGAGACTTGAACCTACCTTCCTGATTCTAAAGAAATGGGCTCTCTACCATGACTACTTCTCCTTTTCAAAACAAAATAAAATAATTTTGCTTGGTGTTTATATTCAAAATGCCTATATATAGGCATTCTAATTCCTAACTCAACTAGAAACAAAGTTCAGAATTTTGGTGATTATAATTGAATTAAGAAATAAAGCAGAGAGGGATTTTCTCATTGAAGAATTTCCTTTTCAAATGGGACAAAGTCTTCAAAATTCATGATCCATGAGTTATGGAAAATATCTTGCTATAAAGTTGACTTTAAAAAAAAGCCTTATTGACAAATCACAGAAGGCTTAATTAAAAGCAAAGCATAATTGTGTTGAATAGCCTGTTAAGGTTTTTGTAAATAATGGCAGATATATATTAATAAGACATTTTAAGCAATATAACCAAAAACTCAAGTCAAGAAAGCATGCCAAATCTGTTTTGATTAGGATATAGAAATGAAATAATCATTATCTTTTCTCAATGGATACAAAAGTGACCATTTGAAAACAGACTAGCATTTTTTGTCAGTGACCAATGAAGGAAAGCAGCTGCTTATAGATTTAATTTCACAGAAAGGAGGAGGGTAAGGAGAAATCTATTGACCAGGGATTAGGAGATGGAGACACATATAAAATAAGGAATTTAAGCGTGCCAAAAGCATTTTTTTATTGCAATATTGGGTGTAGCTAGTGAAATCTGAGAAAAACATGGCATAAGCAAAGAAGGAAGTCAATTTCTGCAAACTGAAATGTGACTTATATGCGTTAGCTACAGAATAAAGACAATCACTTACTCAACTGGTAAACAGAATTATTTTCTAGTAAATTAGGTAAGGAAAATGATGTTTGTATGCCCTCTAGTGGCCCTGAAAGAGAACTCAAGTTTTTCAAAAAGCAATTCAGTTACGTAGTTTCCTTCTCAAAGAGCATTTCTGATAAGGCAACAGAAAATTAAATAGCAATTTTCTTATTCAAAATTCATATTATAATATCCTCTGATCTAGCTGGTCATTTATCAGTTTCAAGAATCTGTATTCTTTGTAATGATAAAAATAATTCCCCTAATTGATGACTCTTTATGGCTTAATTGTGCATATTGTTATTTTTATTAGTTTAAAGAAAAAAATAACTATTTGAAAAGAAGCTAATTCAAAATCAAAGATACAAGTGAAAATGCAGGCAACACTTCACCTAAAAAGCATGTCTGAGTTACCATAGCAATTGAACTCACATGCTTAATTGACTCTTATAGTACACCTGTCATGTGGCCAAAGGCAGTATGATCGTGACATTATAATAAATGAATGAAGCACAGCAGAGCTGAGATTGCTGTGGGAAGTTGGGATTTCCTGATCTTTGTGCCTTTAAAATAACTGCCTTACTGATAGGAGTTTCAATGGATTTTATTTCCTTTTTAAAAACAAAATTGTATTAAAATACTAAAAGAAATTTAAAGACAAATGAAAGACAAGCCTGCACCCCACATTTATAACACATTATTAATGACTGCATAGTATTTGAAAGTTGTGAATCCAGTCAGATTCCCAGGAGAAAGTAAGAGAGGAAGGCAGGCTAATTTCCATGTTATTCAAAACAAAATCACCACTTTGGAGAGGTTAATGATTCTTCTAGGGCCAAATATAGGAATAGATGGATGGGATTATAATTTTAGTTATTTGATTTTTAATCCTGTTTACAAAAGACCCAAGAGGATTTAAAGCCCTAAAGGGAACAGATTAGATTTAGCACCCTGTTTAATAACAAATTCTTAGTCGTCTTTCTGAGATAAGGAAGCATATCAAAATTTCAGTTCTAAGAAATGACTATCTGGTATAAAAATGTAAAGGAAAAATTATAAATTTGCAAGTAATTTTTTACTAAAACATCACATAATGAAAACATTTAGAGATCAGGTGGCAAAATTTAAAATTAAAAAGAAAAAATATTTTTTCAGAATTTATCCAAGAATTTAAATTGATAGCTAATTATGAACAATTAAGTCATAATATTTTATTTACAAATGTGATTTCTAGTCTGTGTAACACACTGTTCCTGATTTTATACAGAAAAAGATTGATAGATCACTAATCAAAATTGTCCCTAAACCAAATCTACTTCTCTAAGTAAGGACACTTATTGCATATATATGGAGCATTTCTATACACTGCAAAACGATTTTGATTTCAAAAGGTACCGTATGTGTTCTACAGATTAGTAATTTGTGAAATGAGAAAATTATTTAGCTATGATGGAAACTCTCTCTGGATTATAGCTCATGGCATTTGATACTATAATCATTCAACATTAGCTCATGAATTAATCTAGTCTGGGTAATGAGGATTTCATTTACAAAATAAGAGCCTTCACTTTAGGATGAATAAAGATATGATTTTGAATCATATGTAAATTACAATGAATGAAAACATTCATATTTATTGTCTCTCAAGTAATATCCTATGACACTATTATCACTCTTTGTAAACAGATGTCAGACCATGGAATGTCTAATCTTTCTTAAATAAAAGATACAGGCAATCAGGATTTTGGCAGCTAGGTGGCTAAATGGATAGAACTCTAGTCTTGTAGTCAGGAGGACTTCAGTTCAGTCTGCTTCAGTTTTCTCAGAGAAAGAAATTTTAAATCACTCATCATCTCAAATGGAGACATGAAGAATCAGATATGACTAATCAATTAAATAGTAACCAAAAAGGCAGTTATAGGTTGCTTGTATGCATTTATGGAAGATGAAGTTCCTTTTATAAACATACTATAATAACCAAAATCATGGGGGAGGGAAGACCCATCAGTCATATTCCTATCTCAGGATACAAATTGACCTTTATAATCCAGGCAAAGTCTGCTGAGTAAATAGTCCTGATTTGGCTTCAGTGCAGTCAAACTCTAGGGACAAAAACATAACAAATTGCAATTTTGACACCACATCCCAACTTTGCAGTCATAGAAAATCACAAAGGCTGATATGTGGGTGGTCTATCTTGTGGCCCTATATAGTGAGAAAGCAAATGGGAATATGAAGATAACTTTTGCCTGTGTAGTACTACAGGATTTGATTTCATTTCTCATGCAGAGCTGAAAGATATATATTTTTTAAGGTTTTTGCAAGGCAATGGGGTTAAGTGGCTTGCCCAAGGCCACATGGCTAGGTAATTATTAAGTGTCTGAGACTGGATTTCAACCCAGGTACTCCTGATTCCAAGGCCAGTGAGCTGAAAGATATTTTGAAGATTTTCTATCTATGTCTATTTTACAGATGAGGACTCTGAGGACTGGAGATGAAATGCTTATTCAAAATCAACCAATTAGTCAATAGCAAACAATAGGTCTAAAACTCAGGTTTTAAGCCAATAAACAATATTTCTAGTAAATTATCTTGTATGCCAAGCATTTGTTATACTTTTGGATTTCAACTGACAAACTGTTAGAAATTTAGAGGGGACCTTATGTATCTAGAACAAAGTTATATTTCACTTTTCTCTACTAAAGTCATTTAACATAATGTTATTTGGGAGGCAGGTGGATAGAGCACTTGCCTTGGAGTTAGGAGGATGGGAGTTCAAAGTCAGCCTCAGATACCTGACACCAGCTGTGTGACTTAGGGCAAGTCACTTAACCCTGATTACCTCACATCCAGGGTCATCTCCAATTGTCCTGATTCATAGTTGACCACTGGACCCAGATGGCTCTGGAGGAGAAAGTAAAGCTGGTGACTTGCAGAAACATTATTATTATTATTATGAAGCATCAGGCTAGTAGTCAGAAAGACTCTTCTTTCTGAAGCATATCTAGCCCCAGATACTTATTAGTTGTGTGACTCTGGATAAGTTAATTAACACTGCTTACCTTAGTGTTCTCATCTGTAAAATGAACTGAAGAAGAAAATGGCAAAACCCTCTATTATCTTGACCACGACAAGAGTCAGATATTACTGAAATAACTGAACATCAACAAAGCTGTTATTTAGAGAAAGTCACCAAACTGGGGGGGGGGGGGGATTCTAAAAATGAAGGCCATAGAAATCTCAGGGAGGGAGAAAATACTACCTTTAGCATGAAGTGTTTCTCAAGTCATCCTCTTCTCCAAATCTAAAATCTACAGACTGAATTCAATTTTTTTCCTAGAATCTCCCATGGCTTACTGTCCTATCAGTTGCTCTGTTCTATTACATTCTGGATTATTGGCACTAATTTCATGTAATACCTTTTCTCCCAAGTATCCCTAGGTCTCTTCTCCCTCTCTTAGACATCATGGTTTTACCTTCTACAATGTAAAGTGTGCCTTTGGGCAAAAAAGAATGAAGAAAACAAAAACTTTACTCATTTTACTTTTCCACATATTCTTAATGACCTGATAATGAATTGTGCTTCTCATATCAATGCAAATCTGAACTTTAGTAATTTAAATCAACCATGACAAATGTATACACTATACACCAGGGGCAGGAATCTCCTCAGGATTACTTTAAATAGTTTGTTAAAAATGCCTTTGTGGGGAAGCTAGGTAGTAGCACAGTGGATAGAGCCACAGCCCTGGAGTCAGGAGGACCTGCGTTCAAATCTGGACTCAGACACTTAATAATTGCCTAGGACATGAGTTCAAATCTGGACTCAGACACTTAATAATTACCTAGCTGTGTAACCTTGGGCAAGCCTCTTAACCCCATTGCTTTGCAAAAAAAAAAAAAAAAAAAAAAAAAGCTCTTGTGTAGCATCATACACACTAGCTTTTACTACCTCTTCAAAGACCCTAGGTGCTGTTTTGCCACATTTTGAATAGAAACATTTCCTGGACTGGATATTCCAATCACTAGAATAATTCCAGCTGTTGAACTTCATCACATAAATGTCTCTTCAGTCTTTCAACCCCAAAATAACCATGTAGCTGAGAACTGAGAGAGATTATAGCAAATTATTTTATTTTTTTCTTTCCTGGTCTCTAGACCAGCTTCCTTGGGGCTGGAAATTCTCATAATGCCTGACCCTTTACAAAAGCAGATGAGCTACTTGCCTTGAACTTAGGATCCTAAGGTGCTATTTGGGGACACAGAGAGGTTAAAAAGACTTGCCAAGAATCACACAGTCAGCAGGTTTTAGAGATGAGACTTGAAGCCAGGTCTTCCTCACTCTGAGGTTAGTTCTCCATCCATTTATTCTTCTAGCCTGACTCTCAAGTTAAGAACATGGGAACTTCAAAACAAAAAGTGTGCCAAAAGTCAATATGTATCTGAGTTCAATTTTCAAGTATGTTTATATCCATAATTGCAAAAATAAACTCTTGCATCTAAGTTAATGAACTGGGCAGTTCTTACTGGGAAATTGAATTTGAACTAATCCTAACTTTGGCCTGTGGTATCCTGTCATGGATTCTTATAGAAGCCAATGGAACAGTTTTTGATAAACACTGGAACTTTTCACTCTCAAAAGGCTTGTTCACAATGTCCATTATAGTTATTTATTAATTTAAAAAGTTTTTTAATTAAAATTTTTTAAATGACAATGGGATTAAGTGAATTGTCCAAGGTCACATAGCTAGGCAATTATTAAGTGTCTAAAGCCCGATTTGGAGTTAGGTCCTCCTGACTCCAGGACCAGTGCTCTATCCCCTGTGCCACCTAGTTGCCCCAATTGTAGCTATTTATTAAAAAATACAGCTGTTCTTGTGTGCAAGCTATATGCACAACAAAGAATGGGACTACGAAAATAGGTATATATGAACAAGTCAGGCTTAACTCTGGTTTCCTAGAGAAATAATGATCATTTGTTTATTCACACTGATATAAGAAAAAAAGGATACTTCTGATACACTGGAAGACTATGGTATGGAGAAGAATGACACCTACCTTTTCACATTATAAGTTTGGATAATTTTTGCATATATCCAACTTGTAATAAATGTTTATATATATATATGTGTGTGTGTGTACATTATATGTTATACATTATAGTAAATATTATAAATGCCATCATAGAAGGTACTCTCTCCAGATGGGACCTTCTTTTTCTAATAAACAAGCTGTAAGAATCAGAGTGACCTAGTTATCTGTGTGATCACTGGGGATTATCAGTTTAGAACTGGAAGCCATCTGGTATAATGCTCTCAATTTAGAGGGGAGGAAACTGAGGCTTAAGGAAGTTAAGTAATTTGTCCAAGTATTATGTCTAAGGCATAACATCTTCAGCTTAAAAAAATGTTTACTCTCACTTATTCTTTAGGTCTAGGACACAAGGTCTGAGGTATGAAGGAACTTTGGGTGTTCAGGAACAGCTATTCACATAGCATTTTCTTATTTCCTCCACAGACATTTCTAAGCTCATTAAGTAAAGACCATCTCTACTTAACCAACATGTATTTTAATGTATCAAAACTGTTCTATTTTCCTTAGCATATTACAAATAAACATAAAATCAGTCCTTGCATCAGCCTAGAACTTAAAAACCAAATCAAACTAAAAACATGGATCTTACTTAGCAAAATAAAGAAGGGAAAACTGACCAGGAGGGTCCCCAGTTTCTTTTAACTCACTACCCCCTGAAAATAGTGGGCTCACTCTTTCAGTGCTAATGGAAATGTTAGCAAATTCCACTGTGCCATTTTGTGAATTTGGATTACATTTTCCATGGTCCTCACTCACAATAAATAGTTACAGGCATTTATTTCCATTTCAGTTTGCACTAGGGTGTGCTGAACAAATAATGAAGGCAGCAAAATCACAGCAGCTTAGGTCACTGACCAGCAGAGCTTTCAAGCACAGGCAAGAAGATATAACATCCAAATAAGGTTTTCAAGCAGCTCTGATTCTCTTACGGGAAACCTTGAAAACCCATAACAGAATCATTCTGATAGATTTGTGTATATTTCCACACTTTAAAAACTACAAGTGAATTTGCAATAAGCATACACATGTGTACAAATACATCCATATACATATACTGATAAACATTTGGATCATGGGAAGACAATATCCAGGCCCCAATGTAAAGATTATAGCCTATTTCAAAGAACTGGAAAGCTTCTCCTTAAAAATTGAAGGGTTTCTCTAGGCTGTTTTGCTAGTCCTCTTCATTTCTTCAAATGCTAGGAAGCAGTAAAAGATTTTTGAACAAAGACAATAATAGACTCCTATCACTGGGCACAATTACACTGTGACAGATGCTCAAAAACTGAACAATGAGCTGAACCTTTAGAGTTGTGTTTCTGCTGAGAAGAGCCACAGTGTGCATCCTTTCCTGTATTCTCTTATCACCTCCCTCCTGACCTCTGTTTCCTTGTTTCTTTTTTCTTCAGGGCTCTAGGAGGTCTACTTTATTTGCAGAATTACTTTGTTTTGCCCAATATTAAATTCTTTCCAATGTACCTCTGAAAAGCACACTAAAAGCTGGCGCGGGGGGAGGGGAAGGAGATGTGATGAACGCTGAGGAGAAGCTGCCTCAACCATACTTTACCTAGCTCCATCTCATGAGGCCCTAGGAACCTCAAACTCTCATGGGCAAGGGCTAATCTATGTTGCCTGTGTACTCAGGGGGTCAGCAAAGCTATCTTTACTCTAATGATCCTCTCTTGGGCAAACTGTGGTTCATTTCATGGGATTTAATGACAGTTCAATGTCTGCTCATGGAGATGGACCACAGACTCATTACAAGTTTAGAAGTCTACCTTTTTTCTTTTAAGAACTTATAGGAATGATTTTCTTCACCTTCATTCTAAAATGACAAACACTACTAAAAGAAATTTTAATGATAATTTTTCATCTAGTTTCATTCTATAAATTATTCCTCTAGAAAACTTAAGACTGGAAAAAGATACTATAGGAAGTCTGATTTTGTAAAAATCATATATTCAATTGTGAAATGTATATATAAACAAAATGTGTAATTTTGGACCAGTTAAGAATTACCTCTGGAACTCCTAATTTTCGACATGCATCCAGAAAGTTTTCCACGTTTCTTCTGCATTTGGCCATGCTAAGTTTGGGCTGTAAACACAGACATCATAGTTATTAAAAAGAAAACAGTCTTAATATACAATGAGTTAAATGGTATAGAGGCAAGTTAAATTACTCTCCAAAAAAAGTCTATGGTTTAATTATACAGGCTGTGTGAAAGGAAAGAGCATTGAGAGTTATGTAAAATTCTTTACCAAACCCAGAGTCACTTAAAACTGGTATGAGGGTTACACATTACAAGAAAACCAGGGAAAGTTCCAGGTAAGGCATTTCAGTTATATCTGGAAAGTTTTAAATACCCTATTATTATATTCAAATGCTGCTCTTTTGAACAAAATTACACTTCTAATTTCATATTCTAAAATCCCAAACCAAACAACACTCAAAGACACACCTATTATATATGTATATTTACGTAAGGTACCAGTATTTTCATGCAGCTAGTAAAGCAGCAGACCATGGAACAATTTCATTTGTGGGTTTTAGTGAAATTATTCCTACAGAAAGAAGTATTCTAAAAAGGCAGAATCTTCCAACAAAGCAGACTCTTCAATGAAATATTAAAAACTTGCTTTCCAGGTTCTGCAATTTCATGTGATTACAGCATAGCAGGAAGAAGAGTACAATCAACCATTAAAATGCTGTTCGAGTTTGATGCTGTGTTACTTGATTCTGTAAGAGACAAGCTCTCTCTCCATACACAGAAGAACAGGCCTGGAAGGACCCCAGAGTCACTGAGCCTAATCTTCCTTGCATCAAGAATGCCCTATTACACAGGAGTCATCCAGCTTTTTTCTCAAGTTCTCCAGTCATGTGGAGTCTTCTGCCTGCTGAGGTGTTCCATTCTATTTGGGATACTTCTCATTGGTAGCAAGTTTCTTCTTTCTTTAAGCCTAAATGACTTTCTGCAATTTTGCTCCTAGTTCTACTTTCTGCAGCCAAAAAGAACACATCTAATCCTTCTTCCATGTAATACATCTCAAATTCTAGTTAGACTGCTATAACTAAAATGAACTCAAATCCCCCTCTGTGGCTATGTGACCATGAGCAAGACCTTTAACACCTTTGAACCTCAGTTTCCACTTGTATAAAAGGAAGTCAAATGAAATAAGACCTCTAAAGCACTTTGTAAAACCAAAAGCATCATTTAATTTTTAACAAGATAAATATAAAATACTAATTTATATAAAATAATTAATAATTTTTATTATTGGAAATAAATGAAGTGAGCATGGTGGCACATACTTATAATGTTAGCTTCCAGAGGCTGAGGTTGGTGGGCTGCTTGAGACTGGGAGCTTTGAGCTATAAGGAGTAGGCCTAAAGCTAATCAGATGCCCACACTAAGTCTGGCACCAGTATGATAAATTCCTGGGAATAGAGGACCACCAGGTCTTCCACTGAGAAGTAGTGAACCCAGGCCAGAAATGGAGTAGCATATAGTTTATGATAATTAGTAAGTAAGTTCAGGCCTGTGAGTAGTTGCTATACTTTCAACCTGGGCCAGATAGGAGAGATCTAGTCTCTCTCATTTTAAAATAACAGAGGGCCAGCAGGGGGAGAGTAGGAAAGGAAAATATCAATGGAAAATGGGAGGAATAGATTACTTTAAAAAAAAAAGATACTTATGGGGTAGCTAGGTGGCACAGTGGACCTAGAGTTAGGAAGATGAGTTCAAATCAAGCCTTACTTAATTTGTGACCTTAGGCAAATCACTTAACCCTGTTTGCCTCAGTTTCCAAACCTGTAAAATGAGTTGGAGAAGAAAATAGCAAACTACTCCAGTATCTTTACCAAGAAAACCCTAAAATGGGGTCACGAAGAGTTGGTCACAATTGAAATGACTGATAGAGATGGCATTATCAAATTTGTGGATGACATGAGTCTAGAAAAGAGTAAATATGTCCCCCCCTAGCCTTTAAGTTCCACAGGGGCAAAAACCAAATCTTACCTAAATTTTGTATCTTTATCAGTGACTAGTTCAAGGACTATAACCAGGAATTCTTATACAAAAGAAAAGTTTTTTTGGGGAAGGGAACCTTAAGGTTGAGGCAAAGGGCAGATATAGTTTGATTGGTTAAAAAATAAGATGAGATCTCAACTCCTCAGAGAAGATGAGCAAAGGCACTTGGGAGAAGGGGTACTGGGATGATAATATCCTGACTGAAGATGGTAACCTAGGAATGGTCCATGAACTAGTAGCAAGAATCAGTGAAGTAAAAGGGTGAGCCAGGGGATTTCTATATGTTATCATATGACTTATAGCTAAATTGACCTGAAGTTCCTCTAATTAACTGAGAACTCCTTGAAAGCAAGGACCATTTTTGTACTTTTATTTGTATCCTCAAGATTTTGCAATTTGTTACAAAGTGGGTGCTTATAATGCTTTTCAAATTCAATAATTCAATTTACCATATAATTATTAATTAATGCTAATAACTACATGAAATGAAGTGGGTATAAAAAATCTTGCCTTTCTGGTGCTAAAATTTTAGCTTTAAAGTTTCAATGTAGCTATAGAATTGTAGCATTTATTATTTGGATATCCCTTTAGCATTGCAATTCAACATATCCAAAACAGACCAGACCTTGTCATCTTTCCTCATGAATATACCCACTTCTCCAATTTCCCTATTTTTATTGAATTAACCTAGTTCAGAGTCTTAAAGTCATTCCCATCCTTTCCTTCTTCTTCACCCTTCATTAGCCTAAGTTCTTTCATCTATTACAACTAAAATCTTAGCTTTTTAATGACTTCTTTTTTACTTCTAGCATAAAACACTTTCATTCAATTTAAGCCTTCCACAATCTTGCCCCAACCTACCTTTCTAGCCTTTCCAGATTTTATATCATTTCCCTTCAGCAAAATCTTATTTTTCAACTTAACTGAATGACTAATTTCTGAACTTGCCATTATGCTTTTTGCCTTTACACAGGTTGTCTTCCAAGCTTCTAGAATCCCTTTCTTTCTCTATATCTTCCCATCTTTCAGAGTCCTTTTTTTTTCCCTTCAAGACTTAGGTTAGGTGTCACTGGGAAACCTTCCCTGATATTCCCTAGTTGTTAGCATTTACTCTCTCCTCACATTAACTTGCCTTTATGTCTTTGTGTACATGCTGTCAAAATCTGAAAACAGAGACTGCTGATCTTGGTGTATGTTGTCCCAGAGGCTTGGTGCAAGACCTTTATCACTCCTGGACTATTGCAAAAGTCTGATGGTTGGCCTTCCTGCCTCAAGTCTCTCCCAACTATAGTGATCTTTCATCAGACCACATTACCTCTTCTATTCAATAAGCTCCAGTGGCTCCCGAATCCCTCATATATCAAACAAATATTCTATTTGGCTTTTAAAGTCTTTCATCATCTTCACCCATACTACCTTTCCAATCCTCTTACATCTCTTTCCCTCCATGTACTTTTCAATTCAGTGACACTGGCCTCCTAGCTTATCCTCAAATAAGAAACACCAGCTTAGCTCTGGATATTTTTTCTGCCTCTCTCCCATACCTGGACTGATCTCTCTCCTCATCTGCACCTCCTGGTTTTCCTGGCTTCCTTTAAGTCTCAGCCAAAGTCCCTTTGGCAAGAAGTCTTTCCAAGTCCTCCTTAATTGTGGTACCTCCCCTCTGAGACTAACCACAATTTATCCTCTATATATCCTGTTTATATATAATTGCGTGTATATGTTCTCTCTCTTTGGACTATGAGCTCCTTAAGAGTAGGGATGTTTGCCTTTCTTTGGTATACTCTGTCCTGCATATAAGAAGACCTTAATAAATGCTTGACTGTTGACTAGAAAGAAATCAGAAATTTGGACATGGCAAATTGTAATAAATAATACAGAAATGAACTTAATTAAGATCTCATACTTACCACTGCTGGTGAGGGAACATGAATACTTGCTACAGATCGAGGACGGATATGATTAACTAGATGACAGAGGACCACACCATCCATCAAAGCTGCTCCTAGATCTTCATGTAAGCTGACTTTTAGTCTCATCTCAATGCTCTATTTAGGAAAAAAATTGAAATTAATCACCATTAATTACTTAAGAATTGTATCATTAAATAGTTTGAAGGGAAAATACACATAATCTCCAGGTATTTAAGTGTTTATACAAAATTTTATTCTGAGAGAAAGCATTTTAATATTTGGAAAGGGTATGAAATATTCAAATGACTGAAAACTACAAACAATAATAAAAATAAGACATTTCCCACTCAGGTTAATTTCAAAGGAAAAAACCTGTGCAGTAACAAAAAAATTCTTTGTAGTATATACAAACTAAAAAAAAATGATAGAATAAGTCAGCTTTATTAATTTAACAATATGAATAGAATGAGCTAATGAAGTGAAAGAGCTAATTACATTCTGATAGGTAGGGTTAGGTTTCCAGAAAGCTAAAGGGAACCAACAAAAAGGTTGTCAGATTTCACTTCATCTCAGAAATCAGGATTTTAAAATCTCAGACATTAATACTCATTCATTTAAGTAAATAGGACTTTAATTTTGTAAGAGGAAGAAATACTTAAGATTTGCCTCTCAGATTTTACAGCCAAAAGAAATCAAGTTGTTTTAATCAACCACCAGTTCATGGTCATAGTTAAGTTCATCCTTGCATCATGATGCAATAGTTTACCTAATAGTTTTCCTTAATACATTCAATGTCTGGACACTTCATCCCTTTACAGAGTTAGGGACTCTAGGCTAAAATGATTACTTAAATCTCTAATTTCTTATGACAAAGGAAAACATTTATCTTTACTTAACAATCAACAAATAATGGTTTAATATTAACTGTATGCTCTTATTTGAAGAATCCAATATGGTGGTCATCACTAGCATCTCTCACTTCAATTGAGAGAGATACCTTTAATTCAAGGAACTTTAAAGCTCTGACACAATGAAGGTTCTTTACAGTCATCTGGTTTGAGCCTACAGTGATGACAGAGAAACCAAAGTGGGAAAGAGGCTCCTTCATCAGTCCTCAGGCTGAGGTCCACACAAGCCATCTCAGAGAGATAAGAATCTAGAATTATTTTTAAGAATTCTTTACAAGAGTAGACCCAGTTGACTATCTCTCAAAAACACAAAATAAACACAAAATAACCCACAACAAAACAGATTAATGCTTAAGCAAGCTCATGCCTGGAACTCTTTCTCTTCTCAGTGGAATTAGATTTAAGCCAGTCATTGCCTTTGTATGAGATAATTACCAAGATGTTTCCCATTTAGCTTTTTTATATTCAGTGAAAATAATACTACTTCTTTTCATCTCTTCTCAAAGATCCTAAATTTTGGATTAGAAAACCATGATCTCAAAATATGGTCTCAAATTGGGTACCTCCGCAATGAAGAAGTCTTATTTGGCCTTGCTCCACCCAGGCTTTTGCTCACACTGGAATGCAAGATGTCTAATTTCTACATCCCCCCCAATTTGGACTTTTCAAATCCTTTCAAAACTTTAAAAGGTTAAAAAAAATCAATTTTTTAAAAATTTTAAAACAAGTTTCATAAATGACAACAGATCTATTACACCTAGGATAAAGTACTTTGAAGTGACTCTCCCAATTCTCAACCATGTCCTAGCAGCATCTTATTGCCTCTTTAGGGTGGCTAGGTGGCACAATGATAGAGTGCTGGAGTCAGGAGAATGGGAGTTAGAATCAGCCTCAGACACTTGACTAAATATGACTATATACTAGCTATGTGACCTTGAGGAACTCACTTGACCCTGACTGCCTCGTATCCAGGGCCATCTCCAGTTGTCTGATTCATATATGGTTACTAAGTCCAGACGGCTCTAGAGGAGAAAGCGAGGCTGGTGACTTAGCACAGCACCCCCTCACTCAAATCCAATTCACGTACTTTTTATGGCATCATCTCCCTGATGTCATGGTCTTTCAAGAGTGAAGGACAAACTATTATTATTATTATTATTATTATCCTCTGAATTCCAAGTGCTCTTTTCTGTACCTCAATTAATTATACACTTCTTTGTGACATTTCATTTGCCTTTTTCATATTTTACCTCCTCCTAACATGTAGCATTTCATATTGCACCTAGCTAAATATATATATATATATATATATATATATATATATATATATATATATACTCTAGTCACTTGGTAAATCTATCATTGATATCTGAATGATTATAAAAATTTGAACAATGTTCAGTATTCATAATTTTTCATATTTTCATAATTTTCTGATACTATCTATATCTTGAAAGTTCCTGTTTTTTTCTATTTCTTCTTCCCAATGGACTGGAGACTCTCTAAGCAAACTATAAGATTTCCCATTGTTTTACACATGCACAAGCTATACTTTGTCTGAGAATGATCTAGAGTAATGGAAAAAGATAGGGTCCCTGCTGGAACCCATGTTTGCTGCTACTCTTTCTTTTCCCTCCTCCTCTTACATTCACATAGTTTCCACTCAGAAGTTTTACTTTCGGACCATCTCAGGACCTAAGTTCTACATTTGCAAAATGGAGGGATTGAACACAATGGCTCTAAGATTCTGTTCAGTTCTAAATCCACAATCTTAGGACCTGTGACTTGGAACATTTCTACATCAAAAGCTATACAGGTTCCAAAACGCCACTGTTTGTTGAAATGCCCAAAACAAATCCTCTCATACCTCTCGGAGTTGCTCCACAAGCTCTTTCTCTTCTCTCATTTGCTCCATCTTCCTTCTAATCGTAAACTGAGGATCTATGGATTCCAAATTTCTCTGTGGTCTCGAGAACACTAGAAAAGGAAGAAAACAAATTCCTGACAAAAAGCTTTTTACATGCTGCCTTCAATAGGTCTTTAGGTGCCAAACAATACAAAACTACTTATTTTCTACCAAAGTCGCAATTTCCCCATCTTAAAAGTTCCGGCTTTCTTTCATTATCTCCTCTCCATGGCTTGGAGCCTTTATGAGATGACTATATAATTTTACATTGATTTATGCACATGAACAATCTATATTTCTTGTGATAATGACTTCAAATAAAGTCAAAGGTTTGAGTCACTGCCAGAACCCATTTTTGCCATTTTTCTGTTTTTCCCCCTCTCTTATTTTTACATGGCTTCCATTTGTACTTGTATTTGATCAATAAATGTTTTAAATCAAAAGAAACTGAAATTTATTTTTAAGATATTTAAAAATAAGCATACACTAATGTTTTCTTTGACTCAGATCTCTTGATTAAGAAGATTGTGATAATATGAAATATTTTTTAAAAAATCTATTTGTGGGGGCAACTAGGTGGTACAGTGAATAAGAGCACTGACCCTGGAGTCAGGAGGACCTGAGTTTAAATCCAGCCTCAGACACTTAATAATTACCTAGCTGTGTGCCCTTGGGTAAGTCACTTAATCTCATTGCATTGCAAAAATAAAAAAAAATCTATTGGGAAAGAATCTTGATTTTCTAAGCACTGATGTTTATATGAAAGACTCCTTCCCTTTGGGTGAAGAGCATACCTGCCTGTTCAAAAGTGAAATGACGCTAACTATATTGTAATAATCATTTTCCAATATGATGGGAGGAGAGCAGGATTGGAAAGAAATACTATCTTATGGAAAGTTTTTATTAAGGAATACCTCTAAAGAAAAAATGTGGCGTCTATGCTAGGTAAGTATAACTTACCCTGTTCTATCATGACCATTTTAATTGTCCTTAGTACCCTAACAAACAACTCGCTCTCTGTAATGATATCTCTTTCCCATCTTGGTATCTTTTCCCTTGCCAAATTTTAAGTCATACGTATCAGCATTCCCACCTTCATAACAGAAAGAGTCCATGTCCCAGAGTTTATAATTGTGTGACACAGATGAGTGAAAAGACAGATGAGTCTGAAGTCAGAAGATCCAAGTTGTTTCAGTATTCACTCAACCCGATTCCTGTGCAAGGAAGGGTTAAATCCCTCATCCTTTCTAAATTTTGATTTCCTATTATATTTGCACTCACAGTTTCTTGGGAAGATTGAATGAAATTGTACATATAGAGAACTTTTTAAAGTTTAAGTATTATTCAAATGTAAATATTTAGTTTAATGATTATTCTCTATCATAGCATTACCTCAAGGAAACCATACTAGTGAAGAATGAAGAAATGGTGGGGGAGGGAGGGGAGGAGGAGGAAAACAAATGACTCATCTAGAGTCACAAGAATCTCAGAAATAAGTCAAATACTGATTTAAACTTCATTAAGAATTTTGCCACATTGCTAAATGAATAAATATTTCTGAGTTAATAAGCTTAAAATAAAAGTTTCATATTTAATACCTACTTAAATCAACTTTTTATAAACATCAATGACATAATTTACTTTAAAATGTTTAAGGTATTTTGGGAGATTAATTCAATTACATGAAAGTTTATGGATGCTTTAAATATAAAATTAAACTTCAATTATTCTTTGCCTAAATAATCATAACCATTAAAAAGTCAGGATTATAGTAAACCAAGAAGCTGTAAGTAAAGTTAAAAACTATAAAGGGTCAAAGACAAATCAAAGAAATTCAGTTATTGGTCATTAAAACAACCATGGAATTAGAAAAGTCAAATCCCAGAGATGCTACGACTTGCAAGAGAAGCAATCTGGAGCAAAGAATAGTAGTGAAAGAGAGTCTGAAGAAAAGCTGGGCTAGTGCAAGAGAAGAAGAAATTGATGGGTTGAAGGAAACTAATGTATATTTTGCAGAATTCTAGGAAATAGGAAAAAAGTGGAAATGCAGTCTAATCCCAAGTATATTACAGATATCCTCTTATCTAGCCTGGTTAACTAAAGTTTTATTGTAACTACATTTAAAATAGTCAGGAAACTTTTATGATAGATGTTATACTGTAAATCTCAAGAAGAGCTTTGAACTTAGCAAACTTTCAAATACTGGCCCCTCCAAATTATAGTAAGAGACAAAAGGTGTTGGCTTAGGACAAATAGAAGTTTAAATGAGATGGTTAGCTATGCTTCTTGGACCAATTATCTAACCACAGGAAGAATTCTCCTTAATGAAACAAAAACACATGTTGAATTGAATAAATTCATTGGAAAAGGACATTTACTAGTTTAAACTAAAAGGTTGTTTAAAAAGTAAGGTTATTACTCATCGTGGCCACGAGGGGGTGCAGCAGCAATACTGTAAATGTATATTCCCCTACTTCTCTGTAGGATTAACTGCAGTTAACACATTATATGTTAATATTTCCAAGAGATGTTTTTATTGGGAATCTGTACACTTTACAATTAGCATCAAGAAAGTTAAATGAATCTTTTTCTTTTGTAAAATCCCAAAGAATGATTTAAAATTGATATTTGATTTTTTGGGGGCAAAGATACTGTAATAATTTGTCATTTCCTTTTCAAGCTCATTTTGCAAATGAGGAAACTGAGAAAACAAGGTTAAGTGAGAGGTCCAGGGTTATACACAAACAACTGAAAGAACCTTGCTTTGATTTTTAGGTATCATTTTTCCCTTTCTTTTATACTAATACCATAAGCTTATTCGAAAATTAAATCCCTAGATGCATAAGACTATTTATTATATGGAGATTAAACAAACCATCAAAAGAGGTGCTATGATTTTTAATAAAAAGAATTAACATTTATGTTAGCATTTTAAAGTTTTCAAAATACTTTACATGTTATCTCAAGATCCTTAGCACAATTTTGTGAGTTAGATGTTATTCTCACATTTTATAGATGAGGTAACTGAAGTGTAGAGAGATTTAGTGCATTTCCTGGGGGTGATACAGCTTGTTTGAAACGGGCTTATAACTTGGGTCTTTGTGACTTTACATCTAATATTCCTAAGATTAGTGAAATTATGAATGTAATATTAGCTTTAAGTGCATATTTCATTACTATGATATACTTGAGAATGGAGCACTAGCTTTGGGAGAACAATGTTCACTTTTGTATCTCATTTATAATATACCTTACATGGCAAGTCTTTAGATAATTATGTTGCACTTTGCACACATCACTCCCTTTCATTTTGTCATGACATCATAATTATGCTGGTAACCTGAAGATAATTCTGATCATACCACTTAGTATGTTTCTTTCAAATTATATTAAACAGTAAATTAAGAGCTCCAACTTTCTTGAAAGCTCCAGAAAATGAGGCTATGTAAACTAAGTTCATTGCACATTTTAAGAACTTCCTTAGGTCTTGGCATTATCTTTGATTCTTTTTTCTTGCCCAGTTGCCGAATCTCATCTCACATTTCACTTTCTCACTCACCAGGACCACCACCTTAGTTCCGATCCTTTCCCTTGGACTAGTGAAATAGCCCCCTAATTGTTCTCTCTTCACTCTGATCCATTCTCTACAAAGATGCTAACCTGAAGTCCTTAAGCATTCAATAAATGACAGTGGATCCTCATTTTTCTCTAGGATAAAATACCAATGCCTCTGTTTGGCATATAAAGTCCTTCAGAACCTGGCCACAACCTACTTTCTCAATTGTATTATATATTATATTCCCTTCTATGTACTTTATATAGTCCTGTCAAAATGACCTTCTTACTCTTCCTTGCAAGGATATCTTATCCTCTCTTCTTTCCCTTGAGAAAGTCCAAAGTCCTGTGCATGGTGACTTGCTTTTATCTCTCTACCCAAAAGCACAGGCTGTTAACCCAAGCCTGGAATATACTTCCTCTTCATCTTTGTCTCTTGGAATCCCTTACTTCATTCAAGATACAAGTCAACTATCAAAGATCCCTTAGGGAAGAGCATATCAATACTTGGGTTGCAAGGGGGCACAAGTGAATAGAGTGCCGGGTCTAGAGTCAGGAAGATCTGAATTCAGATGCAGTCACAGACACTTATAGGAGCAAGGGCAAATCACTTAACTCTTTTGTCCTCAGTTTCCTCATCTGTAAGATAAATTAGAGAAGGACATGGCAAACCATTTCAATATCTTTGACAAGAAAACTCCTAAAGGAGTCACATAGAGTTGGAAATGATTGAAATGGCTAATTAACAAAAAAACAAATACCAACACTTTAAAAGTATAATAAGACTAACTGAAGTATAAGAATAATTTTAAATATTATAGGATAACTTTTCTGATGCTCTTGGGCAGATCTAGTTCAGATATAGTTTCTTTGGAACAAATGTTATAGTTATACAAAGAATTAGTGCATATTCTGAATTCTAAAATAGAATACATGTCCTATGTTTAAAAATAAGACCAAACCAAATCCTGTTCTTGTGACATCAAGTATTCTCTTCTAGGAATGGCCTTGGTGTCTGTCTGTCTGTCTCTCTCACATACACGCACATGTGCAGTGTGTGCACTTACTTCAGTTAGTTTTAATTGAGGGAGGGGGAATGAATAAGCTTCCCCACTCTGGGAACCTTGTCTACCAAAAAAGGAAGGACAAGAAGGTTGTTCTGATTGGGTCCTGAGGGAAGATACTGAACAGTGGAATGAAGCTAGCCAAAAAAGCTATGTTGGAAGGAAGGTTCCTCTTCAAAGAAAAGTTTTCAAGAAAAAGTTAGAAAATTACTTGTTGAGGATGGAGTCAAAGGGACTCATAATTAGCCATGGGCTAAACTAAATAGTGTTCCAAGGTTCCTTTAGACTCTATGTATACTTTTGGAATAGCTATCTATTGAACTGAATTCTTTAGCCTCATATGCACAGAAATTAAGATTATGTCATACTTAATGAAAAAATAATCCCTTAAAAAAAGGAACTTCAAAACTTGCAGAACTGGAAACAATGATTACCAAGGAGATAGGAAGGTGCTTCATTCCTGAAATGAAAAAAGTAGAACAACCAAGGAAATTCTATTTCTAGTAAAATTAATAGCTGAAGCTGTCCCAGAAAGTCATTATCTGAGCAGATCCATAAAATTCCTAATTTTGTATACTTGCTTTCAATCCAGTTCAGGGACATTTTGCTTCAACTGTAAAAGTCATTTAACTGATCTCTCTGCTTCTAGTCTCTTCCCTCTCCAATTCACTCTTGACTCAGCTTCTAAGTTCTTTTTCCTAATTCACAAGCATGTCTAGGTCATTGTCCTTCTCAAATACTTTGAGTGATTATGGCATAAAGCACAAAATCCTTATCTTCTAATTTAATCCCTTCTACAATCTTATCCCAATTAATCCTTCAATCTTATTTCCTACTATTCTCAAAACTCTCCCTTGAAGTCAGTTTGGACTCTTCTGAGTTTTTTGATTTCATCTACTCTCTCCACTCCATAACTTAGCTCAGAATATCTCCCATGCTTGAAGTCCACACCTCTCCAACACTTCACCTACTGAAATCTTGCTTTTAAAAAGCTCAGTTCTGGAGGCTCCTTGTCCATGAAACTGTTTTCTAATTCAAAAAATTTTTATAGTAGCATCTTAATTTTTCTTTTATTCCAGCCACATTCTACCTTGAAGCCTTCTTATCACATATTACCTGCTGTATATCCCTCATTAGGTTATCAGTTCCTGAAAGGTAAGGATCAGAGTTTTTTCATCTTTGTAGTTCCAATGACTAGCATAGTATCTTTCATAGAGAACTTCCTGAATTGAATTTATTGATTTGAGTTGAAAATTTTGGAAGGGGAAATTAGAGTTGATCCAAGATAGTATAAGTGATCACAGAACTGGCAACATTGGTAAGAATGACAAAGGTGAGAAGAGCAAAGATGAAAGACAAGTTTATCTTCATGCCAAACTGAGTTAGTTGATAATGAGATATCCATTTAGACATGTCTGAGTGACAGAAAGCTATTGGTAAGACAATGAATAAAAGAGAAAAATATCAGTAGAGAAGATACATCTGTAAATTGCGAGTGGCTTTGTACTCATTTTGAAGTAACAGTAGATGCACTGAGAATAGTTGAATTTTCCCAATGCTTAGGTCTTGTTAGGGAACAAAGAGAAACCAGCAGTGGTCCTTGTGATTGTGAATACATGAGGTGGTCACTTACCTGAATAACACAAGATAATATATTCCCAATCACAAGAAAAGTATAGCCCTTGAGATGAAGACTGACATCAAGATTTATTTGGACATCAGCTCAAATATCTGGCAATTATGTTTTAGAACACAAAGAAATTCCTTCCATAAAGTATTTTATAAATGAATGGCAAATAGTGGTAAAACATAATCTTACAAAATGTTGTACTTTCATTATTACTACTGAGCACATTGGGATATCTATATCTGTCTCTAAAAAATTGATTTATAAAGATTTTAAACTGCTTTGATTTTGAGCAAAATTCTGCTGAGTTTAATTTTTTTAAAAAAGGAGTATTATGGCACATAATCTTGCAAATAGTAGATAATCAATATTTATTGACTATTTCTACTGAAAGTACATTGGTAAGTCTGGAGATCTAGTTTCTAGTCTTGATTGTTATATGACCTAAGGCAAAAATCCGGAGCTTCAATTTTCTCATTTATGAAAAGGAGTTCTATTAGATGATTTGAAAACTGCTTTCCAGCTCTGAAATACTGCAAATTAATTCAAGTATCACATCAACTTCATATCTCTAATTTCTTATTCCTTTAATCAGCACTGGATTTTTATTTAAATAGTTCTTTCAAAATGCCTCAATTTTAAGGCCTCTTTTAGAGGAAGGAATTAACAAGGAAGTTTCCAGCTAATCTTTTTCAACTGTTCCTATTGGAGATAGGAGTTCTGCACTTGTCAGGTGGAATGGCTTCAAGTTGTGGTTTTTACTGTGGGATTGGGATTGTGGAATTTTAAAATTCCTTTTGGATGGAACCAAACCTTCCCTCTTCTCCCACAAAAGTCAGCTCACTAATCAACATATGGGATTAATTCATTAAACCAAAATCTGGTGAGAAACTAACAGATCTAATGACTTAAAATTTCTAAGTATTTAAGAGGACATACTTATACAGGTAGAAATATTTTCTGTTTGAAAATTGAATTTCCTTTTGTGCTTGCAATGTGTTTAGAAACTATGCATACATATATATGTGTATATATGCATATCTTTCCTCATTCCCATATAAATACAATTCATGTGCTTGTCATGGCATCACCACCCTGTTGTCATGGTCTTCTTTGAGAACAATGGACAAAGCATCATCATCATCATCATCATCATCAAGTGAATATAGTTGTATAACAATATTATAATATGATAATATTGACTACAGGTCAATGTATCATTTTTGTCATCTAACATATCTTTAATTTTTCTTATCTTAATCATCATTTAACTCTAAAACAAAGCAAGATATGAATAGTATTTGTATATTTTTGCCATTGATTTCTTTTCTATTATTGCCTCTGGCATTTGGTAGTCATTAAAATAAGAGATGACTATATTGACATTAACCTGTAGTCAATATTATCATATTATAATATTGTTATACAACTATATTCACTTGATGATGATGATGATGATGATGATGATGATGCTTTGTCCATTGTTCTCAAAGAAGACCATGACAACAGGGTGGTGATGCCATGACAAGCACATGAATTGTATTTGGGTGAGGGGGTGCTGTTCTAAGTCACTAGCCTCATTTTCTCTTCCAGAACCATCTGGGTCTAGTGGTCAGATAGGAATCAGGATGACTGGAGATAGCCCTGGATGAGAGGCAATCAGTGTGAAGTGATTTGCTCAAGGTCACACAGACAGTAATAAATGGCAAGTGTCTAAGGCCAAATTTGAACTTAGTTTCTCCTGACAAGGCCAGTGCTCTATCAACTTGGCTACCCAGCTGCCCATCACAGTTTTCATATAATTTTTAACTATGTAGAGTCAAAATATATAGATAATTTTTTTCATGATTACTATCCTTTGTAAAAATAAACTATAAAGATTCATAAAATCCTAGAAATGAATCTAATTCTTAGGAGACTAATTAGAAGTCCCAACTGAAGTGACTTCTCCACTTGATGAATAGTCAAAGGATATGGATAGGCAGTTTTCAGAGGATGAAATACAAATTATCAATAGCTATCAATATCAAATCAAAAAAGTTTTAAATCACTAATAAGTAGAGAAATACAAATAAAAAAATTCTGAGGTGCTACCTTAAAGGTATCAAATTAGCTCAGATGTCAAAAAAAAAAAAAAAAAGAAAACTAACAAATCCTGAAGAAAAGGAGGGAAACAGTAATGATCTGTGGAGTTGTGAATTTTGGTGGAAAGCATTAAAACTACATGCAAGAACACATTAAACTGCACACACCTTTTGACTCAACAATATTAGGTCTATACTCCAAAGAGATCAAGGGAAGAAGAAAAGGCTCCATATGAACATAAATATTTATAGCAACTCTTTTTGTGATAACAAAGACTGGAAACTGAGAGAATGCTCATCAACAGGTAATGACTGCACACATTATGGTATATGAATGTGACAAAATTTTACTGTGTTGTAAGATAATGAGAACAGTTTTAGAAAAATCTGAGATTTTTATGTACTGTAACAGAGTGAAGTGAGCAGAATCAATTATATAATTATACTGTATAATTGTCAATTTTACAGTATTAGCAATACTGTAAAGATAATCAACTTTGAAAGATTTAGTAATTCTGATTACTAAAAATGGCATTTTTTACAGAGTGATCAATTACAGTTTCAAGAATTTATAATGAAACATACTATCTAGATAGAGAGCAGCTGAATTCAGTGTAGACTGAGGCATCTATGTATTTTGTTTCCTTCTTTTTCTTGCTCTCCTTCCCGCCCTGAGCAAAGCAGATGTGAGAACTTGTTCTACATGACTATATATATATACATACATATATATATACATATATATTTCTAATGGGTTCTACTACTCTTGCTTTGGCAGTGGGTGAAGAGGAAAAAAGGTACAGGAAGTGAATTTGGAATCAAAAAACTGAATAAAGAAAAAAGAAAATATATATCTTTTTACTATCTAACACAGGGAAGTGATTTAATAAACATTTGCTGAATTAAAAAAAATCAAACTGAATTGCCTCAAAAAAATCCCCTACTTTCCATGTAGGAGAAAGCAGAGGTTTAAATGTACTCAGATTTCTTTTAGATCCTTGTAAATTTGAAGATGATTAGGAAAAATATTGAAAGTGAATTTATTCTATAGTGTTTTTTTTTCAGTTTTCATGCCTATGATTCTTACTAGGCTAAATTGTGTTTCAAAACATGCTACAGAACATCTAACATGCACTTTTTTATCTGATCCTTAAAGCACACATTTTCTCTTTTTACAAGCATGCATCTGAATGTTTTGCATTTGTAGCTGCCATAAAACCTAAGTTAAAATTTCAATATGTTCACTGACATGTTAATGTACAATTGAACAAATATGTACAAAACCACCTACCATTGTCACTGTCTCCTTCTGATGGAATATTGTAGCTATAGTTGTCCCATGTTTGTGCCTGTGTAAGTTTGTTGAAGGAGATAGGAGGAAGAGTGAGGGATGGGTCTGCAGGAGAGGAGTGAGAGAATTGGTCCACATATAGTTGCACGGGGACCAGGAAAAAAAAAAACCAAAGGGGCAGCAGCATTTCATAAATGGCATTAGGTTTATATGGAAATGAAAAGGATTTAGTTTACATGAGATTAATTAAAATGTATAATATTGGTGGAGAAAGATGAAAGATGGTACATGAAATAAAAAGAATGAATAAAAATTTAGTGTTAGTAATTACCATAGATTTTTGCATGCAGTTAATATTGTTAACATTACCACAAAAGTACAGCTTTAGAGCAGTTATCTTCATCAAGATAAAGTTGAAAGAAAGAGTGCCCATAGATTATACACAAAAAAAACCAGGGGATGCATTTATCAGAAATCCTTCCAAATAATTGATGCTTGCAAAAGAGAAAACATGAGTCCCACAAAAACTAGTTACATGGTACAGTACCTATATAGATGTGAATAAAACTATTTACTTATTATACACAAAAATTCTATAAAGTAATGTTTATTTTACTTTTCCAAAATAAGAAAACCTTGAAATTCAATTATTTGTGAGTCATTTAGCAAATAAGAAAATAATCTGTAACTTATTCATCTACATACTTTTATTCATGTGACAGGTAAATATAATTCCAAGACATTACTTTATGAGTCATGGGAAACCACTGGTTCAAAACAAGGTGAAGTGGTCTTAATGGTAAATTTATTTGAAAATTATCTTTAAAAATATACACAAGATATAAAGAAAAATGTCTTAGAGAAAATATAGTAGCACCAAAACAAGACTCTTGATAAAATTTAAATGGTCTAATTAAACAACAAAATCTACATATAATCCAAAGATGTGTGCACCAAATTTCAATTCATACTTCCTCTAAGATCATGTGATGTCTTGCAAAAAAAGAGAAAACATCTGATGCTATTTTTAAAAGATTAAAAATGCTGAAAATATTCAATATGTAAGATTCAGTTGTGTCACCTGGTACTGTTCAGGATGGCAGTGTTATGTATAGCAATTAAATGCCACATTACTACAAATAGAAGACTTAAGAACAGTTATCTTCATCAAGTTGATGTTGAAAGTTGAAAGAGTATCCATACATTATACACAAATAAGCCATGCTTTTCAACAATTCCCATGCTTTCTAAGTTAACTATTCTGTGTTCTAGAATATGGAGAGTTTCCGAAGTCCAAGGGAAATTTGTCATATCTATATTTCAGATAAATGAGGATCTTAATCACGTTTCACTATTACAAAGAATTTGAAATTTTAGAGGGCTTAAAATTTTAGACACTAATTTAATTCATTAAGTGAGACTTTCACAGAGCCCTCTAAATTAAATCATTTTAAAAGCAATCTGCTACACAGCAAGCTAGTTAATGCAATAAAATGGACAAAATCCAAAATAGAATCTATTGTAAAGGATTGAGAACCATATAAAGCTTCATCTTTCAAATAGAGAAAATATACTTGATTCATCATCAATAGGCCATAAAGATGTTTTTTTTCCAGGGGTGGGACTAGGTATTCATTCATCCATTGACACTTTTACACTCAGCCCTTCTAGTAAGGATGGACCTACATCTGAAAAACAGCTGGCTGGGTCAGGATAGATTTAGTTCCTATGTCCATGAAAGTAGACTCATATGGCTTTCAAATTTGGATTCTCAGCACCAATAGCCGGATGCTTTAACCATTTGATCTACCAGAGAATATGATATATATATATTAATATATATAATATATACACATATATGTATATATAAATTTTTGTATATACTCTGATATATAATATTTATAATATAATGTATACATACAACACATGTAACATAATATAAATATTCAATTATTATATACATATATAAAGATGCATATGTTTCATAGATATAAAACACCTGAAAAATTCTTGGTATATATAAGTTTGAGAAAATCACTGCTTTACAGGGCACATATGAAAAGACTGCAATAACATTGCCCTTAGTCATATGCTTGTCATCACTGAACCTGCCTCAGAAAGAAGGGATTTTTATATCCCCCCCGCCAAAATAATCACTTTCTGCAAAATACATTTTCTTTTAAAATTAACTTTGCTCTTTTTCTATGGATCCTTTTCTATGCCCTTTCTTTAAAAGGGCAAATTACTTCTGTGGTTTCTAAAATGCCAAATATTAGGAGACAAGCTTCTGTTTATTGGTACTTGGCTAAAAGCAGCACTAGTGAGTATTTTTTGTTCTAATTCCTAGGAAATGAAAATATTAGTAAAACATTCAGAGCCCCCCAAAAAGAGGGTATAATTTCAGAAATTTAGAGGAAATAATAACACTGACTTCCTACAGACAGTTCTACATTTGGGAGTGGATAATTTCTCCTGTATGTAGCTGTAATTTATTCATGTGACTATTCTGGAATTAAACAAAGCACGAGCACATGCAACATTGACTAATGGAAGCATGCAATTATTTTTCTTAAAGACAAAGGGGCATCACTATATTTCTGTCTAGGTTGCATGGCTTTGCTATAATAAGCTCCCTTTCCAGAAGTCCTAGTAAAAGGGCTACTGGAGGGAGTCCAAAAGAGATCTTTCTCATGCAGAGTTATATAATGAGGGAACTGTCATAATGCAAATCTAACTATGGTACCATTACATTTTTCCTTGGTGCATAACACATAAATATTTACTGAACGTCAATTTGTTGTGGTGTCCCCAAACCACCCAAACAAGCCCTATACTAAAAGTAAATATTTAGCATCTGTCAATATATATAATATATAAAGAAGTGGGGGAATGCCTCAATTAAAGACTTTTGCTATCCTTTCTTTAGAAATCAACTTTCAACTTACTGTGAGTCCTTGAGAAAAGAGGAAAGCACGGTATTTCCCTTCATATGTTAGATAATTTCTAGTGGGTACCTTTTATTTTTTAATTTTTATCTATTTATTGTTAAAAAAAAATTTGGAGGGTATCTCCTTATGGCAAATATTCTTGCAGGTTATTTCTTCCCCAGATTGCAGTACTGCTCATGTTTTCTGTGTCATTCAAAGGTGGGTAATAATCAAATAAATGCTGATTCACTAAAAATATAATGGCCTAAAATCTGTCATCCTCAAATCTTATCAGGATCTGAATATCAAGATTGTGTACCTTTATCACTGTTGTTTTAAGGTATTAATGACTAATAGTGTACAGGTTTCAAATCCTGAAAGGAATCAACTGGGTCCTTTACATGTCTATATGAGCTTGTGCTTCAGAGGCAGATTCTCCCCGCCCCCTCCCATTTTAACTTACCTGATCGAGGTTTCAGGCCAAATGGAGCTGGGCTGTTTGCAGTAGGTGAGATCGCTGGGGAATCCTCTTTAATCTGCTGTTATAACAAAGATGAAAGGCAAGAAAATGAAACATTTTAAGCAGTATGCTTTACCTAATAGGACCAAATTATGCAGCATCCCTGCCTTGTCAGATTTTGTATCATTGTTGCACTGTAACAAAAGGGAAGACAAAGCTATATTTACAGATGAACATCTGCGATACAGGATTTAAATCTCTAAATTAATAAAATCTTCCCTTTAGTGTTAATTTGACTTACAATATGAAAACTATAAAAATATTTCAGATTAGATGGTGTACCAAGATCAACTGAAATAGAATTCTCTTCTCCCTTACATCCAACTCAATACACACAACACACGGTAACACACACACACACACACACACACGATTTTATAAAATAATATGGATAGGAAAAGAAAGATGAAAATGAATAGATGCATATCTGTAAGTAAACAACATATTCAATCATTTATGGATAACAAGATCTTTGAAATGTTGGCTGTTGGTGTACTATTTTCATTCTGTTAATAGAACTGTCTACAAATAACAGTACTCTATGAAACTGTTTCCATGACTGCTTCCAAGAATAGAAATTTTATTTTATTCTTAAAAATTAAACTTTAATCATGAATGGGGCTGGTGAGATATGTGGTTACAGATGAAATTGAGAGGGATTCCCTTGAGAGCCTACCACACTCAATTCACTCATTAATCACTAAAGACATGCATGATGTTTTTTAGTAAGAAGATGTGCCAATTTAGAGCACAGTCATCAACTTATTCATCCTTTGCCTTTAGGCAGCTTACCTCATTTTCAGAACAACGCATCCCCATACTTCCTAAAGTCAGATCATTTTGCACCTGGAAGAAAAACAATACATTTAGTAGACTAGGCTGAGTATCTTGCACAAATACTTTAAGATAATACATATGTAGTTACATTAGCTTATAAAAAGGCCCACTGCTTAGGCCAGATAGAACATAAGGAATTATATATATAAGAAATATCTATCTATCTATCTATCTATCTATCATCTATGTATCTATCTATCTATCTATCTATCTATCTATCTATCTATCTATGCCTCACCTACCCATTTTTCAGGATAAACTTGGAGATTCAATACAGTCAAGAACAAGGAAATGGAGGGCGGGGAAGATATCTAGACAATCAAGTGGATGTCAAATCCATCATATCGAGATATAAGAAATCAAAGGTACTATGTTGTCAGGAGGCATTCATATTCTTAATTTATAGAGCATCCTAATAAATGCCATCATTTTATTTGGGAAACCACAGCATATTATAGTCAATTGAATGTAACTGGGGAAGTCTGCTTTGGAGAGGCATATTGAGAGTACAGTGAAGCAGGTGGCATCTCATAGCTAGAGAACAACAAAAAAGACCAAAAATCTGAGATCAAAGAATCACTTCTAGCTGATCATCTTTTACTTGTTAGTGTTCTCCTGCCTCGGATTATCTTGTCTTTACTTGTCTGCTTACCTCTTCTACTAGAATGCAAACTCCATGAACCCAGGAATCATTTTTCTTTTCTCCCCCCCCCCCCAAGTCTCCAACATCTGTGAGTTTCTTACATATAGAAGGAAAACTTGTTGGATTCAATTGAAAGGGATTATATCTACTGAAAACAATCCCTTATTTTACAGAAGAGGAAAATAAGGCTCAGAGAAATCCCACAGAACTAGGTTTAAATTCTGGTTCTGATACTTAACTATGTGATGATTGACAATCATTTCATCTCTGAGCTATTTGTTCCTGCAGCTCTATGTCAAAATTCATCTGTTCATTGTAAGGACCTCAGTAGCTACCCCTCCCCACCACAAAACTAAATGAAGCCACAGCCTTGGCCGAGGTAAGATGGTGCAGGGGAGAAGAGATTGGATATGAATCAGCAATAGTTCTTGAACTTTAACCTGCCAATGAGGTTTAAGATCCCAGTTTCTACCCTGAAATTTTTGATCCTATTTGATCCAGATAAGAGCTCTAGGAAATCCTCTGAACTATTTATACTATTTATCTCTCTATATTTATATGTTATTTATAAATAGTAAATAATTCCATCCCCTAAGGACCTGATCTGTCTCCATCTTCCTTGTTTTCCTCTCTGATGATATAGCCTTTCAATAAAACTAACTCTTTTACTGAACAGCAAGAAGTCCAATGTCATTGGATAGTCAAGTCCATGTAAGACTACAGAAAAGGTAGGAAGGGGCTAGATTACATAGAGTTTTATACACCAAATAGTATTCTATATCCGATCCTGGAAATGATAAATATTATAGAGCCACTCGATTTTACTGAATGGGGACAGACATGAGTTAGGCTTGGGCTTTGGAAAGTGCAATTGGACATATGAAATTAGGATGGACACCTGGTATGAAGAGAAATTTGAAGGATTAAGTTCAATGAGGAGAATATTGCAATAATCCAAGAGTAAAGTGATAAGGTATACACCAAGGTGGTGGGAGTGTCAGAGGACAGGAGTATATATGAAAGTTGTTTTGAAGGTAGAATTGATAGGATTTGGCAATTGAATGAATATGCAGAGAGGTTGTAAGCCTGGATTACTGGGAAGATGGTGGTACCCTTGACAATAATAAGAAAATTAAGAGGGGTGGGAAGATAATGAGTTCAGTTTGGACATTTTGAATTTAATATAATTATGGAACATTCAGCTTGAGATGTCCAATACTCAGAGATTAGAGACTATATACATCAGGAGAGAGGTTAGAATTGGATAAGTAAAACTGGGAATCATCAGCATAATGATGATAATTGAATCCATGGGAGCTGATAAGATCCATAAGTGAAATAGTCTAGAGGGAGAAGAGAAGGTCAAGGATAGAACTTTGGAATCTTTATTAGTGGGCATGACCTGGATGAAGGTTAAACAAAAGAAGCTAAGAAGGAATAGTCAGACATATAACTAGTAGCAGAAATCAGAGAGATCAATGTCATGAAAACCTAAAGAGAAGAGAATATCAAAGAGAAAGGGTGGTGACAAGGTGGATCAAAAGTTGCAGACAGATCAAGAAAGATGAGAAAAGGCCTTTAGATTTATCAATTAAAAGATATAATTAAGGGTCCTAAAATATTTCATGACTTCTAAAAAATTCTCACAAACTTTTAATATTAGCATATTTTTCTCTTAAGACACCAAAACATCATGAAATCTAGCTACTCTTTTTCTTTGATCAGTTGCTGAAGGTTTCTATCCCAAAGTGTTTTAATCTTAGATATAAAACTACTAGGAGAAAATTAATCTTGAGAATAAATTATCACTGCCTTGTCGTTTTATAACAGCCTCTTTTCAAACTGTTGACATATACTTGTGGCCTCAGATGTGGTCCACCCTCTAAGTAATTCCTTCCTTTAGTTCCTTCTCTGTCTTTTCATCCTGCAATACAGGAGATTAGATCAGTAAGATCACATAGTAAGCATGAAACTGAACATATTCAATTCCAAATACAATGAAATGTTTTCCCATATTAGTAAGTAAAATGATCATGGTCAAGATTAGGTAATGGAAAGAAGCAAAACATTTTTGATTATAAACCAGTCATTCCATAATGGTATCCTGGCCTCCCTCATCCAATCACATTTCTCACTATACTCTGCACAAGAATCCTGCACTTCAAGTCATGCTGCTTCCCCTTCTGCCTTCCACACGCTTCCACCGCAATTTTTATATCTGTACTTCTGTTCATGCTCTGACCAGAATCTGCCTTCTTCCTCTTCCCTATGTCTCAAAACCTCGCTATCCCATCAAGGTTCAATTTAATTTTTAGCTCTCCTCTTGGGGCCTTTCAATAACAACTCCAGTTCATACTGAGATCTCCCTTTCTTTTAAAATTATGAACTTTTAACAAAGATAAAGATTTTAATTATCCATAGAAGAAAAGAAATTTATAGCAGTGGGTCCAAAGAATCCTATTGGATTAACCCTAACACTAGTAATCTTATTAAGTGGATCCAATCAATGTACTGCTTGCTTTTTAGAAAAGTATATATGTGTGTTTGTATATATACACACACACACACATATATATATATATATATATATATATATATATGTATATATATTAAATTTAGCATGATAGCAGCAAAGCTGTCTTGTTGGGTTCCTTTCTGAACTTTTCCAGACTTTCTTCAGTGCATATTAAAAATGTTTCACTAAAGATTATTCTTTTTTCTTCATCTCTCCATTTTAAAAACTCTTAAGAACATTCAAAGTACATAAGATAGCACTGTATTGCCTTTATTCTGTAATTCTTTGTGGTACATAGTTTTCATCTCGCAAACCAGCAAGTCACCTTCCTCCTCAAGGAGTAAGGGGATCTACCTTGCCTCATATTTCTCAGGTCCCCACCCCATTTGGGGACCTAGCAGATGTATTCCTAAGCTACTTGAACTCAAGACTTGGCCAAAAATACAATTTCTAAATCTGAATGGGAGTGGAGACAAACATAAAAATAAAAAGGAGTCATAAAATTCAGGTATTGGTTCTAGACAATCCTTGATACCAACTCTCTCCCCCGTTTTTCCTTTCCTTTGGCTCATGATCTTTTTATTTTCCAGGCCCTCCAACGACTTCTTTACTATCCTAGAGGAATGCTTTATGGATAAAGCCAGGAAATTGGATTAGAGCATAGACACAAAAGCTGGGGATAAATGAACAACTCTCCAAATGAAGAAAGGAGGAACTGGTGTTAGAATGGACAGCATTTCACATTTTAACAGTTTCTAGAAGACCATATACACATCAGAAGCCAGTAGACGGAAAGAAGCCTATCGATGTGACAAAAATGCTAATTTTGGATAAATTTAAGAAAGAACCCAACAGCCTGTATGAGAGGGGAAGAAATAGGTGGAATATATCTATTTGGTCAAGTGGAAGATAATGAATTTATTAGGAAGAAAAGTCTGGAAAATATATTTCCAAAACTATCAGTTCTGAGCTGTTATGATCCAGCATTCCATACTTACAATGATGTATATGGTTCGAGTTGCTACATTGTTAGAAAGGAAATGAAGCTAGACATTGGTCCAGAGGAAAGCAAATATAATATTCAAGGTGATGGTCAGACTTCTTACCAAGTAACTATTAAATTTTAAAAAGCAAGTCTTATCTGGGGAAGCTAGGTGGCATAGTGGATAGAGCACTGGCCCTGGTGTCAGGAGTACCTGAGTTCAAATCCAGCATCAGACACTTAATAATTACCTACCCATGTGTGGCCTTGGGCAAGCCACTTAACCTCACTGCCTTACAAAAAACCCTAAAAAGTAAGTCTTATCTGTTTAAAAATATGAAGGAAGAAAAGATTAAAATTTTATGTCATGGAAAAGACAAACATGAATGATTAAGTCCAAAAGAATTAGAATTAATGGGAACACTTTTGATGCTTGAAATCATAGGCTCTAGAACTGGAAGGCACTTTAGAGATCATCTAATTCAACCGCCTCATTGTACAAATCAATAATCCAGGGTCCAGAGAGGTCAAATATTATGAGATAATAAATAAGTTTTAAATATTAAAGAGAAAAAAAGTATCCTCCTCTCTCCTCCCAGAAACCCTAGTAAAATACACTAAGAAACTCTAAAACTGAAAATACAACCAAGCTCAAGATGTCTTTATTTAAAATTGTAAATGACACTTTTATAATAGTTTGCTGTGTAAAACTATTTATACTTGAAGCATATTCTTAACTGTTACAGGTAACATAATAGGTGACAATCATTACCCCCTACACCCCACCCCAATTCTCTCCACTAGCCTCTCTGTCAGATTACTAGACTAGATGAGCAATCAGACTCGGTACTTAATTTTTCTTTTTTTCTTTTTGCCACATGGATGGATTTTTTTTGCCCCATAGAGAGGGATTCCTATACCAGAAGCTGAATGAGGGAACAGTTACAAATCCAGTCAATGGTGCAGAGAGGAGAGCACTCTTTAGAAATATCTGGGTCATAATCTTGCTCACAGGGAAACAGTATGATGAGTTTCAATTCTCCTGCTCTTCTTCATTAGTATTAGGGTAATATTAATGATAATACTTTATGAAATCTTATAGCATTTATTGTATTCATGTGTATGCTTGCCTAGTGAGCAATGGGAGCAGTGAGCAATGGGAAATGTTGAACTGAGAGTCAGAAGATCAGGATTTAAATCCTTTATTATTTGTTACCTGTATTAACTTTGACAATTCACTTTGGGCCTCAGTATCTTCATCTATAAAACTGAATACTATCTTCATTAATACAAAATGGCAAGGGTTGGAGGGGGAGGGCGAATTTAAGGACTCTTCCAGCTCTAAATGGATGATGGTGATGGATAACTAAAAAGCTTTCACCTCCTATTTGCCAAATATGGGGTGGTCACTCAGTTCCTAAGGTGCAATTATTTTTTTTTATGTCTCTGACTACCAGACTGATTGATAAAGCTGAAATGACAGTCATACACTGTTCATTGACAGCTAGTCTATCCTTTATATAGTGTTGTACTGTAGAGATGTCTGAAATATTATTTCTGTTTTCCAGGATTTCCTTCTTTGTACAGTTGAAGTTGCCTGCCCTCCTTGACAAGTCTAAAAATGTTCTAAGTGTCAGGGGCATTGATGTTGGTGTATAGAGATCTGAATTCCTTCAGCTTTGACCCACCACTAGCTGTGCACATTTCTTAATTCCAATGGGAACTGAGACAAAGGTTTTAATGAAGTTCCATGACTTTCACTTTGTCCAAACCCTTCTGGGGTTATTGGGTCCTGATCCTTTAGGGTTTTCATAACCTTTAGGCATCCTACAGAGTCAGCCTAGGTTAACTAGAACTTTCTAAAACCATTATTATAGTAACAGGACAATTACAGATCAGTTGATGCCTAAAAAATTTTATTTTAGAGATTTCATTTTAGATTTCAGTTTGAATGCTTTCTCCCCTGACACCTGTCATCCATTCCATCAAAAGCTATAAAACTCAAATGTATTCTATTTCTAGCAATGGGGCATAATAGCCCCAGACCCAGGAAGACCTGGGTTCAAGTCCTGCTCCAGATACATATCGACATTCTGGTCCCAGGAAAGTCATTGCTCTAGGTCAGTCATGTCAAACTTAAATAGCAAAGGGCATAATGAATACTACATATGGATCCCTGCATCACATTGATTTAGTGTTTTATTTTTTTTATTAAACATTTCCAAATTAAATTTTGATTTAGTCATAGCACTCGGGAGTGATACAGTTTGTGTTTGAAACTTCTGTCTAGTCAGCTCTATAATTAAATCAAAGAAAAGGTGCCAACCTGCATCAGCAAAAGGAAGTTACCCACTGGAAGTTGTTTACATGAAATGTATCTTTTATTTCTTTTTCTAATTCCAGGATAAAATCCAAGATAAAAAGAAAAGGAGAAGCACAAGAGTATGAAGAATTAATTTCCAACTGGACAACTCAGAACTGACTTCAGAAATTTAACTCAATTTCAATGGCAGAAAACTGCATCCCTAAGATAGGGAACTTGAGACACATGTTAAACATTATTTTCTAGACAACCAAAACACTTCGTAATCAGTGAGTGGAATTTCATAGGCACTGGGATATGCAGAATACTGGTTAAATCACTAAAACAACACCTCACCATTGGCAGATTATTGGGACATTTCACATATACTTATGTATCCATTCTTCTCATTTGAACCTCATAACAACACTTCTAAAGGGGACAGGATAGGTATTATTATCCGTTTCTTTTTATATATAGGGAAACTGGTAGAAGTTAAATAATTTGGAGGGTCAGGACTAGCATCCAGGCAAGTCTTCAGAAGAGAACATTCAGAAGAATCAGATTAAAAGAACAGTAAGGTTCCACAGTAATAGGGCCAACTCTAGGCCCAAACAAGATAAGTAAAATCTGTCTCTGCTAATCCAACTTTTCCTTTTGGCTACCTCTCCTCTCTTGGGCCACACACCTGGATTTTCTCCTCAGGCAACTAAGGCCCTCAACATCTCATTCCCTATAAAAACTTGGCTTTTGTGAAAAAATAATCTGTCCAAGTCATCCATAATAACTTTCAATTGTGAAATGCTTCAATGGTTGCAAAGGGATTTCCTCACAACACCCTCCAGAGAAAGGTAGTACAAGTATCATCATCCTCAATTTATAGATGAGGAAACAGGTACTAAGAGATTAAGGGACTTGCCCTGCTCACCCAGCTAGTGAAATGGGTGAACTCAGGAATCTGGACACCAAATTTCATGAAATAGTTACTATGCATTTCTGACTCTTATTTAATAATCATGTATGGTTCTACTAGAATTTAACACATTACCTCTGGAAGGGATATATATGTGTGTGTGTATATATATATATATATGTGTGTGTGTGTGTGTGTGTGTGTGTGTATATATATATATATATATATATATATATATATATATATATATATATATTTTAACTGGGGGCAAAGCTAAGGATCTAACTGTGGAAATTTATATATCATCAAACTGAATGAAGAGGTCTTGTTACTGTTGTTTTGGTCCGGAAAGTTGGGAGTAAGGATATATCTCAGGGCTGCTGAAATATGTGGTCACATATTCTGACTATATGAAAATGGTATTATGTAAACTTGGAAAGAGCATTACTCAATCTAAGAGAAAAAAACAAATAAACTCAAGGCAGCCCATGTAGGAAACTCTGATGTTGAGTGACTAAGTGCTGTCACCACTACCACAATCTAAGGAAACAAGAGTTAGGAGGGTTTTTTTTTTTTTAAGACCACAACCTTTTCACCCCAAATATATTTCCTTTTATTTCCTTTTTTCCTCCTTAAATTTAGTCATCCAATTAGAGTATAAGATAATTTTACTATATGGCTGAGAGGGGTCTCACAAGAAAAATACACAAAAACAAGTAAATTGCAGATTTAGAGTATCCATTACTTAAGCTAGCTATTCATTTGTCAAGCTCCTCACATGATGGTGTTATTCTGTTTAATTCCCAAGTAACCAGTTCAAACTAGTAGCTACAATCCAATATTGGACTGGCTACTTGGTCTTTGTTTGCTGATTAAATATCTACAATTTTGCCTCAGGGGATCTTAGTGATGGAGATCCTTCACAGGGTGACCTCAGCTACTCCTGAAAAACAAAACCAAACTCATTTTCTACAACACCCACTTCTTCATCTACCTGGACTTGTGATTACTTCTCTTCTACCTAGCCCAAACCTTGGACAAATATATTACTTTGAAAATTGGTGTCTTCTATTTTAAGAGCAGGTGGATATGCTGAGTGTGCAAAAGGCAAGAAGATGAAAAAGTGAGAAATTTACTGACCTATAACACATTCAAAAAGCAGGCTTTGCCCATTAAATATTTTAGTTGTCCATATTTCTCAAAATAAAATATATGCACTTTATAACACACACACACACACACACACACGCAATTTTTTTGCTTACCTGACAATCAGGAGACAATTCTGGCTGTATTTGACCACTGTGAGAAAAAAATGGAAAGAAAAACATAAAGCACTGAAAAGTCAAGAATAAAATCTTCAGTTTGATAAATATAAATATGGATTGATGTACAAAAGTTAAACATACTTTAATGTAGAATCCTGTAATTCTAAGGCTGTTTCTGAGTCCATGGGATAGAGGTTCATAACACTTCTCTCTGCAATATCTGTACTTAATCTATAAAGTTTGAAATAAAAGAAGGAATAGTTTTGTGAATTATTTCACTGAGTTTTTTAATTCATGAGTTTAGTAAGCTAATATTGCCTAATTAAGGAATATAAATATCAAAGAACTGATAGTCAAATACTTGGTTCCTTAGGAAATTTTAGTGCAAAACTCAAAATTTAAAAGGAGGCAATTTTTAATAGTAAATGGAAAGTCATTTAATACATTTTTTTTTCTAGGACATAAGCTTGGCAACCAAAGAGATGATGCAAGAAACTTTAACATGTTATTTACATTTAGTTCAAAATGTCAAAAATGTGAAAAGATGAGTTTTCGAAATAACAGATATTTGAATGGAAAGGAGAGACAAGTGTATTTCTATGAGAGAAAAGAATTTGTATATATTTCTTGTCTGGTCTTTACAAAGTTAGGTAGCATATTGAGATTTCTGATTTGTAAATGTTTCAATTATCAGAGCAGAGATCTTTTCTCAGGGAACCCTTTAGGGTCTGAGTCATCATTTGCTTTAAGAATTCAAAAACGGTCAATGATATATGCAAATTATTAATTTAAAACTACCACTTGCACCTAAAACTTAGAATCAAGGGAAGATAAGCATACCTGTTGGAATCTTGTAACAAATCTACTGCTTTTCTGAGTTGATCTATCATTGCTATATCCACATCTTGGTTATCTGATAAATTTGTCCTATCACAGAAAGCCAAGAAAGAACAACACCATCATCATTACCATTGTACCAAGAACCTAAGAATAAGACATCTCTATAAATGGAATAGATTGTCTCAGCCTTAGGACAAAGGCCAAAATCCTGGTTGGCCTTCAAAAGATAGGAGGAAAGACTGGACGTTTTAATTCACTGGATAATATTAATTCCTAAATGAGGAAACTCCCTCTACTAATACAGGTAGGCACCTTTGCAATTTATAGTCCTAGAGATTTGTCCAAGTTCTTCCTGGCTGGAAAACCCTGTCTCTATCCACTATGCCTAATTGTTTCTGGTCTTTAACATCCAACTCAATATCATCTTTTCTTCAGAAAGCCTTCATACTTCTAGTAAGGAATGACTTTTCTTTGAAACCACCACAGCATCTGTATATCCATGTTTATTCTAGATTAGAAATAGCTACATATCTTTTTATCTTCCTTACTAAATAGAAATTAAGTTCATTGAGGGTTTTATATATAGTAGGTGCTACTAACACCTTAACAATTAATGCTAATAAAGCCCTGTTGAATGTTTAAAGTTTACCATTCCAAAAAAGAAATGGCAATACCTTATAAAAAATCAAGCCATATATATTAGTGAATTAGGAAACTTGGGTTCAGATTATATCTTTGCCACTTAATGAGCTTTATGACCTGAGTGGTCACAAGATTCCTTTGGGCCTCAGTTTTCTGATCTAGAAAACTAATGTCTTAAGCAGCTAAGTGGTTCAGTAGATTGAGCTCTTGACCTGGATTCAGGAAGATCTGAGTTAGAATCTAGCCTCAGATTTTTATTACTTATGTGACTGACCTCTGGCAAGTCACTTAACCTCTATCTTATTCAGTTTCCTCAACTATAAAATGAGAACAATAATTTGCTTCCCAGAGTTGTTCTTAGGGGAAAAAAATGATATAAAACTTGAAAAGTTCTGTGTAAGCCTTCACGCGCTACATAAAATTTACCTATCATTCATTACTGCTGTGATTGTTATTCCTACCAGTGCTAATAATAATCTCAAAATTTTAAAATCAGGGTGAACCTCTTTGGTTTCATGAACAAGCTCACTGAGCAGCCGAGTACAAGTGTTAGTGACCTTAAAAGAACTCCATTCTTTCAACCAAAGAACATAAAGGTGAAAGGCTCCTTTTACCCTAAAATTTTGGTCAATGTCATTCTACAGGTAGAAGAACTTTTGAACAATATCCAGGAATATATTTTGAAATCTTCCTTTGGGAGAAGGAAAAATGATGTGGTCATGCACAAGGTAACATGTATCAAGAAAGTCCATTTATGAAAGAGAAAAAAAAAAACATGGACACAAACTCCATTTTTAGAGCTACTGGTAAGAAGGATTAATTGATATCTTCTTCCTCTGTCCTTCAAATTAAATTTAGAAGAGGGTGGAAGATGTGTTTGCTAATCTTACAAAAAAAAGTTCTTATAAAATTTACATCTCAGGGCAGCAAAGTGGCACAGTGGCTAGAGCATGGGCCCTGAAGTCAGTAGGACCTGAGTTCAAATGTGACCTCAGGTGTTTCACACTTACTAGCTGTGTGACCTTGGGCAAGGCACTTCACCCTGACTGCCTCATATCCAGGGCCATCTCCACTCATCCTGATTCCTATCTGGTCACTGAACCCAAATGCTTTAGAGGAAAAAGTGAGGCTGGTGATTTGGAACAGCCCCCTCACTCAAATTCAATTTACTTGCTTGTTATGGCATCACCTCCCTGATATCATGGGTTTTTTTTTTTTAGAAAAAAAGGACAAATATCACATCATTATTATCAACATGGTGATAACAAGTACTGGAAATGGATTTATTCTGTACTTCCATCAATATAAATGGACTTTTTTTTTTTAAAAAAAAGAGCTATCCAAAGGAAAACTGGTTAAAATGTTATCAGGATATGCCAACTCCCGTTCCACTTGAAAATAAAGGAAGAAAAATGGATAATACTAGATCTCATGCTTAGCATAAATAAATACTCACATTCCTTCTGTTTGCCAGTGTGAGTCCTCTTCTATCCGTAACAATTCATCACAGTCATCTGTTCTGCCCTACGAACAATCAACATACAGGTCCTCTGAGAATGGGCTTTGTTATTCAATAGCCAGACCCCGTGCCAAACCTGCTTCATCTATCAACTTGAAGTCAGTAATTACAGTAGTTAAAAAGCTGGGCTTTTATTTCTCACAACTCCCTCAATACCTCTTGATGGTGATCTGATCTCTTTCATAAGGCTTGCCAGATCCCCGGGTGGTCCTTCACCTTTGCCGGTGGGAGGGGAGAAGGATGTTTAGAAGAGGGGAGGAAAGAAGACACATACTTGCCAACAGGAAAATGCCACAAATTTAATCTAATATTTTAAATATGCACAACAGTTGGGATGTAGTTAAAAGATCCCCTCCCCAGAGAGATTATGCCTTGCTAGTTAATTTGGAAAGGTGTGTCTCACATTTGTCCTTCCATTTGGTAGACCATGTGTTTCCTTCTACTTTCATCTCTGACACAGAGAAATGCTGCTTTAACTCAACTGACAGCTAGAACGGAAGCCACCCCTGAATGGGTGTATGTTTCCCCTGGTGAGGAAGGAACAGAAGACAAAAGGACTGTTTTCTGTGTCCTGGTTTTGGCACATCGTTAACTAGGCTCAAGAGAACCAGCCAATTCTGCCAGATGTACCAGCAAGGAGTGTGCTCGTCTTTTTCCTAGGGAGGTGGCTGATTGCCCAGAGCTGGCAAATAACATGGCATTTTTTTTGTTTTAACTTTTAATTTAATAAAGAAAGTTCATTTCATAGGTTTTTTTCCCATAGTAAATTCAATGCACTTTCAAAAGAACCACCAATTTCCACATTTGGATTTTGAATGTTTGGCAGGTTCTGATCTCAAAGCTACCCTCTTGTTTTCATTTGGAGGTCCAAAAGATTATGATTATAATTTGTGGACAGCATTTATACTTTCCAGATGAAAAGGCGGGGATGTGATTGTGTGGTTTTCCACAAAGTTACACACAGTTATGATTACTAAGGTACATGCTTTCCCTAGACAAGAGTAATTTTCACCCTTCTTTATAATCATATTTAAGAACAATGAAGTTCATTAGTAATAATTCATATCCATGTAGTACTTTGTGGTTTTCTTTACAACCCTCCGAGCATTAATGTCTATTTTTCAGATGAGCAACAAACTTGATCAAGTGATTTTCCCCCTAGTTACAAAGCCAGTAATTGATGGGGCTGAAAAATGAATCTCTCTTGCTGACTCAAGTCCACAGCTCTTTCCAAAAAATAGTTCCTATTTAACAATGCACTTTACAGCTTCCCAAATGCTTCCAACAGGGTAAACAATATGACAGTTTTTAGTAGTTAAGCAGTACACCATAAACATTTAAAATTTTTTTTACCATAAATATTTAATGTTGTTAGATATATGTTCCAAAACCAGGGTCAAAGCCGACCAAATTCTACTTTTTGTGACTTCCTTGTTTGTCTTCAAATCTATAGAGTTGTGAGTTACAACCCATTTGGTATTATTCGTATATCTCCTTTTCTTTACAAAGCACAAAGCCTTAGTTATGGCAGACATTAGATAAAAATTTGCTAATTTAATTTGATTTCTACAAATGTTTGCTCCTGAATTCACAATTTTGTGACTAGTTGCCAGATTTTTAAAAGACTTTTGGTTAATGGCATTTCTTTTCCATTAGAATCCTAAATCAGAAGAAACTTGTTCTTAGCTTTACCTCTAAAATTTTATTATTGGAATTTTGTTAACTTCTTTTCTTTGAATTTTGAAATCTTATCACTTTCCCTAGACTCTCTCTTATTTATTACGATTAGTAATTAATTCACCTCGGAGACAATGCCATATTTTCTGTGGATTACAATAACTGAAAGCCAGAGCATTACTAATTCTTTTGAGTCCCTTGACTGTGAAGCTCTATTAAAAAAAATCAGGATCTTTTCACTAAGAAACTTTATATGACAGAGAAGAAGAAAACACAGACTTCCAGCAAATCAGTGCTTTCTCACCCTTGGAAGTAGTGGACCTTCTTACGAGTAGCATAGATGAAAATCAGCAAGTAAACAAGAAAGGATCTCTCAACAGTTGAAATAGATGCCACAGAATCCATAAACTAAAGATCAGACAGTTAACTAATGAGAGCCTCTTCTCACCTCAACCTAGTTAGTACTCGTAAATTATATACTCTTTCTTTAGAAACAATTATCATATGGTTTCCAAGCTCAGGAGAATGAAATTGTCTTAAGTCTACAGAGTGAAGAGCTGAAGCAGCGAGAAGAGTTAAATGATGACAGAAAAACTATAATAAGCTGACATAAGAACTTTAAAACACAATGCAAATGTAATAATTGTACTATTATGCCAGTGGAAGGAAAACTGAAAGCATCCTTGAAGATCAAGCATCAATTAATCTGAGTAGAGAATGTTTAAATATACATTTTTTCCTGATTTTTCTACCTCTTCTAATTATTATTTTTGTGACAAAAATTATGTGTCAAGCTAGCCACTTCATAAAAATTTGCCATTCAATACCACTGCAAAAACTCCATGAGAGGATAATGTTTCACTGATCTTATTCATAAAATGAGATGTTAAATCTCTTACTCTTTGGAAGTTTGAATATGTTTGTCTGCTATATAAATAAACAGAGAGATAATTAGATAAATAAATAAATGTATATCCCAATTATCAGGGAGAGGGAAGTAAAAGAATCCTCTGAAATTCTTCTTAGGGAAGAGGGAATTAAATTGTGCTCTCTAGAGAGAAAGCAGCCCTTAGCAAATCAAAGAAATAATACCATGAAGATATTGGTTCCATCAGGAAAAGATAATGTGAAATGTAGGAATCAGAAACATGTTGGAGAACATTTGAGTAAGAATCAATAGAGGAAGAAAATCTTAGAGTACTGTGTTCAGTTCTGGATACCACATTTGAAGAAAGACATTAGAGGATCCAGGTGATGGTAGCCAGGATGGTGAAGCTCTCCAAGATCATGTCAAATAGGGATTTCTTGAAGGATGTTGAGCCTAGATAGCTGCCTTCAAGTATTTGAAAGGCTGCATTTGAAATGTTATGCTTGATCCCAGAAGCCAGAACTGAAGAAAGAATGAATTAGAAGCAGTAGAGAAGTAGATTAAAGATTTGACATAAGGAAAATCTTCCCATCAGTTTGAGTTTTCCAAAGATAGATTGAGGGAGTTTAATAGATACAAGGCTCTCTCCTTCTCCAGCACCTTCAAACATTGGTTGGATGACCACCTGAAAACTATAATATTGAAGATATTTTTTGTTCAGGCATAGATTGGATTAGATATCCCTTTCAATTCAGATAATGAAATATATTCTGCATACTCTGTATTGTTACATTAAAGTTTAATCTAATTTTTCTTATCTAAATATGAATTTTCATTTGCCAATTGTGTTTTTTCAAGGCAGTGGGGTTAAGTGACTTGCCCAAGGTCACACAGCTAGGTAATTATTAAGTGTCTGAGGCCACATTTGAATTCAGGTCCTCCTGATTCCAGGGTCAATGCTCTATCCACTGCACCATCTAGCTGCCCCTGAATTTTCATACTTATATGTGTCATCTGTGCTTTCTTAAATAAAAAGGCTATTATCTACACAAGCATATGGAAAGGAAAATCTTTAATTTTCAAGAAGAAAACTCTGGGAAACTAATGCCAAGTTTAAAGCCATACAGAAATCTGGTCTTTTTAGTGTCAAATGATAATATCATCAATAATTTTGCTTTCCTCCTCTCCTTGTTCCTTACAAAGCTAATCAGAATTCAATCAAAATTAAAAACTTTTATTCAATATCTGCCTGTCAATCTCACACTTAAATTAAAGAAATTCCTATTCAATAAAAATTACTGGGAAAACTATATAAAGCTAAATGGCAAAAAAAGGGTTTGGATCATACCTCATGCTGTCATAAATTCGATCTTGATCCAGTTATATCTATTTATGAAAATATATGCATATCATAAAAGAAAGGGAAGAAAAAGAACCACTTCTCTGAACACTGGAGAATAGGGGCATTTTTGAAATTAAATAAATATAAGTTGTCAGGGAGATCAAATTAATGAATTTGATCATATGGAGAAAAAAAGGATTTTGTACAACAAAAATATTTTTTTAAATTAAAAGAAGAGAAACAGATTAGCAAAAATATTTCCCACAAATTTATCAGACATAAGAACTGAGAGCTATGAGCAGTTGATGAACACCTATAAGATTAATAACACCCACTCCCCAGTGGAGCAATGGCCAAAGGACACGATTAGATAATGTACTGAGAAAGAAATAACTGTTAATAATGATATGAAAAATGTTCTAGATTCACTAGTGATTAGAGAAATGTGAATCAAGGCAATATTGAGATAATTTAGTCTCTCTAGAATGGCAAAAATAGTGGGGCTTTTTTTTTGATTTGTTTTTTTAGTTTTTACAAGGCAGTGGAGTTAGGTCTTACCCTAGGTCCCACAGCTAGGTAATTATAATGTGTCCAAGATCAGATTTGAACTCAGGTCCTCCTGACTCCAGGGCCAGGGCTCTATCCACTGTGCCATCCAGCTGTAGTGAGTGAGTGAGTGAGTGAGTGAGTGTGTGTGTGTGTGTGTGCGTGTTTTAAAGGAGAAATTCTTAGGTTGGTGTATTCATGGAGACTGGTGCAAAAATTTTGGAAAGCAATTTAGAAATATATAATAATGCTAATAAATAATAATAATAATAATGCTAATAAACTTTCCTCTCAGTGACAACAGATAGGACTTGGTCCCTAAGAAACCATAAAAATGAAAAAACAGACCTAGCTATACAAAAATGCTAAAAGTTTCTTATTTGTAATAGCAAAATATAAGAAGTATATAAAAATTGAAGAATGGTTGAATAAATGACTCCATTACATTACTGAAATGAAATATCAAAGTGACATACAAGATAAAAATAAGGCTACAAGGAAATACAGAAAGATATATAAGTTGATACAGAGCAAAATCAGCAGAGTCAGAAATGTAAACATTGTCAGAAGAAAGTCAGAAATAAATCAGCCATGAAAATAACGTCAAAATTAGTAGACAGATCTGGAAGAGGATACAGAACAAAAATATTTTCTGTGTCTGTCAGAGATACCTTAAACTGATTAGCAAAAAATGATAATTAAATTTTCAGTGTAAGAATTTAGATCTTGAAATTCAAAAAACCTATAAATTTGAAGTACTGTTTTGTTGACTAGTTACATTTAAGAAAGTGATAGAGAAAATATGAATAATGCTAATTAAATATAAAAGTGTTTTTTTTTTCTAGAAAGTCAGTTGTTAAACATTTATCAGTATACCCTTGGTTTTATCCTGTTATAATAACCTTGGCTTTTTTTATTAAGTAATTTGTCTATTTTTGTTGACAGTTAAGCTTTAAAATAATTTTTTAAACTTGCCTTGATATAGCTAATAAATTTAGTAGAGAGGGCATCAGTTTCATCAGTAAACTGCTCTCTTTCTTCTCCTGAGTTATCATTGTCAGTGAAAAGGGAAGGCTCCTGGTGAAATTCCTGATGAAATTCCCCTGATAAGAAATTAAAGAGAAAAAGCAAAAAACTTATTTCAGGCACAGTAACTCTACTCAATTTAGTTATTGACAATCTTGAATTCTCTAATTCAAAGAACACAATGGCTAAAAATGGACAGAAGGAAAGAACAAGAAGTGAAAAACAGCTATAAAGTGTTTAAATGGAACATCGGAAGTTCAATTTTAGATGAAGAAATTAACTCTTTTAATTTTATTAATAACTAAAAAAAAAAAGAAAAACCAAACAAAACATAAAAGATATGAGAGTTTGTGTTCTCAACTGCAGTGTGCTGCTGCTTGTGTCTTTAGTTTTTGTATGGCTCAGTGTGAGAAAAGGATGCAGAAGTATTAAATGGAACACTATTTGGAACTTCTCCAAAGATTAAAAGAAATTAAGGCCATCCTTTAAAGAACTGTAAAATGGATGAAAATATAAAGCATGTGGTTTCCTGGAGAAAGTTTATTTTTTAAATGCAAAATTGGCCTAAAAGTCTTGAGTCATATAAGTTTCAAAGGAATCATTGTAAGATAAAAGTTGGAGTGAGTGAGAAAGGAGCCCTCTAGATAAGATATAAAGGATATTTCTAAGGTTAGAGAAAGTTGCAATGAAATAACAATTAATAAATGAGAAAGGTATCAGAAATTTTCTCACTTCTCAGAAAGTTTGCTCTATAAGATCATCTAACTTTCTATTTGTTTGAGTAGTAATATTTTTATCAGAATGTATAAAATTCAATTTTAGACACGGAATCTCAAATAAATGTAGTTGAATGTGAATTGTTCAGATTTGAATAATGTGCCATTGCCACTTGAAGGCAGAATACATTAACTATAGAAACTAAGGTGAAGAAAACCAATTTCCTGAGTAAATGACTTACAAACTTAAATTTATGAAGTGATACCACAGCATGATAAATCATAGGGGATCTAGCCCAAATGAATGCCCCATTATGGATATTTTTAGAACCACTAAAGAAATAAACAGTGTTAATCAATTACAAATTAATCAGCTCATCATAACTGACTTCACAAACTAAAATATTCCAAGGATTACTTGGCCGTATAAAAACTGAACAGCTATTTTATTATGACTTATTTGAAACTCTTCAATTAGAACAGGAATCCAAATACTTTCATTTGGAATTTGTTTGATTCCTATCCAGGTCAGCAAAGAATTCCAGGGCACTCAGCATCAATATTTACATATCCCTAATAGCTTACTTATAACCAATGATAATAATAGAATCAAAGAAATATAGAACAGGAAGGGGTTCTAGCAACCATTTACTCCAATCCTCTCAACTTGCAGGTAAGAAAGCTGAGGATCAGACAGCCTAAGTAATTTGCCCAATGACAGGTAGCTGGGCAATTAATGACCAAGCTGGACCGGAGTTCACATTTAATTCATTCGAGAAACATTGATTAACCTTGCACTGTGGTGGTAACAGTTTTAGATGCCAGGGAAATACATAGTTCAAATTAGTATAACAGAAAAAAGAAGTATTCTTTTGAAGAGACTGTTTATTGTAAACCACATCACCTATAATTGGTAGGGCCTATTAAGGAATATGGAAGAGGCAGGAAGTGTTCGATTATGATACCCCAAGCTGACCTGGAAATTAGGGAAAAAGAAGTCCTTAGTTTTCCAAAGTTTTCCTCCTTTCACTTGAAAAGTTTAAATCTAGTGACCATAGAAAGAGATTAAAAACTGAAGGATTTGTCACAAACTGGGTGGTATAACTCTAAAGGCTGTCTATGTTAAACTGTTGGCTGAATCCTCTTTAAGAGAGGAATGTCTCTTCAAGACAGACAAGATCTAAAGAGCACTGACTTTTGAATCAGAGGACCTAGATTCAAATGTCTCTTCACTTCTTATCTGTGTGATCTTACAAAGTCACCTCTATGGTCCTCAGTTTTCTTATCAATAAGAGGACTGTAATAAATGGTCTCCAAATCTTTTTCAAAAATATTTCTACATATTTAAACAGAATAATATACTTTGCCTTCTCAATGTGAAAAATTCAAAGTCTAATTCATTGCAGTAGGAAACTCCTAGGAAAGAAACTCCTTTTACCAATGCAGATCATTCATTGCCTTCTCTTCACTCCTGGTTTCCCAAGAGACCGAATGATTAACTTTTCTGGATCTGAGGTGCATTTAACCTGAAGTCTCCCTATCTATAGAGTCAGACCTTTCAGCCTCTCAATCTGGCCCCCCTTACTGTTTTCTCCTTTATTTTCCCTTCATTTTCTCATACCTTTGACTGGGCTAAGGCGATGACATGAATCGTCTTTGACGATATGTTCTTCTTCCATGATATTTGACATTGGTGCATTAAGGCTGACAGTATCTTCATCAGAAGGCTATAAAGAAATAGTTCAACCATGTCATTTGAGGAAAAAAAACACTAAAATTATTAAAGATATAAATATGGAGAATGTCATTTTAAATGAGACACTGACAAAATGGAAAAAGCAGTAAAATTGGAGTGAGAGAATATGTGATTAAATCCTAGCTTTGCCACTTAGAAGCTGTTATTTGGCAACCATAATTAGATCAAACCTCATTCCCAACACTTCAGGTTGGCATATTTTTTCCTTTTTGATTGGGTGAACCACAAATTAAAAATTTACAAGCAGTAGGAGATTAATAGCTGTCTTATATTTAAAGTGTACAGCTGACCCATCTGATTTTAGAACACTTTATAATAAGCAATTTGCAACTGCCATCTCCAAGTTTCCTGCTAGCATATCTTGTAAAGGTTATTTAAAGAATAAGCAAAACAAATGTGATTCTTTTAGAAATGAAATATAGTATCTCCTTAAAAAAAAGAATGTTCTTTTCTTCTCCTTCTTCTACAGACATTCTATGTTCATGTTTCAAGTGTCACAAAGATGAAACTGGGCTGTCAAAGGTTAAGCCAGTAGATTGAGAGGTCCTATCAAATTGGAGAGGTTTAGTGTAGAATATGGTCCCAGCAAAGGACCATTTCCTTATCCAAGGACCTACCCTGCTGAGTCTGAAGAGGATCATTATCAGAAGGTTGTTCACCTGGACACAGTAATTTATGGAGCCTGTATAGCATGGTGGTGATATGAGATGCTTGCAGAATTAGAGGAAGCTCATTTTTTTTTAAACTAGAAGAGAAACTGAAAATTCTTGGGAATCAATAATCATAACTGGCAATAACCCAAAATTTCAAATAAAAACAAAAATTGTGGTATAAGCTTAATTCTTGCAAAAATTTTGACTTTTACATTTTAATTTTTTGCAAACATTATTAGGACACCGGAAAATCAACATAAAAAAAATCCCCTAACCATTCTTCAAATATTTACTGAACATTTAGTATGTGTACAATACTCAATCTGGAAAGAACTAATTTTAATTTTCTTAATGTAAGTTATTAAACCAGCATCTAGGAAGCAACAGCCAAAGTAAGAGAATAAGGATTTACTCTTCAAATTAACATGGGAAGGGAGATGAACAGAGATTGTAAATTTACCTCCTAAGGGTAACATGGAAGGAATTTATAATCCTGAATCATTATAAAACTAAATTCTGTAGAATTGCTAAGGTTAATGAGACCCAGGCCATGATGATCATCAGAAGAAAGAAGATTCAATATGGTTTATTTTGGAGGAGAAAAACTTCTTCATTTTCCCACTTGGCCTTACAATTTTAGTAAAATTGCCAAGATAAACATCTAAGAAAAATAATGAATTCATTAAAATAATATAGTCTCTTTTATTTTTAAATTATTTATCTTTTACAATAAGGAAGTCCTAAAATTTATTTTTTTAAATTTTGAATAATGTTTTATGGATGAATTTAAATACATATAAAACTTCAGAAGACATCACTATGAACTAAAGTTTATAGTTTTTTTGTTGTTGTTGGCAGGGTGAGTTATAATTAGAAACAAAGCTACCTCTGAAACAAAAGTATGTGAGGAATTTAAGGACATTTCAGAAAATTACACTATCTGATAATATAACATTTATTTAAATGTAAAAAAGGATATTAAAAATTTATGAGGGGTATAAAGTTTTTTATATTAAGAAAAAATCTACTGGAAGACTACTCACTATATTAAAGTAAGAATCAAAATGAAAAGATTCAAGAAAAGCCAGTCAATAAAGGTTGAGATCTAACTATATGACAATATGGATCTAATTAGAACAGCTTACACCTAAATTCAAGAGGAAAGGAAAAGGTTAACTAGGAAATGTAGTGTGCTAATAGGGACTAAATCTATAAGGAATTTAAGATAGATTAGATAATATTGGTTCTTTCTGTTAGTTTTGGGTAAAAAGGAAGAAGTTATTTTAAACTGTTTCTGAAAGGGCGTTTAAAAGTTTATAAAATTGTGTAACCATTAAGGAGGACTATCATTACTGGAGACCATTTAAAAAAATTGGACTGCTGTCCCATTGAAAACTCATAGGTCTTCAAAGTCCATAAAAGAGATAAAGGAACAAGATGGTAATAACAGCAAAAAGTGTATACAAAATGCTAAATGTTATATGACAGTGCACTAGGTACTACTTAATACCTAAAAGGTTTTCTAAATGAATGACCTTAAAACACACCAAGAGTTAGAGTTGGACCAAAATAATAGTTGTACAGTCATCTTATAAAAGAACAGTTTAGATAAAATACAAGGTATAAATCCAATTTCTAATTGGAAAAATGAGAAAAACCATCAGCAAAAAGTTGAGAAAAAATGTATGCCAAACAGAGATGAGAAATGCAAAATATAGCATATCATCCATACTGTTTGTTAGAATTATAGAACAAGAAAATAGAAATGCAATAAAGCAGATATTTTATAAAACAAAATGTTAAGTGTTATATAATTGTGAATTATTATTTAATTCTCATTCATTTGAACTGCTAAACTTCAAGTTTGTGATATTGAAGATGGGCATTTTACCTTTACACACACTACTGGTAAAATTAAGCAAGAGACAGAGAAGATACACAATTTGAAAAAACTTATTTTGTAGCATTTTCAAATAGTTCATTAAAGCAGATTTATTTGAAATTTAGAAAACCTTTGGAGATCTCAAATGGCTACAAAATCATATTTACTTAAAATACTAAATTTGAAAATTTTCCTAATTAATCATGTACACACACACACACACACACACACACACACACACACACACACACACACACAAATCCCTTGACTTTTTCTTCTGCCTAGGATCTCTTACTAGTAAAGTTTTCCTATAGCCTAACTCAGGGAAGAATAGTATCTTACAAAGTCCTTCTTGCAAAATTCATTCTAATATTTTATCTGGATTAAAGAATAGTAAAGAATAAAAAATTATCTGGAATCAAGAATAAAGAAATTCAGAAAAGATGCTTGGAATTCTCATAGGTATTTAAAAATGAAAGAGAAGGGGAAAAAAGTGGAGAAGAGGGAAAGGAGGAAAGGGAGGAGGATGAGGAGGGAGGGAGGGAGGGAGGGAGAGAGAGGGAGAGAGAGAGAGAGAGAGAGAGAGAGAGAGAGAGAGAGAGAGAGAGAGAGAGAGAGAGAGAGAGAGAGAATTGATAAGAGTGGAGATGGAGGGAAAATAGAAAAGCATCCTTTCACAAGACAAAATTGAATTATCCCTTCTGGATGACTCAAAAAAAAAAAAACTGCCTCTAAAATTGTGCACTCTCTTCTGGGTTTGGCATTCCTCCAAAAGTCTCACCAAGTTGAGGAAGTTCAAAGTCAAAGAATAAAAATGATTAAAGGGTTGGGACTATCACTTTATGAAGTATTTTTCTGCCAGGGATAAAGCAATAAAGATTTACATTTATCATATTTCAGTAAAAACTTTTTCAGATGTTAACAAGATATAAATGAGATGAATGTGCTAATGGAAGGTTATTTAGAACCACTAGAAGAAGCTCCAATATTAATACCACTTTATTTATAAAAACACTATTTTATCATGATATTTTAAAGGAGTTCAATCCTAGAATTCCAATATATCAAAATTTAACTTGAATTCACAATTACTTAAGATGCATATCTTGTGAGTGAACTGCAAAGCCATGCAATTTCATGAAATACCACACACATACATTTTAATTCATTTCTAATCACTTTGTTATGATATACTTTTTAGATAAATATCAGCAGTCATTAAGTACCATAGGTGCCTAGTAGACAGAAGGCACTTAATAAATGTTTGCTCATTGTTTAATCATTATGCATACTACATACACTATATGTTTTGGGGATTTTTTGCAAGGCAATGGGGTTAAGTGGCTTGCCCAAGACTACACACCTAGGTAATTATTAAGTGTCTGAGGCTGGATTTGAACTCAAGTACTCCTGACTCCAGGGCTGGTGCTCTATCCACTGCGCCACCTAGCCCACCCCCCACTACATACACTATAAAGGGAATATGGAAAAAACAGAAGTCAGGGTCTCTGTGATTAAAATGTTCCCACTATGATCAAGGAAATAGTACACTGAAATATGCAAAAGAAAATATTTGAACAAAAAAGTTGTGCTGTGGATGAAAGTATAATACCTCCAAACCAGAGGTTAACTGAATTACCTCGGTGGCAGATAACCGCTTATCTCCATTATCACTTCCAACTCCTGAATCAGAATCTTTCTTGCTGGAATAGATGTCATCAATATTGAATTGAAATAAAACACAACACAAAATACATGTCAAAAATAAATGAACTTTCAGTGTAATTATGATTTTATTTTAAATATGTTAACTTTTAAGAAATTACTCAGGAACTAGGATTCCATTCAACTCAATAAATATTTAACACACATAATATCTATATTGTTTATATAGCATTTGCTTGGTCCCAAGAGTGATGCAAATACTAAGATACTGTCATTCTATGGATGGAGCTTGACAAACCGAACTAGAACTAAATGGAATTGGGACATGAACCTAATTCAAATTTCAATTGGGGTTGATGAGAGAAAAAATCTGATAGTTTGCCAGTTCTTTATAGTTAGTTTTCTTAGAGATTTCTACTTTAGTTTAATGGTCTGATATTAGCCTCAGATTAGTTTAATAGAGTGAATCTAGCTTAAAAATAAAAAATATACACAGGTATTGGTGTAGACCTTAGCACAGATCTCTAGTAAGCTCCAAAATGTTATAACTACTTCATCACCCTTCTATGTCATACCTCCCAAATAATGGAATCTTCAAAATTACAAATGTAAAACAGCCAAGAGAATTAATTTGCACGGAACTCAAAGTTGGGAACAATATTTCTGTAGCTCTCTATATAGACTGTAAATGCAGCCTTCAAATAAACAAAGGATCAAAATCTGTTGGACTCACCTCTCTTCCACATGCTGCTGGAGATTTGGTCTCTCCATAGTATGGAGATAAAGAGAGTCAGTTGATTTAATCTGACAGGCCTGTATGCTCAGGTACTTGAATATGTGCACTTTGCCCTTTGTACAAATCTATTAAGAAATGATTAAGCTTTGATTTAGAAAACCGTGGAGAAACATTCAGGTATTTTATTTTCTGAAGCTAGATATTTTTTACATACATTTCATTGTAAATGCCACCAACCCTATGAACTACAATGACTATCTCTGCAAAGTCTTATTAAAATTCCATAAAACTGTCCACAACAAAGGAAAATCAAGATTAATAATGTCTGAGTTTTCCCAGGCTGATTTGTAAATTCTTAATAAAAATTCCTAAAAAAGTAACTCTTTGAAAGCTACATGTAAAAAACAAAGTTCATCATGATATTTCTAGCTAAAAAGAGACTCAAAAATCATCTGAAAGTCTGTTAAGAGTGTAATAAAATATTCAAAACTTCAGAAAAACATCTTGATAAGGAATAGTCTTAGATCAGATTACAATGATTCCTTTGGTTACTTATCTGAAGGTAAATAAGCATTCTTCATGCTGTTTTCATGCCTACTGCTTAAAATGTATGTGTATATATGTATACATATATACATATATACATATATACATATATATATATATATGTATATACCCCCCACATATATATAGATATTGCAAGGAAATGGGGTTAAGTGACTTGCCCAATGTCACACATGCTTAATATTTCTTTGGGATTAAGCCAACTAAAGTTTGCATCTAGACCTTGTTACTCAGTGACTTTTCACCCCTCAGCTACTTCATATAGAATTTGGATGAGATGATGTTCACCTTCCCTTCCAGCTCCAAGTTCCATTATGTTGAAGTAGTTTACTACCTATTTTTAAATAGCTTCTTAAAAGTTTGCTGCATAGTTCATGGACAAAAAGAAATGGCTAATACTTTATTAAGATAAATACCAAGACAGTGAGAAGGTTCTTAATTGCTAAACAGCTATACACCAAACTTGGCAAAAATTTGTTTATGTTCACAAACTCCTCCCTGTTCCCCCCTCCACCCCTTTACTGTTCTTTTCCACCTGTATGGACAGGTCATCTCACCTGTGCTGGAGGGGACTGAAGGGGATTATTCTCAAGCAGTAACACTTGCAGCTGTTTCATCTCTCTAAAACAAATTGGAATCACGAGCACTTTATTGCAGGAAAAATCAAATTTTACCAAGGGAAGATCTACAAGTTCTAAAAACAAAGAAATAAACAACAACAAAAAGAAGTGCATTATTAAACTTCAAAAATATTTGTCTTCAGAGAAGGAAGATGATTACATAACATATCCAAAAGTTTAAGGTTTCTTTTCAAATTAGGCTAATCACAAAATCTGTGGCATGTGTGTATACTATATAAAGTTGAAACCTTTAGAGTTCACTAATTTAGAATTGAGATAGGTGGACAAGAACTGGACTGTAACTTACCTCTGTTAAGATGAAAAGGGTTTGCTTATTAAATATAACATATAAACAAAATTTCAAGATAATTGTTTTTATTTCAAAGTTTAAGCAATGGGGTAGCATATAAAGAATGTGCTAATTAGAGAAAAATCTCTATTAATAAAATTGGCCCTGGCAGGGCTATTATTATTGGTCAATATACTTGGTAATTAGTTTGTGATAGTACATGACATTAAAAACTAACAATGTATAATTCAGAATTTTTAAACTCCTTTCCCCTTCAACTTGGTGCAATTTTGATTTAGTGGGATTTTTTTTCTACTTTTGAGAAATCCTTCTAGAGCTACATAAATACAACCATATATTTAGCTTATAATTCCCACCCAGTAGTACAGTAAATACTCAGTAATTTCAAGTATTCAAGACAACTGCACTACTGACATTGACAGCTGCTAGGAACAAAATCAAATATATTTCCTAAGAGAAAAAAAATGCTAAACAATGTCAGGCATCTAGGATTTAAGGCAGGCGAAGTGTGGAAAGTAGCTAGAGGTCACAACTTCCATCCATATAGCAATATCAAATCACTACCACCATATGACCAGAAAGTATAGATAAAATATATATCTGACATATATAGTTTTTGCCTTGAGAACTGATGAAACCTGGGGAAAGATCAAAGAAGTTTTTTAAAATATTAAATTAGTAAAAAAAAATACCAAAATTAAGGAATTTGTCATCAAAAGTCTAAAAACCAATCCATATTTACATAGTTAAGAAGCTTTTCAGCTATTTGGGTGTCAAGACCAGTACACAAAACTATAGCAAACCATAGAAGACATGTAATTAAGTGCAGTTGTTTGATAAAAATATAGCAAACTCAAGGAAGATGGAGATCAGTTAGGGCAAGAATAGTCAGGGCAGGTTTCATAAAAATCAATAGTCAATAAATATTTATTAAACACATGCTTTTTCTTAGTTGTTTAGGATACAAACAATAGATTCCTTTACCCTTAAGATTATAGTCTAATGCATGTAAGGATAATACACGAAAGAAAGCTGAAAAGGAGTCCTCTTGACCCTATAACATTTCATGGAGTTAAACTAGAACAACTAGTAGGAAACGAAGCTCTGAGCCATTAGAGGGTGTTTTGCTTTACCTTTCAGCCCTCCAATTAGAAAAGAAAGACAGCTGAACTGAGTGTATATTATAGGAGTATGGTATAAAAGGTTAATGAAAAGACTATGCTGACTAGAGCAAAAGCTGAGTGTTAAATCACTAGTGGGATAATATGTTGGCTATATAGTATGGGGGAGTTAATGAGGGCCCTTAAAGTCTGGCAGAGAAAACTAGACAATGTGGTAACTACTAGAGGATCACTGAAGATTTCTAAACAAAAGAACAGTAATGAGCTAAAAAGTGATTTTAAGAAAGATTAGAGTACCAGCATGAATGCAAGATGAATTTGAAGAGGGAAAGACTAGAATTAGGCAGGCCAGTTGCAGGTTTTTATTTTATTTTTAATTTTTAAAAAATTTAACCTTATTTAAATAACAAGTAAAATGGACCATTTTCATATGCATAATAAAATAGAAAAAGATGATTTTTACAAGAAATTGCAGATGTCTATTATGGATGACTTGTTTTTCTTTTTAGACAAATTTCACATGTAATTTTCAAAGATGTCCTTGATTGTCCAAAACTTTCCATGATTCATTCTGGAACTTTTTTCTTTTTTTTTCCTTTTTATTCCTACCTTGGTCCCTACCTAGACTTCCCTACCCACCATTACAACCACTCACTAATTAAAATGGGAAGAAAAAAAGAAAGAAAAACTAAGCCTTTTGAAATGATTCTTTTTTTCAGTAATGTATTTCCTTTCTAATTTTAACTGAATTGATTTGTTTGTGCAAAATCTTTTGAATTTTATGTAATTCAAATTGTCCATTTTATCTTCTGTGATCCCTTCTATCCCTTGTTTGGGCATGGATTCTTCCTCTATCCACAAATCTTAAAGATATTTCTTCTGAAATGTGATTGTCTTGATGTGGTTCATAGGGATAATAGATATCTCTAGGTCTCCTCCTTATAGTGTTCTAGAAGAGGGACTTTAATTGCTACCATCAGAGGAAACAAGAGATCAGGGCCAACAATATTCCATTGTATTCATAAACAGTAATTTGTTCAGTCATGGGTCGGATTTAAGGAAGACTATTCTTCCCAAGTTCAAATCTGGCCTCAGACACTAGCTGTGTGACCCTGGGCAAGTCAATTAACCCTGACTGCCTCAATTTCCTTAACTGTAAAATGAACTGGAGAAGGAAATGACAAACCCCTTCAGAATCTTTGCCAAGCAAACCCCAAATGAGGATGTGAAGAGTAGGACATTACTAAACAACAACAGCAACAACAAACTTTTAGATGGGAAGCAGCATGGTGCAATGAAAAAGCACTAGATTTGGAGACAAAAGATGAATTCAGATCTCATCTAGATCACTTGCTATCTGGGTGGCCCTTGGCAAATAAACTTCCTTGGTTCTCAGGTTCCACATCTATAAAATGAGGAAATGGGATATAGTCAAATTTAAGTTTATGATGGTAAAAACAAATCTAAACTAGTTGCTAAAAGTGGAAATAGAAAGGAGAGAAGAAAGAAGGAATGAAGGAGAGAGATAAATTTGACAGCAGTTTCAGAACTGAATGATAGGGTGATGATAGTTCATTTACAAACAAAAAGATCAGGGTGAGACACTAGTTTTAATGTGGCAGAATGAAGTTCATTGATTTTGAAATAAAGAAATAACACATGGAAATACTAGATATTTGAAATAAATATTAAATATTATTTTGAAAATGGATGATTATATCAGATTGAGGAAAAGATTTGAGCATCATTAACATAAAGGATGAGGCCATAAAATAAATTATTTTTCTGAAGGATAAATACATAATGGAAGATATGTAAATATAAATCACACCCATATTAAAATATGATATGAGGAAAAGGAACCAGTAAAAGAAACAGGGCAATGATCAAGCATGTAAGAAGAGAATCAGATGAACTCAGAGTAATAAAAATCAAGTTAGAAAAGAGACTGAAGAAATAGATTATGGTCAACAGCATTAAGTGCTTTCCTAATTTCCCTTTCTTTTCAAAAGCCTGATAATTTCACTCCTCATAGGGTTAAGGAAAATGTGTGAGGGATATTGGAGAGGGAGATGTTATTGTGAGTCATAGTCTGCTCTCAATACCATCTCTTTTACTTTAGAACTTAATTCAAGGTTACATAGAAATCATCTACAAAATTAAAAGGTATAATGCCTCCTCTAGAAGGGATAAGAATGGTTTGGATCTGCATAGCTTCTGTGACTTGAAGTCTTTTTTGTTCATCTCGAGTGGCAAGGAAGTATCTCATCATTTGGGTTACAGGGAGACTGTGAAAAAGGGAAGAGTACAGAGAGGATGGAGGTGGTAGGGCTTCCCTAGACAGATGGAACAGCAAGAGGTTCTCTCCTCAATCTAAGCATCCAAGGAGACTGGAGAGGAAAAGACTAGAAGTAGCAATTAGAAATATCTGTTTTATGTTAAAAAAAAGTATCTCGTGCCATCTCTCAGGGAACTGAGAAAAAGAACAGCTATAGAAGAAAAAGCAACTGTCCTTTTTCCTTCCTTTCCCTTGACAATTCAGATGAATATAACAAATACTCATTTCTAACCATGTCCTTTTATTCTGTTAAAGATCGAATGTGACTGATGTAATTTATTTCTCATAAACAATGATTGTTGACCCTGTCCTGTAAATTTCCTTGTTATGGTAGGACAAGTCTGGGGTGGGGGGAGTGATCTTGCCAAGTACAGAGCTGGGATCCCCATACCCAGTCCATTGTCAAGAGATTTTTCCCTATGATTTTTCCCATGAGCCATCTATATATTTCATGACTATACTTCTATAGGTATACTATGAACTTGGGTCTATAAATCTACCATGTCATACCCTGAGCCCAAAGTGGTGATCACAAGGCTTAGAAAGACATCAAAACCTGAAATTTCTCTTTTGAAATAATGGTTGAAGTAAAGTTGTGTGCATTTTTAAGCGACACTTCTGTGTTGCTTAAGAAAAGAAAGCTGATTTTTTAGTGAATGAAGAATCCTTTTAGGATTTCCTTTCAAGGTCCAGATGTGGGACTTAAGCACCTGGTATTTAAGAGAAATAAGGATGAAGCAATTGCTACACTTGCAGCACATTACTTGTCTCCCTCTAAGGACTAGTAAGGGGCATAGAAAAGGAATAAAAGGGATGAGAGTTCTATACTCTATTCAGGAAAATAAGAAAGGAATAGAGGAAAAATAATACTTAGGAGAGAATGATCTTTGCTCCACTCCAGGCTCTGTTAAGTCCTAGAGAGGACAAAGTATATTCTCAGAACAGATATGTCTAAAGACAAAAATCGAAATAACCCCACAAAACACCAAAAGGAGGGCAAAGTAAATTGATAAGACATTTTTCTTCATAAAATAGAAGGGGATCGGTAGTACTAAAAATGTCTAAGCAGAAACAGTAAGTATAAATTTACTGCCCAAGAGAATTATCAAAGCTTTTTTGTTAATGTATTTCTTCAGAAACTTGATATTCAGGAAATTAAGCAAAAAAGGTTTCACTGTAAATTGAAACATTTCAGCTTTAAATATACAAAAAAATTTTGTGGAGAAAATATAGTAACAAAAAGTATAGCTATCCATAAAATATCTTTTAGGTAAAGAAAAATCATTAAAGATATTTAGGAATGACAAAAGAATTAGCTAGTTTTTTTTAAGAGTTAAGACTTAAATTGAAAAAGAAATATTAATACTTTGAACTCCATTCCCTACTCTCAAGTCACATCCTTCTTAGTCAGACCACACCTAGAGAACTTTTATGGAGATCTGAATCCCGGGCATCTGACTTCAGATTATAAAGTCAAAGATCAAGACCTGGAAGGGATCTCAGAAAGCATCTGGTCCAACAGCATTATTTTTTTTAGGTAAGGAAACTGAGGTTTTCTGACTTAAAATACAACACTCTTTCTATTACACTCAAATCCCTCCCATGATGAATGTTGCCCCAGCAGCAGTCCTAAGACTCCTGAAGCAACACTGTCAGAGGCAGCTGTCATTACAAGCAATGATAAACAAAAGACGGATACTTCCAGGATAAATCCAGAAACCCTTACGACTCACTTTCTCCAGAAGTGATTATACCTTTCCTAAGGAGCACAGCCCTAAAACTAGAGGGTTCTCATGACTCAGACATACATTCAGGGGACTAAGCTCCAAGTTGAAGGATGTAAACTCCAAGATAAAAAAATACCTTACCTCTAAATACTGTGCCAAATTTTTCCCCAAGTCTTGTGGCTTCTTTTTACTTTATATTTGTACCTTGAACCCACAACCTGAAATCAACCTTGTTATCATTGGATATTCAAGTCATATGTTCATCTAATTTCAATTTTTAAAAAAATCCTAAAGTAATCAATTTGGAAAATTAGGAATTTTCTGTTTTGTTTCTTTTTTCTGTTTCTTGCGATTAAATGATTTTCTTACCTGGTGGTAAAACTTTAAGGTAATTTCTTCTGATGTTCAGTTCCCTTAGACATTTCAGTTGTCCTATCTGCTGTGGCAGAGCTGTGATCTCATTGCAGCTGACATCCTGTGGCAAAAGTAACAGGAAGTCCATGTATTATTTTTCCAAAGGATCAAGCAGTCCAAGACAGAAGTCCTTGAAGGGACTGATATTAATACAGAGGTAAATATTTCATTTTGCTTTCAATTAATTAAACAATCAACCAACCAGTACTTATTAAGCATGTATCTGGCCCTATGCAAAGTACTGAGTATATAAAGAAACACCCCCAAGGAAATTACATTCTATTAGGGTAGATGACAGGCAAAATACATAATACATACATACACTCACACATATATGTAATGTAAACACACACACACACACACACACACACACACACGATAACCTTGACCAGAAAAGGTCCTGGGGCAGAAAATATCTTGAGCTGATTTCCAAGGAAACCAAGGATTCCAAGACGTATCAGAGAGGGGATGCATTCAAGGCATGGAGAAGAGTCAATGCAAAAGGATGGAGATGAGACAGAATGTCAATATATGGGCAGAACAGCAAGAACTTCAGTTTAGTTATAGAGTTTGTGGAGGAGAATAAGGGGTAAGAAGCCTAAAAAGCTAAAATATGGTCAATTCTAAGGCTTTAAATTACAAACCAAGGAGTTTAATTTAATATTAGGGAATCAATGGAGTGTACTGAATGGGAAGGTGGTCGAATGGAGATAAGAAAGTCCAACCTGAACTTCAAGAAATCATTTTGATCACTGAGTGAAAAGTACACTGGAGCAGAGAGAGGCTTGAACTAAGGAACCAAATAGGAGACTATGGTCAGATGAGAAGTAGTAAGATCCTTGACTAGTGGAAGCTATGTGAATGAAAAGAAGAGAAGGGATGGGAAGAAGTGGTGGTAGGAATGGTGAGGTTTGGTAATTGACTGGAAAAAGTGGGGTGAGTTAGAATGAAGAGTTGAGGACCACAATGGTTTTCAAACCTAGGGATCAATGAAATCTGTTTGGAACAAAATTAAGTTAGATACGTCTATGGGGTATTCAGTTTGAAATAAGCAGTTAGAGATATGGATCAGTTCTGGCGAGAGACTAGAGATACATAGATTGGAGTTCATCTGCATTGAGGTGATAAATTCATGGGAGCTGTTGAAGGCCACCAAATGAAAAAGTTTAGAATTGGAATTCTTAACCTGCTTTTTGGGCAATGGACTCCTTTGGTAGTCTCATGAAGTCTATGGATCTCTTCTTAAAATACATAAAACAAAACATAGGATTACAAAGGAGACTAATTAAATTAAAATACAGTTATCAATTTTTTAAAAATTTTTTCTAGGCAATGGGGTTAAGTGACTTGTCCAACAACACACAGCTATGTAATTATTAAGTATCTGAGGCTGGATTTGAACTCAGGTCCTCATAACTCCAGGGCCGTTGCTCTATTCACTGCACCACCTAGCTGCCCCTCAATTTTTTTTTTAAAAAAATGAATTCACATGCCCCCAGATTAGCAACTTTTGGTTTAGAGAAACAAGGGAAGCAGGACCAGAACAAAGTTTTGAGGGGCATAAAGTAAAAGTGAGCTAGTAGTGAAGATTAAAATGAAGTGGTCAGATAGGAAAGAAAAGAACTGAGAATGAAACTCTCAAAAGAGATGTTTTCTGAACAGAGCAGGTGGTTGACCTTCAGTGCCAAGTGCTACAGAGAGGTTCATAAGGATGAGGAATGAGGAAACATATTAAATTTGACAATTAAGAGGTCACTGGTAACTTTGGATAAAGCAGTTTCAGTTGAGTGATTAAGTAGAAAGCCAGACTAGAGGGTTCAGAAGAGAGAAGGGAAAGAATCAAACAAAGACTCTATTTCAAGTGGTAAGGCTGAGAGAGGAGTCATAGAATGAGAGCTTACAAAGACAGTATAATCCAGTGAAGGGCTTTTTAAAAGTTTTTTTATTTTAATTTTTATTGAATTTTACAATTTTTCCCATAATCTTGCTTCCCTTCCCCCACCTCCCACAGAAGGCAGTCTGATAGTCTTTACATTGTTTCCATGCTATACATTGATCTAAATTGAATGTGTTGAGAGAAAAAGCATATCCTAAAGGAAAAAATAAAATATGAGAGAGCAAAATTACATAAGATTAAAAATAAAATAACTTTAAAAAATTTAAGATAATAGTCTTTAGTCTCTGGATATAGATGATTATGCTCCATCACAGATACCCTAAAATTGTCCCTGATTGTTGCAATGATAATGTTCTTCTGGTTCTGCTCACCTCACTCTGCATCAGTTCATGCAAATCCTTCCAGGCTTCCCTGAATTCCCATCCCTCTTGGTTTCTAATAGAACAATAGTGTTCCATAACATATATATACCACAATTTATTCAGGCATTCCCCAAATGATGGACATTCACTCAATTTCCAGTTCTTTGCTACCATAGACAGAGCTCTTAAGAATATTTTTGTACAAGTGATGTTTTTACCCGTTTTGATGATCTCTTCAGTGTAGAGATCCAGTAGAGGTATTGCTGGATCAAAGAGTATGCATATTTTTATTGCCCTTTGGGAGTAATTCCAAATTGCTCTCCACAATGGTTGGATGAGCTCACAGCTCCACCAACAATGTATTAGTTTCCCAGATTTCCCACATCCCTTCCAACATTGATCATTGTCCTTTCTGGTCATATTGGCCAGTCTGAGAGGTGTGAGGTAGTACCTCAGAGATGCTTTAATTTGTATTTTTCTGATAAGTAGCGATTTAGAGCAATTTTCATATGATTATGGATTGCTTTGATTCTGTAAATTGCCTCTACATATTCTTTGACCATTTGTCAATTGGGGAATGGCTTGCTTTTTTTTTTTTATAAATTTGACTTAGTTCTCTATATATTTTAGAAATGAGTCCTTTGTCAGAAATACTAGTTGCAAAAATTGTTTCCCAATTTACATTTCTTTTGATCTTGGTTACAGTAGTTTTGTCTGTGCAAAAGCTTTTTAATTTAAGGTAATCAAAATTATCTAATTTTTAATGATGTTTTCCATCTCTTCCTTGGTCATAAACTGTTTCCCTTTCCATAGATCTGACAGGTGAACTATTCCTTGATCTCCTAGTCTGCTTATAATATTGTCTTTTATGTCTAAATCCTGTACCCATTTTCATCTTATCTTGGTATAGGGTGTGAGATGTTGGTCTAATCCACATTTCTGACATACCAATTTCCAATTTTCCCAACAGTTTTTATCAAAGAGAGTTTTTATCTCGGAAGCTGTACTCTTTGGGTTTATCAAAAAGCAGATTACTATAATCATGTCCTGCTGTCTCTTTTGCACCTAGTCTATTCCACTGGTCCATCACTCCACTTCTTAGCCAAAACCAGACAGTTTTGATGTCAGTGAAGGTTTTTAAAGGACATCAGAGATATGTTTTCATGAAGCAAAGAAAAAGGGTTTCCATACTTCCTCTCTTTCCCTCTGTCTTCTTATACAAACCCTGTCCAATATAAGTCTTTCTTTGAGAAAGGAAAACTATTCATTATTGATGAATAATTTACAAATGGGCAATATACTTGATTATTTGTGGCCACCAATCGATATGTTGTACTGGGAGATAAGATATGCTGTTCTCACATTTTTACCAATGTGGTTTGCTTCCAAGGCTAAGGTGCTGTAGGAAGGAGATTGTTTTAGAAATAGTGATAACCCATTATCCGTAATTGAGTAGCACTTCAAATCATAAATATTACTTTGGATAATTTATAGTCCTGTAATGTTCAACTTTTTTTTTTTTTGCAAGGCAAATGGGGTTAAGTGGCTTGCTCAAGGCCACACAGCTAGGTAATTATTAAGTGTCTGAGACAGGATTCGAACCCAGGTACTCCTGACTCCAAGGCCAGTGCTTTATCCACTACGCCACCTAGCTGCCCCTATGTTCAACTTTTGATATCTTGATATTATATCTTGTTTTGATTTTCTTCTTATACATATTTGCTTTTAAGTCTCTAATTCCATAGGATATTCTCTTATAAAGTCCCAGCAAGCTATAACTTAGAAACTCTGGAACTCATCATTTCACTTACGCAAAAACTTAACACCCTCCCCTCCAACTCTCTTACCTCAAAGGCATTAAACTCAATATCTAAAACCCATTTTGTAACAAGAGAAATGAGTATAGATATATGTTCCAAATACTATTTAATAATAATAAACATAATTATACTTATATAGTTTATTTCTTTCTCTTGTCTTTCTCTTTTTTTCCCCCTAAGATGGGAAAACATGAAAATTAAAAGTAATACACAGGACATGGTCATAAAACCAATTTGTATATTAACAAACAGAAATTATGAAAATTAATCTACATTTTAAAGGAAAATCACCATTGTCTCAAAATAGTCATTCATATATCTATATCTATATCTATATCTATATATATATATATATGTATGTAATGTATAGCTTGCAAGGTCCAACTCCCTAATTTTTAAAGGAAGAAATGGTTTGCCCACATAGTAGAGAGTAAAATTCGAGTTTTCTGATTTCTGGGACTTTATCAAAGTTAAGGGCTGGACTCTGGATGAAAAACAGGACACTGTAGGTGTGAGGGGAGATAAGTAAATGAAGGAGACACTATTAGCTTTATTAATTATTAACATCTTTCCATTCTCAACTTATATATTATACAGAATCTCTAGTACAGGCTAGGAATTAATGAAGGATGAAGAAAAGATCTTAGGGATGAGTAGTCCCAGACTGCAGCCAATGGAAGTGGGGTGTGAAATGAGGAGGAAAAGTCACGGTATGAGGGAAGGAAAAAGATTTACTATTACAATATGGACTGACACTCCAGAGATTCAGACATTAAAAGAATGGATCTTTTAAACTTTCAGTGCCAATCACACAAGAGCCATATGCCATGATCTCTCCTTCAAATGTGAATTCCAGAAGAAAAGTCTCCGAGAGTATATTTTTCTTTTCCTTAACTAATTATTTTAATCTCAATGAAATGTTTTACTTTTAAAATGTATGTTTTCTTCCTTGTTTGCTAGCTTGCTGCAAAATGAGCAAACAAATTTCTAGCTGTGTAGGCAGGGATGTTTACAGTCAAATGAAGTGCATTTGCCATCCAATATACTGCACAATGAATCCAGTAATCTATAACCCTATGCAGTAGGGCAATCTAATGTAATCTTGGGTAAGATTACATATAATTCTACTAGAAATTACTGACAGAGCAATATCATTTATCTAAGTCTTTTACTTTGATATGGGAATAAACTGATTTTCTGAATCTACTTCATCATTTGAAAAAGCAGGAATTAGAGCACCATCTTTACAAACATGTGAATTATTATTATGTGAAATATCCAACAAACAGATCATCTTAATATAATTGCCTTTTTTGTACACAAGGTTTCTAAAGTGACAAGGTATATGTCTTGCCCAACTTCTATTAGTCTTTAAAAATAGACATCTTTGTGTATATACATTTTTCTTTCTAGAAATAAAGAGAATGTATTTCTAGGTAACACCTATACCTGTACAATGAGGAATATATTTGTGTATGTGTGTATGTATGTGTGCATGTATGTATGTATGTGTATATGTGTGAATGAGTTCCAAATATATTACAGCTATTTTTTAATTAAAAAATGAAAGCAGCACAATATATGAGTTACTTATAGACAATTATTGGGGTGGTTGAGAGGTTGAATGAATTGTTATGTATAAGGCTCAAATTTCTTGGTATCTCCACCTTTAACAGTGCTTACTATATAGTAAGCACTTCATAAATGTTTATTAACTTGTTGACTTGCTGTTTTTAAAGAAGTTCACATGATGTATCTAACTTTTAAAAATAGGAGAAAGAAATCAGATATGATGCTTTAAAATAGGTCATATCTATAGAGTCTTTTATAATCAATGGAAAAAGCTAGGGTTTCTTTTTGAACTATAAAATTTAAAATTTCCAGTAGTCAACAAAGCAATATTCTTCTGACCTTCTAAAAAAACATGAGAATGAAATAATTGATTGATTTAGAAGTATATTACTAGGAATAGGGTCTCTAGAGATAACTCCTTTTACCCTACTTCAGAGCACATTTACGTTGTAAATATTTTAGTAGAAAATGGTCAGTAGGACACATTTTTGTTCCTACCATAAAACATTTTTTTAGGTTTTTGCAAGGCAAATGGGGTTAAGTAGCTTGCCCAAGGCCACACAGCTAGGTAATTATTAAGTGTTTGAGATCGGATTTGAACCCAGGTACTCCTGACTCCAGGGCCAGTGCTTTATCCACTACACCACCTAGCCACCCCCATAAAATATTTTTCAACAAGATCCCAAATGAATAAATTACTTAATTTAAAAATAAAAAGATTGTCCAAACAGAAATATATAATTTATAAATGAAGAATTTATTTTCAGCAATTATTCTCAGAAATTTATTAACTTAAAAAAGTCCTACAATTTATGTAAGGGAAGCAAGTTTTTCCTTCTGACTTACAGGATGTCTGAAGACAATTAGAAACACATAGTTCAATTGTCCATTCAAACTCTGAAGGGTATTTAGTGAAGGTCAGATTTGTTAATAATACTCTGAACTGTTGTCAGTTACTTCCTCTCCTGACAAAATAATGAGAAAAAGCTGTCAGACCTAGTATTTTAAAATTAAGAATATTTCCAAAATGTATTAACATTTTTTGTATATACCAAATCAAAAGTTACACTTTTTGGGAATCCTCTCTGATTTCTAAAGAAGTTAAATGAATTTTGTGATTAAAAAATTCATCTTAAGAAATTATGTTTTAATTAGCTAGAAAGTAAGAGTGGAATTAGCTGATAAAAATGTGTTAGGCTTGAGAGTTCAGCACAGAAAATATGAAAACAACTGTTTCCCAAAAAACTATTTTTAGAACTATTTTATCAAAATTCAAGCCATTTTTTCAGCATACACTTCAAGAAAAGCTCAAAAACTAAAAATTAAAGTACAGTAATATTTATCCAAGGCTATGCTGGAGTCAGTGTAAACTGACTTGCTGATAACTGTTAAATTTTCAGTGGGAAAAGTTTATGCATTGAAATTTGGCAAATACTATCAATCAGGGCTTGGTTTATTGCTCTGTTCTTTCTCTGAGTTTAAGAAAGTGATGGAGAAAATGCTAATGATGCACAATAAACTCAAATATTATGTACATTTGAGTGTATACTTCCCCCTCCAGAGAAGTGATCAGTGCATTGCTATATTTATCTTGCTTCTGAAATGGACAGGAATTTCTAACAGTCCCCATTTAAAATGACATTTTCAATTTATCATTACAAAAACAGCAGTCCTAAAATGTTATTAGTCTAATCTATTTCTCAAATGGATTCATAAGAATTGTAATGGTGTGAGGATATTTAACCAAGGTATTACATAAAAGGAAAAAAAAAACTGGAAGACTATGAATGCCAAGATATACGTGAATAAAGTGAATAAGTGAATCACAAGTAATCATCATAAGTGAATAAAATTAAACTATAGCTTTAAAATTTTTCACACTGGTCTGCAAGTATTAAACATATAGTATACTCTAGCCTTTTCACTTGCAAAGCATTCTCCAACACATTAGAAAATAATAACAATGTAACTAGAGCTCAAATTTATATAGTGTATTGTACCAGTTTTTGAGCTTTAATAAGTAGAACATGGTTTTCCAACTATTGGATGGAAACAATGATTTAAGGAATATCTCTAGGAATTATTTGAAAGGAAATACAATAATAGCCCTTTACCAAAGAATTACTCTAACTGCCACCTTGTCTTTGACCCCATTAAAGGAAGCCAAAAAAGCAATCGCTGCTGGTAGTAATGCTGAGGACAGCATCCATCTACCTTGCACTTCTGAAGTTGGCTGCCAGCAATAGATTAAAAAAACAGGAAGAGCCATAAACTTTGGACTGGTGTTTACTGGTGGCTGGTTGAAGCTATGGCTGTGACTATTGTATAAAGAGGGAGACAAATAGGAAAAGAGGGAGAATGGAGAATGTGTGTGGGGAGGTGAGGGGAGGGGAGGGGAGAGGAAAAGGAGAGGAAAAGGAGAGGAGAGCCAGAGCATGAACCACCAAGTGTCAGGTGAGACTAGATTGTTGGAATAGTGTATCTCTAGGAGTTTGATGTTCTGGGTGATTTTTCTCATGCTTCTATGTTCCTCAGTGTACTGTATGAGGGTGCTTTTTCTGTAAGACCCTTGTTGAAGAGCTTCCCCATGTCTTCAACATAGAGCCATCCAATGTTTTAGCAATAATGGCTGTGTCAAGTAATCAAAGACAATTTCATCCTTGATAATTATTAAGCCTTTTCTTAATGTCTTTGGAATACCAGTTTTGGAGACTATCACTGTGGCAAAGACATAACAGTAAGACCCAGACAAACTCAGATAAGCAAAAATCAAGAGGGGTGGGAGCAATATCTTAATCTCTATCTCTATGAAATTAGACCTGTGATTCTTTAAAAGGTACTGAAATCAATCTTGAGACTTCATTTGGTGAGGCAACTTTCATATGTATCAAAATCAAGTTTTACTTACAAAAATTGACAAGAGGGCACAAATAAATGAAAGAACAGGAAGACTAAATATATCTATTACTATTATATATTAACTTACTATCAGAACACAATCTAAGGATAAAGTTCATTGACAGATAAATGTCAGATGTATAAAGTATATGGAGTATAGGAAATCTTTAGGGATATCTCACAATAGATTTGTAGAAACTGCCATTTATTTTTCAATATACTTTATTCTTAGGATAGTTTTCTTATAGTAAATGAATTATTTGTATTTTATAGTTTTTGTTAACTGATGAACAGTAAGGCAAAATCAACCTAGGAAATGACCACTGATCTGCTTGCTCGAATAAATGGATCCATATAATTCCAATGTCAAATGTCAAAGACCTTTGAAAGTACTGTCTTTTTCTGAACTTCCTCAGATTCCAACCTCTTTTGTCTACTTTCAGATATCAATTTGGTTCTCTTCATTAAGAATATGAATTGAGCAACCACTGTGAATTCTAAGGTCAGGCAAATGAAGAAAAAAAAAGCAGGCAGGCAAATGGAGAAAAATACTAATTAAACTTATAATCTGAATGGGACAGAGAAAATATGACAGCTAAGACTTTCACCTCCCAAAAAGCATCTGAAAATTTAGAAATTATTACACCTATTAGTAGATTAAAGAAGAAATAAGGGATATTAGGTTTATGTCTTTTTTAAAATGACCCAAATAGGTCATCAGTTCCATACTGCTTGTCCTTCATATCAAAGTTGATCACACTAATCAACTAAAAATTGGAGGTGTAAATTGAACAATTATGTTTATTATAGTAAGGGGTATTATGCGCAAGGTATCCTTCTCATTTGCTTTACCAGACTTGTTCCATCCCAGGGCATGAATTTAGGAAACAAGTTTATTGGAGATGGTCTGGATGCTGTGGGAGTCTCTTGGACTTAAATGGTTTCAATTCCTCCCATATCAGTGAGGCAATGATGGCACAGCAATAATTCTAGGCAAATACCAGCCTGTGCTATATGATAATATTCAATAACTTGGTACATCCTAATCTATCACTCAATGGGTTAATTGTCAGAATTGTCTTTCTTCTCAGATCTTCAATCTTTGAGTTGTGATGGTCAGAATTGTAACAGTTTCTGATTATCTTTGAACCTTATTTGACAACCTGATACACCCTAACCTGTTCCCAATGGGCTAATCATCAGTATGATATTATTCTTAGTTCAGAGATGATAGGTACTTTCAAGTCTTTCTTGGACCTTCAAGAAATAAAATATAAATGTATAAATGTGTGGATACATATTTATGTGCCATACTTTAAATATACATACATGTATTTTATATGTGCCAATTTATATATACACATACACACAAATACAATTATTAGTTTCTGGGCAGAAATGTATAAGTCCTTTGGGTTGCCATGAAAAATTTGGGGCTGGATTCTGATCATGTTACCAGTGAGAGCATATCCTACAGAGCCTTCTATCACCAGGAACCTTGTAGTTATGGCAGGGTTTTGAGAGAGAATAAATGCTTAACGATAAACTTCCATTTTGGAGATTGATTCCAACAGTCTCTCTCTTGCAGTTAGAATATAAGTAAAGGGGTGCATAGGTTCATCATATGTTTTGAGTGTTTTAAGTTTCTTAGAGAATGATTTATGCTTATAAACAGACAAAACAATTTTTTTGTAACATATCTATACTTCTTTTTGTGTCAGAAATGACAAGTATTTCCTCTCTCTTGGTTACACCACTAAGTAAAGATTTAGAGTTTCCAAAATCTCAGCATTGGGAGGGATTCTCAAAGACCCGTGCATATCAAATCATTCCTTGCCAAATAGCCATTCAGTTAATTCTTGAGGACCTTCAAAAATAGGGAATGTACTTCTTCCCAAAGCAGCCCATTCTACTTTGATACAGCTTTAAAGTAAATGTTTTTTGTACAAAAATATTCATAGCAGCCCTGTTTGTGGTGGCAAAGAATTGGAAATTAAGTGAATGTCCTTCAGTTGGGCAATAGTTTAACAAATTGTGGTATATGCTATGTCATGGAACACTATTGTTCTATTAGAAACCAGGAGGGTTGTGAATTCAGGGAAGCCTGGAAGAATCTGCATGAACTGATGCTGAGTGAAATGAGCAGAACTAGAAAAACATTGTCTACCCTAACAGCAACATGGGAGCGATGATCAACCTTGATGGACTTGCTCATTCCATCAATGCAACAACCAGGGACAATTTTAGGCTATCTGCAATGGAGAATACCATCTGTATCCAGAGAAATAATTATGGACTTTGAACAAAGACCAAAGACTATTAGAAATTAGAAAAAAAAACCATGTTATCTTATGTAATTTTACTATCTCATACTTTATTTTTCTTCCTTAAGGATATGATTTCTTTGTCATCACATTCAACTGAGATCAATGTATACCATGGAAACAATGTAAAGACTAACAGAATGCCTTCTGTGGGGGTGGGGTGGGGGGAGGGAAGCAAGAATGCGTGAAAATTGTAAAACTCAAAATAAATAAAATCTTTCTAAAATAAATAAGGTAAATGCTTCCTTTTCTTAGGCAAAAATCTGCCTCTGTAACTTCTTCCTGTTTCTACTAGTTCTGCCCCTTGGGACTAAGAAGTATAACTTCTTTACTACAAGATAGCACTTAAATACTGTATCAACCTGTCTCCCCTATCCCTTCCATTTTTCTTTTTCTCCAGTTCTTTCAGTTCAACTCCACAAGGCAGTTTCTAGTGTTCATTGCATTTTGAATGACCTCATCTGTATATATTCCAACTTGCCTATATCTTTCCTAAAAAAATAGAAGGGACAAGGTAGTTCTTTATCAATAGAGGTCTTTAAGCAGTGTGTGTGTGTGTGGGGGGGGGGATGTATTAGAGAGGGGAAATTCCTTTTTGGCTGGAATCTCTGGTTTCCCCCTTCTAATTCTGAAACTATGGTTCTAAAAATATTCCAAATGAGATTATTAATAATAGTCATCCTGAACACCATCCTTCCATTCATGCTGCCTAGACTGAATTCTTTCATGAAGGTACTAATCCAGACCCTCATTGTTCGGGAGAGATTGTTCTGAACCGATGCTAGTGGAGTGCATTCTTCAGTAGGTATTATCAAGCTAGAAAAGCTTTGAAGATGATCCAGAAACTTACTGACTCTTTTGTCTGTGAAGACACCTAGCAAACTAGATACAAAGAGGCCCATCAGCAGAAGTTAGGTAAATTAAATTTTCTCTAAATATTACATTAATACTTCTTTCAACATGAGAAGATAGATGCCATGAGATTAAAACAGTATAACAATGAAACATTATATAATTAGGGAATAATATGTCATTCAGAATCAGATATATCTACAGTCTACATCATCAATTGGTTAGAACAATGATAAGAAAAAATACCAATATAGACAAAGCAAAATAAAAATACAAAATGGTCCTTAGTGCAATGTAGGCATTTCCCAATTCTTCAAAGAATGATTAACAAAACATCTATTTTCATGAAGTTTATGGCACTTTATTACATCCTGTGTGCTTGGGAATTACTCAAACTCTTCAGAGAGCCAGATGCTATGCTGACCACTGGGAGAGAGCACATGGTTCATTTGTGGAAAGCTGTCTTTACTCTAAATCCTTGTGTGTGCCCCTCTCTTTGCCCAAACATAATGCCAATACTTTCTTCTTATTTCTTTAAGGTTTCCCTCCCTATGACATCACAGATAGAAGTCATTTAGATGTCTGATTAAAAATTGGCCCCTTCCTAGTATGAAAGTGATTGGGAATTACCTATCAGGTGTATTAAGGAGGAAGGGGAACACAGAGCTTGGTGGAATTGGGTATAGGAAGCTCAGAGGCAGCTTTCTGAAGGACATTTAGTTCTCCCGTGGTATCCTGTTTGATCGAAAGAACCATCTTGGGTTAAACTACCTTACCAACTCTGCTTTGATAAGCTTCTCCTATTGAATGATTCATTTTAAGCCTTGATACTCTATTTGTCTGAATTAAATTAATGAAAGAACACAGTTCTATGACTCTTTTCCTTCTGGTTTGTATGATGCTTAGTGAAAACCCCTTAATGGCTGTGCATAATATTTATTTTTTTTCTGCATTTGTCAGGTGTTTATATTCTAAGGATGATTAATTTTTGTAAATAAGTCATACATAGCTGATAAATATGAATATTCATTTATATTTCAATTCAATAATGACCAGAAGTATATGATATCTATTTTTTTCTAAAATTCTATTCAGGTCCTTGGCTTCATTAGTTCTTGAGGTTTTTTTCTTTCTTTTTTTGGGGGGGGTAGATTTCTTTAGAACTGATGGGATGAATTGAGGTCCCCCATTATACTTTTATGGTATATTTCTCATATGGTAAATTCTCAAATTTATTTAGTTGTTCCTCTGAATATCCCAGTTGGGTCATTTGGAGATTTTATATGTGTATGTGTGTGTGTGTGTGTGTGTGTGTGTGTGTGTGTGTGTGTAAATTACTGAAAAAATTCATTGTCTATGTTTCCTGTCATCAAACTGTAGTTTTCCTTTCCCCCCTCTTAATTAAATTGTCTTTTTTGCTGTTGCCTTGTATAAGTCACAATTGCTAGTTTTGCTTTTTTTTGTTTACCTGAAGCATAATAAATTTTGCTCCAATAACTTATTTTAACTCTGGGTCTTTATGTTTCCAGTACATTTCTTACAAACAACATATTGTTGAATTTTGCTTTTTAATCCATTCTGCTAACTTTTTCCATTTTATGTGTGACTTCATCTCATTCACATTCAAAATTATGCATGTTTCTTTCCCTTCCTTTTATTCTTTTCTCTATACAGCTCTCTCCATTTATATCCTTATTAGTTTTTTCCCCTCTTTGAACCCTCTCTTTACTAGTCCCTTTCCAAGCTTAAGATTTATTTTACTAAGTACAAATCCTTTCCTGAATATACTCTTCCTATATTTCCCTTTCCCCTTTTTCTGTTCTTATCTCTATCCTTCCTAAGTTCAGTATATTTCTCTTTATATGGATATTGGTGAGTGTTTTTATGGGTTCTGTCCTTTGTCCAATTTAAATGAAAATGAAGTTCAGGTGATGCCTGTTCCTCCCATTACTTCTACAATTACATATATTTTCTACTTATACAACTGGACTATGTTTTTTTTTTTTATCAAATTTCTCTACATTTCCCCCCCCATTTCCCCTAATGTTTTCTCTTCCTCTTTCATTATAGCATCTTCAAATAAAACAAAACTATCTGTGGGACTTCTGCCATAACTAGTTCTATGAAACATTGTGACATTAGGATTTTGAAAGAATTCTTTTAAGATTAATCCCATTAAAATATAAACAATTCATCCTTATAAATAGCCTTCTGGTTACTTTTTATTTTTCTCCTGACTACCAGATTTATATTTTCAAGTTCCTTTTCAGCTCTGATTTTTCATCAGGACTATTTGAAAATCTGTTTCATGTAAATACAGCTTTTTGTCTTTTAGAATTATATTCAATTTTTCCAAGTAAGTTATTTTTGATTAAGGATTTTTGTTTTTCATCTTATGGTTTGATCTTATTCCAAGTTCTCCTTTTCTTTGCCATGATAGTGGCTAAAGCTTATGTGATCCTGATTGTGGTTCTTAGATATTTGAATTCTTTATTTCTGAATGCTTATAGTTGTTATTGGTTTTATTGTCTGAAGCTCTTGATTTTGGCAATGACATGCCAGGGGGTTTTCATTTGGGGATTTCTTTCAGAAAGTGATCAGTGATTCTATTTTAAATTGCTTTCTTGTTCTAATATGTATAGTCAATTATCTTGAATGCCTTCTTGAGATATAATATCTAGCATCTTGGTTTTTCTTTTTTTGGTCCTGGATTTCCATTAATGTTAAGATTTGTAAGTTACATCTCCTTGATTTGTTTCCCACTATTTCCTCATTCTTTTAACTTTGTTTTAAACATTCCTGGAGTAATTAATCTCCATTTCATCTATTCTTATTTTTAGGTAATTTGTTACTAGAGTAAGGTTTTATATCTCTTCTAATTAAGTTGTGGATCCTTTCCCTAATGCTCTCATTTGTTTCATAATATCTTTTTTATAAATCATTTCCTGAAAGAATTCTTCTAAGGAAGCTGTTTTTTTTCTTTAAAATTTAAAATATAATGTTAACAAGAAGACTAAAAAACACAACACAGAGAATATTACTTTATGACTAGATTGGATTGATGCCAGGGTTTCAGATTAGTTTGATAATTAGGGAAAGAAGCTCAATTAACTATACTACTAATAAAAATATCATGGTTATATCAACAGATACAAAAGGTTATTTTAAACTACAATATATTTTCTATTAAAACAAACTAGAAAATAGGAATAAATGACTTTCCTTAAAATGAGTTTATATCTAGAACCAAGAGCTATCATTATTTATAATGAAGATAAACTAGAATTTTTCAATAAATTTAGGGATGAAACAAGAATTTCCATTGCTATCACTTTTTATTTAACATTGTATTTAAAATGATGGTTCTGGTAATAAGCCAAAAAATTAAATAAATAGCTATAATAAAGAAGAAATTAAACCATCGCCTTTTGCATTTATGCTGTTATACTTAAAGATTTCTAAGGAGATAATAAATAAGTAAATAAATGTTTTGAACCAACTAACATGAAATAAATTCTTTTAAAACACCACTGTGTTTGTTTCATGTTAGCTGGAAATAGAAATAGGAAAGAGAAAGGAACTAGAAAAAAATTCTATTTAGATTTACCACAGAATGCTTAAAACAATAGCATCTATCTTCTGAGATACAAATAACTATAAAAACACAACTATAAAAATACTTTTTATAGAAATAAAGACAGTGGTGAGTAATTGTGAAAATATAAATTGTTTGGTATGATGAGTCAATTTAATAAAAATGACAATGCTAAATTATTTTGCTTATTCAATGCCATACCAATCAAACTACTAAAAGATTTCAAGAAAAAAATACAAAATCCATAAGGAAGGTGAAAATATTCAAGAATCTCAAGAGAAATAATGACAAAAGAAATGTACACAAAAGGGACTTAGTATGCTAGACTTCAGGTTATAGTACTACAGCAGTAATTATTAAAAACAATTTGGTACAGATTTAAAAAGTAGAGATTGATATGGGACATATTAGGTACACAACAAACAGATGAAATGTATCTAACACCCTAGTATTCGATAAACATAAAGATCTTAGTGGAATAAAAATTCATTAACTGACAAAACTGTGGAAAAAATTGGAAGCAATATGAAAAAAATAGATGTAGAGCAACATCTTATGCTGAGAAAAGCTCCAAATAGGCTATCTAGATAGAAAAGGTTGTAAACAAAAGGAATTTTTTACTTGCCAGCTTCATGGATAGAAAAGTTTTTGACTAACCAGAGGCTGACAGAAGACAAAATGGGTAATTTTGATTATATTAAATTAGAAAAGGATTGCAAATGAGCAAACAAATATAAAAAAATTAAGATTAAATAGGGAAAATCTGTTGGTTGACAAATTATTAAATAATATGAGCAGGCAGTTCTCAAGGGAAGAAGCCCAGGAGGTTAAGAGTCACATGAAAACATGATTGAAATCACTACCAATTAGAAAAATGCAATTCTGAGAGCTTAACTTCAGACTCATCAGAGAAGCAGAGATGACAAAAAATGGAAAATGATAAATGTTTTTGAAAGACTAGGAGAAAATAGGCATGGTGCATTGTTGGTACACCTGTCAATGAATACAATCCTTCTGGAAAATCATTTGGAATTACAACATAAAATTACTAAATAATACCCAAATATACCACTGCTATGCCTGCCCACAAAAGGGGTTTTTAATAAAAGAAAAAGTTCCTTATTTCTTTAATAGTTCTTCTCAAGGTGGAAAGAAGTTGGAAACTAAGGGGATGTCCATCAACTGAGGAATGACTGAATAAGATGTAGTATATTAATGTGATGGAGTACTATTGTATTGTAAAAATGAGGAAATAGAAGATTTCAAAAAAACATATAAAAATGTCTAAAAGCTTAAATGAATTTCCACAGAGGGATATAAATGGACCAAAAGAAATGTAGGCTAACCAATAGTATTAAAAATGAGTCATTTTGAGGACTTTTATAAACTGATAAAGAATAAATTAAGTAGAATCAAGAGAACATTTTATACAAGAAAAAATACTCTAAAAACAAACAGCTTTTAAAGTTTTAAGATCTAAGATCAATACAGTGATTATGCATGTTATCAGAGGATCAATGAAACAAAAAAAAAGTTATCCATCACCAAGCAGTGATGTTACTTAACAAAGTGATATTACTACTTACAAAGAGGCTGATTAATGCAACATATATATTTTTATGGAATTTGTTTTATATTTGCTAGAAGATTTATTTTTCTCCTCTTTTGTTTCCCAAAAAAATAGGGAGTGGGAGGGAGAGAAAATGTGTTCCTGTTATTTTTTTTCCATAGAGGTAGGGAGTACTGCATGCTACAAATGTGGAATGTGCATGCAGATCAGATTGTTCTTTCAATAGTTTTACTTAACCACTTTATTTTGTTACAGGAGACCTTTCATCAAGCTACAGTAATTTGAAAATGTTTGTAACATAAAAATTTAAATATAAAAACTAACTTTTTTAAGAAAAAAGAAGTTGATATGAGGGAAAAACATTTTAGTTGTAATAATCGCAGTTAAGTGCTAAACAACACTAACATAGAATCTTCTTATAAATCTAGAAATTACTGTAGGCTCTGCATAGAATTTTCTTTCAAGTTTTTGCTAAGAATAGTTTGAAACAATTAATTACAGTGTCTACATGATTTCAAGTAACAAGTCACGGATGGAAGAAATTTATGGAAAATAGTATTTTTTTTTCTTGTAGTTCCTACAAGTAAGGAGGGCTAACTTTGAGGTGAAATAATTATAATTAAAATTCTATTAATCTAAGGAATAAAAGCAGCTTTCATAAGAAACACAAGATCAAACTTATATATAGGGATCAATACTGATATTCATGGGAGGTGAAGACAATGTCTGTACTAAATCAGAACTGATGAAAAGATGCAATTCTACAAGATGAAACCAGGTGCTATTTATTTCCACATTATGCATAATGTATGCAACTTTGCTATAAAGTATAACTGGACTGATGTGTCCAATATTCTATATTCAACTCTAATACTGGATGCTATATACTAATTATTTATGAGTAGTTTATGTATCTAGGATAATTTCTTAATATGCATTCTATTTACAAATTAATGAATGTTTTGGTTTATACCTACATACTGTACCTACAAACCTAGTATGATTTGTAGGGATAGTAATTTTTCACTAGAATGAGAGTGTAAGGGAAATGGGAACTTTGTGCCAGAATATAGGGAGAGGGCACCTCTACTTCTACCTTTGGGGGGCTGATAAATACTTCCTGGAAATGCGTTAGAGTTCAGGTCTATTTTCATAGCATCAGTACTATCTGCACAGCATGTGTGGGAATTAAAAGAATAAATGAAAAGCAAAAACAGTCATTCCAAGTGTAAGAAGGATTCAGCAGGAACTGTATGGGGGTGTTGTATATAGTCTGTATTCTGGGTCTCCAAAGTGAAAGTAACTTATTCACCCTGACCAGGTTACGATTTTCTGTATGGGAGTGGGGAGTAAAGACAACAAGGTGAGTAGATAGAATCTTAGCAGTTGTATAAGTGAGAACTCTTGTTAGTTACACTTATATAGGCTTGATTAACAAAAGAGTTGAAAACATGCTGAGGATTCTTGGAGCATTATTATAAAAGAACCATGACACTCCCTCAGGGAAGAAGCACTGGTAATAGCTAAAGCCCAAGGCAACAGTGACTTGATAAAAAGCAACCACAAAAAGCACCTT